>NC_084468.1:68840750-69470500 GCF_027409185.1 Cynocephalus volans | reverse complement strand
TTATTGAATGGAAGGTGGAAGGGGAGAAAAGCTGGTGTCACTAATGAAGATTTTTCCTGTTTTGACTATTCTATACACTCTTTCTTTCTCTTGCCTTATTAGTGGATTATGCTAATAAGACCACCTATATCACATTCAGACTCCAAGTAAACTCACCCATGGTTAATGTTTCCTAAAAGTAAAAGAAAAATGCCTATTTTTCTTATTTGTCCCTGTAACGCAGGGAAGTGAGTGCAAAGTGCTTCCACTCAATCCTGCTAAAGATAACACACTGGAAACATTTTGGAGGGTGTGAATCACTCAGACAAGCATTCTTCACTCAAAAATAGAAACTTGCATTATTTGTTCCAGATGTTATACAGCTGCAGGAAAGTTAAAGCCAGTGGTCCTGTTTTCAATGCAACCAAACTCTTATTGCATTTGGAATTTCTTAACCAATGAACTCATATTTTTGTTCTAAGACCTGCACAGTTTTCTTTTTTCCACAGTTACCATTCACAAACAACTGCATTTCATGGGAACCACACTTCAGAATTAATGAGTCTTTGTCTGCTTGTACAAAGAAGACACATCCTGTTTATCACTGTTTCCACCTTTTATTTATCATGACCTCTTTAATTTTAAGCATAAAGTATTTCAAAGACAGTACTTGAAGAAAAAAAGAGATAAAAAAGAAAAAGAGAGTTGAATTAATTCTCATCATTATGCACTTGTATTTATTAGAAATAGAAATTTTAACTTATTTCTTGATTCTGCTGTAGGTCTATAAGAAATGTATGGTTGGATGCAAAGATCATGGATCTTTGAAGGTAGGTTAGGAAATTATGTAGGAGACATACATGCTAATTTTATACCTAGTCATGAAAATTGAAATATATGTGTTATCCTACTTATGTATGAAAACAGAGTGCCAGATCTCTTGAGATTACAGTACTGTATTGTCTTTTTATGGAGGAGGTTTTCTCAAACTGCGGTTCATGGGCAATCAGTTGCAAAATCACATCGGCCACTTATTAAAATATGTAATTCTGGACCCAGTTGAGGCAGACTTTCTAAAAGTTGGGCCTGTTGCTTTAGAGGCACTCTAGAGATCAGAAAAAAGTAAAACAAACAAACAAACAAAAAAAACCCCTCCTCTTCCAGTTGTGAACATTAAAACGTAGGGAGGCTAAGTGAAAACATCAAGGCCATGCAGCCAACTAATTTTGTTTACTGAGTCTGAGACCAACAATTCTTTCCAGTAAATTTACTATTAATTTTTATCTTTAAAAAGATACAATTAAAATAAAATTATAAGAAATATAAGCCTCCAAATATCATCAGGTGTCTCACCTAGTAATTCTTTACTTATAATTTATTAATTAAATTCTTGTTTTTTCTCCAAGATTTAGAAAAACCTTTCCTTCAAATTCATCATAAATTATGATCAAATCTCCCAGAAAAAAAAGAGTAAAATGTTATATTTCATTTATTGTTGATTACATCTTTGAAATTTCATGATTGATTACCTTGGAAGTGAGAGTAAGAGTTTTAGTTAAAGTTATCTGAACCATGTTCAAGTAAAAATTTGCATTCAGTAATGATTCCCCAAAACTACAATTCATAACACACATTCTTGAAGTATGCCATTAGTTAAAATAGAGCCCTAAAACAGTTTAAGTATGATGTAATTCAAACCTGATTTGAAAATTGGCTTTACCCATCTTAATAAAGTATTAATAACTTTAAATCTTATGTGTATTGTTTAGCCTTCTAAAAGGAAGAGACTCTGTGCATACTATTTATTAAGTGTTCTGCACTTTGCCTGAACTGATTACATTTTGATACCCATAAGTAAAGTGGTACTACTAGAGAGAAGGTATATTGAGAAACTTCTCTGGTATTCATAGATTTATAATAAATATGGCCCTAAAGATTTTCTGATCTAGAACCTCATTGTTTCAGAAGCTGCTAGTTGTCTACCCAAACCTCTTTTCTCCCTGTCTTAGAACCACTGTTTTTAGCTGGGTGCATGGCCACCTGAATAAAAGTTACATTTCTCAGCCTTCCATGTAGGAGGACATGGCTATATGACTAAGCTCTTGCAGTGGAACATAAGTAAACATTTGTGATGCAGCTTTTGGGAAACTTCACAAAAGGCAGCAGGGGCATATCCACCGACATGCATTCTGTCTGGAATGTGGTTGTTTTGGCTGGAGATCTATTTTGGCTCGTTTGGATGAGGGATATCCTGGCCCAGATGACTGTAGAGTTGCCATTACAACCTTGGACTACCACTATATAGACTCAGATACGAGAGAGAAAGAAGTTTCTATTCTTTTTCAATCACTGTCTCAGGATTTACAATATTTGAAGCTGAATTTAATTGCAGGCAATAGGGTATTTCTAGTGACAGATTTTCATTCATTCATTCTTTGAACACATAGTTATTGAGCACTTTTTATGTGCAAGGAACTGTACTAAGTGAATATGAAACAAAGATTGTTTTATTTTAAATTTCTAAAAACTTTTGGAAAAGATTTTTGATCCTGACTCCCCTTTTCCTTTGGTCTATACTTGCCTATATCCCCTGTGTACCAAACAATTCTTCTTTCACTGTGAAGAAATATTTTTCTTGCCTTTGGATTTGATATTGATGCTGTCATGTGAATAACATATTTTTCAAAAGCTAAAATCCAAAAGACTCTGAACGATAAATGCTGGCGAGGTTGCGGAGAAAAAGGAACTCTCATACATTGTTGGTGGGACTGCAAAATGGTGCAGCCTCTATGGAAAATGGTATGGAGGTTCCTCAAACAATTGCAGAGAGATCTACCATACGACCCAGCTATCCCACTATTGGGAATATACCCAGAGGAATGGAAATCATCAAGTCGAAGGTATACCTGTTCCCCAATGTTCATTGCAGCACTCTTTACAATAGCCAAGAGTTGGAACCAGCTCAAATGTCCATCATCAGATGAGTGGATACGGAAAACGTGGTACATCTACACAATGGAATACTACTCAGCTATAAAAATCAATGAAATACTGCCATTTGCAACAACATGGATGGACCTTGAGAGAATTATATTAAGTGAAACAAGTCAGGCACAGAAAGAGAAAACCACATGTTCTCACTTATTGGTGGGAGCTAAAAATTAATATATAAATTCACACACACACACACACACACACACACACAAAACAAAACAAAACAAAACAAAACAAAACCCGGGGGGGGGGGGGAAGAAGATATAACAACCACAATTACTTGAAGTTGATATGACAAGCAAACAGAAAGGACATTGTTGGGGGGGAGGGGGGGAGGGAGAAGGGAGGGAGGTTTTGGTGATGGGGAGTAATAATCAGCCACAATGTATATCGACAAAATAAAATTAAAAAAAACAAAACAAAACAAAACAAAAAACAAAAGCAAAACCAAAAAACACCCCAACAACCCAAGCACATAATAACTTTAAGCAAAATTTCAACTTGCATCCCAAGGAATATGACAAGTCATAATAAAATGTAATGATACAAATGCAGTCTTTGCAAATACGTAAGATATAAATATTTGTCCTTGAACAAATTCAAAATTCATGGAACATGCCTTTAAAATATTTAAATAAAGTGTGTTTCTATATTAACACTTAGTAATATATCAAGAGCTGTACTGTTTTCAGTATCAGCCACGTATACAGGGAGATATTAGAATTCTGAGTACAAATATGAGGTGAAAGTCTCCCTTCCTTAAATGACTTACTTCCCCACTAAGATCAAAAACTGACTGGACATCTTCAGGATCAAGGTAAACAAATGCACTGCCCACTGGCTACCTGATCCAATTCTGCTGCCTGCATGGGGGAAGAATTCCCACTTATGAATTCTGTTTAAACACCCCTTGAACTCTCCCTTATTAATTTCTGATAATTTATAAAGCTTTGGAGTTTGTTTTAAAGGTAGTACATGCTTTAAGTTTAAAAAATGTTTTTTATTTCTAAATTAAAAAAACTTAAGGTTATCAAATATTTAATAGATTTTTGAATAACAACAGAAATATAATAAAATTTAAAGAGATATATAGGTATAAAAGCAGTATTACCTTTGGGTCCACATTGAGAATTTTCCTGTCTCTTCTGTATTTGAAAAGTAAGCCTTCTGGATTATCAGCAATCACTTGATAATTGGGACTTGAATTACAAACAGCAACATGACTGTCCCAGTTGTAAAAGCTATAAAAATAAATAATATTAGGAATTATGATGTATAAAGCATTGAATTGACAGATACATTTCAAAAAATATTTGAGGTAGTTCACTCTCAAGATGAGTGGATGGGGCAGCTTGTACAACCATTTAGAACACATCTGAGATTAAAATTCTTACAGATTAGACTGAGTTACTCTCAAAAGATTTAGATACATATTTATCACAATTTTGCATGATTTCCTGGTTTGGACACTCTGAGACCTAAGGCCTGGCCCAATATCATATTCCCAGGAAGTTAAGGAAAAAATTGATGCAATTTAAGGTGGTTTGTTTAATCGCACTCTTCAGAGTGTTAAGAGATTGTTTACTGGAAAGGAGGGCAAGCTAAATCACCTCTTTTCATTTAAAACAATGTCAAATTAATTCATTTCTTTTAGTCTCTATTTTTCAATAATATGCTTGCCAGGGAGTTAGAAAACTCCATTTGGGTCATTACCACAGGCCAGATATGATATGATGTATTCTATCACAATACCCATGTGAAGTTGCTCTCATTTCACAGACAAGGCGAGGAGACTAGAGGAAGTCAGCTAGCATGCATGATTAAGATCCTGCAAGTAATACATCATAGGACTGATATTTCAACACAGATATGTGCACAAGTGGGCTCTTTCTGTTATTCAACATTGCCTTCTAGCATTTTATCTTTTTAAAATCTTCTATGTCTTGTTTTTATACCTACTTGTCAAAACTGAATATAACACTGCCATATGAATTGGAAGAATGCTCAGTATGCTTATTTTTACATTTCCTATTCCTGTTAACACATTTCAAATATTATGTTTTCTTTTAAAATGGCAGTCACAAGGATAACTCATATATGGCTTATAGACCAGTCTGTCTCTCAAATATTTTAATATTTATATTTTACCCATGTTCCTGATCTTATTTCTTGGTTGTTTTGCCCTCTATCACTTCCCTTCCTCATTTTGAAAGAGTGGATTTTCTTTGCCCATTTTTAAATTGGATTATTTCCTTTTTTTACAGTGAAGTTGTTTGAGTTGCTTGTATATTCTGGATATTAATCCCTTGTAAGATGTATAGTTTGCAAATATTTTCTCCCATTCTGTAGGTTGTCTTTTTAATGTTGATTGTTTCCTTTGCTGTGAGAAGCTTTTTATTTTGATATAATCCCACTTGTTTATTTTTTCTTTTGTTGCTTGTGCTTTTGGGGGCCTTATTCATAAAGTCTTTGCCCAGTCCTATGTCCTGAAGTGTTTCCCCTATGTTTTCTTCTAGGAGATCTATAGTTTCAGGTCTTATAATTAAGTCTTTAATCCATTATGAGTTAATTTTGGTATAAGACAAAAGGTATGGTTCTAGTTTCATTCTTCTTCACGTGGATATCCAGTTTTCACAGCACCATTTACTGAAGAGGCTGTCCTTTCCCCAATGTATATTCTTGGTGCCTTTGTTAAAGATCAGTTGGCTGTAAATACCTAGAGTTGATTTCTGGTTTCTCTATTCTGTTCCATTGGTCCATGTGTTTGTTTTTATACCAGTACCATGCTGTTTTGGTTACTATAACTTTGTTGTATAGCTTGAAGTCAAGTAGTGAAATGCCTCCAGCTTTTTTTTTTTTTTTTTTTGCTCAGGATTGCTTTGGCTACTTGGGGTCTTTTGCTGTTTCATATGAATTTTAGGATTTTTTTTCTATTTCTGTGAAGAATGTCATTGGTATTTTGATAGAGATTGCATTGAATCTGTAGATCACTTTGGGTAGTATGTACATTTTCACAACATTAATTCTTCAAACCCATGAACAAGGAATATCTTTCCATCTTTTTATGTCCTCTTTAATTTCTTTCAGCAAAGTTTTGTAGCTGAATAGACATTTTTCAAAGGAAGACATACAGATGAGCAGCAGGTACATGAAAAAATGCTCAGCATCACTAATCATCAGGGAAATACAAATCAAAACCACACTGAGTTATCAACTCACCCCAGTTAGACTGGCCATTATCAAAAAGACTGAGAATAACAAATGCTGACAAGGATATGGAGAAATGGGAACTCTTTTACACTGTTGGTGGGACTGCAAGTTAGTACAGCCATTATGGAAAACAGTATAGAAGTTTCTCAAACAACTACAGATAGAACTACCATATGACCCAGCAATCCCACTTCTGGGTATAGAGCCAAAAGAATGGAAAACATCATGTCAAAGGGACATCTGCACTCCCATGTTTATCACAGCTCTATTTACAATACCCAAGATATGTAACCAATCTGAATGTCCATCAATGGATGACCAGATAAGGAAAATGTGGTATATATACCCAGTGGAATACTACTCAGCCGTAAAAAAGAATGAAATTCTGCTACTTGCAGCAACATAGATGAGCTTGGAGAAAATTATGTTAAGTGATATAAGCTAGGCACAGAAAGAGAAATACCACATGTCCTTCATATGTGGGAGGAAAGAAAGAAGAAAGAAAGAAAGAAAGAAAGAAAGAAAGAAAGAAAGAAAGAAAGAAAGAAAGAAAGAAAGAAAGAAAGAAAGAAAGAAAAAGAAAGAAAGAAAGAAAGAAAGCCCACGTGTTCTTCACAAGTGGGAGGAAAGAAAGAAGGAAGGAAGGAAGGAAGGAAAAGAAAAGAAAAGAAAAGAAAGAACACAATAAAATTTTGAACTTTCAGAAGGAGAGAACAGACCTATAATTACTACAGGTGGGAAAGGGGATGGTGGAGAGGGGTTAGGGAGTAATTGGGTAAGAGATACAAAGAATAATTATGATTTGTAATGATAAACATACTAATAATACTGATTTGATCATCACATACTGTACACAAATATGGACAATCAACTCTGTATTCCATAAATATGTATAATCAAAAATAAATAAAATTTTTTAGGGAAAAAAGAGTAGATTTCATTGATTAAACTCACTCTGAATTATATTGTTTTTTTCTTTTTTAACACTTTAGTATTATTACCTGAAAATCTAATATGTTTACCCTCAAATTTGTCAATACTCAAAAAGGACTGGTTACACAGATACTTATGTCCCTGGGAGGGGGGCATATTCTTTCACTTCCCCTACCACTTTTTCTAGAGAGGACTATTCTCTCTCTTTCCCTACTACTCTTTCTATGGCCAAGACATAGGAATGTATGCCCTTTTTCAGGCACAGAGTAAGGAAAAGTGTTTTTTCAACCATCTCTGTCTGTTTAGTCAGTCTGCCCTAAGACGGCAAGAACCACTATCTGATTGGTGTATTGATAAAAGGTGTTGAACATTTATGGCTTTAGGTCCTTACTTTAGCTCGCCTTCTTAACTGAAGTTTACCATAGCAGGCTCAGCCCCTAATAGAGTGAGTGATTTCAGGGGAAGAGGCTGTAATACTGGAGATAAATTCAATTCAGTGGTGGTGACTGTATTTGAACCAATCTGTCTGTGCCTCTAAGCTGGGTTGTCCAGTTCTGTTTAATCCATAATAAAGAAGATAATTTGACCTCTGTCTTACTGACTGTTCACTTAGAGATTGCTAAATTGGAGTGGGGAACATGGGTGTGATTTTCAATTTTATGCTTCTTTAAACAATTATTTATGAGATATACAGATATGGATAATCCCAGCAAATGCTTGAGTCATAGCTATGCTTAGAGTGGTATGGTTTATATCACACATTCCCATCTTGTTGCTCATACCTCAAATTAAATGCTTTATTGAAGTCCAGGCAGATTTTACATAAATACTCTTGATATAAAAAAGTTAATTTGTATAGCATGTGGTACTTTTGAGGAAGAAATTTCGGCTGTTTGTCAAAACTTTTATTCTCCTAAGCAGGGATAGGACACGGGCTTCATTTCATGTGCAATTCTAATAGCTAATAATTACTAATATTAAATAAAATAATTAACAATTATTTAATAATTACCATGTTCTAGGTACTGTTGTGAGTCTAATGAACGTATTACCTCATTATTCTTATCACCAACCCCATGAAGTTGGCATGAAATTATTCATTTTATATGTGAAAAACTGACAGGGAAAGAGCATCACTTGGATCCTAACATTAGAGCTTAACTCCAGAGCCTGCTCTGCCAAACACATATGCTCTTCCTTCTCCCACATACTGTTGGTGGTGGCTACCTGAAGCTCTGCAGCAGATAACACCAATTGCTCACCAAAGCACAAGTCTTCAACTTATTCGTGGGTAGACCTCCAGACTACAACTCAAGTCTCCCTTGCAGTGTAGCCAAGTAATAGAAATGTAGCCAATGGAATATAGGCAGAAGCAGTATTTGCCACTTCTAGCCTGAGTTCTTAAAAACTTCCATTTTCTTTTCTCCATCCAACCAGCTGGACAAGAAATGACAAACTTGGAAGCCATGGGTTATAGATATTTGGAGTTTTGTGAAACATGAAGACAAAATAGTTGACTCACTAAGAAGATACTGGTGTAAGTGATATTTAGGTTGTTTGAAAAAGGAAGAAGAAAATTACACATACAGGCTCTAGGGCTACAACGTAAATGTGGTAACTAATTGTTACAGCCCTGTTTGTCAACTAATTCCTCCTACATACAATGATTTGTGATGCTTCTTTTATTATACACTATTTTAAAAAAATGAAAGTATATGTTTCCAGATTTTTTGTTCTATTCCGTTCATGTTTATACCAGTGCTAAATAGATTTATTCTAGTTTTGCAGAATATTTAATATTTGGCAGATCAAAATTTACATAATGAGAATCTTATTCTTCAAAAAATAAAAATGTATTTAGTCTTATCTGCTAATTTTATTCTGATGAATTTTAGATTAATTTTATAATCCCCCCAATCATTTGAATTTTTGTTGTCAAAATATTAAACCTATTACTTCAGTGCCTAGAACAGTACCTAGCAAATAATCCTCACACATTAGTTAAATGAATTAATTAATTTGAAGAATTAAATTTTTTTCAGATTATTCTTAGGTATTCTACACTATTGATTATTATCATGAATGGGATATTTATTATATTTTCTAGAGGGTAACCTCTGTTATTTAAGAAATATATTATTTTTTCTTTTATATAAACATTTGTTTCTTATATTGCTGTTCTAGGAAAAATTTCTCATTAGTTCCAAAATTTTTTTCCCCCACATGATTCTCTGTTTTCCTAAATACTAAATTATTGAATCAATAATAATGATGGTACTGCTGATAGTCATAATATGGTGTCCTTATTTCCAACATGAGTCTCCTAAAATTTTCATATCTGATTGAATTCATTAGTAAACTAGAAAAAATTAATTATTATAGTTAAAAAGTAAGAGCTTAAGATGAAGAATAGGAGTAAGGTATTAAATTTACTGAGTAATTTAAAAAATATTTTTGATTTTTTATTTGATGAATTTTTGTAACAATTTTAATTTTAAAGAAAAGCCTTTAAAAAAAATCCTTTGTTTTATTCCTTTCTCTACAGCTTAAGTGTCACTTTTGTCTAGTCAGCAAATTAGGTTGACTTATTTTTATAAAATCTGGTACAAGAGATAATAATTGCTACCATTTTAGGGATTTGATATCATATTTGTTGAATTATTTTGGGTGGAGGGGGATAAGAGAGTAAATGATTGGATGCTGAAGATAAAGGAGATGCAGAAATCAGGAATGATCCCCAGGTTTTTGGATTAATTAAATTTTCAATTAAACAAACATGTAACATCCAGTATATTTCTCTGAGGTCCTGTAAGTATGAATCTCTATAAAACAAAATCTGTTTGGGGGATACAGTGGTCTAGCATGGTGTTTCTTTAACTTAGATTCAGTTAGAAAAATTCCTGGGAGTGTAAACTGTCTCTGAGCATCTAATATAAATACATTCTGAATCATCTGGATGACCACCTTATTACTGACTACACAGCCATACCATCTCAATACCCATCTGTGTGCATTTATTTATCACTCTCTCGGGGTCAAGTCAAAATTTAATTAAGCCTTCAATTGATTAGGACATAGTAGTTTGAGACTGAGCAATCTGCATTTTTTGAAGAAGTTAGACCCTTATCTGCTTTGTAGTTCAGTATAATATTTTAGGAAAACTTTTATACCTACAGTTAAATTTCAGACTTCTAGTATCTCACTCCTTGTTTACTTTAGGGTCTAGTGTCAAATTAAACAAAGTGAAACATAAATTATGAATAGATGGGGAAGAGTGAAAAATAAATCAGGTAGAGTCTTGCTCAGCATCAAATGAGAGAAGACATATTTATAGCATGAATGATCAATTTAGAAAAGGTAAGATAGCAACTATTGTTAAGGCCCAAAGGCAGGGGCTAGAAAGACTTTGCAGTGAAAGTGAGGCTTATTATGGTAAGTTTTGATAAATCATAAATCATGTTGATAAGAGGGTGAAAGGGCATTTTAAGGAAAGGAAAACCACATGAAAAGGCATAGACACATAAGACATCATGGTGCAATCATGAAAATGTGAGTTGTTCAGTTTAATTGGCTCATGGAAAGCACTGGAGGTTAGGAAAGATGATGCTAGAGGGTAAAAAGATCAGAGAGGACCTTACATAAAGTGGAGAAGTGCATAGATGTATTCCTAGAAGATATGGAGCCATTATAATAGGATTTAGCAACGGAGTAGTTTGATACAAATATATTTTAGAAAGACATTTGGAAGCATTGTGGGGAATTATTTTGAGACATAGCAAAAGTTGAAGTACCCCAGGCAATCCTTTCAAGGATACTTCAACAAGTTCATGGAAATGGAATTGAAAGATAATATACATTTTTCCATGAACTTTTTGAAGACCCCTTATTCATATAGGTGAAAATGAGGGACTAGATTTGAGAAGATACTAACAAGTAGGATGGAATGACAAGAGAAGAGTCCAGGATTACTCTCACATTTCTGGTTTGGATTCCTGAGTAGTTGAAATTATTTACTAATTTCATATAAAATATTAGAGAAGAAACAGATTGCAGAAGGTGTGAGGTAGTTTAGTTTGGGACATGTTGAACTTGGAAATCCTGTGAAGCATCCAAGAAAATGAAAGCAAGAATCTTGGTTTGTACTGTTTACTGTCCTATTTTCAACATCTCCTCTTAGCTCATGCATGACACATTGCAGATGCTGAATGTATATTAATTGAACAAATATACAATGGATTAATTTCTGAAGCTTTAGAGAGTTTCCTATAATGAAATAATAGATCGGAAGGATCAGTGATACTTAAATTCAAAGGGGTGGCTGACGTGGGTGAAGAACAGGCAGACAAGGGCAACATTTGGGAATACCAACTTTACAAGGAATGAAGAGGAATCAAGAAAGGAGAATAGAAAGTGGTGATCTGAAACATCGGAAAGAACCAGGAGAGAATTATTTTGCTGAAAAAATTGAAGAGAGGGGGATATATCAACAAAGAGCACTTTAAGAAAGACAATGGTGACAAGTGCTTCATAAATTAGGTAAAGTATGAAAAAATTGGCATTTGGAAGGATATTAGAGAGTAGTTACAGTGAAGTGATGGGAGCAACACCCAGGTTACAGAGAATGGAAAGAAAGATGAGAAAAGATTACTGAATAAAAATTTTTCCTTTAAGAACTTACTTGTGAAACAGGAAAACTAGGATAGTGCTTGAGAGGGATATAGAAAATTAAGGGACGGTGTTTGTTTTTACTAAGGTGGGTTGATTTTAAGTATGTTTCCTCCTAGTGTAAAGAGGAAAAAGAATAGAAAGCAGGACCCTAAAGAGGCAGAAGCTGTAAAAAGCTTTGCCATAAAAAATTATATGAGTGGATATATCAAATACACAATGGCACTATGATATTTCTTTATGTATGTAGACTAATACAACTTGATTTTAATAACAGCATTGTATATTATTTATTACCATTTCTATTGTATAGATGAAGGAACTGAAGCTGAGATGGAAAAATTACATTTTTCAAGTTCAAATATCTAGTAAGTACTAGAACAGAGTCTCAAACATAGACTGTAGAATCTAAAGCAAATGCTTTTTAAATCTGCTATCCTTTATTATTTTTAAGTGGCAAAGTAATTAGTATGCTTTGTAAGTTCACCTTCCCTACTGTTTTGACCTTATTGAGGCCTTGGGCTCTTTGGCTCATCCTTTTTCTCCTAATTTATAACCACGTATTTATGTCTTTACATATTCGTGATTCACAAAACACTTGCCAATACCCTCAACTTTCTGGATCTGTTGACATTAATATGTTGAACTTTCAGAATGAGAGAACAAACTTAAGGATACTAGAGATGGGGGGAGGGAGGGAGGGGTCTGGGAAGTGATAGGTCGGATAAAGGGAATAAAGAAAAATCATGATTTGCAATAATGAATATGCTAATAATAATAAAACTTTAAAAAAGAGAAAAAGACCAGCTGTAAATAGATTAGAATGTTTGCACTCTCCATATTTCCATGTGGTCTCTGACAACTTTTGCTGGAAAAAACACAACTATACCATTAATGTAATACTAAATTCCTAATCTTTGACTTCAGCTGAGTTTTAGACACAGCAGAATAATTTTTTATATGTCTCCAGTAATCTTTCTCTCTCTCTCTCTTTTTTTTTTTTTAAAGGTGACCGGTAAGGGGATCTTAACCTTGACTTGGTGTTGTCAGCACCACACTCAGCCAGTGAGTGAACCTGTCATCCCTACATAGGGATCCGAACCCGTGGCCTTGGTGTTATCAGCACCACACTCTCCCGAGTGAGTCACTGGCCGGCCCTTCCAGTAATCTTTCTCTATCACTCATTACATTGTTCATGTTTTCCATTCCTCCACTTGTCTCCTTACTCCCAGAAAATGGTCTTAGCTTTTACTTCATTAAGAAAATAAAGGACTTTAAATGGAAATATGGCTCACATTCTATCCTATTACCAACAAACTTGTTTATATTGACAATATACCCTACCTTCTTCCATTCAACTCAGAGACGTTTCCCCTCTTTTTTTCTAAGATAAAAATCACCTCAATACGTGTTCTAAATTTTATCTATTATTGCCTCTTTAGTTACTTCAAATAATTATCCAAATTTTCTCTTATATAATCATTTACATCACTATAAGTTTTCTCCCAGAACTAACAAACATACAAATGATTTCAACTAACTAAAGAGGAGGAAGAAAGAAAGAGAAACTAGGTGAAACAAAAGGAATAAAAAGGGGGAAGAAAGAGAAGAGTAAAGAGAAGATTTAAAAAAACTACCTGCTATGGGTCAAATGTGTCCCCAAAGGCTCATGTATTGGAAACTTAATCTACATTATAACAGTGTTAAGAAGGTGGAAAATCCTATTATGGTAATTGAAAAGTGTGGCCTTTAAGAGGTGATTAAATTGTGATTCTGCACCCTTGTGAAAGTGAATGGATTAATCTATTGATGGATTCATGGGTGGTAACGGTCATGGTTCTGATGGCTTTAAAAGGACAGCAAGTGAGGAAGTTAGCTCTCTTGCTCAGCTGTTCGCCATGTGATATCCTGTGTCTCTGGAGAAAGTCACCATCCACAAGAAAGCCCTCACCAGATGTGTTCTCTGGACTTTGGACTTCCCAGCCTCCAAAACTGTAAGAAATAAATTCTATTTATTTATTATCCAGTTTCAGGTATTCTGTTATAAGCAAAAGAAATGGACTAATACACTTCTCAAATCCAGATTCTCTCCGAGCTGTCACATTTTCCTCCAAATACATTACAATTAAACCCATGTTCCCTATGCCAGCTTACCCCACCCCCTGCTCCATCTCAGTTCTCACCTGAGCTGTGCTCCTTATTACCCACTCAATTGTAGTTACCAGGATGAACCACGGACTCCTCAGCCTCAACATATCAAAAAACATTTTTTTCTTCTCTACCCTCCAAACCCATTTATTATTGCTATAATCCCTATATCAATATATGCCTTCTATATCACTGTTATTTACTATCCATTTGATTATACTGTTAGTATTTTCAGTTATTACAGAATTAAAATAAAAAAGTAGCAAGTTATATTATTTTAAAAGGAAATTAAGAGAATCATCTAGAACATTTATTTGGGACTTAGGAAATCTAAACCTAATGCAATGATTTCAATGTTCTCTTGTCTAAAGTTCAGAGTTAACATTACTTTACCAAGGATTTTTACAATTTTATTATTCTATGATTGTAAAAGCCTTCGCTGATTCAATAAGTTTTTACACATATTTTGATTTGTTTCAATGTTCACATCTTGAAAATATTTGTAAAAAAAAAATTTCAAGCGTGTTGTATCTATAACAGACAGAGGAACTTAGGAGACAATTTATGTGAAATAATAAAGGTTTTTGGAATCAAATAACAATTTTCCTTTTGCTCCCATAATAAACCACCTAAAAATTGGGCTTTTCAGTGGAGGGGTACGAGTGTACTTATACACACTTCTACAGTAAGTTGGCATAATAAAGCAAAATGTGTAAAAAGTCTGTTCATTAAGTGGTAAGAGGACTTCATGTATGTTCTTGGAAACAATGACCTGTTTGTCACCTATTATACATAATAACTCCTTATACCAGAGAAGATATTTTGATGACATCACAGAGCAGCAAAGCTTTAGGCCACCAGGCAGAGTAAATCCCAAAGCCTCTGTCTTCAGAATACTCTCTTTTGGTCCTAATTTTGCTCCATATCTTTTTTCAAATGGGATGAAAGGATATATTAATGGAAATTATAAAATAAAAAAATAGAGAATATTATCAAAGATTTAGGGGAAAAAACTGCACCAAAAAACAAATTTAAAGGTAAGTTAAGATTTTAGGGGTGAAAATAGAACAAAAATAATGATTTTAACAACTCCAGTCTCCAGTATATAAAACATAGAAAATAAAATCACTACCACATGATTCTGAAATTTGACAATATAGTGAGCACATCACTGAAATTAAAGCTTTTCATTGTCTAAGAGATTTTTCCCATGATTTTATCCACAGCTTATAATTATTAGAAAGGAATTTTTGTTTATTAAATCTTCATTAATAATGGAATCTTTCTGGGTTTTATGCAGTTGAATAAATAGGCATTTATAATACTTAAGACTTGCATATTTTTAAAAGGTAAAACAATGCATTTGAGAGAAAAAGAAAAAAAAAGAATATTTACAAGATATAATTTTTAGTACAGAGATACATTCATATTTTTTAAAAAGTATGTGAAAACTGAAATAAACTAAAGCCCCCAAAGCTAGCTGTTTGTGAAATAAAAAGATCTGGCTGAAAAGTGAAAAGGCCATAGTGATATCGGCAAGATGGTGAAACAAGAGATTCCAACCTGTCGGGCCTTAAAAACTAACGCCACCTTAAGTGACATTGCAAGTGGCACCATTATAGGCCCACAAGGGCGTATTAATGTGGCAGCCTAAGACGGTGCCAGGAGGAAGTAGGGTGGGGGTGTCTGCGGGCACCTTGCCTTAGCCCTTATTGGCCAAATACATGCTTCTGTGCTCGTGAACACTGCGTGGTTGCAATAGCTAAGTATTGAGACAGGATGCATGCCCTTGACCTTTAAGCTGATTGGATTATGTTAAAACCTCCCCTCCCTATCTGCCCATAAAAGCAAGTGCTTTGTGTGATAATAAATGGAACTGCTCGACAGAACCCCCGCCGCATCTGAGTGTCCTTTAACTGGGCTGTTTTTGGGGGGCTGGCAGTGTGCTCACCTCTCTTCATGGCTCTCTTCCCCCGTCTCTTTCCAAAGGGGACAGGAGGGAAAGAGGAATCCTGGGCCGTTCGCTCTCCCACTGAAAGGAACGAGGCTAAGGGCTGTTCGGTTTGGTCGGCGGCGGACCCGACACCAACACTCACACCCCCTCAGAAATATCAATTTTAACAATTATCCACAGATGGCATACCTCTGTGGAAACTTGGGAATCCAGTGGAGAGATTCTAACACCCTGTTTAAGTAAATAATTCTGAGAATAAACACATTTAAGAAGGTAAGTACAGTTTTACTTTGTCCACATTACCTGTCCCCTGAGTAGAAGAGCCCAGTGCCAAGGGAGACTCCTTTAGCCCATGATTTCTCCCATGGCTAAAAGTGAGAGCTGACAGCCTAGCTTCCCCAGCCTTATTGTATGCTGCATCTGAGGCCCACCATGACCTTGCCCTTCCCACATCACTAAGGAGATTAGCAAGGTTAAATAAATAGACTTGTGGGTGGGGGGGAGCTAGAAGCAGGAAAATGGAGTGGAAGAGTCACAGCAACCACTTTGTACATCTCAAAAATCAGAGGCATATCCTAATAACTGGCTCATGGAATCCACCAGTAAATCCATGAATCCCTTGAAAAAACCTCACCTACAGTATACTCCAACTGGCTGATGTACACCCTCAGAATTCCACATGCCCTCCTGAAATGGCACATGGAAGCCTCTGCAAAGGGTGCAAGCAACCCCCATGGACAGGACACGGATATTAGCAGCCAGCTCAAATCTGAAGGATTGGGAAAAGTCACACAACCTTGAACACTTCAGGGCACTGCCATGGGGAAAATAAATGGGAGACTCTCAGCACCTGGCTTGACTTTGCAGGACTGAGAGAAGGCACACAATCCTAAGATGTTCCCACAAGAGGTAAGAGAAGGAGTGGGTGGGCACACCCATAGAAAAGGGCTGAGCGACCCTCAAAATTTATGGTTGGGATGACTGGTGAAGATCTTTCCTGATGCCAGACAGTAAAGACTGGAAAATGGAACTACTTATTTAAATGCAAAAATAGCAACTCAAAACTTCAAGAAACATAAAGAATCAAGGAAATATAACATCACTGAAGAAACAAAACAAAGCTCAAGTGACTGATCCCAAAGAAATGGAGATCTACAAGTTGCCTGACAATGAATTCAAAATGATCATCTTAAAGAAGCTCAATGAGCAATAAGAGAGCACAGATTTGCAATTAAATAAAATCAGAAAAATAATGCATGAAAAAAATGAGAAATTTAACACAGATAAAGAAACCATAAATAAAAGAACCAAACAGAAATGTTGGAGCTGAGGACTACAATTACTGAATTGTTAATTTGATAGAGAGTTATGACAGCTGACTCAGTCAAGCAGAAAAAGTGTCAGTGAACTGAAAGACAGATCATTTGAAATTATCCAGTCAGAGGACTGAAAAGAAAGAAAAGAATGAAAGGGAGTGACGAAAACCCATGTGACCTGTGGAACACCATCAAATAAAACAATATGTGTATTATCAGAGTTCTAGAAGGAGCAGAGAAAGAGAAAGGGGCAAGAGAGTTTATTTAAAGAAATAATTAAATAAAACTTCCTGGATCTGAAATGAAAATAAATATCCAGATCCATGATGCACAGAGAATCCTTAATAGGCTGAATATCACTTGATCTTTACCAAGACACATTAAAATAAAATTGTTAAAGTCAAATACAAAGAGAGAATTTTGTAAGTTGGAAGAAAAAACAACTCATCACATACAAAAACACCACTTACCCCATTATAACACTATCAATGTATTTCTCAGTAGAATATTATAGGACTGGATAGAGTGTCATGATATATTCAAAATGCTAAAAGAGAAAAATAAAAAACTGGCAAGCAAAAATACTTTACTCAGCAAAGCTGTCCACCAGAAATGAAAGCAGGATAAAGACTTTCTCAGACAAACAAAAGTTCAGTGAGTTCCTCACCACTAGACCTGCCTTACAAGAAATGATAAAGGGAGTCCTTCAAGATTAAACCAAAGGACACTAAGTAGCAATATGAAAACATGAAAGTGTAAAATTTACCAATAAAGGCAAATTTATACTCTAGTGCAGACTACTCTAATACTGTAAAAATCACTTTTAACACTAGTTTTAAAGTTAAAAGACAAAAGTATTAAAAATAACTCTAGCTGCAATATTTGTTAATGGATACACATTATAAAAATATGTAAATAATGACATCAATAACATAAAATGGGAAGAGAGAGAAGTAAAAGTGTAGAGTTTGTATGTGACCAAAGTTAAGTTCTTATAAGTTTAAAATAGTCTATTATAAATACAAGATGTTTTATGTAAGCCTCATGATAATCACAAAGAAACACTTATAGAAGATACACAAGGAGAAAGAGAGAGTAATCAAGTATTACATAACAAAATAATCACCAAATCTCAAAGAAAAATGGTCAAAGATAAAGAACAAAGGAACTATGAAAGCGCTAGAAAACAATTAACAAAATGTGAATAGAAAGTTTTTACCCATCAGTAAATACTTCAAATGTAAATTGATTAAATTTTCAATCAAAATACATACAGTAGTAGAATGGATTTAAGAAAACAAGATCCAACTTTATGCTGCCCACAAGAAACTTACTTTAGCATTGAGTACACACATAGGATGAAAGTGAATGAACAGAAAAAGATATTCCATGTAAATTGTAACCAAAAGAGAACAGGAGTGACTATTTTTATATCAGACAAAATAGACTTTAAGTAAAAAACTGTCACAAGAGATAACAAAGGTAATCACAGAATGATTAAGGGTCAATTCATCAATGTGATATAACAATTATAAATATATATGCACCCAATAGTTGAGCACTTAAGTGTATAAAGCAAATATTAACAGAACTGAAGGGAGATATAGACAGCAATGTAAAAGGTGACTTGAATACCCACTTACAGTATTGGATAAATCCTCAGATTAAAAATCACTAAAAAAGGGCCAGCTCCGTGGCTCACTCGGGAGAGTGTGGCACTTGTAGCACCCAAGGCCATGGGTTCGGATCCTATATAGGGATGGCCGGTGTGCTCACTGGCTGAGTGTGGGTGTGGACCACAGCATGGCGAGGGTTGCGATCCCCTTACCAGTCAGAAAAAAAAATCAATAAAAATAAGTGGACTTGAAGAGCACTATAGACCAAATATACCCAACAGATATATATATATATATATATATATGTGTGTATATATATATATATATATATATATATATATATATATATATATATATAGAACATTTCAACCAATAGCAGCAGAATTCTTCTCAAGCACACATGGAGCATTCTCCAGAATAGATCATACGTTAGGGCACAAAACAAGCCTAAACATATTCATCTGCAACGTAATAATATCAAGTATAGTTTATGACCACAATGGTATAAAACTCGAAGTTAATAACAAAAGGAAAACTGGAAAATTCACAACTATGTGGAAATTAAACAACTATTGGGTGCATATATATTTATAATTGTTATATCATCTTGATATAACAGGTTATAAAGTCTTGATATAAAGTCTATCTTGTCTGATATAAGAATAGTTACTCCTGTTCTCTTTTGGTTACCATTCACATGGAATATCTTTTTCTGTTCCTTCACTTTTTCATGGTCAAAGAAAAAACAAAAGAGAAATTTAAAAATATCTTGAGAGAAATGAAAATGGAAACATGATATACCAAAACTTATGGGAGGCAGCAAAAGCAGTTGCAAAAGAAAAATTTTTGTGATAAATACCTTTATTCAGAAAGAAGATCTTAACTAAACAGCTGAAATTTATACCTCAATGGGCTAGAAAAATAACAAATGAAGCCCAGAGTTAGAAGAAGGAAGGAGATAATAAAGATCAGGGCAGAAATAAATAGAATGGAGATTAGAAAAACAGCAGAAAAGATCGATGAAAATAAGAATTGGTTTTTTGAAAAGATAAACAAAATTGACAAACCTTTAGTTGGACTAAGAAAAAAAGAGAAAAGACTCAAATCAATATAATTATAAATGTAAGAGGAAACATTTTGATGACACCACAGAACTACACAGGATGGTGAGAAACTACTATAAAAAATTACATACCAACAGATTGGCTATCCCAGAAGAAATGGATAAATTTCTAGAAATATACAATCTACCAATGCTGAATCATGAAGAAATAGAAAATCTAAGCAGACTAATAATGGGTAAGAAAATTGAATCAGTAATTAAAAATATCTCAAAGAAAAGCCCGGGAACAGATGGCTTCACTGGTGAATTCTTCCAAATATTTAAAAAAGAATTAATGCCAAACTATCTTGACTCTTCCAAAAGACTGAACAAGAGAAAACACTTTTAAATTCATTTTATGAGGCCTACTTTATCCTGTTACCAAAGCCAGACAAGGACCCTACGAGAAAAGAAATCACAGCCCAATATTCCTTAAAAACATGGGCATAAAATTCTTCAACAAAATACGATAAACTGAACAGCATACCTAACAATAACGATACTGTACTGTAGATATTAAGTGTTCTCACCATGAAAAGTAAGTAAGGAAGGAAAGAAAGAGGTAAGGGTATGAGGTGATGGATTATGGGACCGTGCCCTTTTTCTAAGCAAAAACAACAGATGGCCTAAAAGGATAAAAGGTGGCGCCCAAGGGAAGTTAAGGGCAAGGGCTAAGCATAGAGAGGCAAGGCACGTGCACATTTGACCTTTTCAAGGATTGGCCTAAGCTTGGAAATCCCCGCCTGCTAAGCATATAAATATGATCTTTTGTGTTACAATAAACGGAACTGCCTGACAGAACCCCCACTGCATGTGTGTGTTTGTTCCCTATTTGGGAGGGCAGCGGCATGCTCACCCATCTCTTGGAATCTTTTTTCACCCCACGTCCTGGTGGGGAGAAAAGGGCAACCCCTTTGGCCCCAACCCTCTAGGGACAGGAA
Organism: Cynocephalus volans; assembly: GCF_027409185.1. Taxonomy (NCBI): domain Eukaryota; kingdom Metazoa; phylum Chordata; class Mammalia; order Dermoptera; family Cynocephalidae; genus Cynocephalus; species Cynocephalus volans. Next base: position 69,449,642 of record NC_084468.1, on the reverse strand, counting down.
AAATCTGTTGGGGTCCTGTGTGGCCCCCGGAGATGCCCAACAGCTGGTGCCCCATGTGAAGACGGCGCCTCATACCACTTTCACCTTTTCCTTTCCACGGGGATGGCCAAAAAACACCACACGATCTTGAAAGACAGATGATGAAGAGGCCCTGACCTACAGTGCGGAGCCTCAGAAAGAAGGACAACGTTCAAGAGAAATCTGCTATCAGAGTGAGTACCAACGGCCTCAAGGTCATAACTTTCCTTTTACTTTCATTTCTTTCTCTGTCTTCTCCTTTTTAGTGTTTGTCCATGGGGAATTTTCAAGAGAAACCCAGCGATCCAGCCCTTAAGGCTCTAAGGTATTTGTTAAAAAGTTGGGGGCTAGAGCTTTCAGACGCTACTGCTGCCACAACGTGGGCGGCTGTTCTATCTATAGCACCTTGGGCGCTCTCAGCTGATTTGTTCTCATATGATACCTGGGACTGTATTCAGGCCCTGGCTCAGAAGAGGGAAGTCCACCAGGGAGTCGAGCCACCCTTAGGCTTTTATCCCACTGTATCCGCCCTTAAACTATGTTTTAAGCCTAGCACTAAAGACTACTCAGACTCCCCACGTACAGAGTGCATTTGGACAGCTTTTGCTGAGGAGCGAGCACGGGACAATACAATTAGTGAAAAGCGTTATCAACAGCCCGAACCAATGGCCGACAGGCCCCTTGTGCTAACCTCTATCCCGACCTTTCCCCTTTTGGTGATAAGGAAGAAGAAAAGCAGGGTCATAAGACTCTGTTCCAAAATACCAATTGAGCTAAATTTGAAAGCCCACCCCCGCCTTTTTCCGAACAACCCCAAGCCTTCCTGGTTTCAGCTCCTCTTTTCAGTAAACCTGAACCACTTGAAGATACATGGGGAAATCCCACAGATCAACTAAAACCTTCATTTCAAGCCTACCCTGTTAATGTTAATCTGGGGGGCAACAGACCAGCCTCTTGGTATCCTTGGGAAGCCCAGGATTTAAAAGAACTAAAAAAGGCTGTTGCCAAGGATGGCCCTAATTCTCCATGGGCAGAAACTACAATTCAGTGACTAGCCCATCAGCCCTGCACCACTCAGGACTGGAAGATGTTATGTAAGGCAGTCCTCCCCCCAAATTTGTTTATTAAGTTCTGTGCCTTTTATAAGGAGGCGTGCCATGCCCAAGCGGAAAGGAATCAAGCAGCCAATCCTGTCATCCCAGTTACCTTTGGCATGTTGTCTGGAACTGCAGATCAATATAGAACAGGAATCCAACAGGCGGCAATCCCACCTCCTTACCAAGACCAAGTTAGGGCTGCCGCCTTAGCTTCCTGGGCAAAGCCTCAGAGGGCCCCAATGGAGCCCCCAATTGCTGCAATAACCCAGAGGCCCAATGAAGACCTCCTTTTCTTTATTGTTAGGGTAGAGCAAAATATACAAAGAAAATTCCCCCCCGGCCCACTCAGAGATCAGTTTGTTAAGATGCTTGTATGGGATGGAATGACCACTGATCATAAGTTGGCTTGTGCAGACTTAAGGGACCGACCCATGGAAAAGTGGGTTATTGCTTCCAAGGAGGTAGGGAGTCAACATTTTCAAGCCAGGACTTTATCCACAGCCTTGCAGGCTCAGACACAAAACTTAACTGAAGGCTTCAAGGTGTTTACCGTCCTGATCTCCTCGGGAAACAATACTTCCCCACTCTTCAAGGGACAATGTTTTGGTTGCGGAAGACAAGGTCACTTTCAAAGCCAATGTCCCAAGGCTAAAGGCAAAAAACCCCCTACCACACCTTGCCCCTGATGTAAAATGGATTATATTGGAAAAAGGATTGTAGGTCCAAATTTGACAAAGATGGCAATCCTTTAAACTAAGCCAGGGGCAACCCCTAGCCCCGTCACCCCAAGGGGGGTCATGAAAGTAACCAGCCAAAAGGGCCCAGGGCTAATTGGACAGACCCTATAGTCCCCGGAGTGAGGCCAAAATGGACATCACCATCGAGGGTAAAAGGTTCCGATGCTTAATTGATACAGGGGCAGATCGAACTGTCCTCCATCAAGAGGAAGTGCCTCGTAGCTGGGACATTGTCCCTGGGCCTCAAATCCTTGGGGTAGGAGGTGAAACACCATCTTTTGAAACAAAAGGATGGTGAAAATGGAGAGATGCAGATGGCACCACTGGGGAGGTGAAGCCCCTCATTGCTTCTGGACTTAATGCTAATCTTTTAGGACAAGACGTCCTTGGCCAGGCAGATACTTACATCACCACCGATCATAAGGGCTTTTATGATGAGCTTTTAGATAAGGAAGAATACCAACAACAGTTCAACATCCGCTGTCACCCTAACTACAGGGGGATCCCATTTTTGACAAAATGCGAGCTCAACAACCCCTCCCCAGAATCAGGATTCACCCCCAATTCTAGAGGCCACTGCTCCCCTGGTCCCCCGGATTAAATGGAGAGGCGGACCTCCAATATGGGTGGAGCAGTGGCCACTCCCTTCTCACAAACTTCAGGATTTAAGAGATATTATCCAAGAACAACTTAGGTTGGGACACATTCGACCCTCTGTCAGCCCTTAGAACATGCCTGTTTTTGTCATAAAAAGGTTTCAGGAAAATGGAGAATGCTCCAAGCTCAATTCTCATATCCGACTGGACAACAACCCTGTCACACCACTAATGATACAGGTCCGGTAAGAAACCAACCAACCTATTTATGTGAAGGGGGCACCAAGGGCTGCCCAGGTTCCTTTCTTCAGGAAATGCCCTGGCAGACAAGATATCTACCACAGGCACCAATGTTTACACCACACAGTGTGCATCTGACTTTCATGCCTTAACTCATGTTAACTGGAGAGGGCTTGAAGCCCGATTCCCACAAATCCCAGTTTCACAGTTAAAAAGAATAGTTCATACCTGTAAATCTTGTATCCCGTATTTACAGGTACTGCCTTTACAACCCCCCAGTGTAAACCCTAGGGGGCTCAAATCTAATGTTTTATGGCAAACTGATGTCACTTATTTTCCAGCATTTGGAGAATTCCAAGATTTTTTATCCACTTGGGACATACGCCACTCCACTGGCATCCCTTACAATCCTCAGGGACAAGCCATAATAGAAAATCACCATCAGAATCTAAAGAACCAATTTTTAAAACAAAAAGGGGGAATTATTAGCCCCCACTAACAGTTAGGAATGGCATTATTTACCTTAAATATTTTAAATTTTCCAAAACAGGAGCCAGTAACTGCTTTCCAAAAACGCTGGTCAACCCAATCCCCACATCCTGCCGTTCAGGTGCAATGGAAAGATCCCCTTTCAGGACAATGGAGAGGCCCTGACCTGCTCTTCACTATGGGCAGAGGGTTTGGATGTATTTTTCCTTTCAATGAGCCCAACCCTATGTGGGTGCCAGCCAGAAATCTCAAGTTTCACCCACTGCCCAGGGCGATAACGACCCTGAGGAAAACCTTTGTTATGTTTTCCAGGAAAGTCCAGAATGAAGCAAGCTTATCTTCTGCTAGGGGTCTTCTCCATGATTGGTGAAGCAAGTCCATCCTCTTCTCCACACACTCCGGCTAACCAAACACGAACAGAAGGGGCTTGGACTTGCTGTTTCTGCAACAAGGAGGGTTATGTGCAGCCCTCAAAGAAGAATGTTGTTTTTACGCAGACCATTCCGGCGTTGTTACAGATTCTTTAGCTAAATTAAGAGAAGGATTAGAAAAATGTAGGAGGGAAAGGGAGGCCAATTCTGGCTGGTTTGAAGGCTGGTTTAGAACTTCCCCTTGGCTCACCACTCTAATATCCGCCTTAACAAGCCCTCCATGCATGTGGGGTCAGCTAACGGCCCTTATAAGTGCAACCTAGGGTCCCTCACCATGTTCATCCAGGTGGTGGAAAAGGTAGCTAATAAACAACACCCCCAAGACCCTTGGGTCAATTTGGCCCTTCAAAAAAATTAACACTAAGGTGTAATCTCCTGTTTGGCCTTAGCTTGGATGGATAGTCAATGATGGGTAAGATCCCCCATGGGGGGGACAACCTAAGACAGACATAACCACACAAGGCTTCTATTGAAACAAAAAGGGGGAACTATGGGACCGTGCCCTTTTTCTAAGCAAAAACAACAGATGGCCTAAAAGGATAAAAGGTGGTGCCCAAGGGAAGTTAAGGGGGAGGGCTAAGTATAGAGAGGCAAGGCACGTGCACATTTGACCTTTTCAAGGATTGGCCTAAGCTTGGAAATCCCTGCCTGCTGAGCATATAAATATGATCTTTTGTGTTACAATAAACGGAACTGCCTGACAGAACCCCCACTGCATGTGTGTGTTTGTTCCCTATCTGGGAGAGCAGCGGCATGCTTACCCATCTCTTGGAATCTCTTTTCGCCCCGCATCCTGGGAGGGGGACAAAAGGGCAACTTCTTTGGCCCCAACCCTCTAGGGAAAGGAAAAACTTGTTGGAGTCCCGTGCGGCCGCCAGAGACGCCCAACAATGGATATGTTAATTAGCTTGGTTGTGGTGATTATTTCAAAATGTACACATGTATTTCACAGTTGTACACTTTAAATATATACAATTTTTTAAAAAGGGGGAAAGTCAGGAGATTTTATATCAATAATGGTGACATGTCAATGTCAAATATTTTTCTCTTCTTTTTAAAATCTCTGTGTAGACAGCCTGTAAGTAGGATTATGTTATAATTTTATTATCCAAATTAGGACCGTTTTGAAAAGGGGCTGCTACTAATAATTTGTGGCAAGGCAACAAGAGTAAGCCTGGACTGTCCCAGGCAAACTGAGATGTGTGGTCTCCACACCTACAAACCATTTAAACACTGCTGATTTAGAATTGATTCATCCAATGTTTGTGTAAAATGCTTCCAAAGTTTTGCCACAGACTTGCCAGAAATATGGTGGAGATGTTTAAACAATGCTAAAACATGTTTTCTTATGGTTTATCCTTTTCATTTTCTTTTATTTCTGTGGAAAAATTATATTACATAGAATTACATTTGCGGTACAGAGACATGAAATTTAATCTAGAATAATAAATATTCCTGTTCTTTTTTCTATTTTTCAAATAATATCAGAGCAGTAAAACATTCTATAATAAAGTAATTTTATGAAATATTATATTCTATGTAAAAATATATGTTTGATAGTTATTTTGGTTGGTAAGAATATGAAATTTAGAGGTTACCATTTTTATATATTAGTTAACTTGGCTCCTATTCAGGTCTATATATTGTATCTCTAAATTCAATCAGCTATTTAATAAATGCATTTTCCAGTTGGGAAAATATAGATAACTGTTGAAAAACCCATTGGAACTAACAGAAAAATAATTCAGGACATTAAAAGTCCTAGTGACAGATAGTCAGAAGGATCATTTATTTCAATTTGACATAATTTTGAGCATCTATTCTGTGCCAGGAATGATCTCTGGTGTATAACGATGAAAGAAAACAGTTCTTACCTTCAAGAAACTCACAGCCTATCAGGTGTCACAAATTTGAACAAAAGATTATAAATATAATACAAAAATGATACAATAGAAATTTGTGTAATGTATTTCTGGACCATAGGAGTCAAAAAAGAATACTTTTCTTTGTAAAATATATTTCTAATGAGATTTTTCTGATGGAAAGCAGCAGGGCCATACATTTAGATAGAAAGGATAGTAGAAGTTAGATTAGATAAGAACTGAAAAATGTCCATACGTCACTGTTAACCATTCTGAAATTTTTAGTAGAATTCTGGGAGACGAAGCAGAAGATAAATTGCTGTGGTTTGAGAATTAAGTGTGACGTGTGGCTCTTAATTGTCTCCTACCAAAATGCTGAAACTTCAACTGGATGTGTCTTCCTTTTGGGGCCCCAGTGGGCTCAAAGTGAAGGAAGCAAGGAGAGCTGGTAGGCCTGACTCTGTGATCACTTTAAGACGGATGGACAGAAGAGAGAGTTCATTGCCAGCTGGCTATTGCTCAGCATTCTCACTTGGGTAATATGACAGATGGGTACTGGTCTGGCTCATTCACCATGTCATGTGCTCTCAACCTAAAATGAAGTGTCAAGTAGATGGATTGGTTGCGGAAGACACTAAGGGAGAGGAGAATGGATGATAATATCTGAGACACTTAACTAATTGTAATAGGGCCTCACGGATGAAGAATAATGTAACCCAATGGGTAGATTTCTTAGGTCACCACCAAGGAGCTTCTATTTTAGAGGAACCCTCCTTATAGACAGAGATTCTAATGAAGGATTCCATAACAGTTTGCACATACCTAAACTATAAGCTGACCTCCTCACTGGGGACCCTAGCCCTCTGGTGGCATATCTGGAATGCTTCATTGCTAGCCCCGAGCACTGGGGAAGGGGTGGGTGATAATAACAGACATACTCATTACCAGACTTTCCCATGGTAGTGCCACAGAGATAGATTTATGAATTACACAAAGCTCTTTCTGATTTTGCAATCAGAGTAAGTACTGGAAACATCTTGGATTATTTCCTAGTTGTAAATCAGGGCAAGAATGCCACTAGCTAGTCCTATAGCAATTGGGCTATGTGACCATTTGTGAAAAAATGGCTGAATAGGGACACTCTCCCCTGAGGGGGTGGGACAGGTTTGGGTGTGGGTATCTCATTCTCTTTCTGATATTATTACAACAACTACTAATGTTCTTTTGCATTGATGTACTGCTTAACAATTTACAACAAGCTCTCACTTTTATACTCTTGTTTACTAAATGAGGTAGACAAAATATGTATGCACATATGTATCAGTATTTATTACTATTATTTTCAGAAGAGCAAGATGAAGCTGCAGAATGTTCTAGGTATTATATAGCAAAATCAGCATTTGATCTATGACCTTAAGATGATTTTTTTCTTTGCTGATTTTTGCCAATTATTACTGTATGTCAGGTTTCTCAGGCTGGGCCAAAAGTCCTGCTATCCAAGGGAGGCAGTAAAATTCTCTCCTGAGCATCTGAGAGTAAAACAGAGGGAGAGGAAGGCAAGGAATAAACTCCAAAGAGGGGACTGTTTGAGCCAATTGTCCCTTCACAGATGAAAAAGCAGCCACAAAGAAAGACTTGTTTCATCTCAGGAAGAGAACCGGGTTACTCCACTTGAGAACTGGGCCAAATTTACCACATTTAATGCTAAAGGAGGACTGGAAACCTCTGAGCTTTGCTTGGGTTCACCAGGCCAGTTGTGTGGCTGGGAATGGGTGTGTTAAAATTCAACATAGATTTCCTGGCTAAACCCGGGTGGTGATTGACATAAAGCTTCCCTCCACAGTCTCTTTGTGTTCCACTACCTCCTCTCGCCTTGCACTGATCATTGGCATGTTATGGAGTTAAATGAGTAGGCTTTTGTAGGAAAAATTGCTTGTGCGAGTACCAGGGTTATTGCCTGATTGGGACACAGCATGCTCTGAGATGGGCAGAACTGGTGATCTGGTCCAGAACGTCTCCAAATACATGACATTATTCAAGACAATTTTGTCAATTGTCTAAATTAGTTGGGGTGCTACCCATATCAGATACTGTCTCCTGTCCCTCCTACCACTCAACCAGGCCATCTTAAGAACTTCTAATAAGTGAAACATTTAAGTAAACAAGGCTCTTTGGAGATTTTCTAATTTCAAGGTAGTTCTTTTGTGCAAATTTTCCTGCAGGCCAAGAGGAAAACATGTCCAGAGGCCACATGGCTTAGAGCAAGGAAAGAAGCTGAGAGAAGTGCCTGTGAAATCACATTCTTTCATTCATTTTTTTTTCTTTTTTCACTTAATATTAATGGAGACAATATACTACATTTTAGGCACAATGTCTGGGATAGAATGAGGAATAAGATACAGTCCCTGCCTTATGAGTTCACTGTCTAATAGGAGAAAATCAATAAGCAATACAAGTATGCCTGGAATTCTATGGGAAGACAGAGGAGGGAAACTTTACCCAGCCTGAGGGAAGAGAAGGACTTAAGAATAGTTTCCTAGAGGGAGTAATGCTAGAGTTAAATCTTAAGTGAGTAACAGGACTTAGCCAGGGAAGAGGACGGGTTTGGGGAAGGAAAAATAGCCTTTCAACTAGATAAAACAGCATGGAGAATGTATGTTGTTGAGAAACTGAATGGAGAATGCTGGGGATGAAGTGGCCAGTAATTCAAAATCAATGGAACACAAAGTACAAGCAGGTGTGTAAGAAATGAGACTGGAGATAAACCCAGAGAACAGGTCAAGAAGCCCTTGTTTACCACAACAAACAACGTGATCTTTATATTGCAGGCAGTGGGGACATCTGAGGGTTATTAAGCCAAATATGCAGTTTGAATGTACCATCCTGGCAGTGGGTGGAGAAGGGGTTGAAAGTGCTAGGAGCAGAGAGGGCCAGATGTCAGGGGACCAGTTTAGAATCTGCTTTATTAATCTGGGCTAGAATTTTAGAAAAGTTTTAGGTTATGAAGTGGAGAAAAAGAGATACTTTTAGGTGATATATAGAGGATAGCAATTACAGAAGTCATTAGTGACAAGTGTTGCAGATCACTCTTAGGTTCCCAGCTTGAGAGACTGGATAGATAGAGGTCCTACCACTGAGGAATGGTAGAAGGAAACACCTTTCTCTGCCTTCAGTTTCTATGAAGGGAAATTTTCCTTAAGCACCCCTAGCCTTTCACTCTATTGATTTGGTGGCCATGAGAAGAATAGAGGACTGAGACTACTACCCCATAGAACATCAACATTTAGGGTATATGTAAGATCCTAGGAAGAGACAGAGACTGGAAACATTGGAGGAGTTTTATGAAGGAGAGTACCATGGAACCAAAGGGAATAGAAGTTTGAAAATACAATGGGGAGCTCCCTATCATCAAATGCAGGAAAGGAATAAGAAAATGAGGACTAAAGTGTGGTGCCTGTTATTGGTAACTGTTCTCTTACGGGCTAGTGTGTATTTATCTTATGCTAGGGAGATTTTACAGATAAGTAATCATTGCTGCTTCTGTTGGAATTATAAGATTAAAATTCTGTTCTTTAAAAATATTGAAATTCTTTAAAAAATATATTTATTAAGAATATTCATGAGATACAAACCTAATTGTCACTCCTCATGCCCATGCTGTGAGGGCCAGGTTCATACTGGGGACATACCCATTACCAGAAATTACTTTTGTACCCCTTGTCCCCACCCAATTATCCCCCAGCCTCCCTCCCCCTCCCCCTCTGCCCCCCACTCTGCTTTGTAGCCCTAGGAATGTCTCCTCCCTCTGTAAGACCACCTCACTACTGTGCTCTGTCCTTCCTTCCTTTCTCTCTTAGCTCCCACATATGAGTGAGCACATGTGGTATTTATCCCTCTGTGCTTTGCTTATTTCACTCAACATAAGTTTCTCCAGGTTCATCCATGCTGTTGCAAATAGGAGTATTTCATTTTTTTTTATGGCAGAGTAGTATTCCATTGTGTATATATACACAGTTTCCTTATCCAATCATCCATTGATGGACATTTAGGTTGGTTCCATATCTTGGCTATTGTAAACAGAGCTGCAATGAACATGGGAGTGCAGGTAGCTCTTCAACATGATTTCATTCCTCTGGGTATATACCCAGAAGTGGGATTGCTGGATCATACGGAAGATCTATCTGTAGTTGTTTGAGAAACCTCTGTACTGTTTTCCATAGTGGTTGTAGTAATTTACAGTCCCACCAACACTGCAAGAATGTTCCCTTCTCTCCATGGCCTCCCCCCCCCCCCCCCCCAGCATTTGTTATTCACCGTCTTTTTGATTATAGCCAGCCTAACTGGAGTGAGCTGGTATCTCAGTGTGGTTTTAATTTGCATTTCCCCAATGACTAGCGATGTTGAGCATTTTTTCACGTATCTGTTGGCCATTTGTATGTCTTCCTTTGAAAAATGCCTGTTCAGCTCCTTTGTCCATTTTTTAAATTTAATTTAATTTAATTTAATTTTTTATTTTTTTTGTGACCATGCTCAGCCAGTGAGCGAACTGGCCATCCCTATATAGGATCCGAACCCGCGGCGGGAGCGCTGCTGCGCTCACAGCGCCGCACTCTCCCAAGTGAGCCATGGGGTCGGCCCTCCATTTTTTAATTGGGTCATTTGTTTTTTTTATTATATAATTGCTTGAGTTCTATGTATATTCTGGATATTAATCCCTTGTTGGATGCATAGTTAGCAAAAATTTTCTCCCACTCTGTAGGTTGTATTTTTACTCTATTGATTGTTTCCTTTGCTGTGCAGAAACTTTTTAGTTTGATATAGTCCCATTTGTTTATTTTTTTTCTTTTGCTGCTTATGCTTTTGGGCTCATGTTCATAAAGTCTGTGCCCAGACCTAATTGCTGAAGTGTTTCACCTATATTTTCCCTTAGTAATTTTACAGTTTCAGGTCTTATACAAATATTCTTTGACTTAACATATTCTCTTTATACTAAAAGGTCTTGGCAGCTCAAATTTTATAAATATAAAAATATTTCTAACTACTGCACCAGCAACCTCATCCCTCGTTCTTACACTGTGAATATTGAGATGGATGCTCTTCAGGCTTGTTGATCTTTCTATGAATAGTCACAAATTCTGCACTGTAATCATGATACTTTTCCTTTATATGTTGATAAATTCTAGCTTTGCTAGAGCTATAGTTTTCCAATCACGATTGTGTGACAAGATAAGGACTTTTAAGAAAAGAAATCATTATAATGGGAGAGGAAACCATGGTGGGTCTTGGGATTCCTCTGGAATCCATGGGAGACCAGGCAGAAAAAACTAGGTACAGGTATGTCGTGAGGGAAAGTGGCCATTCCTCTAGGCTCAGACACTATAGTTGAGCCTAGAGGTAAAATGGCTCTGAATTTGTGAAAACTGAAAGAGACATGCACTTAAAGACTCATAATAATATAAACTAGTACTATGAACTGAGGTTTAGGCAGCTTGGAGCTATAATGAAGGAGTGTAACACTGCAAGAGAGAGAGTTCCTTCTCTGCTGCTGTACCTGGAGAGAGATCCCCATGTTAGTGGTAATAACCAAGTTTTGATAGTAGTGCTTGGCAGACATGGTAGGCAGAATTTAAAATATCTTTTTATTTTTAATGGAACGTTTTCATTTTTTAAAAATTTTATCAATTTTTAAAAATTGAGACACAATTGATTGTACATATCTGTGAGTTATTATATATATTCAACAGAGTTGAATATCAATACCTGTGTGTAATACGTGATGCTCAAATCAGGATAATTAGTACATTCAACATTATGCAATGTAATCACTTTTTGTGGTCCTTTACCAATTTCTTGCTAGCCCTACCTTGCCCTCCCTCTTTTCCTCTTCTGGTGGCCTCAGTTCTTTTCTTTCTTTTTGAAGGTTCAATGAATTATTGTGATTGTTGATTTTTTCTTTCTTTCTAATTTATTTGTTTATTTTTCTTAGTTCCCACTTATGAATGAGGACATGTGATATTTCTCTTTCTGTATCTGGCTTATTTCACTTAACATAATTTTCTCCAAGATCATCCATGTTGCTGTAAATGTCAGAATTTAATTCTTCTTAATTTTTTCTTTTGTTGCCTGTGTTTTGGGGTCTTATTCATAAAGTTTTTGCCCAGTCCTACTTCCTGAACTGTTTCCCCTATGTTTATGCTTTATTTTAGGAGTTTTATAGTTTCAGGTCTTATATTTAAGTCTTAAATCCATTTTAAGTTGATTTTGGCATATGGGGAGAGGTATGGATCTAGTTTCATTCTTCTACATATGGATGTCCAGTTTCCCCAGCACCATTTATTGAAGAAGCAGTCTTTTCCCTGATGTATGTTCTTGTTGCCTTTGTCAAAGATAAGTCAGCTGTAAGTGTGTGGGTTGATTTCTGTGTTCTCCATACTGTTCAATTGGTCTGAGTGTCTGCTTTTATGCCAGTACCATGCTAATTTGGTTGCTATAGCTTTGTAGTATGGTTTGAAGTCAGGTAGTGTTATGCTTGTAGATTTTTTTTTTTTTTTTTTTTGCTCAAGACTGCTTTGGCTATTCATGAGTTTTGTTGTTCCGTATGAACGTTAGGATTTTTTTTTTTTAAATTTCTGTGAAGAATATTTGACAGGGATTGCAATAAATATGTAGATCTCTTTGGGTGGTGTGGACATTTTCATAATGTTAATTCTTCCAATTTAAGAGCATGGAATGTCTTTCCATCTTTTTGTGTCCTCTAATTTCTCTCAGCAATGATTTGTAGGTCTTGTAGAGATCTTTCACCTCCTTGATTAAATTGATTCCTAGGTATTTTATTTTTTTGGTGACTATTTAAAATGGGCTAGCTTTCTTGATTTCTTTTTCTGATAGTTCATTATTGGAGTATAAAAACACTACTGATTTCTGTGTGTAGGTTTTATATCCTGCAACCTTACTGAAATCATTTATCAAAATATCTCCCATGATCCTTACCCCCTGGCATTGCATCCACAAATATGGTACCTTCCTTGGCAAAAGGGACTTCACACATGTAAACAAGTTTGTTAGTTGTTTGACTATAATATAGGATGATTTTCCTGTATTATCCAGGGGGGCACAATGTAATCAATTGAGTCTTAAAAGCAGAAGAGGAGGGCAGGAGAAGTCAGAGAAAGTCAAAGCATGAGAGAGATTTAACACTCATTGTTACTGGCTTTTAGAGGGAAGGGCCACAGGGACTTCAGTCCTAGAGCCAGAAGGAACTAAATTCTGCCAACAATCTAAATGAGCTTGGGAGCAGATTTTCCCCCAAAGCATCTAGGAAGGAATGGAGGTCTTCCAATACCTTGATTTCAGCCTTGTGAGACCCTGAACTGAGAACAAGCCACACCATGCTGGACGTCAACCTACAGAACTGTAACATGATAAATGGGTGTTATTTTAAGCCTCTAAATTTGTGGTAATTTGTTACTTAGCAATAGAAAACTAATATGCTAGGCATAGTAGGGGCTTTAGAGTTACATTAAGGGAGCATGTTGAAGAGAAAATAAACATTTTAGGACAGTTGGGATGCTGGGATGAACTGGAGGCTCAGAATTTATTTTCATTATTGAAAGGAATGTGACCTCATTTTGTACTCAAGATTGGGGAATCAGGAATATAAGTTATAATTATAATGTAATCAGGGACAAATAACAAAAACAACACTGAAACAACACAAGCTAAAGCAATAAGAATCCACATAGTAAGAAAAACAACCTTAGGCAAAAAGAGAAGCTAAAAGCTTCATAGCCTTTGACTTTTCACTGGACAGTTTTGTATTTCTGTACATGACATGAAAACTATCTTTAAAAAATGTCTATCTAAACTATAGAGAGCTAAACCAAGGAAATACATGCTGGTTCCTTCTGCACCATAGTCAAAATGGGAGCAGCGATTTGCTGGGACCCATCATGATGATGGTTCTAAGAATCAAGGAGGGAAAACATTCAGTGGAAAGAATTAGAGCGGCTCATCCAGCTAGTTTTTCTCATCTGACATAGCTCCTCATGAAGGCCTTCTTCACTCAAGTAATAAAGGGCTCAACATTTTATATTTATTGCCTGTACTTGTTGCATAAATTCCTATATCAGAACACCTTCCAATGAACCACAATGTTACTCAATCTTTTCCTTTGTGATGGATTCTTCTCCCTCCTTTGTCATTTTCATAGTAAAACAGGAAGAAGCAATGTCTTATCATGTTTATGAGTTACAATTTGATGAATATGAGTCATCAGTAAGTGATACCACTATCCACCCAGTTCCAAGCTAGAAATGTGGGTCATCCTGGGCTTTTCCCTTTCCTGCACCCTGCATCCTGTCTCTTTTCAAGTCTTATAGATCAGTCTCCTTAATCTCTCCCATGTCTACCTACTTCTCTCCGAGTGCTGCATTGCACAACAATTCTTACCTGAATTAATACAATGGCTTCGCAGTCAGTCTCTCCCAGCCCCCACCACCTTTGGTTTGCATCTCCTCTCATCCATAATTCCCTTGCAATCACAATTATCTTTAAAAAGATCACATCAGATATTATATCCATGCCTAAAATACTTTTCTAACACCAATGGCTTTCTGGATGCACTCTGTAGCTTAGCACATAAACTCCTCAAAACCTGAAAGCTATCTCTCTAGTCAACCCATGCACTCCAAACCCCATATTTCTCTTAATATTTTTCCATTATGTGCATTTGTTTGTATGTGCCTTTCCAGGCTCAGCCAGTGCCTGTGGCCTACTGGCCTACTACCATACTGTGGCATACTACCTGTGGGCATACTGTTTTCTTTGCCTGGAGTGTCCTCTACACATTTTTAATTTTTCCATCTAGCTGAGTCCTACTCATCCTTCAAATTTCATATCACACAACACCCACAACCGTCAGCCAGCCTAATTTACATTCCAATCTCTGGGCTGAAAGGATACGCTAGTATAGAAGCTGAAGTTCTCTCTTGTAATAACTAATTTGCTATTCTGTCTTCTCAACTGGCTTGTGAGCCTCATAAGGATAGCCTTATTTGACTGTTCTCTCTTACAGATTAATGCAGCACTGGCTTGGCCATTCCAATAAATGTTCACCACTATTATTACAATTATAAATCAATTTTTCCACCACTACCATGAGACTGCCATGAGTAGTGTGTCTTGATATCCATCATCAGCATCAGCTCCTCTTTTGCTCTTTTCTCTACTTTCACTTTTAACCTTTAGTCTTCTCCTGCCTCACTAAAAGCTTAGGGTCAGAATATTACTAGAGACTTACATGTTAGTACGAAATAATCTGTCTTCTTTCATGTGCTGATATCATGCATATCTATAATTGTGGGTGTGTATGCTATGTCACGTTTAAGAGGAGATATTTTTGAGTGGAAGGTGAGGAAGTTTCCTGACTCTCCTACAACCAAATCATATAGTCAGCAACCTATTTTACTTGTACAAAGCATAACTCTCTTGTCAGAGTGACAAAAGTATTAGACACCCCACTAGAAGTTGGGTAGCAGAGATTGTTATAGTTGGGCAAAACACATTGCATTTAAAAGTCTATCATTTTACTCTTAAAAGCTGGTAAGATATACTTTTGACATATGTTAGAACTTGATAATGATGACAAAACCTAAAAAGGCAAACCAGCAATATTTTGTTTAGGAAAGACAGAAGAAGAGGATTAAGAAAGAATGCATTATAAATATTATAATACCTTGACAGGAATTGAAAGGGAGGATATGTAGGCTACTGTTTACTTAATTGGCACATACTGAGGGAAACTCTAAGCTTAAAAGCAATGGAAGAAATCCTACGGGAAAAAAGATCAATTTAATTTTATAACAATTTAAAATATTTTTATGTCAAGAGAAGTCAAATAAAAATAAAAGCCAAAAAATAGGGAAAATATGTGCCATAAATATCCTTAAAATATAAAGTTTTCTATAAAGTAATTTAAAATTTGTCAATGACCCCAACTTTAAACATTGGGAGAAGATAAGATTAGATAGATATCAGAAAATAAAAGAATAGCCAACAAATCATCGAAATGAACATAAGCTTTGCCAATAATTAAAGAAATTTGAATAAAATGAAATAATTTGTCTTTTAAAATTATGAACAGTAAAAGCATAATCCTCCCTACTAGCTGCAGTGCTGTGAGATAAGCATTCTCATTGATAGCTTGTGGGAGTAAAGTTATTATACATTTTTGGAAAGCAACTTGGCAGTGTGCATAACAAGTTTCATAAGTATTTATATCACTTGATCCAATAATTCCACTTCTGGAAATTACAAAGATAGATGTACATAAAGACTCATCAGAGGATTATTTATAATAGTGATGGTTTGGAATTAGCCTTAGAGGTCCAAACTCCCATTCTAGATAATCTAGAGGCCAAATTCTGGCTTCAACTGGTCTGCAACAAGCAGTAGCAATGAAGAGTTAGTAGCAAAAAAGGGAGAACAGGAGGTAGAACCTGGAGACAGTAGTCCTTTTTACATAGCAGATATTGTGGCCCTTTTTTGAATTGCAAGATCAATTTAGTAGGCCATAGCCAGAATCAAAATATAAAATGCTGTGGAATAGAATAGAAAATATCAGAGGGCACTTCCTTGGGTAAAGGTGAACAAAAACTTCACAAAATGTTTGTCTAGCATGTTTATTTAGAGACTCAGGTTACCCTCTCTTCCCCTTGTGGAACATTTCATCTAGCTTCAACAATTGTTCACAAATGGCCCATTAGTTTCATCTCTCCCCAGTGAGACTACTTTAAAGCAAATCCTAGACATCACATCATTTCATCTGAAAAAACTGAAGTACGGATTTCTTTAAAAGATGACTCTTTCAAAAAATCCAACTACACTTTTATTATCGTACCTTAAAATTACAGTAATTTCTCAATATCATCAAGCATGAAGTTAGCATTCAGATTTCCTCAGTTGTCTCATAAATTTCTTTTTAATGGATGATTTGCATAACTTGGGATCCAAATGAGGTCCATATTTGCCAGGAATCCTGCTGCTTCAACCAATGGAGGACAGAGAACCTTAGGGAGCTCTAAAATGGTTTTGAAATAATGTTTGATAGTTGAAAATTGGCTAACTATATACCACCATAGGGGCAGTGATATTCATAACTAATTTTCAGAAAGAAGATTAGGTGCTTATAATACAATGAGATGCAGAGTTACGATATAAGATGCAGAGTTGTGTACCTATAGTAAGATAGCAAATAAATATATTCATGTACATACCTCCAAGTACAGTTGGCTACTTGCCAACTTGTCACTATCATGTTTTAGAAAGTTTCTTCATTATAGTAACATCACAGTAAAAATGGGCAAATAAGTACTGGAATCTTGGCCTACTGGCATTTACAGTGGCATATATACTCTATATGCCATTTTATTCATACACGGAGAGACTATAGTGAAAGACAAAAGTGAAAAGTTGTAGCGGAAGGGATAGTGGTAGGTGTACGGACACGTTCACAGCTTGGAACTCAGTTGGATTCAACTCCAGCTCCATAAACTGGGGTGAGGCTTGAGAGTATCAGCAACCCCTCCCCTGAATGGCTGTAGGTGAACTGCTGTGCTAGCCGATGAAACCCTTTGATGGCGAAGCCCATAGCAACCATGAAGGAAGCCTTCCTTGAGCTAGAAATTTTTCCCTAAAGCAGATTATCTAAATGTAAACATTTTGCAGTTCTTGCCTTGGTTTAACAAGTAGCAGGCCATGTAGCTGATTATACAGCACACATTTGACCTATAGTCACTGACCTAGTGAACACAATCAGGCCCAGCAGCTGATCTCCTGCCGCTTTCTCATATATATAAATACAGATATGTATCTACACACAATATTTATATTTATAATATTTTAAAATGTTTATATTTACATTTATAACATTTTGACATTTATAACACTTTAATATTTTTATTATTAATATTATCATTATTTTTACATTCTAAGAGGATGTTGTTGAGCAGTTGGGGGTGGGGGAGGGAGAGAAGAAAATGGAGACGAATAGGGTGGGAGGAAGACCAAGGAGGGAGGGGGGCATGGTCAAGGCCCATCGCACTCCCCTCATTCCAGCAGGGGAGCCTAGAGTGCTTCGGGTGGCAGCCTGGTGTTTGTCACTGGGCTGGATGAGGATGCCAAGGAGATGGTGGCTGAGGCCTTTGGCCCCCCACCATCCTGGCTTGGGAACCTGGGGGGCTTCTGGTCCTTCTAGATTTTATAGGTGTTCTTTGATGGTGTTAGACCTTTATTAGTTAATATCAGAAATTTGCCTCTGAACTGTAGGTTTTTTGCTTTCTTTCAGTTCTGTGTTGGATTATTAGCTACCCCTAGCACTTAAACTCTGCACTGGAGTTAATTTATTGTCTTTCACTTACTTCTAAAATGGGGGAACTTCCTGTGGGAACCAGCACTTGAGCCCTGTGGTTGAGCTAAATTGTTGCTTTGTTGCTGATTCTCCGGGGAAGGCTTTTTGTGCAGCTCAGATTTTAATTGTTGACCTTTAAGTACTTCCCGGTCTTGTAAGATCTGGTACACTTGGGTTGTGTGGAAACTCTGGACTGGGTCTGAGTCTTTTTGGCAAACTGCACCCCCTGCAGTTCTGTATTCTTGACCAGTCTCCACTGAGTCTCCATTGGGCCTGTGCTGACTGGAAGGCAAATCAGCTGTCCATTCTATGCCCCAGTGTTCCCCTGGTGGGCCAGTCTCCCCCACCTCCCCAACTCCAAACACTTCCCATGGGACAGACCATGAGCTGGTCCCTTTTGATGATTGACCAGCCTCTGAGTGGCTCCTTTTTTCTGTTGCCTGTGGCCCCTCATTCCTATGTGGGTCCACAGGAAACTTTTTAGTAGTCTTGCTGGCCTGGGGGCCACCAAGGCCCTCTCCTCCCGTACAGCCTCCAAACAATTTCATTTGCAGGGCACAGCAGTGGCTTTTGCCAACTCTTGCTCTGTGTGTTCACCAGGGCTAGACTAGAAGTGGTTGGGGCTCAAAATGGTTGAAGTGGTCCTTTCTTTCTCACATCGTGGCTTCTCTTCCCTTCATGAACTCTGTAGATCTTTTCTCCTCTTCCCCTGAGCTCTAGTGGCTCCAGCTTGGCAGTCATTGCTTTTTAATAGTTGTAAATTGGTTGATTGTGGGAGAGGGTGACACTGGGTACAGTCTATTCCATCATCTTCATGAGAAGTTAACACTTTAACACTTTTAGTTGGGAGCTTAGGAGTGATTTCAATTTTCTCATTTATACTTTATACTCTTCTATAGTTATCATATTTTCTACAATGAGTATGCATTACTTACATAAAAAAAAAGAAAGTGCTTATTTTTAACTGGAGGAAAAAAACCCTTTCATTATAGTATATATCAAGTAGAAAAAACAATACTCCCCACCCCCTTTTTTATCGTTGGCTCTAAGTGTCTGTCTGAACATGATATTTTTGTAAGATTATATAAAAATCTAGGAGTATAAACTGGGGATGATTTTGAGAAACAGAGTATCCTTGAGGTTTTCATCTGGGACTGTAAAAATTGACTTGGAATCCATCTGTAAACAGTAAGCTATTGTTCTACTTTTAAGAAAAATGCTCAAAACCATCCCTCAAAATTTTAGTCTTAAAATCATCAAAAAGTTGTACCTGTTTTCTTACCTTCATATATTTTGATTTGCAAGTAAAAGTTTAAGCATATCTTTCAACTGCATGTCTCAAAAAATATGTATAATTCACATATATTCAAAATAATAAGAGTCATTCTGCAAAAACAGTAAACAAAGATGCCATCCTGTGAAAGGAACAATATCAGTGCTGATGGTAGAAAAAATGACCTCCTTGGATAACTTCATCTTGTCATTGTTTTCATTAATAACTTATATTCTAATAAATTCCACATCCACTTTCTCTGCCCAGACATCTCAGAGATCCATCCTTAAATATCTATCTACCATATTCCAGATATTCCACGGGCACTTTAAATTCAACATGTCCAGAACTGAGTCCTTTATCTTTCTTTTTTTTTTAGTCCTTTATCTTTCCCCTGAGCTACTGTCACCCTGAATTTTCTGTCTTGCATTTGTTGGCACCTCTGTTTATTGAGATACTCATGTTTTAGACTTGGAGTTGTGCTTGACTCTTGCCTCTCCTCATGTCCCATTTCCATTCACTCACCAAGTCCCGCCAGTTTCCCTCTGTAATATGTCTTATCTGGGGCTCCTTATCACCTCGTCTCCACCACTGCCCTAACGAGGCTCTCAGCAGCAGCTTGTTTGTCTCCTTGCCTCCTGTCTCATATCTATTCAATCCATCTTCCATACAGCCTCCGGGCGTGTTTCTCGCACACAGATTTAACCATGTTCCTCCTCTGTAAATCCCTTTCAATGACTCACCATCACCTATAGCATAAATTCCAACTTTCTTAGTTTGGTTTACATGGCCCTTCATGTCTTATCGCTCCCAGTCTGAGGTTCATGCTGTAGCAACCCTGAGCTGCTAATAGTTTCTCTTTCATATAGCATGCTGTTTTTCCATCTTATGCCCTTGTTCATGTTGTCCCTACTGTCTAAATGCCATTTTCCCATTTTCCATGCTTGGAAATGTCTATGCATTCTTTAAGAATTAGCTCTGTCAGCACCTCCTTTAGAAAGATTTGCCTTTTTCCCCCACCCTAATTCCTTCTATGTTCTCCTCTGTACTTGGAAAACACCTCGGGCATATCTATACCATTGCATTTCCAAATCGTTTTATAATTGTCCGGGTCTGACTTTCTACAAAACAATGTGCTCCTTTAGGGGAAGGAATTGTCTCATTTACCTCTTATCAAATCACTTAATATTATGCCCAAGACATAGTAGGATCATGATAAAAATTTAGAAAATAAAGTAACAAACAATGTGTGGGAGGATATACTGAACTGTTTTCCCCAAACCTCTCGGGGATTAATAACATGAGAATTGCACTTGGTGCTTGGTTTTGTCAATTAACGTGGGGAAACTCATGGAAAGTTAGACTAGAAAGGGACAGATGTGCCTTCAGCAAAAAAGAAAATGGTTCTTAGTTCATAAAGAATAGAATAAAAGTCAGGTTAGTAGAAGAAATGTGTGTTTTTCATATGGTATTTTTTATAAATTGAGTAACCCTCAATAGGAAAATAATATTTTCAGTGGTAAATTTGGTTTAATTTCAACTGCTATTAAAATAATCCACAGCCCAGAATAGAAATCTTCACCCTTCCCTTAACCACTTCTCAACTCTTCCTTTCCAAAACCCCCATATGTTCCCCAAAAGGTAGTAGAATAGCACTTACCCCATCCTGCTGCAGAAGGAAGTCAAAGACATTCATTACACTTACATTATGTGTAAGCAACAAGAAGGAACTAGAGATTAAGGCTTTCTGATTTTGTAGTGAAAGGTGGCATGTCTTAAGATAGGCTGCTTCAGGGATAGCACACGTAAAAGAGCTGAAAGGAAGATACATGAAGGAAATACAAGTAGGAAAAGGGGCTAGAATGAGAGGATGAAAGAGCATCCATGTGGCATAACCTCTGAAAATCTAAGGAGAACCCATGGCAGACATCCAGTGAAGAGTTCAGTCATGAATCTCTGCCCCTTCTGCGGTATGTGGAAGCAGATGAGGTATGCTAACACTATGCTCTGTCACATGTCCCACATTACCCCACTGCCATTGCTTTGCTCAGCTTTGGTTCAGTTTGGTTCAGTTTGGTTCAGTTAGGAAATACTTATCTTGAATTCAGTGAAGGAAAGATGGGTGTCAAATTCAAAGTGAGAATCTGGTAGTCCAGCTCCATATTAGTCTGAGGAATATTGACTAATTCTCATTATGACTATTGCTCAGCAAGGAGTTCTTACTAGCATGATTCATCTTGCTCCATAAGTCTGAAACGGGACATACTCATATAAGGGTAGTAGTAACTCTGATGGAAGATTCTTTCGTGGGATGTGGAATATAAGCGTAGTATTTTGCATGAAGGAGGTTTTGCAAGTCCAAATTTTTACTAAGGATTTTAAAACCAGGTCAGATAATTCTTAGTGAATTATAAGAAGTTATGTTTGTGGCCTGTATTGAGGAACTGGATAGGGAATCCAAACAAGCCCATATATATTGGGAACACACTGAAACTCCGACTGTGCAAGTGATCTCGGGTATGTATCCAACATTTGACACCTGCGAGACTTTGGTTCATGTAGTAAAAACTACAGCTCCCTTTGATTCTATCTGCATGGTGATCTTTGTAATAGTAGTACCTAACATAGGCCTGGAATTAACAGACACTTAATAAATTTTACTTGAATGGACCCAATGTTCTGATTCTACGTGAACCAGATAAATTTGGACTGAAAGAATAGAAAATGATGTTCACCTCATAACAGAATGATCTGAACATATTGAATTTGTGAGTCATGGAATCAGAAGAAAAACAGTTTCTTATGCAGTTTGGAAAATAAAGGAACTGTTTAAGTAATGGATAATTCAACTTTACCTAAGGATCTCATACTAATAGCTGAAAATGGAAAACATTGCATTAGCCTGAAACTATAATAGAAAATTCCACTTGAATTATAATATGCAGATGACTGCACTTCTGCCTTAGACATGATTGTGACCAGAGGCTAAATTCTTGAACTTGATGTACCACATTTGTCCAATAAGTTGAATTAGAGGTTTGCATGGTAATTCAACATGGTTATTAAAGCACATGGAACTTAAAATACTGATATAATACATTAGATTATAACCTGAATTGTGGGATCTGGAAACCATTCTAAACAGGAATATTCTGTTTTGTAATTTGCTCAACTTGTAGCACAGTTTAGAACTAGTATTTAGGGGAACTAAGTGTGTATTTACTGAAATAGTAAGGAGAAAATAAATTCAGGCCCTCAGGGTTGTGGGTTCAGTGCCAAATTGTGGAAACTACAGACAGTCCTTGGCTTTTGCCCATACAACTTACAGTCGATAGTTACACACACTGTTCTGGGGGACTCTCCCTTTACCCTCATGGACAAAGGGGTCTTGCTGTTGCTGGACATCACAGCCACCACCACAGTCTATAAATCTTTTATTTTCACTTAGCTTCCTCACAGATGAATCCTGTAAATAGAACGTTTATTCTCAAAAACCACTTGACCAAACACAGAGTTTTCCCTGACGTAGCAGCTGCTATAGAAGCAGCCCCAATACCACTGTAAGATTCAATCAGCCTCTCTTCCCTCCCCTCCCCTGGTCTTCCTCTACCAGAGCCACTATTGTGCAATCTGTGCCTGGGTAGGGGTAAGAATAATATTCAGGAAGGAATATTATTACCAGCAAATATTAGAACTTGTAAAACTTTTTTTACTTAACACCAATATTATAAACAAAGGATAGTTATCAGATTGCCGTTAAAAGTTTATACACACACATTCATCTCATAGAAGTAATAGTATTATAAAATCAACCCAACTGCCACATATAATATTGTTGGGAAAATATGATAAATGTCTAATAGCCAGCTTGCAAATTTATGGAATAAAAATCATTTGTGAGTCGGAGTCTACGAGGCTAAGCTAGATATTATTAGCCACAAATCAGAATGTATTTGTTGTTGACTTTTCTTACCACTGTAAAGTGGGAGAAAATTCACATTGTTATTATTCATAGCCATGGAAACTAGAAGTTTATCTCTTAATTAAAATCAAGGTGTGTAGTGACAAAAAAGATAAAGGCAAAATGCTTGTTTTAGATGTGGTGTGAAATAAACTGAATCATTCTAGGCCAAATGGAGATTACCTAGTGTTAACCAGCTGCTTTATGAGTGTAGTAGAAAGCCAGGACAACATAACATACTGACGTTGAAGACAAATAAATCAAAGAAATCATGCTTGATTGTCATTTTCCTATCTTAAGAGGATTTTAAAAATGTTCACAAAGGAGTAGAACTAATGGTATAGCAAGTAGCACTGAGTAGAACATTGAGAAGCTTAATTCCAGTTATAACTGTGCCATTAATGTAGACAGGTAGCTATATCATCTCTTACCAGTAATTTCCCCATACTGTGGTAAAGCAAACGGAGTAAGTGATTTCTAACTTCTCCTAAAATGTTATAATTTATGTCTTTGTCTAATGATTAAATTAGGTTGGCCGGTTGGCTCAGTTGGTTAGAGCACAGCTCTATAGCACCAAGGTCACGGGTTTGGATCCCCATACCAGCCAGCTTCCCCTCTCCCCAAAAAACAAATAAAATAATAATAATGATTCATTTAGAAAAGCAGCATTGCTACCCTAGGAAACCGTAGAGAATAGACAGTTGTGAGATGTACCCTGGCAGTTGTCTGTATCATGAAATGAGCAAAATAATAATCAGTTGTGTTTGTAAAGACTATTTCTGCTGTATAAAATCTTTCCTCAAAAGGCAAAAAGCTCAGATTCTTTGGGAATTGTGCCATGGAAAGGAAATGAAAGCATTAGCCTGGCAACTGCTGGTGGTGACTATTGAACTATTTGGAGGCTTGTTTATCTGAAGGTTAGCCAACATTCTGGTAAAGAATATGGGCTGGAGTTTCCTCAAACACAACATTTTGTGTGAGGCTTCCAACACTTGTGTGTGTAATTACACAGAAGGATAGCTCTTCTTGCATTATCATGATATTTCTAATTCCTTTTCAAATCTTGAAACCAAAAGGCATTCAAAATATAAAACAGAAAAACACTATTTTTAGTTTTTCTTTTACTAAAGTAAGATTGACATGAGGATAGAATTTTGAACAGCAATACATTTGAAAAGCAACTAAACTCTTCCATATTGACCATGTCTTTTTTTCCAGCTTTATGTACCCTGCCCAGATCTATTACTTGCGAAACTGTATGTTATCTTTCAGTGGTCTCCAGGACATTGTTACTTGGATGTGCTGTCCTCATCATAAAACACAAATCCAAAACTTACTCATCATCTCCCCTCTGAAGCTGTTTTTCCTTTTCCATTGTTTTTAGTATCACCCTGGCTAGAAAGATTAATCTTAGAGTCATCTTTGACTCTTCCCTTTCCATTCCTAAGATCATTCTATCCAGTTTGTCATAATACTTTTCCTTCCAAAAAGTTTCTTCCTTCCAAATGTTGCTGATATTGACCATTTTTTTCTCTTGCTACTGCTCCATGCGTATTCCTATTAGGTAACTCCTAGATTACATTATCAACATCCTAACTAGCTTTCCTGTGTTTAGACTGTTTTTTCTTGAATGCATGGAACATATTAATTCACCCCAGATTTTATTCCCTATGTATTGTATCACTTCCCTTCGCAAGAATGGATAGTTCTGTCTTTACTATTGAATCAAATTGTAATTTAGCCGTTTGGCTTGACTTTCAATGTCTTTTATAATTTATATCTTGTACTTATATAATCCTGCCAACTATTATTCCCCTTTCATTTACAATTTTATGGAACCTGCTATGGCTAAATTGAAGAAACAAGGAACTTATTGAAAGTATCAAAGGAAGAATTACCAGAACTCGCACAGAACTGGAAATAGTTAAAGTCTTCCACCAGCCAGAGTACAGAGACCTCATAATACATAGGTTATTGGGCAAAGTCACTAGGCCTAGTCTTGAGGCTGCTCTAGCCCTGCCCTAACATAGCTTATAAACAAGTGTCAGAAGGATCTGATTCCTAATAACTTAATTACATTTCAGGACAAAGCACAACATTATTTAAAGGAATACAGAAATATCTTGCACCCAACAACATAAAATCCCCAATGTCCAACATCCAATAAATATACCACACAAAGGAGGAGGAACATATAATCCATAACTGGAAGAAAATATCAGTTAATGAAAATAGACTCAGAAATGACAATGATGGAATTACTAGCCAAATGTAAAATAGCTAGCATGTATTTTATAAATATGCTAAAAATGTACATGGTAAAAGGAAAACTGATTTCCCACAATTTGTTGTATTTTCTACAATTTTTAGTGTATTGGTGCCTTGGTGTATTTTCTAATACAAGCATTTATTGCCATAATAGAAGATATGAAAATAACCCAAATAAAATTTTAGAGAGAAAAAATATAATACCTAAAATAAAAATACATTTTATGGGAGTAATAGCAGATCAGAGATTGCAAAAGGAAGAAAAAAATATTAACAAACTTTAAAGACATAGTAATAGAAACAATAACAACAACAAAAATTAACAGGCTCAGTGAGTCAACATATGCACAATTAGAGTCCTAGAAGGAGATGGGAGAGAAAAAGAGAGAGAGAGGATCCGGGGGCATGGGAGAGTGAGGGTTCAAAAAATACTTGAAAAAATAAAGGCCTAAAATTTTTCAAATTTAACGAAAACTATAAACCCACAGCTGTAAGAAGCTCAATGAAACCCAAATAGAACAAATATTAAGAAAAATACACCAAGGCACCAATACTTTAAAAACTGTGTAAAATACACCAAATTGTGGAAACTCATAAAAGTCTTAAAAATCAGAGAAAAAGTTGCATTTATGGGCAGAGAAAGAAAGGGTAAGAATGATAGAAGATATCTCATCAAGTACTACATAAACTAGAGAAATGGAGTGACGTCTTTAAAGTACTTAAAGAAAAAAAACCCTGTCAACCTAGAATTCTATACCTAGTGAAAATATCTTTCAAAAGGAAGGAAGATGAAATAAAAACATTTACAAAGAAAAATAATTGAGAGAAATTTTCAAAAACTTTGAAATAACCCATGGGTCACAGCAAAAATCACAAAGGCATTTAGAAAATATTTAAAATAAATAAAATGAAAACAAATATATAAAAATTTGTAGGATGAAGTCAAAGCAGCTCTTAGAAGAAAATTATAGCAATAAATGCTCATGTTAGAGAAAGGGGCCACAAATCAATAATCTAAGAAAAAAGAAAAATAAAAAGTAGAAATCAAAAATATTAAGGATGGAAAAACAATAGAGAAAATCTATGAAATGAAAACCTTGTTCTTTGAAAAGATCAGTAAAACTGATAAACCTCCAGCTAGGTTGGTCAAGAAAAAAAACAGAGTAGACACAAATTATTTATAAAAGAAATTAAACAAGGCACATCACTACATATCCTACAGATAGTAAAAGGAAACATTATGAACAAACTTTATGTTAATAGATGTGACCATTTAGATAAAACTGACTAGTTTCCTGAAAGAGACAAACTGTCAAAGGTCAATTGACAAAACAGATAACCTGAAGGGCCCTTTACATAAATTAAGGCAAAGATGCTTATTGTCATTCATCATTAGAGAAATGTAAATTAAACCCACGATGATATAGCACTATATTAGTGGTTCTCAATAGGGGAGACGGTATTTGCCTCCTGGGGACTTCTGGCAATGTCTGGAGACAGCTTTGGTTTATAACTGAAGGGTTGCTACTGGCATCTATCAGGCAGAGGACAGGGATGCTGCTGAATATCTTACAATGCACAGGACAAAAAAAAAAAATTGTCTGGCCCATAATGTCAGTAATGCTGAGGTTGAGAAATCTGACACTACATATGCACACTAGAATAGCTAAAATTAAAAAGACTGTAATACCAATGTTGGCAAGGACGTGTAGTAACGGGAACTCATACAATGCTGATGGGAATAAAAAGTGTTAACACCACCTTCAGAAAACCGTTTGGCAGTTTCTTACAATGTTAAACATGAGCTTACCATATCTGGTAATTCTAACTGATAGGTATTTATCAAAGAAAAAAGAAACTTATGTCCACACAAAGACCCGTTTGTTCATAGCACTTTATTCATATTAGCCACAGACTGTGGAGAATTCAAATGTCCATCAACTGGCAAATGAATAAACAGATTGTAGCATGTGTGTACAATGGGATGCTACTCAGCAATAGAAAGGAACAGACTACTGATACATGGAACAGCATAGATAAGTCTCAAAATCATTAATCTACATAAAAGAAGCTGTACCTAAAAGACTATGTACTGTTTAATTCCATTTACATGAAATTAAAAAAAAAAAAAAAGCCATGCTATGGTACTAAAAAGTAGAACAATGGGGCCTGAGTGGGGGTTGAGGATTGACTGCAAAGGGGCAAAAGGTATATTTTAGGTGTGACAAAAACATTCTATATCTTATCTGTGGTCGTATGTACACGACTATATACACTTGCTAAAAGTCATGAATTGTACACTTTAAAATTGGGAAGTTTTATTGTATGTAGATTCTACCTCAAAATAAACTGATTTTAAAAAGAAAAAGAAAAAAGAAATCGCATGTCGAATTAGAGAAACCCCTTGTGTAACTATGGGTTTCAGAACTACTCCACCTCTGTCAATGCTGGGTAGCCTCCTGCTCAACTAAGAAACTGTCCCTGCAATGCCACAGTCCACGCCACCAAACTGGATGCTTACCGCCTGCCTCTCTCTCTCTAAACACACTTCCAAATTGAAACAGGGAAACTATTTCTCAGCCAGAATCCTAGCTGCAATGGAGTCTGAACAATGTGCTTTTTACCTTTCCAGACTCCATAGTACATTAAGGCATATTAAATAGAAGTTGGAACCCAAAATACACGAGACATTGCAGAGTATCAACCACAAGTCCTCAGCTCACCCTCAAGTACTGACTGGCTAGTTCCTTCCCTGCTTTTCACATGTAATATATTTCTTTCTTTCTTTCTCACTTGGGATCTTTCCTTTTCTGCCTCCTAATGTTTCCCTTTTACTAACCATCAAATCCTCTTTTTTTAAAAAAAAATCTGGATTCTTACTATCTTCCAAAGATTAGCTCCAGCTCCTTTCTTCTGACTGTACTGTCCTTAGACCCAGGGAGGCAAGGCTCACATCTCAGGAGCCCCCACGTTTTGGGGGTGCCTTTCTAAAACATTTCTAAGTACCATGACAGTGGTATGTAGTGGCGGGGGGGACCGCCTGGGGTAGGCAGTGCTGTTTGTGTGGGGAATCAGACTAGACCAAGACATCTGTTATTCCTGGTCCCTCTTTCTCTCCTTTGGGATATTCCCTTACCCTCTACGCCTCACTTCTGCCTGAGGGGTCCACCAGAAGATTCAAGGAGCTTCAGAACTCAGGCCTCTGGGTTCTTCCTGGACCCTGTGACTAGGCCCATGCTCCAGGAGGGTGGCCTGGTGAGTGTATTGCTTCCACTGGCTGGTGCAAGTATTTCTTTCATAGAATCATGTGAATTTGTATTGCCTGAATGGGGGTGAGGTGGAAAATGGGAGATTCTGACTTATGTCAGGCCCAGGTGTGCGGGTTCAAGAATCTGGGTTACTGTTGACCCTTGGACTTGACCATATGCATGGGCAGGTGTGTCAACTCCTGCCTGCCTATGTTCCTATTGCAGCCCTGCTCAGGTCTATAACACTGCACCTCGCCACGCCACAGGCCCCACGCAATGGGGGAGGCAGTGGTCTGGGGGTGGCTGAGCCTATCTCCTCCAAGGGCATTTGCCATCATTGCTCAGCCATACCAACTGGCTCTTCCAATGATGACTCTGATTGATATGGTGACACAGTGTTCTCCGGGGTCGTCTTAGGCTGAGTGGATCTAGGGATGAACCTTCCTCACTGGGGCTCCCTATCGACCCCTCGTCCATCCTCCTGGTGTAATGTGTGGTAGGCAGGGGAGCAGTGATAATTGATGCCTAATCTTCTCTAACTGCAGCCTGTGTTAATTTTGCTGGTGGAAGTAAAGATCTTGAAGAAGCACCACATCTTACATTTCCTCTGCACTTTTCGCTGCTCTTAGCTTTCTGTTAGGCACTAGCATGTGACAATTATTTTGCTAGTTTTTCTTTGAGAGATTGATTGAAAAGCCTGCAGAATACTCAACCTTCCCAATAAATCAAACAATTCATTTAGGGTATCAAATGCTTACTATTTTCTTTCAAAAAAGGAAGCTATTAAATAATCTTGGCTTACTGCCCTGAGGTTAGCATTTCTCAAATAAAGAAATGTAGGATATATATTTTTTCTTTGGGGTAATATCAGACAAAATTTGCTTTTGAAACTGAGTTCTAAGTTTGCTATGAAGTCAAAGACTAAATCATTTTTGCATGGTATCAGAAAAGACCAAGTAAATGGACACAGGTTTTTTGAATGTAAAACAAGTACCTCTTCCCTTTTTGTAAATAATTTTTCCCTTCAAGAAGTACTTCTTTCAACATTGTGCTGATCCTGAAAGAAGCAATCTGACTTCCTTTCTCTGGTATGTGGTATGGTTTTAGAGGTCAGTGTGATCTACTTCAGTATGACATGAAAGTCATCATGAGATTTATGGAGTTGACCAGAATCTTATTGCAGCCAGATTTTTTCCCAACAACCTAAGCCTGACATCAATTTAGATGATGAATGCAATCAATTTAAATTTCCTTTTAGCATACAAATACATAGTAAAAAAAACAAAATCTGCTATTTGGAATAGATACCCGGCTCCAAATCTATCAGTACTCTGTGTTAGTAATAAAATTGAATTGGAAAGTTTTTTGATTCTCATTCTTTTTTAATCAACACATTTACTTGTATATTTGATGTAAAACTTCTTTTAAACTGATTTGGATGAATTAATTCAAGCAATTGTTATAAAAATGTGGTTGGTCAATTAATAACAGGCTGTTTGAATTCCATTGATGGTTTTCAAAAGATCCAATTATTTAACTAAATTCAACCATTTAAAAAAACTTTTTTTGCAAACTGTTTCAGAGAAATACTGAAATTGAATAGAGTCTAAAGAATAGTGTTTTCCAAATTTTACATTGTCCATTTGTTCCTTTTAAAATAACAGATTTTATTTATGATTTTGAAATATTAAAATATTTCAAATTGCAAAAGAGCATAAGAATTCAAAAGTTACAGTAAATTCTTATTGCCTTTGAAGTTTAAGGAAGGCAAGGCATAATGAAAAAAACTCAGAATAAAAAACTTAGAACTACAAGGCATACATTGCATAACAAAATTATAGTTTAAATGTTTCCTGGGACTCTAAAATTATATATTATTGGTATGTATTACTTTGAAATCACTAGTCCATTATATAATAGATTGATTTTTCATATCTGTTCAGAATAGTTAATTATAAATTTATTATTAAAATTATTATTACAATTAAATTACAAATTTTAATCTAGTGTTAAAGCCTGAAACTAAATCTTTTAACACATCTCCAGATAAACTCTTCGAGAAAAGACTGAACCCCTTTTTACTGCAATGATGAATCACCCAGGAACCTTCTGAAGTCTGGTGATGACTGCAGTCAAGTAGTGAAAAAATTAAAAGTGATCGGTAAGTGAGATCTGACTTTAAATTCACAATCACCACTACAGACGTTTGTTCTAAGTAAGTGGTTACAGGTTTTGCAGTTGTAAACTTCAGGATAATTGTGAGAATTAACAAAATTGTGAATGTATTTTGTATAGCATAAAGCTTCCACTATGCTAGAGGCTTTTCAGAGGTTTGAAGAAATAATCTCAGCACTAGCATTTGAGGTATACATGTAACTCTTTAGGGTTCAAATCAGGCAGAACTAAGGCAGAATGTGTGTGTCTATGTGTGCACGCACACACACATGCAAATATGTGTATGTTTAAAATGTATTTCCATACATTTGGATTTAATCCAGAGTTATGTTTTTCGTGTAGGTAAAGCACAAAAGTAAAGTGGTGGTGAGAGAAATGAGCATCAGCACCTAAAGATAACATTAACAGTCTTGCAATCTCCTTTAGCAAATATTTACATCTATCGACAATCAAACAACAGTACCGATATTATCTGAGGTGTGGTACACCAACACCAACAAAGCAATTTGGCTTACACACTTACTTCCAAAGAACATTTTGGTCTGGAGATGTAATGAGCAGCAGCACTGAAGGAAATGTTTTCTCTCTGGTGATACTAATGTGTAAGGGCAGGTGCATCACCAGAGCGGAGCATAGAAGAAAAAAATTCTGGCCTGTGAACAACTTTACCTTGGACCACTTCTCCACTAGTTTTTTCCAGACTTTGTTATTTAAGCAGGTAGGAATGTCTTGCTAAATCTATACTCTCAAAATACTAAACAAGGAAGGGGGAGAACAAAAACTGAAGTAAAAAAAAAAAGTTTTTAAAATTTAAACTCTATGGGACATCCTATCAGCAAAATAAATGAGGCGTTATAGACTTTGATTTTGTGGCTACTTTCACAGGTTTGATAAATGTAACCCACAGGATTTATGCACTACGTGAAGTGAAGTTGTCATTGTATACAGATGTAGTGTCAACTGAAACACCACAGTTCACTACACACTAACTTAGTGAATATTTTGGACCATTGGGAGAACAGCAGAAGCATTTATGAGAGTTGAAAAATTCAGACGCCAATGAACAAGACATTTTAGGCTCCCTGAGCAAAGTTTGAAATTACTTTCATTTGCCTTTTAATCACACATAAAAAGCATGATGAAAAATTGCAGGGATGAGCCCTTTGCCACAGGGAAACTGTGCATGGCAAGCCAGAGGGAAGGAATAGAACATTCCTCCATTGCAGCAGGGTAATGTGAAGGAGTCCCTTAAGCTTTCTGGCAGGTTTCTCTTGGAGGACACAATGCTTTTTTCACACCATTCTAGGTGAGAGAGATTCATGGTAAAACATTGTCAGGAGATTTTCTTTCAGCACTGAGAATATTATTGCTGTGCAAACACAAATCTTTGGAATTCTAGCCATTTTTCAAAAGACATATTTTCTGGCTGTAAAATACTTGAATAATTAGAAGGAACAATGGAAATCATTCCTGCAGTCTCTGTTCAGGAGCAAAAATTAGATGGCAATTCCGTGCTAACAGTCACACTCACTAATAAGTTTAGTCTAATAGCTGTTTTCTTGCTTTTTTTTTTTCCTGGCTTTTTTTTTCATGGAATGAACTAGGTTGAAATGTACTGACCATCAACTTGACACACAGAAACAATCAAATGGTTGAAATGGTTAAAGTTGGCAGTCAAGTAGAGCGTAATTTTTTTTAACTGCAACTAAAAAGCATTCTCTTATTGTAATTAAGCTTTTCCAGTGTTTCCCAAACTCAAAAAATGGGGACCTTTAATATAAAAAGTATAAGGAGTGGATTAGTGTATCACAAAAAAATTATATTTTAACTTATGAAATTTGGATTGTTTTTATTACAAGCTTTTTTCTCACATAAAATTTTATTAATATCTCACACATACTTTTAAATATCGTAAAGCTAGATATTTGAACATAAGCTTATTATAGTGCAAAATCACCTTTTATTCATCTTCCAAAGCACAATACTTTTTTTCTCATATTAAGCACATGCTTTTTCTTGCCTATGACAAAGTCTTAGGACACTTGTGTTTGCTGCTTATGACACACATCTTGGGGGTCCCTGAGTAGCAATACCAGTTTCACTGGACATCAAAAGGTTCAATCCTTCTGACCAAGATGCAAGCATGCACGCTTTTTATTATTAGATGTTTGCCCCGAGTCCCAATCAATGTAGTTACTCCAACTGAACTGTGGGGAAACACGCAGGATGGCTTTTCTTGGAGCACATTGATGTAAGGCCTATAAAAACATGCTGAACAGCTTCCTTCTCCCCCGCTTTTTCAGGCCCTAACTCTGATATCAGTCTCTCCAGATCTTACCACACTAACTGTGAGGAAAGTCAAACCCCAAGGAAAAGTCCTTCAAGGAAAACGAAGGAAGAAAGAGTATCATTTTTCACCAGGGTATGAGACAGAAAGGTGAAATTATCCAGCTTAGGCCTTCTTAAAAAGAGTTCCTCATAGCACCCAAGCTAAAGATCCCACCTGCTAATCTGACCAGGACCTCGCGGTGGAGAGAGGCTGGCGTCACTCATTAAGTTTCTAATATGCACTCCAAGTTTCTAAGAAGAGCTGAAACTATTCCCAAACTGACTTGACTCTGAAACCATTTTTTGAGAAGCATTGCTTGCCTCCAGTGTTCCTCAGACTGAAAATGTTCATCCCTCCGATAGGGCCAATGTGAGGATTAATCTCAACAACACTGAACATCATTCCTGGCAGAGACCAATGAATGTAACGTTTACAAATGCAATACACTTGCGACAGGGAAACCTTCAATACTATTTTAAATCCATAGATAATCAGCTAATTGCATCTCATATTTGTTGCTCTAAATAGGGTTGAAAGCACACAAGAACATTATAAAAAGTATTTCAAAATGACCATATCTCTTTGAAGTATATCTTAAAATAAACAATGATAGGTTTTCTACTAAATGTGTATGTCTTGGGGCAGTTTAGAAAACCTTTCTCTATGCTCCTGATCAAGTTTGGATTTAACTTTAATTTTTCTATGAATGCCTATATAAATGAAGAAAATAATAAAAGTTTCTTGAGACCAATGACTGTGTGTTATATTACTATGTATGTTACACTTAACCTAAATATTTAAAGGGTTTCATTGAATTGACTGATAGCTACCTCTCAGATATATGTTTGAAAGATTTTCTTATAGCAATTAAAAGAATTTTGTCTGATAGCATGATACAAATTTTGAAAAAAAAGCTATATTAGCATTTATGTATTTATCTGTATCAGTATTTGTACCTATATTGGTATTAATTTTGATATTGCTAATTACATATCTCCACGCATAAAGGAATACTAGAAGAAATCAAAATAATAATAGTAATATCTCAGGGTTTTAAAATTATAAGTGATTTTAATTTTCTTTATACTTTTGTATACTTTATTGTCTTTAATAAAGGTTAATTATCTTTATACTCAGAACAAAATAGTATTATAATAAAAACGATTTCTTATGAAAAATTTCTTCAGATTTGATTTCAATTTTTTTTCTGTGTAACTGAGAAAAAAACTAGAAATGTGCTCTTCTGGATAAGAAATAAAGATAAATATTTCCTTTTTCCATTCCCCAATTTCTCTGGAATTTTAGACTCTTTGTTGGGCCAATAGGAAAAATTTATTGTGGGGCTCATGCAGACAAATGATATAGGCACAGACAACACTGAGAGCCTCTTATCCCTGACTCATCTGCAGGCAGATGTGATATGACTGCTGAGGTCAGGGCACCGAGTGTGGCAGCAATCATCAAAACGAAAGATACCTTGTAACGTTCCAGAGTCTCCTCTATCCAAAAAGGTTGGGAAGCTTCCAGTATCATCTCACCAAAGATTTAGGTTTACTCACTTTGTCTTTGCTAAATTCATTTAAAAGACTCACCTTTGATTGAAGATTTCTAAGAATCTAGAATATTATAAGGACCTGGTTATATTGTAACACTTTATAAGAAATTATGGTAAAATATTTAAATAATCTTAATTTATTTGCAGCAGAATAGATATTCATTGAAGGATATTTATAATATGTATATACTACATATATATGGATATAATAATTCATCAAAGCAGTAATATTGTCCCATGTATACTATTTTACTCTGTAAAAATAATTTCTCTGATTTGAAGTTATAAAATCAAACTAGAGGTGGAAAGGCATTATCAACTTTTTCAAAAATTACCTTAAAAAGTCTGCATTTCTGGGAAATGATGTTATGTTGTCAACATATGATATATATGGTTAGCAAACCAACCATCCCTTCTTTACCAAAGATTGATGATATACTATAGTCCCAACTAGAAAGTCCCTAAATTAGATTTTAAAAGGAAGGAAGGAAGGAAGGAAGGAAGGAAGGAAGAGGAACCATCCTCTGCCACAAATTTACTATGGACGGTTGGGACAAACATTCTCATCCTGAACCCAGAGAAATAGAAAGAGCTCTTGATCATGTTCTGATGCTTCTCCTACCTTAGGAAAAACATTCTGTGAGAAGAAGAAGGGATATAATTTCAGGGCATTCTTCAATAAGAAAAAGGGAAGCACCTGACTCAGATGGAAAATATCACAATTTTACTGTTGAAAAGTGCTGCTCTTGAACATTGAACTGTTTTTCAGAAGGACTATACATACACACTCACATATAATTTTAGAAATAGAGGGACCAGAGAATGGGTAGAAGAAAACAACCTTTAGCTTAAGCCAGGAGTTAGCCGGCCGACTTAGGAGGAAGGGGAAGAATGCAGCTGGCAATCCTTGAGAAGGAAAAATGAAAACTATTCTAAAACTTTAAAAGAAGATTTAACTAAGAGTTCTCTTTGGAAATTTTAGGCTTAATAAGCCTGTGGTCATATGCAAACTGAACTAGATATCCATATCTGAAAGAAATGAGGAAGTTGGACCAACAGCTGGCAATGATTGGGCCAAGAGGCTAAAATGTTAATAACTATTAAATCCTTAGTCTGGAAATCTGTTACTCTGGACAGTGAAAAAAGATGAAAAATTAGCATAGTGACCCAATTTCAACTGGTTTTAATGTTCCAAGCAGATAAAACAGGCTGTTACAAACCCATGTCAGTACCTGAGGGTCATGAAGCATTTTAGAATTCACAAAGTGAATCCAAAAATATTTCTAAAAAAAGTTTGCTACTTTGAATGACATGATAGCAAATGACCTGCTCTTTTTTTTTTTTTTTTTTTTTTTAACCCTCAGAAGGACCCAAATGTCTAACAAGCGTATCTGGTAATACCCATTGCATCATTATACTGCTTCTTGGATGATTTGCTCAAAGGAAAAGATGTTTCCAGCAGATCCTGAATTTCAAAAATTAACACTGCTTAATGTAATGTGTGTGCCTGGGTATGCACACACATGTTCTAATCAGATGCTACAAGAATAGATTCTATAACTGAAATTATGGTTTGTACTGTGCTAGGTGTGTTTCATTTTCACCCACACATCCCATGTCCACTTTTCTATATGTCCTGAGGTAGAGTTCTGCCTCAACAGGCAACCTAGCCCTCTAATTTTTGCATGGTTGCTTACTATGGTGGTGAGTTGTGCTGTACGCTCCACAGTTGTCCATTTTCCAGTTTTAGGACCAAAATTATCTTAGTATTTCATATATTTTTCTCAAAGTATTTAATATATATATTTTCAGGCTATAGATGGTATTAAAAAGTTTACATTTCAACTTGCTTTCATAAATTCTTTTTATCCCCCCCTTTTTTGACCAACTTCATAACTCATTGATAATCATTCTTATTAAAATGATTTATAATGACAATATATTAAACTTCTACTATGAATTAGTTTTCATGCTAGGTACTTTACATACAGTACCAAATTGATCCTCAATAACAAGCTGAGGCAGATATTATTATCTACTTTTATAAGATGTAGAAACCAAGGGTGATAGAAATCGAAGAACTTGCCCAAGATGATCAAGCCGGAATTAGAAATAAGAGTTGATTAATTCCAAAGCCCAGGCTCTTTATTTTTTTTAAAATTATTTTTGGATTTAAAATAACTATTTATTGTATCCTACTGAATTGTATTTTTTCCATAGGACATTGCCATATAAAGTTGAATTATCAAACTTAGCTTCCTATTGCTTCTAGCCTTTTCCCTCCAGGACTTTTCCATTCTTTTATCTGAAAGAAGCAACCACTCCTAAATTGTCTTATTAAACATATTTTACCTGTGAGTGATCAGAACAGTCATCCTAGAGGCAGATTTATTCAGAGGACAGATATTAATCCAGTTACTGAGAAACCAAACTGATAAATCATTTCTTAATCTTGATAAACTCTTTGCTTTAACACATGTTGGCATGTCTGATTTTTTCCAAGTTCCTTAAATATAAGATATACAACCAGACAAAGGCATTGCTATCTTAATATTATCTCTATTATATTCATTGTGTAGTTACAGAACATATAAGAGAACAATAGAAAACATAAAAGAGTTGATGTAGAATGCCACAGGATGAAATATGAATGCCTTTCCAATTTCTTTTTGCTCTTATATCTCCTATCCTGTAAACCTCTTTCTTAGTTTCCATATCTCTGCCATAGTGGACTTTTGTTCACATCTACTCCCACACCACACACACACACACACACACACACACACACACACACACACACACACACACACACACAATTTCTTCCACTTTAATTTCTTTTCTTGTCAAACCTAGAGTTTTCTACTCATGGTATTCCTCCTCCACCTCCAAGTCATCATTAAACCCTCTAGGATAGGGGTTTGCCCTGAACCAATACCACTACTACTTGACTAAAACTGTTCTTATAAAGGTCACCAATGTTTTCTGTTTCCACATACAATGGATATTTTTAAAGGCTCATCTTAATCAACAGGTGACCACTTCTTCATTCTTTAAATATGTTTTCTCTCTTGAATTTCATGACACAATTGTGTTCTTTTCCTTTTATGCTACCATACCTTCCTTCTCAGTTTAGTTTTCTGGGTTTTACTCTTCTTCTCAACATCTGAAATTTGCTCTTCTTACATTATCTCTTCCCAGTCTTAGTTAGTCATATTCATTCCCAAAGATTTAAGCACTAACTTTCTTTTGAATACTTTTGAGTTGATATTGCCAGACCTCTCATCTCTAGACATATTTCATAGAAAATTCAAACTTAACATGCTGGGAAAGTTAATGATAATGTAATTTGTTTTTAGTGCACATGCTACATGCCAGTCACTGTTCTAAGTACTTTACATATATAATCTCATATAATCTTCAGAGTACTTTTCTATATAGATGTTATTATTGTTATTCTCATTTTATAAACAAGTATAAATGAGATAGTTTGAGTAACTTACCTAAGATCACCAAGCAAGTAAATGTAAGACAGGTGAAACGAGTTTGGCTCCAGAGAGCTTGCTGTTTACTAGAGTCTGTACGATATCTTTACCTAAAATCATCTTCTCATTCTTTGCATGGAAAGTTAGCAAGCCCTTCCCATCTTTTAGGTATCAGCCAAAATTTTACCTCTTCAGACAGGCTGTCCTTAATCATATTGTCTAGATTTGCTCCTGCCTGCTTATCCTCAGTCTTGGTTTCTTATTTTCTTGAAATAACTTACTAAAAGTTGTAAATCATTCAATTTACTCATCACTTTTGTCAAAAACCATGGATTGTTTTGCTCAAAAGCCATTCTAATCCCTTCCTGGACATCTTGTATTGCACTGGTGGGAAAGCTAAAAATCTACTTTCCTAAGGTAATCTTATAGCTGGTTCCCATGTGATTTAGTTTTCACCAATCAGAAGCTCT
This sequence comes from Cynocephalus volans, assembly GCF_027409185.1. Taxonomy (NCBI): domain Eukaryota; kingdom Metazoa; phylum Chordata; class Mammalia; order Dermoptera; family Cynocephalidae; genus Cynocephalus; species Cynocephalus volans. The sequence continues at coordinate 69,411,005 of NC_084468.1, read as the reverse complement.
CACAGGGAAACTAATTGGGAATTAAGTTTTGTTGGGAGAGACATACGGGCATAAGGAACAATTTTGCTCAAGCAGATTATGGCAGAAAATGCACATTTCTAGAGCTCTCGGGTGTGGCAGAAGATTCCTGGTACTGTGGCTCCTGATTGTTGCAGAAACATGTTTCTGGAGCTGTCCATAGTGGTGGAAGCTTCCCGATTATGTAGTTTCCTGATGGTTGTGGAAGCTGCAGGTTCGTTGCTAGCTCAGCTCTTCAGTGTGGCATTCAGGGTTATTATGAAAGCTCAATCTAGAATCTGTTTCTTCAGTCCTCACAGTGATTCTGTGAATTATTTATAAACTTATTAAATCCCTTTGTCCTTAAACCAGCTTCAGTAGACTCTGTTTCCTGCTATTAAGGACCCTGACCAGTACATCTAATAATTTTTTTGTCTATCTTATCTACCAGAATATAAACACTCCAAGAGAGATTAACCTTTTTCTGTCAATTGTTGAGTTCCCAATGCCAGGCACAGCCTAGCTCATGGTAGATTCTAATATACAATTACCGAATTTCATAACTTAAATATTAGAAACATTTAATCTTTCATGGAATGATTTCAAAAAAATTTCTAGAATACCCTCTAAAGAATTTCTGTTGACTCACCTTGCTCTTTTTTTATGTGTATAAAAAAATATTATATTATATTTCAGCTTGGTTCTAGAATATATCTGGGGGGGTTGAGATTGCTGCATGGGTACCAGCTACTCACTGTTTCTAAAATTTACCATGCTCTTTTCATGTTTCTGCTCATATTTGAAATTCCCTGCTCTCCACTTTCCTATTGGGAAGATTCCTAATCATTTTTCAAGGACAAACTGAATTATTTTTTTGTGTTCATCCCACAATGGTTAATTAATTATACCTTAATTTGTGTTTCTGTAATACTTTGCAGATACTTTATTAGAGCATTTCTGGAATAATAGATTACATTTTATTATTTTGAGTCATTGTGTTATAATTACTAGGTGAAATAAAATCTATTGGTAAAGGAACATTAAAATTACATACTGCTTGTGAAAATGTGCTATAAACTAAAAAATGTAAGTTATTATCTTTATTATTACATGCATACAGAAGCAATGAAAAATTATCACACAATTTCACTTATTTTTCTTCACAGGCAGGTAGATTTCCAATTTATTTTATTTATCTTCTTTTTGTGGACTTACTTGGTGTACACATGATCTGACTTTTTTAAACCCTGGAAAGAAGGGCCAGGAAGCCGAAGGAAGCCACATGTTAATTTGTGTGGCTGATGTGAAGAGTAGAGAGCTCTCTTAGAGCAATTCCTCATAAAACAGAGGAATAATTCAATTTGGAACTAGTTCATTCCTGCATACAAACATTACAATACTGTCCTCAAACAAATAAACATAAATGAGTCATTTTTCCTTTAATTTTTTAAAAAATGAATTATACTCATTTTGAAAATCATGCCATATTGCATTGATCCCAAAATAACTACTCCCTTGGTAATTTTGAGAATTTTAAAAATACTATTTCATATATTAGACAACTTAAACAATATAAACACATATTATTTCCAATGTTTTTAGTTTTTATCAGAGAATTTAGTAAGCAAATGTAGGAGAGCACATGATATTTTGTATTTTGAATATTTTAGTTGAAATATTTAACTTTGTAATATTAAATACCATCTCTCCTCTGATTTTTATCTTAGTTTTGTTAATAAACTGAAATTTACATCAGAAATAAAATAAAATATGAAAGAGGAAATATTTACAATATTAAACACAAGCCAGATGTGAAAGCATGCTTTTCTAGATTAAACATTTACTGAGTTGGCAGGAAAAGACCTTCTTCCTCATTCATCCCAGTGAATTTTGTTTGAATGAATTCTAATTTCTTATTCCTTTACCCTTTTCACCATCTCTCTGTTGCTTTGTTTACCTAATAGTGGTTTTTCCTTACCACCGCCTTCCACAGTTCTGCACAGCTGCTTCCCAGATGAGCTAAATAGCTCATTTTCATCTTTAGACAAATGTAAACTATGGGCTAGCTCTATAAAGCCTTCACAGAAGAAGAGACTAAAATCTCTTTGGGACAGTTATCACTGCTACACATTTTTCTGGGGGAGTATTCAAGGAAACTTGAATGTAGAAAAAACAACAGACATTATCTAGCTCATCCTTCAAATCATATATATTCACTGAAAACGAGTGAAGACAAAGCTTAGATTTGTAAAAACAAAACAAAACAAAACTAAAAAACATAAATGGATATATTTAAAACAAAGAAAACTGACCTTTTCAGCAAATTGAGAAAGTTTCTAATTTTGTTCTTATCTGCTAAAGGTTGAGTAACCAACTTGTACAGAGTAGTTCACCCAAATGCCTTTAAAGTGGTTTAAACCAATACGAGTTGAAGAACAAAAGCAGTAATTCTTTTTTTTTCTGTTTTATTGATGTATAATTGACAAATAAAAACTGTATATATTTAAGGTGTACAACATGATGTTTTGATATATGTCTACATTGTGCAATGATTACTACAGCCAAGATAATTAACATATCCATCGCCTCACATAGTTAATGCTTTTTCATGGGTGGTGAGTGTATTAGTCTGTTTCGATTTCCTATAACAAAATACTTGAAAATGGGTAATTTATAAAGAAAATGAAATTTATTGCTTATAGTTTCTGAGGCTGGGAAGTCCAAAGTCCATCTGGTGGTGGTGACAGTGACCCAAGGGTCTCGCATTGCAAGACGGTGGAAGCAGAGAGAGAGAGAGAGAAGAGAGACTATCTTCTTCTTTTAAAGCCCTCAGAACCATGCCCCTGACCACCGTTTTTAATCCATTCACTACTGCAGGGTCCTACAATCCAATCACCTCTTCAAGGCTCCACCTTTCAAGTACCGTAATAAGATTTCCCACCCTAACAGTCACAGTGAGGGCTAAGTTTCTAATACATAGAACTTGAGGGACACAATTCAAGTTTCAGTGAGTTTTGGGCAACGTAATTCAATCCACTACAGTGAGACCACTTAAGATCTACTGTCTCAGCAAATTTCAAGTGTACAATACAGTATTACTATGTGTAGTCCACCTTGCTGTCCGTTAAGTCTCCAGAACTTATTTATCTTGCGTAACTGAAACTTTGTGTACTTTGACCAACATATCCCAATTTCCCTGCCCCTGGCACCCTGGCAACCACCATTCTAATCTCTGATTCTAAGTTTGACATTTTTAGAATCCACATATAAAGTAAGATTATGCAGTATTTTTCTTCCTGTGTCTGGCTTATTTCATTTACCATTATTCCCCCAGACTCATCTATGTTGTCGCAAATAACAAGAGTTCCTTCTTTTTTAAGGTCAAATAATAGTCCATTGTAAGTACAGTTATGGATTGCTTAACAACAGGGACATGTTCTGAGAAATGCATCATTAGGCGATTTTGTCACTGTGTGAACATCATAGTGTACTTACACAAACCTAGATGATATAGCCTACTACATACCTAGGTTATAAAGTATAGCCTATTGCTCCTAGTCAGAATCACCATGAACATGGGTATTATACATTATGCTACAAATGTTATGAGAGCTACGATATTACTAGGGGACAGAAATTTTTCAGCTCCATTGTAATCTTACAGGACCACCATCATATATGAGGTCCATTATTGACTGAAACATAGTTATGTTACACATGACTTTATATGCATATATATACCTCCCTGTCGTGGCAACTGTGACTAATCCTGCAATGAACATAAGAGTTCAGGTATCTCTTTGAGATACTGATTTTATTTCTTTTGGATATATACACAGAAGTAGAATTGCTGGATCACATGGTAGTTAGTTTATTAATTTTTTAAGGAACGTCCATATGGCTGTATCAATTTACATTCCCTCCAACATTGTACAAAGGTTCTTTTTTTTTCACATCCTTGCCAATATCTGTTATCTTTTGTCTTTTTGATTATAACCATTCTAACAGGTGTGAGGTGATATTGTGATTTTGATTTGCATCTCCCTGATGATTAGTGAGGTTGAACATCTTTTTATTTATGTAGGCTATTTGTATGCCTTCTTTTGAGAACTGTCTATTCAGATCCTTTGACCACTTTTTAATTGGGTTGTTTTCTTGCTACTGAATTGTTTGGATGTCAGATATTAACTCATCAGACATGTGGTTTTAAAATATTTTATTCCATCTTATAGACTGTGCTTCATTCTGTTGAATGTTTTCTTTGCTGTGCATAAGCTTTTTAGTTTGATGAAATCTTATTTGTCTATTTTTTGCTTCTGTTGCCTGTGCTTTTGGGGTCATATCCAGAAAAATCATTGCCCAGAGCAATATAAGCAAGTTTTCGCCTGTGTTTTCTTTTAGTACTTTTATAGTTTCAGGTATTATGTTTATGTCTTTAATTTATTTTGAGTAGATATTTGATTATGTTGCAAGATAAGGGTACAATTTATTTCTTCGGCATGTACATATATGGTTTTCCCAACATCATGTATTGTGTGTTCTTGGGACCTTTATCAAGATCAATTGACCATAAATGTGTAGATCTATTTTGGGGCTCTCTACTCCATTTTGTTGATCTGTGTGTCTGTTTTTATGCCAGTACCATACTGTTTTGGCTATGAATGCTTTGTAATATGTTTTGAAACCAGGCAGTGTGGTGATGCCTCCAGCTTTGCTTCTTATGTTCAAGATTGGCTATTTGAGGTCTTTTGTAGTTCAATATGAATTTTAGGAATTTTTTCCATTTCTTTGAAAAAGATCACTGAAATTATGATAGGGGTTACATTGAATCTGTTGATCACTTTCGGTAGTATGGACATTTTAACAATATTAATTATTTCAATCCATGAACATGAGATATTTTTCCATTCATTTGTATCTTCTACAATTTTTGTTAAATCAATGATTCATAGTTTTCAATGTATAAATCTTTCATGTCTTTGGTTAAATTTATTCCTAAGTAATTTTGTTTTTATGTTACTATGAATGGGGCTGTTTCCTTAATTTCTTCTTCAGATAGTTTGTTGTTAGTGTATATAAATGCAAGTGATATTTTAAATGTTGATTTTGTTGAATTGACCTGCAATTTTACGTAATTGAGTTCATTTATTAGTTCTAACATTTTTTTGGTGGAGTCTTTAGGGTTTTTTAATATTTTAAGCTCACGCCATCTGCAAAAAGAGACAATTGTATTTCTTCCTTTTCAGTTTTCATTCCTTTCATTTCATCTTCTTGCCTAATATGTCTGGCTAAGAAATACAGTACCATTTTGAATAAAAGTGGTGAGAGTGGGCTTCTTTGTCTTGTTCCTGATCTTGGAGGAAAAGCTTTCAGTTTTTCACAATTGAGTATGAGTTAGTTGTGGACTTGTCATATATGGCCTTTATTATGCTGAGGTACATTTCTTTTGTACCTAATTTGTTGAGTTTTTATTATGAAAGGATGTTAAATTTTGTCAAGTAATTATTCTTTATCTATTGAGATGATCACATAATTTTTATTCTTCCTTCTTAGAAGGTGGTGTATCACATTTATTAATTTGCATGCGTTGAACCATCTGAGCATCAAAAAAATATAACCCACTTGATCTTGAGACATGATCTTTAGAAGTGCTGTTCAATTCAGTTTGCTAGTGTTTTGTTGGTGATACTTGCATGCATATCCATCAAGGATATTGGCTAGTGATTTTCTTTCCTTGTAGTGTTTTTGTCTGGTTTTGTATCAAGGTGCTGCTGACCTCAAACTTCCAACTGAGTTTGGAAGTGTCCCTGCCTCTTCAGTTTTTGGAAAATCTGAGAAAGATTGTCATTAGTTCTTCTTTAAATGTTTGGTATAATTCATCCATGAAGCCATTTGTTCCTGGGATTTTTCTTTGTTGGGAGATTTTGATTACAGATATAAGATCCTTATTTGTTGTTGGTCTATTCAGATTTTCTACTTCTTCATGATTAGTCTTGTTTTGTTCTTTATTTCTAGAAATTTGTTCATTTCTTCTACATTATTTAATTTCTTGGTATATAATTATTCACATTCTCTTATGATACTTTATATCTCTGTGGCATCACTTTTAATGTCTCTACTGTCATTTATTACTCTTTTTTTGATCATCTGTTTTTTTTCTTAGTTTTTATTTCTAAAGATTTGTCAATTCTATTTTTTTTAAAGCTCTTAGTTTTATTGATCTTTTCTATTATTTTCCTATTCTCCATATAATTTATTTCTGCTCTGATTAGTTTTTTCCTTCTGATAATTTTTGGACTTAATTTGTTTGGGGTTTTGTTTGTTTGTTTTTCTAGTTCCTTGAGGTATAAATTTAGGTTGTGTATTTGAGATCATTATTTTGAATGTATGTGTTTATCACTATACACCTACCTCTTAGATGCTACATCCCATAAGTTTTGGTATGTTGTGTTTCTAGTTATATGTGTCTCAAGATATTTTTTGTTTGTCCTTTTGATTTCTCCTTCAACCCACTGGTTGTTCAGGAGTATATTGTTAAATTTCTACATATTTGTGGATTTTCCAGTATTCCGCCTATTGATTTTTTTCCATTAAGTTTCATACTATTGTGGTTAGAAAAGAAACCTGACATGATTTCAGTCTTATTAAAATTGTTGAGAAATTTTTGTGGACTAACATATGACTTACCTGGAGAATGTTTTGTGTGCACTTGAGAAGAATGTGTTTTCTGCTGCTGTTGGATGGAATGTCTGTCATGTCCATTTGATCTGTAGTGTTGTTCAAGGCTGCTGTTTCATTACTGAATTTCTGTCTGAATAATTGTGATTAATGAGGTGTTAACTTTCCTTAATATTAATGTATTGCTATCTATTTTTCTCTTCAAATTTGTTGATATTTGCTTTATATTATTTAGGGGCTGTGATGTTAGATGCATATACACTGGTAATTATATCCTCTTGATTAATCAACCTCTTTATTATTTTATGATGATCTTCTTTGTCTCTTGAGACAGTTTTTTTTTCTGTTTTTTTTTTTTTTTTTTACTTAAAGTCTATTTTGTCTGATATAAGAATAGATATGTCTTCTCTCTTTTCATTGCCATTTTCATGGAATATTTTTTTCAAACCTTTTACATTTAGCCTCTTTGTGTCCTTCAAGCTAAATTGAGTCTCTTGTAGGCAGCATATAGTTAAGTATTGTTTTTCTTATACATTCAGCCACTCTTTTGAATGGGGAATTTAATCCATTTACATTTACAGTAATTATTGATAGGTAAGAACTTTTTATTGTCATTTTGTTGCTTTTTGATTGTTTCTTTCTTCCTCTTGTGCTGTCTTTCTTTTTAATTTGATGATTTTTGTAGTGATATTCTTTGGTTCCTTCTCTTTAGGTTTGATTCCTTCTCTTCACATTTTGTAGTAGATACTACAGGTTTTTTATTTGAAATTACCATGAGGCTGATATAAAATGTCATATAGTTACAACAGCCTATTTTAAGATAATAAGAACTTTACTTTGATCACATACAAAAACTTTACACTTTTACTTCTCTCTCCCCCCACATGCTTTAACATCATTGGCATCACAATTTACATCTTTTTATATTGTGTTTCACTTAAAAACTTGTTATAGATTTTATCAATACCTTTGTCTTTTAACTTTTATACTAGAAAAATTGGTTTATGCACCACCAGGACAGCATTATTCTGTATAAGGCTATGTATTTATTTTTAACAGTGAGTTGCATAATTTTGTATGTTTACATGCTGCTAATTAGCATCCTTTCATTTCATATTAAAGAATTCCCTTGAGAATTTTTAATATGGTGGTTCTAGTAGTGATGAACTCCATCCTTTCATGTAAAAAACTAGAATTAAGTGAGAATTTGATAATATGAACACAAATTATTTTTATGGTAAAACTGAAAGGAAACAGAGCCTCTGTACGTGTCAGATATTATACACTTTGATATTTATAAAAGCAATAAAAGCACAATTATACTAAAATTGTAATTATTCTCTAGATATTACTCCATGTAATGAGATGAAATTTGATTTTGAGAACATTTATAAATAGGTTTTCATGTCATCTAACAGTCTGAAATCAATGAAAACTTTTTCCTACCACCAAAATAAATTTAGCCAATCAATGGCAAATATCCAGACTTAAAATATAATGAAATAAAATAATATAAATATAATATGCAATATATTGTAAAGTAATATAATAATCCTTTGAAAAAATTGCTATAGTACTTGTATTAATATCTAGGACAATTTCAAAATTATTGCCAGATATCCAGGATTATGAAAAATAAATATCAATTTTAAAAAAAGTAATATACAGATACTCTTCAACTTATAATGGGATTATGTCCCAATAAAACCATCATAAGTTGAAAGTAATTAAAGTCAAAAATGCACATAATACACCTAACTTACTGGACATTGTAGCTTAGCCTAGTCTACTGTAAATGTGCTCAGAAGACATACATTAGCCTGCAGTTGGGCAAAATCAGCTAACACAAAGTCTATTTTACAGTAAAGTGTCATGTAATTTACTGAATACTGTACTGAAAGGGAAAAACTGAATGGTTGTATGGGTACTCAGTATGGTTTCTACTGAATGTGTATTGCTTTCACATTATTGTAAAGTCTGAAAATCTTAAGTGGAGGAATAGTAAGTCAGGGCCCATCTGTACAACTTTTTCCCTTTATTCGAATTCCACAATGCTAAAATGTGCCTTTTCTTAAAAACTAAAAATTTTAAATAAAATTTTCTTTTTGTAAAAATCACTTGTTTTATTCAACTTATTCTTACATATATTCTTAGTAAGCTCCTACCACATGCCAGGCCTTAGGTAGGCACCAGGGGTACAAATATGAGTAAGACATGTTATAAAGAGAAACATATTCCCCCACATTTTTACTGAAGATGAGAACAAGTAATTCGAAAGGTGGCAGTCTGATTTACTTTGAGCCATATTTTCCCAAGGCCAGGGTCAATGCATTGAAAGCTCATTGGAGCCCTTTTCCTTTTGCACTTTGTCTTCAGAAGTTAGCTGGTTAATAAGATAGGACTGCAGGCCTGCCGGAAGCTGAGAAAGAGGTCCTTGGAGTTAGCTCTGCAGAGCCAACTCTTCCTCCAGGCAGCCCTGATGTTTAGCATTGATAGGGAGAGTACCTCCTAGTCCAGTGTTTCTCAAACTATGATTCCTGGACGAGCAGCATCAGCATCACTTTGAAACTTGTTAGTAGTGCAAATTCTTGGACCCTATCCCAAACCTACTAAATTAAAAACTACGGGAATAGGATTCATAAATCTGATTTTAAAAAGCCTTCCAGATGATTCTGATGCATGCTCATTTGAGAACCATGTATCTAGACCACTTATATCAGAAAACCCAGTGCCTAGAATTATTAGATTACAATTCTGAAAGCTGAGACTGATTCCAGTAGTCTCCAGTTTTTCTTACTTGTATTTAAGCTCTCTTTATAATCTTCTCTCGATTTTGTAGACGGCATGACTGTGTAAAGAAGTAATTCACATCACATTACTCCTCTGCTAAAAACACTCTAGTGGCTTTCCATTTTACTATGAATAAAAATTAAGTCCTTACAAAGACTTGTATGGTTCCATATGATCTGGCTCTTGTACCTCTCTGATCTTATTACCTAGTAAGCTTCCCTTGGCCTTCCCCTGCAGCCACCCTTGCCTCCTTGCTGTTCCTCACACAGACTGCCTCAGGGCCTTGCCTTGTGTTCTGTCTACAAAGCCCTTCTACCTGGTTTCTCAATGGCTCACTTCCTTCAGATCTCTGTGCAATTGCCAGCGTATCAGTGCAATGAAGTCTTCCATGGTCACCCTATACTGTGGATTGATTAAATTGTGTCCCCCAAATTTCATATATTAGAAGCTTAATCCCCATTGTAACTGTTGAGGGTGAGATATCTTATTGTGGTAATTGAAAGGTGGGGCCTTGAAGAGGTGGTTAGATTGTAGGACCATGCCGTAGTGAATGGATTAAAAAAGGTGGCCAGGGGTGTGGTTCTGAGGGCTTTAAAAGGAGAGAGAGGAGAGTATCTCACTGCTCTTCCTCCGCTCCACCGTTTTCACAATGTGATACTCTGCCATCATTGTTGCCACCACCAAGGTTCTCACCAGGTGTTTTCCCTGGACTTTGGACATCCCAGTCTCAGAATCTGTAAGCAATAAATTTTGTTTTCTTTATAAATTACTTAGTTCCAAATATTTTGTTATAAGCAACAGAAAGGGACTAATGCACCCTGTTTAAAATAGCAACTGGATAGTCCCTGCTCTGCTTTATTTTTCTCTATAGCACTTATCTTCCCCTGGTTTTTCATATGCATATATAGATGCTGAATATCAAATAGAAATATAAATAAATATACATATACTTTCATGTATAAGCACATAAACACATGTATAGATGGATAGATAGAGATGTTTGCTATCGTTTATTTCCTGTTTCCCATTACTAGAATATAAACTCCATGAGAAAAGGCTTCCTTTACTTTGGTAATTGCTGTATCCTCAGTGCCTAGAACTTGGTACATTGAAGGTGTTCAGTAATTACCTATTGAATGAATCTTCATTAGGCTTTCTGTGTTAGTTCTTTGCCAGTTACATCCCTGAGAACAGAGGAAGCACAAGTGTTTGGTCACCACCCCCACCCCGAACCTACAAAACCATTGTTTTTCTTGTATTGAAGAGCTCACAGGAAAACATGATAATGTCATGTTATAAATGATATAAAGGAAAGGATGTGGAAAAAATGATATGGAATTGCATTGATAAACTCAGTCCAGGAAATTGAAGAGTTTTGAAAAGAATGCCACACTTAAATAAAGAATGGTTTACTGGGTGAAGAATGTGGTACATGTACTTCTGGTAGAGGGTCATGACAGAGCATGATTTATCTGGGAAACTGTGAGTAGTTCTTTGTAATTAAAGCATAAGGTATTTGAAGAGGTGGGTAGACACATGAAATACGAGGAAAAGTGAGAGGGAATTTTTCATTTAATATTGGAAGGTTTTGATTGTCTTGAATCTGAAAAATTGCTTGTCTTTAGGTGTCTTAATATAACTTGATGTTACTTATATGATAATCTAGGCTCCTGAAGTTTGAAATGTTTTTTCTAATACGGTAAGTAGAATTTCTGAAGGAAATAGAAATCACGGTTGGGAGAGATCAGTAAATCTGCTAAGTTCAATTCCAGAACGCCTCCAGGATTTCTCAATAAGAAGTATTACAAGTGGATTTGAATTTGGTCCAAGTGATTTTATTCTACATTCTTCCTTGCATGTTAACTCAGCCATGGTCAAGGGAAAAAGTCATAGATGATATGTAATGATAGTCATTAATTTTAAAAAGTGAACTAGTTTTTGCTTATCACCTGGGTAAAACTACTATTATTTTAAGAATAAAATGAAGTAAAGCAAAATGAAGAGACTCAAGTCATATGTACAAACAGCATGCTGAATGTTAAAACAGTCTGGACTAGGGATTAAGAGACCTAGGATCTAGTCCTACTTCTGTTATACCTACTCTTTCATCCTTAAGCTTGTCAATTAATCCTCTCCTCATGTGTGGGATTTGCACTCAAGCATTTCTAGACTTCCAGATTCACAATCATCAATAGATTTCGAGGGTTCCTCAAGTTATGAAAGTTGGACTTTTGAACAAAATCTACCTGGAATAAATTGACCTGACTTACATGTATTCCAAGAATAGGAACTGATATTTCCTGCTATCCCAGAGGGCAACATGTGTTCCCTGAAGCATTATTTACCTCACTTTTTTGATTCTGTGGTGACTACAGATACAGTATCTAAAGAATGATGCTTATGGTGCATCCTTGTTTTCTTTCTTAATCCAAATGAGATGGTCATTATAATAGCTGGTAGAGAGAAGTTGTACAAAGGTGGAGGCATTAATCTGATGTTCTCAAATTTCTTTTGCTCCTTCAACAAAATTAATTTTTCCATGGAAATAATTGGTTTGGAAAGTTTTGGAATGATCCGGGAAACCAACTATCTCTGATAGGACAATATTTCCAGAAAAATGGCTCTGAGTTCCAAACCATAAACAAATGTAATTTTGGTGCATGGTTTGTGTATACGCTAAAAGTTGTCTACAATCCTACTAGCCGGGCTCTATAACTAACTCCATTTAAATTCTGTTATAAAAAATGTCATCCTTTCTTCTAATTTAGAAAATGAAATGAAAATAATTCTGGGTAGCAAGGTTAATTTGCTATTAATATGCTTTCTTTTAAAAATGTACACTTTTAAAGGAGAAATACAGAAATAAATATTTATATAAATACATAAATGTTAGTTTATACTAGTTTAGCTACTATAAAAATTTTGCCAAAAAAGAAAAATATACCTTTTTAGAGGAAAGATCTAGCAATTCTTGTTTAACCAATGGGTCAATTGAGCATCACTAATAATGGGACAACTTGACATTAGGTGCCTCCTGATATGACGCAATATGTAATTATTTATCAATGGAGAATTCTTGTCTAAAATATATTTACACTGAACACAATTAAGCCTTTAATGTTATCTCCCAGTTTAGAGAAACTATAGAGATAAGAGAAACAAGTCAAATGATACCACAAGGAAACAGATAAGTCCAGATTATGGAATAACCTAAAAGACAACTGGTCTTATCTCTTTAAAAAGTCAATGCCATGACCAAAAAAAAAAAAAAAAAAAAAATCTGATTGTGAAGTGTGTTGTAGAGGGAAGCTGTATTAAGTAAAAGATAGGTGAGCGACATAAGCAATTTTTATACATTGATTGCATGATGGTTCACAAAACTAGCTATAAAGCACATTTTGGAGAAAATTAAGAAAGTCTGAATATGAACTGGATATTAGGTGATAATGGGAAATAATTATTAATTTTTTTATGTAGGGTGCTGTGGATTGATTGAATTGTGTCTCCAAGGTTCATATATTAGAAGCTTAATTCCAACTGTTGAGGGTGGGAAATCCTATTATGGTATTTGAAAGGTGGGGCCTTGAAGAGGTGATTAGATTGTAGGAACATGTTTAGTGAATGATTAAAAATGGTGGTCATGGGCATGGTTCTGAGGGCTTTAAAAGAAGAGCATGTGACAGGTTGGTCTCTCTCTGCTCCCCCATTTTCTGCCATGTGAGACCCCTGGGTCATTACCACCACCACCAAGACCCTTGCCAGATTTGTTCCCTGGACTTTGGACTTCCCAGCCTCTGAAACTGTAAGTAATAAATTTCATCTTCTTTATGAATTATCCAGTTCTAGTATTTTGTTAGAGGAAACAGAAATGGACTAAGACATAGGGCAATGGTGATGTTACGTTCTTATCCTTAAGAGATCCATGGTAAAATATTTAGGGGTGAAATCTGTAAGTTACTTTCAAATGGTACATACACAGACATACCCACTCATCACACACCACACAAGCACCCCAAAATATTAAAGAGAATTAAGGAAATTTGGAAAATGTTAACAATTGTTGAATCTAGTTTGTGAGTATATTTGTCTTCACTGAACTGTTCTTTGAACTTTTCCAAAACTTAAAAAATTTTTATAATAAAAAGTTGGAAAAGTTGAGCACAAATTTGAATGTATTTAATGCCACTGAACTATACACTTAAAAACAGTTAAAATGGTAAAACTTATGTTCTGAATATTTTACCAAAATTTTTTAAAAGTTGGAAAAAATCTTGTGTAAAGAGTAATTTTGTCTTAACCACAGTCAGTGTTGTCAATAAACCAAAGGTTGTGTCAGATCTCTAATTATTCACTTAAGGTTTACCCCAAGACATAATTTTCAAGGAAGCGCATTTTAGACAATTAAAGAGAATACCAGATAATTGTTCTGGGATTCTGACTTTTTTATTTTTAAAGCAACAGCCCAAGCAGGACCTGGGTAAAATTCTACAATTGGATGATGCGGACAGATATCTCAGTAAGGATTCGGTGGGAACTATTAGTCCTAGTATATTTGGGTTTTATAAATAGGCAGAAAGAGGCCCACCTTTATATAACTTTTGGGATCTCTCTTCTCTACCCTTGGGTTTTCCATGAGAGATAGTACTTAATGTTTACCTTGGCGTAAAGAGAAGCTAAAATTATTTAAGTATTGGAAAATTAAATTTATCTGTAAAAGAATTCCAAGTATATATTATAAAAATTATGTAAACCACAGCTCAGAGGACATGAATAGATTCTAAAAGTATCCTGGGACATAACAGAAGTTCAACAAGTCATGGCCAAATTTTCCCTGAAGACTTTTAGGCTGAAGCCACAATTATGGGCCACTTTTAGTTCTGTTCAGAGCTCTTCCACACAAAAAGCCGTGGTACACTGTAATTCTTACTCACAGCGACTGAAAATGAAAGCCTGGTGAAGTACAAAGGGCTGTTTTCTGCCAGGCTCAATGAAAGGAGGAAGTGGCAAGGGCGGGTACAGGATGGCTGAAATTCCCCAGTCTTAACTGTGGACAGCAGGATTGCTTAAAGTTCTGAAAAACAAGCCTAAATTAGGTCTTGTCAAGTGAGACACACATCTGCAAAAAAAATATATGACCCGACAAAGACTGGGATATGGATATGAGACCAATGGGGAAAATGACATGATTACACGACAAAGTCCTAACATGAATAATGTATTGATTAAAAAAAATCAAGGCATTTGATCTCTATTTGACCCTGAATTTCTACTTGTGTGTATGTATGTGTCTGTGTGTAACTTTGGTTAAACCAATCGATACTTCTATGATGCAGGTTCATCAAATATTAAAATATAAAAAAGATCCCTAAACCATAAGGTTTTTATAAACAGTAAGTGAAATGACATATATAAATTATTTAGCACAATGCTTTGTGCACAGTAAGTGCTCAGTTAATTTTTTTCATCATCACAATCAGATCAGACTTTGACTCGATCCAGCCTTGTTAACCACAGTGGTATGGAACAACCCGAGAGAGACCAAGGGCTGAAATTAAACCCATCCACAGTGGTTAAGCAAAGTAGATCATGACTGGCCTAATGGCACATATGACTTCTAGAATTTAAACCAGTAATTTAAACCAGAAGTCACAAACTCAAATGTCTGGAAAAATCTGACAGGTACTATTCATAAGAGACTCAGGGGTGATGGTGCAGATGCTCATATGTGTGAGTAGTCAAGTCTGCATTAATCTGGTTAAAATACAGCCATCTCAGAGAGCAGCTGCAATTTAATTCTAGATGATAGTTGGGATGAGGGTATGTAAGCTTAGTGTGGACAGACTTCATAAATTTTTAAAAGAATCTACAAATCCAAAATATTTTATATAAAATTTACTGCTTCTAGAACTTTGATAAAATTTTTAAATACATTGTGTAGGCCAAATAAAATATTCTGCAGCCAGATCTAGCACAAATGACTAACTGGTACTCTTTGGTTTAAGGCTTCATACATCATGCCTATCTAAGATCAGTACTCAACTTAAAGACTGGGTGGGATTGAGCCTCTGGGCTGGGGATAAGGAGACCAGACAGTGCTGTTCATGTGAGATATAATATGATCCAGAAATGTGAGCCATGTATGTAATTTTGAATTTTCTAGTGATCAAATTAAAAAAAATAAAATAAAAGAAAGTGGTTAAAACAATTTTAATAACGTATCTTGTTTAACCCAACATACCCAACATATTATTTTAACATTTGATGTGAATTTATTAATAAGATAGTTTATATTTTTTATGATGTCTTCAAAATCATGTGTGTATGTTATTCGAGATTAACCACATTTCAAGTGCCTGATACCCATATATGGGTTGTAGCTACCTGACTGGAAAGCACAGGTCTAGAGCATGTTTTTTAAGTATGGTTTGAATGTGTCCCTCCAAAATTCATTTTAAAACTTAAATCCCCATTGTGTTGTTGATATTAAGATGTGGGACCTTTGGGGAAGTGATTAAGTTATGATGGCTCCATTCTCATGAATGAATTAGTGCTTTATTAAAGGGCTGGAAGGAACCAGATTAGGTCCTTTTCTGCCCTCCAGTGCCTTCAGCCATGTGGGGATACAGCATTCCTCCCCTCCAGAGAATGCAGCAACAGGCACCATCTTGGAAGAGAGAGCAGCCCTCACTAGACACCAATCTGGCTGATGCCTTGATCTTGGACTTCCAAGCCTTCAAAACCATTAGAAATTAATTCCTATTATTTATAAATTACCTAGTCTGTGGTATTTTGTTATAGCAGCAGAAATGGATGAAGACAAATATGCATACAGAAATTTTGAGGATCATGGCAAAATGCCAATGCTGATGCATCCCCTTTCTTTCAAATTCAGCAAGTTTCTATTGAAGAGACTAAACTGATATTCCAATTATTAATTAGCATATTCAAATTTGGAACAACATTAATAACTTTAAAAATAGGAAATATTTTTTATATCGTCCACAGAAAAAACTGTAGTCATTTACTCTTTTTTTCTTTTTTTTCCTTTTTTAAACTTGAGAACCTGCCAATATGTTACCAGAATGCTTTCATAAGGATACACTTAAGCACAGGATAAGTGCTTGTAATTCTAACTTCAGGGGTTTGGAACGTTAAACATTTTAATAAAACAGACAATAGAACTGCAAGGGAAATTTGACAATAATACGTTTCAAAGTTTTAGTATTTAAGGGCATTCTTTGGTCGAGGGTATGAATATTACATGGCATCTCCAAAAAGAAACACAAAGAGAAATTTTTCATTTCCTTCTGATCATCCTATCTGAGGGATGGGTAGAGCTGTACAGGCAGATCTTGGAGCTTTGTTCAATAAATATATAAACAAGGAAATGTAAGCAAGTATATGTGGGGCAGACTCAAGAATTCCACATTTTCGAGAAATGAAAGCTTAAACTTAGAATAGTGTTTTGGAGGTAAGCAGTGAATTTGAATGCCAAATAACTTGTTCTCACTCGTCATTGTCTCACTCATGTACTTTTACAAGTGAATTCTTTCTTTTCTCCTCTCTCAGATGATACAAAGAATGCTTAACATACCTATACCATGAAGATGTTGTAGAGAAACACAAAGAAATTTGGTAGACTGTAATGTGCTATCTGTTTATGAGTTATTCACAAGTATGTTGAGAAGAAAGTTTGAATCTTAAAGACATGGTCAAGATGGAATGTGAACTGACAAGATGATCAAGTTCTGGGAGCCCTTTCCAATGCTGCCTTTCATAATTGTTGCAGCTGTCTGTTTACATTTATATTTTCCCCAGTAAAAATGCAAGACATAATGTCTCTCTCTACACAGAATAAAATAGCACACCAAAAGGTAAGTAAATTGAAAGAGATCTTATGAAATCTTCAATTTTAAAATCTTTGCTTTAGTTCTGAATCAAACCGAGGATGAAACTACATTTACCAAAGGAATTTTTACCTTTAGTTACAACTACCTAACCATCATATAAGGTATTAATTCTGGGTAGGTTAATGATATAAAATAAAAAACAGAACTATAACACTATAAGATAATACTTTCATGACCACCAGAAAGGTAGGGATTTTTTAAACAAAATACAAAAAGTGCAAACTGCAGAGGAAAAGATTAAAATGCATTAATCTTACTATCAAAACTTCTAATTTGTGACCATCAAAGTTAACATAAAGGAAATGAAAGAAGAATTACACCATTGAAAATGATATTTTTAATACATATAATAGGCAAATGATTAATAAATATCCAAAATAAATAAAAAGAATTCCTACAATCTTAAAGGAAAGGAAGAATAACCCGATTAAAAAAATGGGAGAGTCTTAAAAGGTATTTCACAGAAAATATATTTCAGCAGCCAATAAAAAATGCCCAACTTGATTAGTAATCACGAAAATGAAAATTAAAACCACAATGAGAGATCATTTATAATTCACCACAGTGGGGAAAAAAAAAGTTTGTTAATATCTTGTGTTGGTGAGAATGAGGTTCAACCAGATCACTTATATAGCACAAATTGATATAACCATCTCAAATTGATATAACCATTTTTTCAAAAAACAACTTGACATTATCTGTATACTGTCTTGTGCTTCTGACTTTGCATTTTTTTCATGAATTAAGGAAAACAAACACCTACTTTTTTTTTTTTTTTTTTGCATAAGTTATATTTTAGGGCAACCAGTTAAGTGGTAAGGAAAAGTTAGTCTCTACGAAAGAATTCTAGCTAAAAAATGTAGGATCATTTATAGAATTAGAAAATCACCATTATGCAGCCCTTAGTTAAAATATAGATAGACATTATTAATCGATGCTAAAAACATTGGGTGAAACTTGATGAGAAATCTTATAATGAAGTGATTAGAGTGGTACCACCTGAATCTACTGATCAAGTTCAGGAGATCTAATATTAGGGCAGTAGACCCTGAGAGCCTTACCCAGCTGCTGCTGAGGCCCTGCCAGGTGACAGGTAGCCAGGACTTAAGGGGGGCCCACCCTTGAGGGTCTGACCCACCTGCCTCTGAAGCCCCACCAGAGCAACAGGCAGCTGCACGGGATTCTGGTAAATGGCCCTGCCCCTGAGAGCCCGACCCATCACAGCTGAGGCCCTGCTGGAGAAACAGACAGCTGAGATGTCAGCAAGACTCCCTGCCACTGCTGCAGACACTAGTGTGGAATGAGTGGGCCATGACAGCCACCACCACAGCAACTTCTGACACAAGGATGGCTTGCTGCCACACCAGCAGCCATCACTACCTCATAGGTGACCTGCTGACCACTCATTGCCATAGACAGAAGGAGAGTCACCAGCAGAGCCCAGGGAAAGAGGAAAGAAAAAAGAGAAAACCTACCCAAAGTCACCCATTCAAATCGAAGAACACTATTAATACCCCAGTGTAACCATCAGGGTCAGGAGGAGCTAGCCATGGTGCTAACAGTCCCACCCAAGAACACCTATCATAACCCAGGAGTGACAAGTCTACAAGGCACTACCCCCCAAAATTCAAGAGCTTGCTCATGTCCTGATGAACCAATATAGTGTCATCAAACTCAGCAAAGAACTACTAAGTGTCCCAGGGACTAGGTCACAGAGGCACTCTCACACAACTCCAACACTGAATTCAGCAAAAGTATCTACATGGAGACTACATGACTGCATCTACCTGGAACTGATACTAAAACACCCCATTCAGCCATCAACATAAAAGACATCTACAAGAAGAACTCCCTCTCCACAAATCCCACTCCAGAATACTAGAAAATAGCAACTGCTCTACCAGATGACTGAACATGAATGGAGAGATACTAGAAATATGAAAAACCAAGAAAATATGACACCACCAAAGGAATACAATAATTCTCAAATCCCAGATTCTATAGAACAGGAAGATCTTGAAATGATTAAAAAGGAATTTCAAGCAACAATACTAAGGAAAATCAATGAGATATAAGACTCAGTTAGATGACACAATGAAATGAGAAAGAGTATTCAGGACATGAAGGAGGAAATGTAAAAAGAAATTAATGCCCTAAAAAATAATGTAGCAGAGCTTGTGGAGCTAAAGGATTCATTCAATGAAACAAACAAACAAACAAAAAAACAGAGAGCTTAAACAGCAGAATAGAATAAGCAGAAGAGAGAATTTCTGATCTTGAAGATAGCCTTCTCAAAATAACGCAGGTGGACAAAAGAACAGAAAAAAAAAGACTTAAAAATATGAAGAAAATCAAAGAGAGATAGCAGACAACCTTAAGCACACAAATATCCAAATCATGGGTGATCCAGAAGGGGAGGAAAAAGGAAAAGGCATTGAGAACATATTTAACAAAATAATAGAGGAAAACTTCCCAGGTATTGGGAGAGATACAGACCTTCAGATCCAGGAGGCTCAAAGTCCCCAAACAGATTCAACCAAAAAGGTCCTCTCCAAGACATATTATAGTCAAATAGGCAAAGCTCAAAATGAAGAGAGGATTTTAAAAGCTGTTAGAGAAGAGAGTCAAGTCACCTATAAGGGAGCCCCTCTCAGACTAACAATAGACTTTTCATCAGAAACAATAAAGGCCAGAAGAGAATGGGACGATATATTCAAAATATGAAAATACAAAAATTGCCAGCCAAGAAAACTATACACAGCAAGGGAATCCTTCAGAAATGAATGACAAATAGTATATTTCCCAAACAAAAACTGTGGGAGTTCACCACCACATGACCAGCCCTACAAGAAATCCTCAAGGAAGTACTACACCTGGCACCTGAAAACAACCATAGCTACCATGAATACACAAGAAACAAACCCACCAGTAAAACAAAAATTCAAATGATAAAGAGAAAAGAACTTATCCTAATCACCTCAAGAAACCAATAAACACAGAAGACAACAGTAAAACTAAAAGAAAGGAACAAAAGATATTTAAAATATCCAAACAAAAATTAATAAAATGCCAGGAGTAAATTAACACCTTTCAATAATAACTCAATGTAAAAGAATTAAATTCCCCACTCAAAAGACATAGACTGACTGTATTAAAAAGACAGACCCAACAATATGCTGTCTTCAAGAGACTCACCTC
Organism: Cynocephalus volans; assembly: GCF_027409185.1. Taxonomy (NCBI): domain Eukaryota; kingdom Metazoa; phylum Chordata; class Mammalia; order Dermoptera; family Cynocephalidae; genus Cynocephalus; species Cynocephalus volans. Next base: position 69,390,432 of record NC_084468.1, on the reverse strand, counting down.
ACCTGTAAAGACACACACAGACTAAGAGTGAAAGGTTGGAAAAAGATACACTATGCAAATAGAAATGAAAAAAGAGCAGGAGTAGATATTCTTATGTTGGATAAAATATACTTTAAACCAAAAACCATAAAAAGAGACAAAGAAGATTGCTATATAACGATAAAGGGATCTATCCAGCAAGCAAACGTAACAATCATAAATATATATACACTCGACATTGCAGCAGCCAGATATATAAAGCAAACACTGTTAGACCTAAAGAAAGAGACAGACACAAATACCATAATAGTAGGGGACCTGAACACCTCTCTCTCAACATTGGACAGGTCATCTAGGCTAAAAATCAACAGAGAACACAAGATCTAAACAACAATTTAGACCAGTTGGACTTGGCAGATATCTACAGAATGTTTCATCCAACCACCTCAGAATATTCATTCTTTTCATCAGCACATGAAACATTCTCCAGATAGACCACATGTTAGGTCACAAACCAAGTCTCAACAAATTTGAAAAATTTATTTCACATATTATCTCAGACCACAATCAATTAAAACTAGAAATCAATAACAAATGAAACTCTGGGAACTATACAAATACATGGAAAATAAACAAAATTCTACTGAATGATATATGGGTCCAAGAAGAAATTAAACAGGAAGTCAAAAAATTTACTGATACTAATGAAAATAATGACACATAATACCAAAACCTGTGGGATATTGCAAAAGCAGTACCAAGAATGAAGTTTATTGCAATAAATGCTTACATCAGACAAATAGAAAGATAGCAAATAAACAACCATGCTTCATCTCCAAGAACTAGAAAAACAAGAACAATCCAACAGCAAAGTTAGTAGACAAAAAGAAATATTTAAGCTCAGAGCAAAAGTAGGTGAAATAAAAACCCCCCAAATAATACGAAAGCTCAAGGAAACAAAAAGTTGTTTTGAGAAGATAAACAAAATAGACAAGCCATTAGCTAAATTAACTAAAAAAAGAAGAGAGAAGACACAAAAAACAAAAGTTAGAAATGAAAAAGGAGACATTATAACCAATACCACTGATATACAAAGAATCATTAGAGACTATTATAAACAATCATACTCCAACAAATTTGAAAATCTGGAAGAAATGGACAAATTTCTGGACACAAACAAACTACTAATACTGAACCAAGAAGAAGTAGAAAACCTGAATAGAACAATAACAGTCAAAGAGATTGAAGCTGTAATCAGCAGTCTCCCAACAAAGAAAAGCCCAGGACTGGATGGCTTCACAGTCATCTTTAAAGAATTAATACAAATTCTCTTCAAACTATTTCAAAAAAATTGATACAGAGGCCATATTCCCAAACTCATTCTGTGAGGCAAACATCACCCTGATACGAAAACCAGACAAAGATATAACAAAAAAAGAAAATAACAGGCAAATATCTTTGATGAATATAGATGCAAAAATCTTCAATAAAATATTAGCAATGAGAATACAGTGACACATCAAAAAAATTATATGCCATAACCAAGTGGGATTCATCCCAGGGATGCAAGGATGGTTTAACATATTGAAGTCAATAGATGTGATACACCACATCAACAAAATAAAAGACAAAAACCATATAATTATGTCAGTGGACACTAAAAAAGCATTTGACAAAATTCCACATTACTTCATGATAAAGACTCTCAGCACGGGAATGAGACAAAGATGCCCACTATTGCCACTCCTATTCAACACAGTATTGGAAGTACTAGCCATAGCAATCAGGGAAGGGAAAGAAATAAAGCACATCCAAATTGGAAAAGACAAAGTCAAATTGTTCCTTTTTGTAGATGACATGATCCTATACATGGAGAAAGCTAAGGACTCTACAAAAAAACTCTTAGAGTTGACAAACAATTTCAACAATGTTGCAGGATACAAAATCAACACACAACAATCAGTAGCATTTTTATACTCCAACCATGAAGTAACAGAAAGAGAAATCAAGAAAGCTAGCTGATTTACAATACTCACCAAAAAAAATAAAATACCTAGGAATAAAGTTAACCGAGGATGTGAAAGATCTCTATGATGAGAACCAGAAATCACTGTTGAGAGAAATTAAAGAAGAAACAAGAAAGTGGAAAGATATTGTATGCTCTTGGATTGGAAGAATTAACATTGTGAAAAATGTCCATACCGTCCAAAATGATCTAAAGAGTCAACACAATCACCATCAAAATACCAATGACATTCTTCATAGAAATGGAAAAAAACAATCCTAACATTCATGTGGAACAACAAAAGACCCTGAGTAGCCAAAGCAATTCTGAGCAAAAAAAAAATAAAAATAAAAAATAAAGCTGGAGGCATAACACTACCTGACTTCAAATTATACTACATAGCTATAGCAATAAAAACAGCATGGTACTGGCATAAAATGAAACACATGGACCAATGGAACAGAATGAGAACCCAGAAATCAGCTCAAACACCTACAGCCATTTGATCTTCAACAAAGGCACCAAGAACATACACCGGGGAAAAGGCTGCATCTTCGATAAATGGTGCTGGGAAAATTGGACATCCATATGTAGAAGAATGAAATTAGACCCATACCTCTCACCATATATCAAAATCAACTCAAAATGGATTAAATAATTAAATATACGTCCTGAAATTATAAAACTCCTAAAAGAAAACATAGGGGAAACACTTCAGGAATAGGACTAGGTATAGACTTTATGAATACAACCCCCAAAACAAAAGGAAAAATTAACAAATGGAATTATATCAAACATAAAAGCTCCAGCATGGCAAAAGAAACAATTAACAGACCAAAATGATAACCAACAGAATGGGAGAAAATATTTGTAAAGTATGCATCTGATAAAGGATTAATATCCAGAGTATACAAGGAACTCAAACAACTTAACAGTAAAAAAACAAGTAACACAATAAAAAAATGGGCAAAGGAGCTGAACAGGCATTTCTCAAAGGAAGATATAAGAATGGCCAACAGACACATGAAAAAATGCTCAACATCACTCAGCATCAGGGAAATGCAAATCAAAACCACATTGAGATACCATCTCACCCCAGTTAGGCTGGCTATTATCAAGACTAGGAATAACAAATGCTGGCGAGGATGGAGAGAAAGGGCAACCCTCCTACACTGTTGGTGGGGGTGTAAAATGGTGCAGCCATGATGGAAAACAGTATGGAGGTTCCTCAAACAACTACAGATGGAACTGCCATATGATCCAGCAATCCCACTGCTGGGCATATAACCAAAGGAATGGAAATCGTCATGTCAAAGGGACACCTATACTCACATGTTTATTGCAATTGTATTTACAATATCCAGGAGTTGGAACCAGCCTAAATGCCCATCATTGAATGAGTGGATAAGGAAAATGTGGTATATTTACATAATGGAATACTACTCTGCTATAAAAGCAATGAAATACTGCCATTCACAGCAATATGGAAAAACTTAGAGAAAAATCATGTTAAGTGAAATGAGCCAGGCACAGAAAGAGAAATACCACATGTTCTCACTTATACGTGGGAGCTAATAAAAACAAACAAACAAATAAATAGACAAATAAAAAATAAACAAAATTGGGGCAATAGAAAGTACAGATCATCACATATTAAAAATTCTTAATTAGAAAAATAATTGAAACTGCATTTAATAAAATCAGTTTACAGGAAATAGGGAGTTATAGGTAGGGTATAACAAACAACAGCGTGAAAGTGATCAGTCAAATTCAGAAAAATTTCAGTACAAATGACCTAGTTTCTCCAACATCAATAGCATAGATGGTAAAAAGGAGGAGGGGAACTGATATGAAATAAAAGAGGCTCAAGAGAACACAATCTTATTTGGATTTTGATTGGTAAAACCAACTGTAAAAAAATAAATTTGAGACAGTCAATAAAATATAAATAAGGACTAACTAGGTATCAGATGACATTAAGGATTTACTTTGTTAGGTATAATAATGTCATGAATTTTTAAAAAAAATGTTATCGGATAAAGATCCATACTGAAGTGTTTGCAGGTGAAATGAGATATCTTATATTTCCTTTAATATAAATAAAGCTGTTAAGGTAATACTGTCTAGTGTTTTTAATAAATTATTAGTTATAAGAATGGGGATGACAAATAAGAGGTCTGGGAATAACATCCGGATTTTGACTTTGGTTTCAAGGGTGGTGCCATTTGCCAAGATACAGGATAGAAAGCAAAAGCAGTTTCAGGGAGTAAAATGAGTTTAATTTTGAACATAAGTTTTGAGACCAGTTAAGTTTGCAGACCATAAATTATTAGTAGCAGCCATCCATACCTTTGTAAAATTTCCTCAGCAGTATCCAGGGGTCTAGCTACAGGTGCAGTGAAGAAGATGTCTGCATCAATCTACTTTCAGAAGTTAGCAGGACAGACAGAATCAAATAACAGGAAGACATGGACAGTAGGGATTATTGCAAGAGAGAACTTAAATGATGTGCTATGCATCTAGGCTGGATACTAAAGTGGTAAGTCCATTAAAGTAATGGGTTAAGAAGTCTTTAGATAACAACAAAAAGATAGAGCATGGCAGGGGTCTCAGAGGAGGAGAAAATTGTTACAGGAGTCAAATAATGATCTGAATACAGTAGTTGAGAGTTAAAGCAGAATGCTGCTACCACTTCTGGGTTCTACGGTAAGTGAGAGATAGTGGAATATGTAGTTTTAGCTTGAGTCTATCCAGAAGGAGGTAAGAAGGATCAATTTGTGAGTAGATTGGCAGTGTAGAGTAGATCCTAGGTGATGGGATGAGGGTTCCAGAGAAAAGGGTAGGGGGGTAATATAAAAAGAATGATGAGTGTGAAGGAATCTCAGAATAGGACAGTGAAGAGGGTAAATGAGGGTGGGCTGGTCAGAAGCCTGCACCTTGGCTGGTGACCAAAGAAAAGTGGGAGCAGAAACGTCTAGATGGATTGCTCTTGAGGCTTCTAGGCAGACAGACTCCCAAGTGGTGTAAGAGCCTAGTGAGGTTAGTAATTTGTAGGTTCCACTTGTTATTTGAAAGGAATGTTGCAGGGAATTTTCTTATCTCTAGAAAGTTGTCTTCCTTTGGCTATTAAAGAAAAAAATTGTATCTATGTGCATTCTCCAATTTAACTTTTATTTGTTTGTTAATCATAATCAGTCTTATCACATTTCCACTATATATACATTAGCATTCTAGGAACAATGTAGAACATAAAATAAAAAAATCCTTCATCCCTGACTCTACAGGTGTGAAAATTGTGTACAATTTACCTCATATCTGTGGGCCTTGGAAGAAGTCTTTTTTTCCCATTAAAGTAGGCTTCGAAATCTTCAGACTTTAGCCTGTGGGCATAGTCAATGTATCCTGACACCTCCTGTCCATGAGAATTTTTGTCACGAATAAAGATCACCGACTGTGCACAGAAGACAATGGAGAGGGTAAATAAGTAAGTCATTTGAGCAAGTTGTACATGATAATAAAAGCTACAGTAATTGAGTGTTATACATGCCAAGCCCTATTCCAAGGGCTTTGCATTTCATGCTCACAATGATTCTATCAGGTAGGTACTATTATTTTCTCCTGACAGCTGAAGAAACTAATAAAAAGCTAACTAAGCATGTCTTGATGTGCATTTACAGTAGTTTTACATAATAATATTGATAAGCAATTCTTATAGAGTTCTTCCTAAGGTTCGAAATATATTGATTCATTTACTTTCCCTCTAATCCTAATACTTTATTCTCAACACCATGTTTCAGATAAGGAAACTGAGAAACAGAAAGGCTGAGTACCTCGCCCTAGGTCTCACAGTTAGTACGTGGCAAAACTGAGACTCAAACCCAGGTTCCTGTGTCCTAACCACTGCATCCTTTTCCCACTTGAACTCTTTTGTCTTTTCTGTTACAGAGATATCAAAGGGGTCCCTTTTTTTCATTAACATGTAAGTCAAAATATCTCCTTACAAAATTAACTCCACTATTCAAACTTATATAGCAAGTTGTATTCTTTAATGTATTTCTCATTCATATTAATTCCTTCACAAATATCATTGAGCACCCACTACATATTAGGCACCATTGTAGGTACCAAAGATACAATGAGAAATTTCCATAATTCAAAATCTAGTAAGGATAAGCATATGGAGCTGTTTTCACACAAATCTGTACAGAGCAAATAAAAATTCTTTGTTCATGTCTTTCCAAGTATGACTACATGTAAGTGAAAGTATATTTTAAAAGACTTCATAGTGAAATAAAAAGTGTTTGCTAAGATAAAGTATCTTCTAACAAACAAAATGTTTCATGAAATTGTTTCGAAAATTTGATTAGAACTATTGTTGTGTGGAAATTGCTGATAAATTGTCAGGAAATTGTAACTCAACATTTAACTTTAGAAATATGTCATTATAAAGGAACAGTATGGGGGCATAGGGACAGAAGTGGTGATAGTAAGGTGATAATAGTGGGGCAGAAGCAGAACTAGGTAGTTGTAAGGAACTTGAAGGGTGGTTGAAATCTTAGACTCATTTATTTTTTATTTTGTGGATTGTCTAAGAATTAGAATGAAGTTAACTAACGCTCTCAATTAAATTTACATATTTCCCTCCAAAGTGAATAGTAAGTACCCCTACTATAAATAATAATTGCTACCATTTCTTACGAAGCCACTATGTTCTGAGCAAAGTATTAAGAGCTTTGCATGTACTTTTTATTTAATTCTCTCAAAAATTTTGTAATGGTTAGAAAACATTATTATCCTCATTTTATAACTGTGGAAGCTCAAAGCATTGAGAGTTTGAGTAACTGTCCAAGGAAATGTAGCTAAAAAGTGGAGCACCCACACTCCCGCCTAGGTCGGCTTCCCACTATGCCCAAGTTCTTATCTACTGCACCATGGACAGACAGACCTGGATTCAAATGCTGGCGCTGCCACATACTTACTGTGTGACGCTGGTGAGTTATACACTTGTTAACAGTAAGTTTCCTCTGTTATAAAATAGGCATAATAACACCTAGGTTGGTGTGCGAATTAAATGTGACTATCTTTGCTAAGCACCTCACAAGCCTGGCACATGGTAAACCCTCAACAAGCAGTATCTATTGCTTTCAAATCTTTTACTAATATTGCTGCCATTGCACTTATACTATGTTAAGAGTTTTTTCATTCCTTAGGGATAAGGAAATGGAATAATCATATCCAAAGACAATTGCCTAGGCGTGTATAGCTATGTTTAGGTTGCAGCACATGGTTCAATTTCTTTGTTAAGTTTAGTCATTTTCAGCTAAAACTTTGAATGTATTTTGAAGTTAAAATTGAAGCAGTCTTTCCAGGTATTAATTATATACATACAGAATAGATACAATTGACAAAAAGCCCTGACTCTGGCATGCAGAGTGAGCAGAATAGGTCAAGAGAGCTCCTTGAAGAATTAGGTTTATTTCAGCCTGAGTGTGACATATTTCAGTAACTGAAAGCTTTTTTATCTGAAGCCTTCTATCGTTTCAGGAATAAATGTTTAAAATGTTATAAATAATACCATCTAACCCCAGTTAGGATGGCTAAAATCCAAAAGACTATGAACGATAAATGCTGGCGAGGTTGCGGAGAAAAAGGAACTCTCATACATTGTTGGTGGGACTGCAAAATGGTGCAGCCTCTGTGGAAAATGGTATGGAGGTTCCTTAAACAATTGCAAATAGATCTACCATACGACCCAGCCATCCCACTGTTGGGAATATACCCAGAGGAATGGAAATCATCAAGTCGAAGGTATACCTGTTCCCCAATGTTCATCGCAGCACTCTTTACAATAGCCAAGAGTTGGAACCAGCCCAAATGCCCATCATCAGATGAGTGGATACGGAAAATGTGGTACATCTACACAATGGAATACTACTCAGCTATAAAAACGAATGAAATACTGCCATTTGCAACAACATGGATGGACCTTGAGAGAATTATATTAAGTGAAACAAGTCAGGCACAGAAAGAGAAATACCACATGTTCTCACTTATTGGTGGGAGCTAAAAATTAATATATAAATTCACACACACACACACACACACACACACAAAAAAAAAAAAAAAAAAAAACTGGGGGGGGAAGAAGATATAACAACCACAATTATTTGAAGTTGATACGACAAGCAAACAGAAAGGACATTGTTGGGGGGGAGGGGGGAGGGAGAAGGGAGGGAGGTTTTGGTGATGGGGAGCAATAATCAGCTACAATGTATGTCGACAAAATAAAATTTTAAAAAAATGTTATAAATAATTGCTTTGGTTTCCCTAATAACATTTATTTTTGTTCTTTTAAATGATAGCTTTATTGAGGTATAGTTTACGTAACATAAAATTCACCCTGAATTTTAAGTGTATATTTCAATGATTTTTAGTAAATTTTCAGAGTTGCGCAGCACATCCCAGTTTTAGAATATTTTCATCATTTCAAAGTGATCCCTTATGACCATTTGCAGTCATCTCTGTTCCCACCCACAGCTTTAGGCAATCACTAATCTACTTTCAGTCTCTATTGACTGCCTTTTCTGAATTTTTCATATAAGTGAAATCATACAATATACGGTCTTTTTCATTCTAATACCATTTTTTTTATCACAGTTAACTTCCCAAGAGACACATAAAAACTATACTTTATATTTTAAAGGGCTCTTTTAAATGATGATGTTATGTTTATAAAAGAAAAGCTTCCAAAATGCACATTTTTCTTAGATAAAACCCTTTAATCCTCTCCCAAACAAGTCAATGTATAACCAACAAGAGTATTAAGTAAACCAATTGATATTCGTTTGAAGCCATGAATACTGATCCACATTTACTAGCAACCTAAGCGGAAAACACCAGTTTTTGTTTAATGATTAAAACAAAACAAAATCCACAAGAACAAGCAATTGAGAAATATCAAGATACATTTACTATTGATATTGAAGTGGGGACTCAGACACCGAGGAGCATATGGAATCTCAGATTTTACCGAGATAGTCTGTGACCTCAAAAGTGAACCAATGTTAGTTGAAAAAACTTATGGAATACTTAGGTCCTCATTACTTCTCATGGGTTGGAAAAAGATGAATTAAAGTAAAATTTAGACCATTAATATATCATTTGAATCTTTGGCTGCTTGTCTTTTCCCAGAAGTGGATTAAAATACAAATTTATAAACTTGTTATAAGTTGAGTACATGCGTTGCCTGATTCTTGCCAAATAGTAATGAGGAGACATAAACCTGATACATTGAAAAGGAACTTTATCAACAGTAAAGCCAAAGTCACTGAAAACAAACAAAAAGCATACTAAGCAGTATGTTTTTGTGCTAAAACTGAAACATCCATTTCAGGGAAATGAGAGCTGTCAAGCCGAGCTAGGTTGTGGTGCTACCCCTCTGAGACCATCAGTGTGATCTCTGGTAGAGACAAACGAAGGAATTTTTATCTGCTAGGATTTTAAAACTCTGGACTGCTCTTATGAATCATAGTTTTAGGGAATCTTCTGTTTTAGAAGAGAAATTATTTTGCAAGTGGAGTGTAAGTTTTGTAGGGACCAACAACCGTTTTCCAACATTTCAAAAGGTCATTATAAATTCCTCTGAAACTTATTACTTTCTGAAATTTTTATGCTGATAATTATTTTTAAATTCTATATTCTCTTATTCAATTACATTTAAACACATATGAGTGTATTTTCATTGTTTGCCCAATTCTCAGTGTTATGTTTAAGAAAGTTCTTTGTCTTTCCTGCTGGAGACTTAGGCTCAGAACGAGCACACTTTTATTTCCACATCCTGTTGGCCAAAGCAGTTTGCAGGCCAGCCCAGATTCAAGAGACAGGGCGGAGTGACTTCTGGGATCTTTATCCCAGATGAGGCGGAGAATTGTGCACCATAAAGAACCTAAAAGTTCTGCATGTAGCTGGCTTGTTCATTTTTCAACAGTTGGGGATTTGATTTCTAAGGGGTAATCACTGACTTTAGTTTTTTCTCTCCCAGCTTAGAAAACATGTCCATATTTGAAATGGCTTTGTTTTGCATTACTAGTAAGGTTAGGAATCATTTAAGAATATCTGGTCTCACATTTAGTATCCAAACTGTTCTGGCAGTTTTAAAGAATGAAATTAATATGAAAAAAAAAAAAAAAAGTACAAGCCTTAAGTACTAAAAAGGAGAAAATAGAATTATCACATTTGTATATAAACTGATAATTTACTTAGAAAGCTCAAGACAGTGAACTGAAAAACTTCTAAGACAGCTTAATAAATTGATCCAATGCAAAATATCTATACAAAATTAATAGCTTCGCTTTACCCTATTAATAACCCATTAGCTGTCATGCACAGTCTTTATTTACATAGTGCTTTTTTATTAAAATTGTAACATTTTTCCAAATACTTTTTGTAAAAAAAACTTTTCTAAAATAATATAAAACATTAAATGAAGAGACTACATTGCTGAAGAAAAGTTATTATAAAACAAATATTTTGAAATTCTAAGCAAAATATCAACAGGGTATCTTTGATTATTTAAAATTTTACCTTAAAGAATAAATGGTTAAGAACATCTAAAATAATGTTGAAAAGGAGAAATAAACAGAACTTGCACTATTCGATATAATAAAGCTACAATAATTAAATCTCATATCATTGATATAGTGATAGATGGACAGATCAGTGGAGAATAACTTCAAAAATACACCCATGTATAGTATACATAATTTACCATACAGTGATATTTTTTGTATTTTCAAAATTTTCCACAGTGAGTATCTACTCTTTCTTTAACTACACAATTCCAAAATCTTGTCTTCAAACAACGACCTTCTGGCCTCTATCTCTTATCTTTCTAGCTCACATCTTCTAAAAGCTTCAATCCAACAATCCTTTCAGCTCTTCAGAGACACTTACCCACCATCACATTTTACTGTTAATTATCCTCTTTATTTTCCCACTCTCCTCTTTACCTTGCTTAGATTCCACAGTGCAGCAGCATCATTGTTCACGTGCATAGCCCTTCAAATTCTTTGTACACTTCCTTCTGTTATATTATGAAAAAATTCCAACACCGTTTCAACCCAACCTTCCTAGTATTCTGTTTTTGCAAAGCAACAGCTGAGTTTGGCTAGAAAAGAAAACTGTGATGACTGGTTTCACTAAAAATGAATGACCATAAGCTCAAGTGGACACATAGCCCTTGCATAATAGTTGTCTATAGTATGTTTTTCCTCTCTCCCCACACTCTCAGTTTTTTTCATATCTTCTCCTCTCTCATCAAACTTTCAACAACACTGTTTCTCACACTCAATTATTTTCTCTCTGAAAATAGAAGCAATCAGAATAGAACCACTCCGTCTTCCTCCCATCAAATCTACGTATCAGCCTGCATCTGGATCTGTGTTCTTTCTCCCATCCTGTTATAAGGGTTGGAATATCCAGGCTTCTATCCAAGGCCAGCCTCTCCTTTTGTGCACCTGACTACATTTCTACTCTCGTTACTCTCAAATCATTGATTTTTTTTTTTTTTACTTTTGTAAGGCCATTACTATTGATCTATAAACATGCTGTACTATCTACTCTCTGGAAAAAAACAGGGTTTGATCTTATACTGGCCAGCTGCCAAGGGGGTGGTGAGGAAGGAAAGAGAAATAGCTAGTTTCTGTCCCAAATTTCTGCTTCTCTTTACAGCAGAATTCTCAATATTTTTTTTAGCCATTACAATCAGTCTTTTTCCTGGAGCATTCTGCTAAAATAGCTCTGTCTTTTACACTAACTATTCCATCTTTCTCAGTCTGATGGCCAACTCTTATTTTTTATTTTCCTGTAACTTCCAGCAGCATTTGACCTAACTGTTCACTTCTCTTTTGTGCAGTGTTTTCTTCTCCTGGCTTCAGTGACACCACATATTCTCAAGATTTTCTTCTGCTTCACTAATCACTTTTTTTGGGCTCCTTCTCTTCTTTCTGACCTCTAAATTTTGGAGCTCTCCAAGGCTCGGTCCTCATCTTTTCTCTATCTACACCCACTTAGCAGTTAATCTTATCCAGTTCCATGGATTTAAGTATCAGTTTTTACTCTTTTATGAACTTCAGATTTATGTATATAATTTTTCTCTCTTCTTAGAGGTCTCATAGGAATCTAAAGCTGAAAATGTCTGTCATAAAACTCTTTGTTTCCTGTCTTACCACCTTGCCCAAACATGGTCCCCTCTAAGTAATAGGCAACACCACTTACCTAATTGCTCAGGCCAAAAAACAGCATTCTACTTGATTCCTACTGTCTATCATATCTCACATTCATTCCAATCTGTTGACAAGTTCTGATGCCTCTTTCTTCAGCATATATGGTCTGATCCTTGTATATCCTTCCAATCTCAATTCCTACTATTTTCCCTGTAACTCACTCCACTCCAGCCATTCTGTACTTCTGGTCAAATTGTTTCGGCCTAGGGCTCTTTTGTGTAATATTTTCTCTGCCCAAAATGATCTTTCCCATTCATTCATTTGTTTATTTTTATTGAAACATGATTGATTGTATATATTTGTGGGATACATCACTGAATATACCCATGTGCAATATATGATGCTCAACTCAGGATAATTAGTATATTCATCATTTTACAATAGAATCATTTTTTATGGTCCTTTGCCAATTTCTTGCTAATCCCCCTTTCCCGCCTCTGGTGGTCTCTGCCATTTAAAAGCTTGGTCTCTCACCTCTTATAGATTTCTGCTAAAATTTTGCTTCACTGGAAGTCTTCTTTGACCACTCACTCTAACTAAAATAGCACACACATTTTTGGCTCTGTCTCTTTGCTCTATTTTATTTTTCTTCATAACAGTTAGATCTATCTGGTATTTATTTTCTTATGTTTTACTTTGAAATTGCCTATTTTCCTCCTTGGATAATAAAGGCCATAAAAGTAGAGACTTTGTTTAGTTGGTTCTATATTCTATCAACAATGCTCTGCACAGTGCCTGGCACATACTAGCTGCTGACTAACTATTTCCTAAGCGACTGGTGTTCCCAGCGTGCGTCAATCAAAAGCAAGGGAATAGCCAATTGTGTTTCACGTTGCTGAAGTTTTGGCAAGATGAGGTAAAGACAACTTTATGTTAGTGATATCATCAAGAGCATTTTCAGTAGATGACAAGGGCAACTGTGACAGGGTGAAGAGTAAATTGGGAAATAAGAAAATAAAAAGATCTTATTTAGATAGCCCTTGAGAAATCTCTCTGCTAAGAGCAACAGAGAAATGAGGATGTAGCTTGAGGAGAACATGGTGTCGAGGGAATCACATAGACTGATCATGCTTCCTTCTTTGCTTATTCTCTTGGAAAGCAGAACCAAATTTCGGGTTTGCCATGAGGGTAATTTTTATGTTCAAACTTCTCTGTTTGGTTTATCTTATTTTATTCCTACTTTTCTCTCTTCCTCAGATTTCTTTACTTCATTTAATTGAGTGGTTCTCTAAGTTCAGTGTATATAAGAATCACCTGAAGGGCTTGTAGATTGTTGAGCCCCACACCCAGAGTTTCTTTTTTTCTTTTTTTTTAAATTTAATTTTATTTTGTCAATATACAATGTGGTTGATTAGTGTGGCCCATTACCGAAACCTCCCTCCCTCCTCCCTCTCCCCCCTCCCTCCCAACAACCTCATATCTGTTCACTTGTCCTATCAACTTCAAGGAACTGTAATTGTTGTGTCTTCTTCCCTCTGCCACCACCCCCCCCTGCCGCCAGAAGGCAGGAAGGAAGTCTAAACGTACAGCACAAAAAGGTTTAATATTTAAAGAGTCAGTTTTCTAGGTAGGTCTGAATATACAAAATCAGGCTCTTATCTAACACCTTCTAAGATATTCTCATACTCGCCAAGCAGAAACCCAAATCCATCCTCATAGAGCCCAACACAATGGCAAGTTCAGTTCTGTAATAAATTCCAGCCAAACCTTCCTGAAAAATCATATAGTTAGGTTTTAATGATAGTAATTCATCTGTATTCCCACACTGAGATTACTGTAACCAGCATAAGAATGTACTGGACAGCCAAGATCCATGAGATCATTACAAATCAAAATGAGAGATCAGCTGAAATAGACAATGAAGTTTGAATATCCTTGCAGACGTTCTCAACCCATCTCACGTTTTCATAGTGCAGATATTCTACTTGTCCCTATAGTTTGCTTGATTTTTTCAGTATTTTTTTTTTCTGATGCTTTGACTGAGCATATTCTGAGCCACTGTTAATCTACTCTCTGTGGGTCAATTCATGGAACAGGGTTACCCCAGATACCCAGACCGTCTTCTACACCATTCAGACCCTACATGCGCAATCATTCTTTCTGACTTTTTCTACTCCCTTCATTCCAATCATGTATTTTTCCTAAATTTTCATAAATGTAAACTGGCATAATGGTGAAATAATAAAATCTTTATATGCCTCTCTTCCTTGCCTCTATAAGCACTCCAAAATTTTAAAAGGTTTAAAGGAAAGAATTTTTTTAGAACCACAGGAAAACTTTTATGAAACTTTCCCAAAGAACTTGTTACAGCCTCACTTAAACTAGATGCTTAATAAATAATTGTTAAAGGAAGTATTGAATTAATAAGCGAGTTAATGAATGTTTTAAAAACTCTATTACTGGCTCGTCTTTAAATATAGATGTTTCTTAGATTGGCCATATACTATTTTCCTGGGCAACATCTTCAACTACTACATATATACCAGCAACTTTCAAAGCATGTATAAGCCTTGAAGTTCTCCCTTAACTTCTAAATTTTATGTGGTACTTTCTACTACATCATTCTCCCTGGATGTAATCCAGGCATCTTGGTTTGGAAAAGTATATTATCATTACATAAATTTGCTCTTAATTATATTTCATACAACAACAAATAGCTTCACCATCAACCAAAACATAAAAGGTTCTGTACTAACTTTAATTTCTCTTTTACTTCTCACATCGAATCAATCACCAAAGTCTGTTGATTCTACATTTAAGACATATCTTAAACCATATCTTTGCCTTCTATGACCATTGCTAATACCTTATTTCAAACCTCATTATTTCTCTGCGGAACTATCATAACTACTTTCTGGGATACCATATATTCCTCACTCCAGCCATCTTCAAAATTATCCCAGAATTTTCTCTCTAAAATGGAAATCTGAACATGTTTCTTCTTGTTTTATTGGCTACTTAGAGTTCTTCGGTATCATAATTGTCCATAATCTTATGCCAAATTACCATCCCAGGACCATCCTCATTTCTCTCTTTTATATAATCCCTTAGATGCAGGACATTAACGTTTAATTTTACATTTATTTATTCAATAATGCATTCACATAATTTCTAAAACTCATATACTACCTCAAAACTTATCAAGAAATATGGTATTATGGGTTTTTTTTCTTCCCTAATTTTGATATCTGTTCCTGCAAAGAACTTCATTTAACTCATTTAGCTGTTTCTAAATAACATATTAACACTAATATTTCTTAATTTTATTCTTTTTGCTTCTGTTGTGGAAAATGGTGATTTCTATTACCTGTCTCTTTTTTTCTCTCAAACCATTCCTAAACTTTTCCTCCCACCATTTCCCCAATAGAGCTATGCCATAACTTTAGATCAAATGATTATTTAGTGTTTATAATTTTAATACTATATAAACATTAGACACAGCAGAGCTATAGAATCAGAGAGGTCAAAGTATTTATTCTCCCATCTATGATTAAATTTCTTATATTTGAAAGTTTTTGTTTTCTGTAAGATTAATCACCTTGGCTTATCTTATTTTACCCCCTCAGTTTTTTTTAAAATTTTTATTGAATCATAATTGATTATACATATTTTTGGGATTCAATGTTGACATATGTTGATCAAATCAATATTACTAGTATGCATATTGTTACAAATCATACTTATTATTTATGCCCCTTGTCCAATCCCTCCCTATCCCCCTTTCCCTTCCCCCTCCCACCACTGATAACCTTAGATTTCTTCTCTGCTTCCGAAAGAGTAATGGTTACTCTGTTGATTTGTTGCCTAGATGATCTGTCCAATGCTGAAAGGTGTGTTCAGGTCCCCCAATATTATCATAGAGCAGATCCTTCTCCTGTCATTCTGGAATGGGCTTTGTGGAGAGCAACATCCTCTTTGGTCTCTGCTGGTGACTCTCCTTGTGTCAATGCACTCCAGTAGCTGGTGGACCATCTGCGTGGTGGTCGTGACATCTAGCCACTTTTGTGACAGCCATGGTTAATGTGGTGGCTGTGGTGGGCCACCCACATGGAGGTGATATTTTTGGCATGCTCCTTGGCACTGGCAGTGTTCCTCATTGTGGGCAGGGGGTCTGTTCTCTGGCTCCAAGCCCTGGGTCACCAGGCTGGGCCCTGAGGTGCTGGCAGTGTGCGGGGGTTCTGGTCCCTGGCTCCACGCCCCTGGTCACCAGATGGGCCCTGTGGCTCTGGTGGTATACCTAGATGTGGGAGTGGGGTCCGGTCCCTGGCTCCAAGCCTCAGGTTCCTTGGCGGGTGCCTAGGTGCTGACAGTGTGTGTGGTTGTGGGCGGGGTTTCCAGTCCCCGGCTCCATGCCCCTGGTCACTGGGCAGGCCCTGAGGTGCTGGTGTTATGCCTGGATGTGGGAGTCTCAGGTCCCCTGGTGGACCCCGAAGTGCTTGTGGTGTGCCTGGGCCAGAACTAATTTTTTGTCCTTTGTTTACTTCTAAAACGGTGAACTTTCTGTGGGAACCAGTACTTGAGCTGTGTGGTTGAGCTAAATTGCTGCTTTACTGCTGTCTCTAGGATAGACTTTTTGTGCAGCTCAGGGTTTAATGGTTGACCGTATAGGTACTTCCAGCTCTCCAGAGACCTGGTACACATGGGTTGTGTAGAAACTCTGATCTGGCCCTGAATCTTTTCATCAAACTGCACCCCGTGCAATTCTGCATTCCCGACCAGTCTTCTCTGAGTGGTCCTGTGCTGATTGGGGGGTGGATCAGCTGTCCTTGCTGTGTCTCAGTCTTCTCCTGGTGCGCCCATCTCCCCCACTGTCTATGCTCCAAACACTTCCCATGGGACGAGCCCTGCGCCTTTCCCTTGCAATGACTCACTGGCCTCTGAATGGCTCCCCTTTTTCAGCTGTTCTGGCTCCTTGCGCCTGTGTGGGTCCACAGGAACCCTATTAGTGGTCTTCCTGTCCTGGGGGCCACCAAGGCCCTCTTCTCTCCTGACACCTCCAAGCAACTGTATCCAAAGGGCAAAGCTGCGGCTTTTGCCAGCTCCTGCTCCATGTGCTCAGCAGTTCCAGCCTTAAAGCAGCTGTGGCCCAAAATGCTCTGAGCAGTTTTTTCTTTCTCTCATCGTGGCTTCTCCCCCTTCATGAACTCTGTAGGTCTCTCCTCCTCTTCCCCTGAGCTCCAGCAGCCCCAGCTTGGCTATTGTTACATTTTTATAGTTGTAAATTGGTTGATTTCTGGGAGAGAATGATGCTGGGGACTGTCTATTCTGCCATATTAACTGGAACTACCCCCCTCAATTTTTTATGTGCCTATTATCTATCTACTCCAAAATTTTCAGCAGAACTATAACTATCTTCTCAATGCATTTCTAATTTGTCAGTTGTTAAAAAAATATTTAAACTTTGTTTTTAATTGCATATATTTATGGGACAAAACATGATATTTCAATACATGTATATATTGTGTAATGATCAAATCAGGGTAACTAGCATATTCATCATCTTAAATATTTATCATTTTTTTATGTGATGAGAACATTCAAAAACCTCTCTTATAGCTATTTTAGAATACACAACACAATATTCTTAATTCTAGTCATCCTACTTTGTGATTGAACACCGAAACTTATTCTTCCCATCTAACTGTGGCTTTGAAACCCATTGCCCAGTCTCTCATCCTTGCCTCCTGTCCCCCACCCCACCAACCTCTGATAACCTCTATTCTACTCTCTACTTCTATGAGAAAAGATTTTTAGATTCCATATTTGAGTGATCTCATGCAGTATTTATCTTTCTTTGCCTGGCTTATTTCACTTAACATAATGTCCTCTAGTCCATCCATGTAGCTGTACCTACTCTATCAGCTTTAATTTTCTTGGAGATATGTTCAAGAGTTCACTGTCTCTTTTACCTATACTTGATTTTTTTCTAGGATTCCCACAAAATTAGCTGTCATTTTGGGGAATAGTTTTTACCACCATCTTGGGAATTTCCTCTGCTTTTCACCTAAGCTCCCATAGCTCCCATAACAGCTTCCCCCCACCTCCAATATTTCTGGTTTTGTACTTACTACTTTGCATCATGGTTTTAGAAGTTCTTGCATTCTGGAGAGTGTACCTTTAACTTTGTATCCTTAATATCTGTCCTAGTCCCTGTTTCATGGCAGGTGTGTAACCAACACAGTTTCAGGATTGAGGTGATCAAACAAAGGCCGACAAGATAATCTTCCAGGGTGTTGTTTATTTAGTTATGCTTCACAGAAAGTGTTATCATTCAGCAGAGTAATAGTAGCACTAAAAGCTTATGTTTATTGAGGTTTACTGTGTGTCAGAATTTTCTCTCATTTAGCCCTAACCCAAGCCCCCTAATGTGGGTACTATTATTAATACTGTTTTACAGATAAATTAACCCTGAATCCTGATGAAAGTAACTGGCCGAAGATTACTTGATTAGAGTGTCAGTCAGGATTCCAGCAGCAAACAGTTGCATACTTGTTTACATAGGGACTAATGGATGGCATAAAGCATTACCACAAGGAATATTGCATGAACCTAGGGCTACTAATAATGAAACTGATACCATCCCTACCACTAGCCTTCTCTCAACCCCACACGTAGGACAGGGAGTTGATCAGAACCCAAAAAGGACAGAGAGAGTTTTATAGATTGTGAGTATCCTGGAGAAGAGCAGAGACCTTATGTTAAGGGACACAGATAGCCACAGGTGATCCCACAGAAGGAGGGCCAAGGGAACAAATGCCTTCCTGCTGGAGCTTCATACTGGCCAAATGCCACTGAGGCCAGATCCCTGATATCATGCATGTACTGCCATAGAAACAATCTCCCTGAATAGAGAGTAGGGTGGAGAAGGAGGAAAGGGATCTGAAGCAGCAAAACAAAGGTACTAGGAGTAGTTGGTGGTAACTCTGGGATTTGTACCCAAGCATCTGGCTATGAAGCCCGTGATCTTGCTATTAGGCTATGCTCATGGAATGGCAGGCAGGAAGGGAGATTCTGTTTTAGTTCAGACTCCAAGATCAAGGCAATTCTTCTGACCAAAGGGATTTTTATTTCTTTTTCACCATCAACACTGGTGGAACATCAATCTCACAGAGGGAATACAGTTGCTAATGAGAATAAATGACAAACTTGAGTCCTAATAGAAAGTGAAACAGGACAGCAACATTGAACAGGCATTCTCAGTAGCCAGCAGAAAGGCATTCAGCACTTTGCAGAGTGTATTGGTTTGTATCAAAGACTAAAAAAAATCAGAAATAAGGCAGTCTGAAAGAATATGATCATACCAGTGGGATAAACACATCCAGAGACAAACAAAAGAGGATATGCCAAGCTGGAGTAGAGCCTCATCAATGAACAATACTAATTATGAATTAAAAACACTTCCTTAGTGAGGAGAAACTATAAATTGATATCTGAACCCACTACATAGGCTTTATAATTCATTGAATACAAGTACATAGTAAATTATTTATAGTTCTCACTATGGATTGGATTCTGTCAACCTCAAAAATATTTTCATTTTCTTCATATAATTCTGAGTTTAATAAACCATCCATATCTTTTAATAAAGGCATCTATATCTTTTAATATAGAGTAGATCATATGTACTATGCTTTAGAGGGGCTCATTTAAGTATACTTAGTGAGAGACCATTGTGTATTGAATACTGTCCTAGGTGCTGGAGATAAAATATTGAGCGAAATTAAACCCTGACCTCATGGAGTTCACAGTCTAGTAAAGAAGAGAGACAAATTCTCCATCTGGAAATATGGAACAAGCTTCCTCTCCTTTACCATCTGGTCATTTTTTCTTATCATTTGAAACTCATCTTGGAGGATTTTATGGACCAATCTCCCTTTCCCTATGCAGGGTCCCTACAGAACCCATTTCTTAGCTCTTTCCCAAAACTCTGACATGGTTTCTTATTCACCTCTTGGCTGCTTTGTCCCCCTATTATATTTTGAGATGCTTGTGATTAGGGATGCTATCATTTTCCTTGTACCTTCTCAGTCAAGCATCACACTCAGCACTGAGAAGGCATGAAATAATGTTCATTAATTAAATGAACAAATGAACAAAAGAAGACAGAAGAAAAAATATCTTTCTTCTATGGTCTTTCCATGTGAACCACAAAATGGGCATGAGTAATGTACATGCTTGATAGTTGGAAGTAATAACTTCTTAATAATAAATAAATAAGTCACAATATATTGATAATTCTCTATGTGACAGGCTTTCCTTGCACTTCTGATAAGATAAATTAGGTACTCCTATTTCCATTTTTTAATCATATGAGAAAACATTAAATATTTTGCTCAAGGATCCATACCTAGTAAGTGGCTGAGCTGGAGCTTTGAATGAAGGTTTAGTACTCCAGTCTTTGCTCCCTTCAGTATACTAGCTTGCATTCCAGTATGCATGTCTTGAAACGAGTTCTAAATTGTTGCTTTGGCAATGAGCACATTCTCTGGGAAGATGTTCTCAATCCCGCATATAGATTAGAAACATAGTAGAGTTATAAAAACTCACACTTCCCCTTCTATATAAGATTATTTGTGATCTAAAGGAATTACTGAAATTCTTATTTCACTTTCACTACTTCACCATTTGGAGCTTCCATTTGAGGTTCAGGGTGACTTCTTTTTCTTTAACTTATAGACAAACTATCAAGCTCCTTACTTTAGTTGTTGGAATAAACTTTTAAGCCCTTGTCATGTAATTAGGTTAAAGATCAAAGGAAGTAACTCTCTTCTTAAAACTTTAGGTAGACCTTTAAAATGGTTAGGTTTAGGAAAAAGATCTTTAAAATGATGCCAACACATTTGAATTTCCAAATAACATGTATTTATTTGGGGATGAGGGATAAGGCACATTAGGGTAAACTTTATGTTCTTGAGAGGTAGGGAGCATATTGCTTATTCAATGTTAATCCATATTTTACAAGAAAACTCTCAAATGAAAAATGACAGGTCATGCTGAACTCTTCTGTATGATAGCTTTTCAGTGTTTATATGAAAACACAGCAGTATGTTGACTTCAACCATTACTGAATAAACCACAAGGTATTGAGTAAATCATGATTTAAGAATACAAGTATTTATATATATCATGTCTACTTTATAGCAAAATAGAATCTTAAGCCATAGAATAAAGGACCAATTAGATATATTGTACATCTGAATAATTATATATTATATGTTTATAGTACATACAATACATATAATAATTGTATTTTTAATTTGTTCATTGCTGCCAATACCTATTAGAATATATGCTATCTGAGGCCAGGGACTTTATTCTGTTCACTAATATATTCCTAGGATTTGAACAGTGTATGGTACATGTTAGGTCCTCAATAAATATTGAATGAATGAATGAATGGTCAAATGAATTAAGAAAATTAGACTTGATAGAAATTCATGTTGATTGCTTTATTTTCTTGTTTAAGTTCTTTGGGGGAGAAAGGTTGTATTGAGGTGCATAGAAAATGCAACTGAGAATGGAAAAGAATACGGTTAGGAGGAATAACATGGTAATAAAACACATAATTAACGTATGAATAAAGCAATGTGAAAAAACAGTTGCAATTTGAAACTGCTTAAAGGGCATGGGAGAAACTCAAAGAATTTAGAGAAGTCTTTGTGTTTTCTGGGACCAGATGTCTCCAAATGACATTGCCTGGAAATGAATACCTCTGGTGGAAACTCTATGGTCTTTCTAAGGGTTGAGTAAGTAGCACACACTTCCCTCTCCCTCCCCAAAAAGAAAGGTGATGGTGCCCCACACAGTAATCACTGAGCAAGTGAACAAGGGAAGACTGTGCAGTATTACCTGGAATGCAGGGTGAAATGCAGGGTGATCATGTGGTGAGTTAAAGGTGTTGTCTAAAACCTAACTGCTGTAAAGGTAGCAAAGTCTGAAACATTGTTATTCAGTGTTGAATGAAGTTTAGAGAAATATGGTTAGCACATGAAGCCAGTCTACACTCAAAGAATATTTCAGGTCATTCATTCATTTTCACATTTAAGGAATATTAATTTAGAATCCATGGGCAAGTCACTGTTCTAGACACTGATGATACACGGTGAATAACACAAGGTCCCTGTTCTCAATAGCTTGCTTTTCAGTGGAGAAGGATTATAAATATGTAAACAGATAATTGTAGGTAGAGATATTGCACTGTGAAAACAATGAAGTTGATACTAATTGAAAGTAACCCAGCAGACAGGATAGTTGAATCAGAGATATTTAATTGAAACTTGAGTAATAAAACAGCCATAGAAAGCTGTGAGGAAAGAGCAGTCCAGGCAGAGGTGACAGCAAGTACAAAAGCCCTGAGACAGGAAATAGCCTGGCCTGTTAAAAAAACAGAAAGTCAATGTGGTTGATTGTAATGAGAGTAGAGAAGGGGGTGGGGAAGGTTTGGCATGAGATAAATTTGGAGATTAGGTAAGGACCAAATTCTGTAGGCCAAGTAGGCAACAAGAATGGAAATGATGAGTCAAGTTTCAGGTTATGCACCTAGCAGAGGTGCCAGGGGCCTTCATTCTCTTTTCCTTGCTCACAGACTGAGAAAGATTGAGGTGAATGTATTAGATAGTATCCTCTTGGCCTTAGAAAGATATCTGGCTTGCTTTTCCTGCCAAGACTTTCTTATCATTAGACTAGTAAAGAAAGATTTAGAAAAGGGCTTGAGTGTAAAGGAAACAAAAATGTCTCTCTTTTTATTTTGAGTGTCTTTGGTCACACTGGACAATATCTAGCACAAGCAAAAAGGCACCTTTCATGTGGTTTAGTTTAGCTCAACCATGGGTCTACTTTGGTTATTGGAAAAAGAGCTTCATTTCAAAAGAGAGCACCCACTTGCCCGAGTTACTGTCTGATGGCTCTGCTGGGGAAGGTTGTTATTATACAGGTTTTTGTTGTCTGGGGATCCCAGTTTTGGATAAAAAATATCTTAATGCCACCTTAAATATAACTTACATTGCCTATAGCAATTTGGTAATTTTTCAATTATTTATTTGGTGTCTAAAAATATTATTAAAGGACCCTATTGTGACAGAAATTCCTGAGCCTGTTTGGACTTAACTGCCTACCTGGGCAGCATAACAATACAGTCAGAGGTCGTGTTGGAACGTGGAATTGAAAGGTTGTAAAATGATATTTGCACAGGGACCTTTGTATGGCCACTTTGAACATTAGGATTTTCAAGACCAATGCTCTAAAGGTTGTTATTTCCTCCTAGATAGGAGGAGTTTGTGGTCTTATTGCCAGCAAGGCCACAAAGTCTAGGCTAATTTAATAGCTAGGCTCTCAGTTACAATGCTCACCTCAGTCAAAGATGATGCATTGATTCATTACGCCACATGATACAGTGAAATGAGCTCTGGTCACTATTTCAATTATTCAACACATATTTATAAAGTGTTTAGTGTTACTGTGTGCTAGGCACATAGGTGAACAGACGTAATTTCTGCCCTCAACGTTCATGAATTCTAGTACATAATTACATATTTATCCTTCTTGGAAACATTTAGCTGTCATGAGTAGCAGTTTGGTATAGTGGAAAGAGTCTGGACTGCAGGGAGTGAAAACATCAAGGTCTATTCTCAGTTCTGCCATTAGCCAGCTACGTGACCAGACATAACTCAATGCTCTTCACAGCTTATTTTCCTCATCTACAAAAGGAGGGTGGCAGCATTGATGACACAGTTGAATGTTTCTTCTAAAAAGCTAAGAGGTAAAGCCAATTGTTTTGAGGCTATCCTAGTTTGGTGTTTTCCAAAAATCCTGGAATAAATTGTGGGCTTAATAAATATTAAATAAAAATAAGATCATCTTAATCCTCTCCTTCCTTTGTTCATAAATCCAGAAAGATCTTTAAACAACTCAAAACTCTTATGTATCATACTAGAAAAAAAAAATCAAAACAAACTCGGAGAATAAGCATCAGATAAAAAGAACTGCCCTTAATCCTAAAGTCTCTGAAATCCAAAACATTCAAGATGTGGTTTAAGGGCAATGTGCAATTACAGAGTTGTGATCTCAAGATTAGAAAATAATAATAAACGTGTGTTTTTCTTTGTTATCTGCCCATGCAAAATACTTTTGTTCTTAATCATGATCATTAAGCCAAAACAACCCAGTAGCTTTTATCTTTCAGAGACAACAGCAAATTGTCTACTTTTCATTGATGTTTGTTTAAAATAACAAGTCATCTATGTCCTTTCTGCCTGTGCGATTTGTTTAATAATTTTAGTCATGTCTATCAACATGGTAAGCATTTTTGATAGATGTTGCCATAGAAGTAGTTAATGCTATGATTTACTAATGAAAATTAGAACACGATATAATGATCTAGTTCAAGTTAAATATTTTGACTATGGGTAACATTACTTTGAATGTGAATCACTAAATCTAAAATGTCAAATTCATCATTTTTTTATAAAAAATTATTTCTTATTAATATCAACAAAGCAAATAGAGTAATAGATAAACTTTTTCAATTTTCCTGAGTTAAGCTACCAAAATCAATAAGCCTTTGCATATGGGTTTTTACAAAACTTATCTCATTTGCAACTCATGACCATCCTGTAAGTCAGTTTTGTCATCTGTAGAGTGTGGACAACAAGAACAATTCAGGTATATTCACCTTCAAGGTGGCCTGGTTTCCCTTGCTGGGACTCTGGTCATTTCTTGGATGTTTCCTAGGGTCTGCAAGGTCTCAGAAGTGAAGAAGGCAAACAGGCTGCTCTAGTGTCACTCTGCAAAGCAGAGCATGGGCTTGTCTTACCTTGAAACACATTCAGGGGGATTTTTAAAATGATAATTCGACAGAGAATTTTTTAAAAAACCGTTTATCCTCTTGGGAATTTTTATCAGAGAATGTGGTTTTAAGATGACCACAAACAATAATCTGTTCTTTATAAGGAATTTACCTTTTTAAAGTGAATTATATTCTATTTTCTCATTTTAGCCACAGTACAGGCCAGTGGGGTATGTAGGGAAGAAATTGCTGTAGTGGCCATTTGACAAATGAAGAAACAGTGCAATGGCCGAGACGACATGGCTTGCCTACAGTGAGGCTGCTCCGATTCAGGGAGTTGGAGGCACATCTCTCGACTTTCTCAGTTTTTTGAAATTTCCATTAGATCACACAGCTCACACATGGCCCATGAATTCACCAGTACAACAGACAGTATTTTCTTTTCCACGTATGATATGAGAAAAATGTGTTAAGCATTTCCAAGGATACTCTTCGCTGTTCTAGACGATGAATTTTTGTTTTCTCAGTAAATGTTTACCAATGATAGGAAGGATGAGGATGAGGACATGATACTGCTGATCCATCAACAAATACAATTACCTGCACTGGGCAGGATAGTGCAATAAGCACAGAAGGAATATGAAGAAACGTAATGCATGTCAGCTGCCACCAAGCAGCTCACAATTCATTTGGAAGAAAGTGTTTACCTATATAAAAGGCAATGAACAATTTAAGGCAACTCATATGCACCAAATGAACAATATATTTAATAAGTACTTTAAGTCTTTGGAAGAAGAACCATAGCACCGTGGGCTAAGATGATCAGGACAGACTCATTGGAAAAGGAATGCAAATGAGTTTAGATGAATTTATGGATTTGAGACATGTAGAAGTGTCCACATACTTAAAAAATCAGCAGTTGAGAGTCACTAATTTTCTGTAATGTTTAGGCCACGCATCCAGACAGCATGTCAAAATAATGTAATGAATCAATAACTTGGTGACACCAGAATTTAAAGAACTATAACAAGAATTATAGGTAAAATATTTGTGACCCCTAAGTTTAGCCTTTTTCTTTTTGATAAGTGCTGGCAAAACCAATCTCTCCATCTCAGCTTGCTAAAGGCAATTTTTATCATTCACTTCAAAAGAGATCATCTAACAAGTTACTAAGCAATATATTTTTAAATAGTGTTATTAAAAATTATTATATATCCCTAATTTAGGAAAAATAATTGCAGTATGAAAACTATCCTAACAGTCATGACTCCTGAAATGTTTAAGGCCTAGAATTGCATTTAACAGCATTATATACTAAGCTAAAATGTTTGGGAGAGTAATGCTTTAAGTGAGAACTTTTTTTCAAGTGAGTGACTTGAGAGAATAAAAGCAGTTAATATTAAAAAGCTGTTTGTTTTTTAAGAATAATATAAAACATTAAAACCTAGATCATTGAAATAGGTTGTAGAACTAGAAAGTGTAGGAGGCAGAACCATGGCTTCTCAAAGATGTTCACATTCTAATTTCTGCAACCTGTGAATATGTCACCTTACTTGTCAAAAGGGATTTTGAAGATGTGCTTACCGACACTGAGATGGAGATATTATCCTGGGTTATCTAGGTCAGCCCAATATAATCAAGATTCCTAAAAGAGGAAAACCTTTCCCAGTTGTGATCAGGGAGGGAGATGTGACCGCTGAAGAGGGCCAGATAGAGGCAATGTTATTGGCTTTGAGCACAGAGGAAAGGGGCCATGAGCCAAGGAATATGGGCAACCTCCAGAAGCTAGTAAAGGAAAGAAAACTGATTCCCTCCAGGGGCCTGTAGAAAGGAACTCAGCCATGCTGACACTTTAATTTGAGCTTGCTAAGATCCATGCCAGATTTCTGACCTACAAAACTGTAAGGAAATAAATGATATTGTTTTAAGCTTCTAACTTTGTGGTAATTTGTTGTAAGTAACATAGAAAACATTACAGTAAGAAATTTAGACTACTTACATTACTTGTATATTAGAGTTATTCAAGTATTAGTTACAACCAGGAATTATTTAGAAGAATCAAATGCTATAACTAGTTATATGTAGGCTCAGTGCCAGAGTGCTGATCCAATTTAAGAATTGCAGTAGTTAATGAATTAAGCAAATAGGCTCAGTAATTGAGATACAGAAATTTTTCAATGTGAAATATGTAAGAGTATCTAAAATTAAAAAGTAAAAGGAGGAAAATGAGCAAGTGATGTCATACAGTAATATAAAGCTATCACACAAAAGAGTTTGCAGTCAAATCATCCAGGCTTCCTAAAAAGTATTCTCAGAAAAGGATATAAGTCTTAACTGCACTGAAGGATGAGGGGTATTTTATTTAAAAAGGAATTAAGGCTGGTGTATTCATTTTCTAATGTTCCCATAAAAATTACCATAGACTTGGTGGCTTAAAGCAACAGAAATTTATTCTCACAATTCTGGAGGCTGGAAGTTCCAGGTCCAGGTGTTGGCAGGTTGGAGGTTAAACACCTCCCTCTGCCTCTCATTAGGATACTTGTCCTGGCATGTAGGGCCTACCTGCATAATCCAGGACAATCTCTTCATTTCAAGACCCCAAATATAATTACGTTTACAAAAACTTTACAATTTAAGGTAACATTCACAGGTTCCAAACCTGATTACTTCGGGGACCACCATTTGGCCCACTCCGGCTGATTTCTGGAGTGCTGGTAATAATCTGTTTGTTTGTTTGTTTGTTTGTTTTTTTGGATCTGGGTGCTGTACTAAGTTGTGTTAGTTTATCAAATGTGTCTAAGCCCAGACCTACTGAAATAGAATCTGTATTTTAACAAGATCCCCAGGTGATCCATGCACACATTAAAATTCGGGAAGTACTTCTCAAGGAATATCTGAAGGTGACATCGTCAGAACTTGGCAAATAACTGGATGGGGTGACTGGCAGTTAAGGTAAGTAAAGAGTAAGTGGGAAGGCAGAATATTAGACTTTAACAAAATTTTTTTTATTTTAAAGGGATGAAGCTTGTAAGAGAAAGAAACAAAGATTTTTAATTCTAATGAACAAACTTCCAGAACAAGACAAGAATGGCAGAGGTATTTGGAGTCAGTATGTCCTGGAAATCTATGAAATTATTCTTTTATAGATGGCTGCCCATTGTCCAGAGGTGTCTATCTCTCCTTCATCCAAGTACTGATGACGAACACCAGGCTCATCCCAGATGCTCCACGAGGTTCAGCTCCTGCTGTATATGAAATGTGGTAAGGACTGCTCTGTCAATCAACTACCAAGATTATTAATAACTTGTTAGTCCAATGTAATGGGCATAAAATTGTTACATCTATATTCTAAATGATATTTGTGTTCCTTTCTCTGTCATACCATTTCTAAATAGAAACTAGTCCAAGAAAACCACTGAATTGGTTGGCAGGAAAATGATATAATCAGATTGGACACTTTTGGTGCAAATTCTTTTGGTGATAAAATTCAGAGTTTTTAGTCATAGAATTCAGAGCTGTCAAAATGCTACGGCCTCACGTTAAGTACTAGATGTTGTGCTATTGGTAATAGCATAATGATACTAGGAACTATCAGGGGTTTATTCTGTGCCAGCCACTCCCTAAAGAGCTTTGTGGTTTTTGAGTAATGCTCACAATGACCCAGGAGGTAGGGAGGCGCTTCACAGATGAGGAGACTACAGCTTTCCTTGCACACCTGGCCCACACTCACTGCTTCCTCAGGGATCCTCCAGCTCACTTGAAATGCTCACCAGTTCACCTGCTCAGTACATACTTACTAAGTGCCATGTAATGTGAATGAACACACATCCACTTTGAGGAAAAGCAAAGACAAAACAAAACAAAACACCCCCCAAACTGAGCATTCTACTTCCTCATATACACATACAGTTAGCAACTATTCTCTGTCTGAACGGACCCTTTCACTCCTCTCTTTTGGTGAACGTATCACTTCCATCTACCATCATGTACCACTGCTTTGGAATGGTCTCTGCCGGCATCCATTTCCGACATTACTCTGGGCCAAAGATTTATTCCTGGATTTCACTGAGAAGACTAAAATGGAGTTCTCTTCTGTATCATTGTGGGAGTAACATCAATACTAAAAAGACCAAATACTATTTTGCACCTATAAAAGAAGCTTTTTCCTTTGTTAGAATACTCTGGTAGACAGTTTTCCCTGAAGGTTAGGTTCTGCTGTAGACTTGCATTTGAGATTCTATTTGCTTTAAAATACTCATGTCTCTAATAACCAAGCATAACTATTGTGGGTGGAATCAGAATGGTTGTGTGAAATGGAGAGAAAAATCCCCAAATATAATTTTAATCAATAATGTCATATATTTCCTTACTAAGCCTATTAGAGCTTCCGAGCATTAATAAAATGGTCCCATTTATGTGTTTTTTTGTTTCTTTTTTTAGCTGGCCGGTACAGGGATTGAATCCTGGACCCTGGTGTTGTGAGCACCACACTGTAACCAACTGAGCTCACCAGCCAGCTCTCACTTATGTTTTGCCTCTTCTCCTTCCCTTCCTCATTTCATTCAAGCACCTGCTCCTCCCTTGTGTGGTAGGTAACAGGCCCAGTATATGACATTTCTCCCCCACACCCTGTTTACAAAGTAACAATAAAGCACATGACTGGAAAGGGCAAGATGAGCGTTATTGGTCCTCATGGGCTCTTAGTTTCCAAATAAGCAACTGTTGATTTGAACTATCAACATTCAACACATTTGGGGTTCAAAAACATTAATATAATCATCCTCATTACAACATTCTGAAATTAAAATGATAGTATTACATAAAATAGGTTTATGGGTTTATAAATTGTGCCTTTAAATTTCTAAAATACTTGACCTACTTTTAGTTACTCTGTTCAGTAAATACTGCAAAATATGTTTTGCATAATTACATGCTAATTGAGTAAAATATTGTTAAAATAGGCAGTTAAGAAAATATAAACTCACGATTGTTAAAATGTAATACTCTCTTCCAATTATGAATATTTCACATTTAGACTCTTTTCTAATATTTGGATCTAGAAGATTAAAAAAGCAAAACAAGTCAAAAATAAAAGAGAAACACTTGATTTTTTTAAGAATTAGGAATTTTTAAAATTGGGTATCTTCAAATGGTAAAAATTATTGCGAATTCCTTGAAACATTTAAGAAATATTATTTTCTTGTTTCCAATGTAAATGTAAAGTGGCATTTTTTTTTAAATAATGAAATTTCTGTTTGATAAAAATATTTACTTAACCAATAATTCTTTTATCACAACAGATATTTCTGTAATAGAAAACACATTCTCTAAGTGGAACCTCAGCTTTTGTGACAACAAATGTTATTGCTCTGGAAACTAAAAATCATCTACTTAACATCTACTTAAACAGTCAAGATTAAAAACAAACTAAAATCTTTACATTTAAAATTTAACCTAAATTAAGGAAAAATCAGAAGTTTTATATTTACATTAAAATTTAATATTTTTTGAAAATTATATGAACTGTTTTCTTGTGACCAGCTGCTACAGTTTTTATCATTTTTTTCCTGAACCAAATTATAAATGATGTTATCTTTGGCTAAAACATGTCTTGCTTTTCTTTTATTTATCAATGTGCTTTTAGTCAACAACTTTACATGTAGCATTTCAAGTACTGGAAATGTTTTCCAATGCAATATAAAAGGAAACAGTTAAAGACTTAATTTAGAATTGAAAACCCTCCTTGGGATATAATTACTGCCTCTGAGCAATGGCGCCACATTACATATCATAGACCACAACATGAATGCTACCCCCTGGAGGTGTGCAGTGCATGTCCTGGATTGCTGTACATGAGAGCCCTAACTAATAGACACATGGGAGGTCAGCTCCAGGGAAGTCTTAAAGTCCTTGAGCTTTAAATAATAAATATTTTGGAGCATCAAAGGAGTAAAAATCCCTTCATATTATGCTTGTTGTTCTGCCACAGAAAAACAAATCTGACATGTTTTCTATGAAAGCCTTATTTGTAAAAGAGCTCCTGTAAACGTGCCTTGGCCTAGATTTACTAAGAATGGCATAGTATAGTTCTTACATGGCAAAATTGTCTGGAACATCATTCAAGGATTCATGTTCTCTCTTTCACATGACAGCAACTAACTCAGGAATGATGAAAAATGAAGTATTATGTTTTAAAACAGTTAACAAGAAAGAAAGGAAAATTCTTATAGGCTAAAATAGCATGTCCTCAATGGATAGTATCAGTGTTGCACATTTGGAAGATTCATAGCATAGCTTTCATTAAAATGTCATTATGATATGAATACAGGTAACTAACATATGCTGATAGTTGTCAGAATTTATTGTGTGGAACTCACTTGCAAGTTAAAATGCAATTTCTGAATCTTGCTCCTAGAGATTCTGATTTAGAAGCATAGGCATGGGCCTGGAATCTCCATTTTAATAAGCACTCCTGGAATTTTTAACTAACCGCAGCAGTTCTGCCCTCCCATTTTGGGAAACACTGCAATAGCCTGTGTATAACGGTGGTTCACAGCAATGGCATCTCTGCGAAGTTTAAGAAAAATACAGATGCCTCTCGACATATGTACCATATGAAGTGAAGTCCAGACATGCATACATTTTACAAATCCTACAGGTGATTCTGATTTGCAGCTAGGCTGAGAAACACTGCTAAATAGAATTAACTTCCATTTGCTGCTTATTATTAAATACTTTTAGTTCATTGATCTATTTAGCTCAAGAGAGATGGTAAAATTTTTGATACTTATACCATAAAACAGAGAAATTATACGTAACATCCATTTCCACTAAAATATTTTAAAAACTATTTGTATTATCCTTACCCCTTTCCTTTACAACTCCTGTCCCATTTTTCTTCAGTAAGTGGCCATACCATTTCCCCAATTTGGGAAGAGACTGTCCAGAGAGTGGTTATGAACACAGGTTTGGGAATGAACAGTCGTACATTACAGCCCCACTTCTGCCATTCAACACAGGACATGTTAGCCAACATTTCTAAAATAGTAAATACCTCGTAGATTACTGTGGGAATTAAATGACACATGTAAAGTGCTTACTGCAATCCCTGGACCTTGATGAGCTTTTTATATAAGTCAGCTATTATGTCCATTCTCAACTCCTTGCTCTTCCTATAGGTAGTCAGCATTTTCTGACTCTTGCTCTTGTTAAATAGCTTGAGTACTGCCCACTTGTATCCATTCTTGTTGTCACTGATGTTGTCAGTCCATATCAGCTCTTGCCTGCCTGGATTACTACATTTAACTGAGTTCCTTGTTTTCAGGCTTACTTCTTCTAGCTGCTTTCAAAGTGATCTAACATGCCAATTCCCTATGCAACTGTTTCAATATCTGACTTCTGCCGTTGATATAAAGTCTGAAGTTCCTAACATGGTTTACAAGGCCCTCTTTACTATGGTCCCTGCCCAAGCCTAGAGTCTGGTCTTTTGCTACAATTCTGCTCCACACTTTAAGCTCTCATCATTCATTTGTAGAACGTGCTAGATTCTCTTGGTTCTTGTTCTTCTGCCTAAACATATCCACCTCTCTTCATCTTCAACTGGCCAAATCTGCTCATTCTGCACTTCCTCTGGAAGATTGTCCTTTCCTGTGACTAAGCCTAAATATGTTTCTATGGACTTGCAAAGCATCCTGTCCCCTTATCATAATTCACATCATATTTTATGATGACTTTTTATCCTTTTAGTGTGTTTCATGCTGGGATCTGGGGATCTGGATGATTTTCAAATGCATTTTTTGACAACTGGACATTCTGTAACTTTTTTTTTTAGTTTAGCAACAATCTATATAAATAAAATAAATATATTCTGAAATAGCTGTATGACTATGTACTTTAGTGCTTGCA
This sequence comes from Cynocephalus volans, assembly GCF_027409185.1. NCBI lineage: Eukaryota > Metazoa > Chordata > Mammalia > Dermoptera > Cynocephalidae > Cynocephalus > Cynocephalus volans. Next base: position 69,357,476 of record NC_084468.1, on the reverse strand, counting down.
TTTGTTTTTCAATTTTTTATTGTAAAGTACTGTAACTTAGAAGTTACCTTCTTATCCATTTTTTAGTGCACAGTTCACAGGTGTGTACATTTGTATTGTTGTGCAACCTTCACCAACCATCCATTTCCAGAACTCTTTTCATCTTGTGAAACTGAAACGCTATACTCATTAAACAATAACTCCCCATTTTCTCCTCCCCCAAGTTCCTGGAAACCACCATTCTACTTTCTGTTTCTATGATTTTGACTATCGTAGGTACCTCATATGAGTGATATCATACAGTATATTTTTCTTTGTTCTGACTGGTTTATTTCACATAGCATAATGTCCTCAGGAGTCATCCATGTTGTAGCATATGTCATAATTCCCTCCTTTTTAGGGCTGAAAGATATTCCATTGTATGCATAAACCACATTTTGCTTATCAGTTCCTCTATAGATGGACATAAGTTACTTCCATGTTTTAGCTATTGTGATGGGTGTATAAATATCCTCTCAAGACCTTGATTTCCATTATTTTGCTTATATACCCAGAAATGGAAATTGCTGGATCATATGGTAATTCTATTTTTAATTTTTTTTTAGGAAGCACCATAATGTTTTCCACAGTGGCTTTACCAGTTTACATACCCACCAACAGTGCACAAATGTTCTGATTTCTTCACATCCTCACCAGCACTTGCTATTTTCTGTTTTCTTATAAAAGAAAGTAACCATCCTAATGGGTGAGACTTGGTATCTCATTATGGTTTTGATTTGCATTTTCCTAATGATCAGTGATATCGAGGATTTTTCCATGTGTTTATTGTATATTCATATATCTTCTTTGGAGAAATGTTTATTGAAGTCCTTTGTCCATTTTTGAACTGGGATTTTTGTCATTGTTATTGAGCTTTAGAAATTCACTATATATTCTGGATATTAATTCCTTATCAGATACATGGTTTTCAAATATTTTCTCCAATTCTGTAGGTTGCTTTTTACATTCTGATGTCTCCTTTGATGAACAAAAGTTTTAAATTTTCGTGAAGTCCAATTTGTCTATTTTTTTTATTATATAAGTTAGAGTTTATTTATGGGCTCTTTATTCCATTCCATTAGTCTCTATATGTTTGTCTCTATGTCAGTATCACGCTGTTTTGATATCTATAGCTCTGTAGTAAGTTTTGAAATCAGAGAGTCTTCCAACTTTGTTACTTTTTCAAAATTGTTTTGGCTACTAAAGGTCCCTTGATATTCCATATAAATTTTCTTTTGCAAGGTTTTTGGTTATGATTCAATCTCTTTACTAGTTATAGGTCATATGAATTTTCTGTTTCTTCATGATTTGGTTTATGTAGGTTTTGTGTTTGAAATAGCTTTAGTTCATTTCACCTAGATTATCCAATTTGTTGGCTTACAATTATTCATGGTACTCTCTTATAATCTTTTTTATTTCTGTAAAATTGGTAGTAATGTCCCCACTTTCATTTCTGATTTTAGTAATTTGAGACATCTCTTTTTTGTTTTTCTTAGTCAGTCTAGCTAAAAGTTTGTTACTTTTGTTGATCTTTTCAAAGAACCAACTTTTGATTTCATTGGGTTTTTTTTTTCTATTGTTTTTCTATTCTCTGTTTCATTTATTTCTGCTCTAATCTTTTTTTCCTTCTTTCTGTTAGCTCTGGGTTTAGTCTCTTTTTTTTTTATAATTCCCGAAGCTGTAATGTTACATTGTTGGTTTGAGATCTTTGTTTCTTTTTTATGGTATGCATTTACATTACAAATTTTCTATAATTTACTCAAAATCTTTCTCTTAGCATTGCTTTTGCTGTGTTGTGTAAGTTTTGGTATGTTGTTGTATTAGTCCATTTTTGTTGCTTATAACAAAATACCTGCAACTGGGTAATATATAAAGAAAAATGCAATTTATTGCTTACAGTTTCCGAGTCTGGAAAGTCCAAAGTCCATCTGGTGGTGGCAACAGCGACCCAGGGGTCTCACATTGCAAGATGGTGGAAGCAGAGAGAGAGCAGAGAGAGAGAAATACAGGCTCTCCTCTTCTTTTAAAGCCCTCAGAACCATGCCCCTGACCACCATTTTTAATCCATTCACTACTGCATGGTCCTACAATCCACTCTCCTCTTCAAGGCTCCACCTTTCAATTAGCATAATAGAATCTCCCACCCTCTTAACAGTCACAGTGGGGGCTAAGTTTCTAATATATAAAACTTGGGGGACACAATTCAAGCTTCAATGAGTTTTGGGGGAACATAATTCAGTCCACTACAGTCGTGTTTTCATTTTATTTGTGTAAGTATCTTCTAATTTCGCTTTAGATTTGTTCTTTGATTCATTGGTTGTTTAAAAGTGTGTTGTTTAATTTCCACACATTTGTGAGGAATTTTCCAATTTTTCTTTTATTCTTGCTTTCTAACTTGATCCCATTGTGGTTGAAAGAAACATTTTGTTTGCTATCTATCTTTTTAAATATATTGAGACTTAATTTGTGGCCCAATATACCCTGGAGAATGTCCCACGTGTACTTGGGAAAAATGTGTATTCTATTGTTGTTGGATAAGTCTGTTAGATTTAGCTGACTTATTGTTACTTATCTTCTGTCTGGTTGTCCTATCACTTACTGACAGTAAAGCATTAAAGTCTCCAATTATTACTGTAGAACTGTCTATTTCTTCCTTCAATTTTGTCAAGTTTTGCCTCATATTTTGGTGTTGTGTTATTATGTATGTAAATATTTATAAATGTTACATCTTCTTGCTATATTAAACCTTTTTATTAATAAATAATGTCCTTTCGTTCTCTCATAATCTTTTTTGATTTAAAGTCTTTTTTTATTATTATAACAATCTCTGTCTTGATTGGACCATTTTGTCTATTTACATTTAAAGTAATCACTGACAAGGAGAAATTTCTGTCATTTTACTATTTATTTTCTGTATGTGTTATAACATTTTTGTCCCTCATTTACTGCATTACTGTCTTCTCTTGTGTTTAGCAGGGGTTTCTGTTTGTTTGGTTTTTTTGGGGGGTTTTTTTGTAGTGAAATGTTTTAATTCCTGCTTCCTTTCTTTTTGTGTATATTCTATAACTATTCTGTTTGTGGTTACTATGGAGATTACATTTAACACCCAAGTTTTAACACTCTATGTTGAATTTATACCAGCTGAACTTCAATAACATACAAAAAATCTACTTCCATATAATTCCATCCTTAATTCTTTCATTATTGATGTCATAAAATTACATCTTTATACACTGTGTGCTCAAAAACATAAACCAATAATTATTTTTACAATGCATTGCTTTCTTATGTAGTAAACCAAATATAAAGTTACAAACCAAAGTTACAATAATACGAGCTTTTAGACTAACAGTTGTTTTAAAAATAATGTATTACTCTCATTAGCATAGAAAATAGAAGGTGGAGTTACAAACTGTTTTTACAATAATACTAGCTTGGATAATTGCCCATGTAACTATTTTTCACTGGCCAGTGACAGTTTGATTACAATGTGTCTCAGTATTGGTCTCTATGTTTATCCTCTTTAGAGTCTGTCGAGCCTCTTGGATGTTTACATTAGTGTCTTCCATCAAACTTGGGAAGTTTTTGGCCATTATTTCTTCAGATATTCTGCCTTTCTCTTGCTCTCCTTTCCTTGATCCTCCCAAAATGCATACATTGGTTTGCTTGATGGTGTACCCTGGGGCCCTTAGGCTCTGCTCACTTTTCTTCAATCTTTTTCTTTCTTTTTCTCAGACTCTATGATTTTCATTGTCCTATCTTTAAGTTTGCTGATTTATTCTTCTGCCTGTTCAATTTTTTCTTTTAATCCCTTTGCTGAATTTTGCATTTCATTCATTGTGTTTTTCAGCTCCAGAAGTTCTTTTAGTTTACTTTTAGGTTTTCTATTTCTAAATATATACATTTTGTGCATAAGTCATTTATTTTTGACATTCTCCATGACTTCCTTTAGTTCTATGAGCATCTTTAAGATAGTCATTTTAAAGTATTTATCCAGTAGATCTGCCATCTGGTTGTTTTCTGGAGGGTCCCCTGCACACCCCCTTTGAATGGGCTGTACTGTTTCTTTATACATCCTATGGCATTTTTGGTGAAAACTGAACATCAGAATTGAATGATTTGGTAAATCTGGAAATAAAATTCTCCCTCTTCCCCAGGGTTTTTCTGCTTTTTTTGTACTGTGTGCCCCTCCTTGTCCCCCTCCCCTTTTTTGGTTTTAGTCTGTCTCCATGTTGAGGATTAGCCAGAAATGTAACTTTAAGTTCTTCTTACATCTTTTCTGAGTTTGCACCTTTCCCTGGTTATGCCCAGTGACTCCCATATATGTGCAGTTGCTTTTTGAATATTCTAGTTTTTAATGTCTCACTCCAAGAAGAGGAAATAGAAAAGTAATGGGTGAGGGGAAGGCAGTGGTCCTTTAAGTCCATGCAAGTAGCTTTATCCAGAGGGGGAGGGGCTTGCAACAGTATAGGATGTGTGCAACAATGGCTGCCCACCTCTGTATCTCTGTGATCAGTGGCAGCAGTCAGTGATCACAGCTTGCAGGACAGTGTCCTTTTTGTCCACTCCAGCTCCTGCAAATTGTGTGCAAGCTGCTCCTTGAACACATGCATGGCTGTCTGCCATGTGGCTGGGTGTTAGAAGATGAGTAGCCACTGATGAGCTAAGAGCTAAAATTGACTGAAATCAACTGTAATTTACTGGCAAGATGTCCCCTGAAAGTCGTGAGTCTTCAGTAGACCCCGAAGTTCCAAGGTAGCTATATCAGGACAGATTCTGTTAGTTCACTTGTTGTCTAGGTGGGAAGACAGATTCCACACGCTTGCTACTCCAACAATCTCCTAAAATCCTCTTAGTGACTATATTGTGCATTAGTGTTTACAGTGTTGCTCTAAATGGATATCAAATGAGTGACAATGTGCTGTATCAATAAAAGTTTCATGTGAATAAAAATAAAAGTGGTTTTCCTCCTGACATTTTATTATGAAAATTTAAAAACATGAAGAAAAGTATAAAGAATTATGGTGAACTCTCATACAGCTGGTACCTAGATTCTATCATTAACACTTTTGCAAGATGCCCTATTCAAATACAAATTTTACAACTTCCTAGCTGGGTAACCTTGGGCAAGTTACTTAACCTCTCTGAACCTTAGTTTCCTTATCTAGAAAAGGGGAATAATGATAGCACTTCATGCATTGTTAAAATGCTTACATGATATAATCTATGCAGAGTACTCAGCCCAGTACCTGTCACAAGATAGATTTAGTCAGTGTAAGCTATAGTGTTTAGTATTTGTTGAATGAATGAATGAAGCCATAATGAAGTTCCTGAAAGTGCTCCTGAAAAAACTTTAATATCTGTATTTCAGCTGCTATACGTAGCACAGTGGTGTCCTCAAGAACAAGTATACCAAAGAATACAAAAATAAAAATTTTTTCTTAATAGTCTAACAAATGTACCCTACAAAAGCATTGCACATGCCCAGTTATTTACTATTCTGGTTACATGTCATGAAAGAAGGTCTTCAGTATTTCCTTTGGATTTCTTTCGTAAAAACAATAAGAATATGATATAGCGGAAGTGTTGTAGTTTCTGATTTATCAATATGTAGCATAACTACTGGCCCTGAGATTCAATTGTCTGTTGGAGCAAAGAGGGAGGCAGGTGAAGGGCCAAGCCAGGGAGCGGGGGTGGGGGGTGGGGTGGGGGGGGTGGACAGAAGAGCCCTGGAATAAACTTGCCAATACGGACTAAGTCCTCAGTCTTTTGCTCTCACCAGGTTCCATTCCTGTCCCTGAGGAGGCTAAGGACATGTGTTTAGGTTAGGGCAAATGAGGAGGTGCTAAGTAGGTCCAGGTGGAATACTTTAAGGAAAACTGGCTTTTCTCCATCTTCAGGTCTCTCTCACATACTTTTTACAGCTGCACTGCTGCTTAAATTGCAGCTGGTGTGTTCTCTCTTGTCCAGGAATGGTTGGACTATTCTTAAAATTTGATGTAAGCAATTTTAAAGACCATCAGAAAGATGCACCTTGCTAATGAGAAAAAAAGACATAAACAAAAGATTTCAATATGCTAGCATCTCTAAACCATAATTTTAGAGCTAGTACCCATTATAGGTCAGTTCCTCATTTTACTTACAGAAGATTACTGTATCATTGACAAATTGGGCTGTATGATATTCTAGAAAGAGCACATTGTATTAGAGGCTTGAAATCTAGTTTATGTGGCCCTGGGCTATGTCACCTTACATCTTTGGGTTTAATATTTTTCTATGCTTGTGCTCTCTTATAGTTCTTATCCAGTTCAAATATATTATAACTGAATTTAATCTTAGGTCTTTGAAACTGCACACTTATAAAATCAACTTTCCTTTATTTCTCCTATCATAAATAAGCATTAATCAAAAACATTGAAAAAAACTGAAAAGATTCCTTAAAGATGTTAAATATTGTATTTGAACATATATGAAATAAATTACTTTCATAACACGGTGAAATATATATTCCCACTGATTCACTAGTAACTTAAATAATATTTTCTGAATTATTTTGAAAAAATATTTTAAACTCAAATTCATGGAATAAAACAAGACCTTTGTTGTCAATTCCAAGAAACCCAGTTCTGAAAAGTTTTCAAATGTTAGTGAAGGCTTTTCAGGTTACTTGAATGCACCTGCTTGATCAGACCTTCAACAAAGTATTTTCATTGGCAAATATGTAATTTATGAATAAATAAGAAGTTGGATCCTGAGAAACTGGAATAATAAGCTCAATGACTTAAAAGTCTTTGCACAAAGGCTTGCATGCAGTTTCTACCAAACTTTTGCAAAATTAATTTCAGCAAGTCCAAGTGCTTGGTATACAAGGGGATAACTGTATACAGAGGCCTTTTCACACACTGCTCCCACAGTCAGCGGTTCTTTTCTATTAACTCTCTTGGCAGTCCAGCAAGCCCTCAGGAGGGTCCTTGGTAAACTTCTTTCAGGTGTGTGTGTCTGGGTGTGCGTGTGTGAGTGCGCAAGTGTGTAGTGAGCCAATGGACGGCGACCCGTCCTCCCCCAGTCCAAACGTTTCCCCTTGGATGAACAATCCTGCACTGTGAGTGTTCTGCAGGTGTCTCGGGGTGTCAGCTGGCCTCTGTTTATTATTCGTGTGCTGTGTACAGGGAGGCCAAGCCGGCCATCAGTAACGACTCTTTGCAAATGGGTCAAGGAAATGAAAATAAAGCTTGTGCGGCAGGAGCTTTTAGGGTCTGGGGTTTTGCTGGCAAACTCTGCCCAAGTTCCTCTTTAGGTGCTACTTTAAAATTGCTACTTGTTTGCCTTGGAGGAGACTTCACATGTGTGAGATCTGTGAAGGGGCCCAGCTGGAGGCAGGTGTGCCGCTTTTTCATCTCCACTTCTACCCGAAGAGCACATCTTCTGCTTGGTTCTGAAGCATTTTTCTTCTTCAGAAGCTCGTTTGTATAACTTGTTTTCCAAAAATGAGGGAGGTGGGAGGTTACTATTAAGGATTTAGGAGTCATTCGCATGATTCTGAACTATTTTGTTTTTCAAGTCTGTTACTCGCAGTTGAATAAAAAGAAATAAATACCTTTTACAATTTGGAACCTTTTTCTCCAGCTTACATTTTTAGAGACCCAAGAATGAGAATGAAGTTTTCTTATCAAGATTGCTCCGTGATGAATTTCTAAACACCACTTATTAATACAGACGAGCACTGGCTCGTCATTATTAGGCTCACTCATAGTAAAGAGTATATCAAGTTTACTATCTTAATTACAATATTCAAAAACAATTTCTGCTGAAGGAATTGCTAATTTACAGAAGTTAGCACAATTGTTTTATAAATCAGTTCTGTGATCATGTTTGTCATCTACTGTTTTATTAATAAATTTTAGACATTTTTATGATTCTTATTTTTATTAACAATAGAATTATTATTTGCCATACTCTGATAACATTCTGAGCCCTGTTTACTGCACTTAAAGGGATCTGGTAAAGTTAAAAGTGATTCGGCATTATTAGTCTGTGAACCTTAACTAGTCGTCAGTGCTTAAAAAATTTCCGTTTGCATAATGAACTATATCATCCAAAATGACAGCTTATACAATTTAAGTTCCCATTTAGTATATTTTCAAAACCTGAAATCAGTCATTAAACTTCTTCATTCGTTTATTCACTCAGTGAGCATTCATCGAACCACTCATGTATGCTGGGCAATGTTCCAGGCGAGGCAATGCGGACACAATGACTTTGTCCTTCCAGCCCCGTCTGTCCACCCACCACACTGACCTGCAGCAACCAGAGAGATCCTTTTAACACAGGAGTCAGATTCCATCACTCCTCTGCTTTGAACTGCTACAATCACCTCTGAAGCCTGAAATCACTCGTCTGGCTCCCTGCTCCCACCCTACCCCATGTCCTACCCCATCCCTGCCCTCACTCTGCCTCAGCAACCCTGGCCTTCTTGCTGTTTCTCAAACATGAGAGAATCTGTCCCAACCGCCTGTGTAAAGCCAGGGCTAGGGCTCACAGACCCCTGGAGCCTGTTGTCCAGACTGGGTCACAAACCTTCCACACACAGGTCTACGAGCTAAGTAATAGGAAAAGATCCTGGGAACTGTGGATGAAGAAATAATAGGCTTTATTCAGAGCTAGGAGCAGCTGCCCTAGTGGCTTCCCAGAGCGTGTCTAGAAGCACCGCATATCAGAGGCATTAGTCCTTTATACTCAAGTCCACAATCCAAAACACCTTCAGGGACGCAGAATCCAACCCCAGGACTTGAGGAGCAGTGTAGAAATCGCCCCAGTGTCTGCAACTTCCAAACAGAAGATGGCGGACTGGGCGGAACTGCACATGCGCAATTACATTAGACGCAAACAAGGAACACCTGGGTGCACGTGTGCATATTTACCCCAGGTGCTCACAAGATTACACGAAGCATTCTGAACATCTGAGGGGCCCTGACCGCTTTTTAATATTTTCCCAACAGCCTGTTCTAGAAATTGCAGTTGCATATTTCTCTGTTATATCTCTCCCTCCTTTACTCCCCATCTGATTCTGTTCTCAGTAATCTCTAGCTTTTGTCTCATCTTCTTTAAGTTTCCTAAGGGCAGAGATTTTTGTTGTTTCATTTTTCTCTCTTGTATCCCCTGTATCTGGAACAGTCCTTCATATAGCAGAAATTCAATGAATATTTGTTGAATGAATGAATGAATGAATGGATGCATAAAGACCTGGTATTTAGTCTAAGTGGAGAGACATGAGAATAAATAATTTAATATATCACCATAAATCATTATAGTGTTAAGGTACAAGATGTTATAGTGATCATATCCCTCTCTATAATTCTTAAAATGTAAATTTACTAATATGTAAATCCACATGGTATTACAGGCATGTTTAAAAGTTAAAGAAAGGATATTTGTGTCAAGCTATCTTATATTACTAATATTTCTTTTGGTTGCTCTTATAGAGTCACTTTCATCTGTAATTCTCTTTACACTTCTCAGACTCTCTGAAGGCCAAAAACAAAAACAACAAAAAACAAAAAAGAGAGGGGGAAAAAAAAACCAGCTCTCAGTTTTCCAAAAATATTCAGATGGTTCTCAAGAACTTTGGATAGAAATTTTGGAATTAATCTTATGAAAACTACTCCTGAGACTTTGATAATGGAGCCTTTTGAAAGATCACTAAAAGGGTAGGATCATGACACTGACAACATCGTTGTATTTGTTTTTGTCAGTTTTATAATAGGACTTTCACAGTACTTAGTGAAGCTGAAAGCTTTTTTTTTTTTTTTTTTTTTTTTTTAAGTATTTTTTTTTTTTTTTTTTAATTTTTTGTCTTTTTCGTGACCGGTACTCAGCCAGTGAGCGCACCGGCCATTCCTATATAGGATCCGAACCCGCGGTGGGAGCGTCGCTGAGCTCCCAGCGCCGCACTCTCCCGAGTGCGCCACGGGCTGAGTTTATGAATTGGGACGTTCCCCATAGATCTTTTCAGTTTAGGGGAATAGAAAACACGTGATTAAATCAGTGTTCGTAGAGATCATTATTGTAGCCTTAAATTATACAATTTCTTCCTCCACATCAGTTTGCTAATTTTTTCCCTTTTACTTGTCTAGAAATCAATTTTTTTATATTTTATTTTTATTTTTTATTTTATTTTATTTTTTTAAAATTTTATTTTGTCGATATACAATGTGGTTGATTATTGTGGCCCATTACTGAAACCTCCCTCCCTCCTTCTTCTCCTCCCTCCCACCCAACAATGTCCTTTCTGTTTGCTTGTCTTATCAACTTCAAGGAATTGTAGTTGTTATGTCTTCTCCCCCCTGCCCCGTTTTGTGTGTGTGTGTGTGTGTGTGTGTGTGTGTGTGTGTGTGTGTGTGTGTGTGTGTGTGAATTTATTTATTTATTTTTAGAAATCAATTTTGACCACTTCTCTGGTTTATTTAACCTGAAAACTTATTTCTTGTGGACATGGTTAGTTCATTAGTATCACTTTTGTCTGATTCCATTCACTCAACTGTCTCCAAAACCCATCAGTTGATTTTATCTCTTCTTTAAATTACAAATGACATTCTCAACACTCCTAACCAGAAGTTCTCAGTCACCTGCACTCACCTGACTGAGCTTTGCCTTTAATGAGTACTTTTGTCCTCAAGCTGTTCTAAAAACCTCCCATGACTCTTTTGAAGCTGGTAGATATAGTTTGTTTTTACTCTCAGAATTCCTTGTTGCTTCTGACAAAGTATATCATCCCTGTTTGAAGCTCTTATAAATGCTACATAGCTACTACTTCTAACTGAGGATTGATTAATGTTATCAAAAATTATCCCCTTCAGCCTTCTCTTGCCATACATTAAATCAATTTCATGTACAATAACTTCCTAATGTACCTAAATCAAAGAAAATCACATTCCTTCAGTTCTCCTTACATTGCACCTGTCCATCAATCTTTCTAAGTAGTCATCTATCTCTGAAGTTACATGTGCACACTTTTTGAACACAGCTTATAAAAATGTGAAGTTAAGGTATTGTATTTTCTTTTCCCTCACAGGCCACTCCGTGTGAGAGAGAAATTCTCAGCTTACCTTGCCCTTCAGTGTGCTTCAGTAATTTAGGTGTTTCTGATTCTGTTCATACTGGAGGATTCTAAAATCATTTTGAGGTAAATAGTATGTCTCCATGGCCATAGGTGACATTTTAATGTAAAAACTCACTATTTTTAGTGCCTTATGTTAAACTGTTATTGAGACATTCCAAATCTCTGTTTTGATAGTGCTCTTTGATCTGCTTCTCCCAATTTTAGCAAATTATTATACATCTAGATTTCTTTGGGGGAGGGGGGCGTGAAGAGGATTTCATAAACCAATTCCTTATATTTCCTTGAAAGAATGTAAGACTCTCTAATAATGTGTTAAAAAGAAGAATAATAAGGCACAAATGGCTACGTATAAAGAATATTATAAAGGGACAATAACTTTGCTCTTTTAATAGTAAGGATGTCAGATAGAACAACAGAACCAAACATCATAAAATAGACACAAGAACATATAAAATAATTTGGAACACAAAAAGTAGTGTTTCAAAGAAGGGTGAAAGGGAAGTTTATTCAATAAAATCTCTTGGAAAAAATTCTCAAACTATTTGGAACCAAACAAAAATAAGTACCTTCTAAAACTGAAATAGATTGTATGTAGATGAGAGATGACTAAAATATGAAAAAGAAAACCCTGAAAGCAATGGAAGAAAATAATGGCATTAGAAGAAAGCTGGGTTGGTGGTGGACATACTGAGCATGCCAACAAAGCCATAAAGCGAAATATATTCCACCATAAATAGTTTCTTTTTAACTTTGATTTTAAAACATAGATAAAATTCAGAGGCAAAGGAAAGTTTGCAAAAAAATATTTTGAACCTTTATACAAAAATGCTTTTGAACAAGAAATAATTCTACGTGCATACTATGTGTCAAATTTGCCTTGAGTTCAAATCATTGATGGCCTTTGCTCTCATGAAGCTTCCAGTCTAATAAAATTAAACACATTTTTACTTTATAAAATAAATATCCACATAAAAGAATATCTGTAATAAGATCTGTAAAGAAAAATTGCACAATGATATAAGACAATATTAAGAGAATATAACTTGTATTTTGGGATCTGGAAGACCACATGAAGGTAGTTACCTTTGTATTGTAATTTTAATATATTCTTAATATTGTAAAACCAATTAATTTTAATTTATCATATATATTTATAGAACTTATAGTATATTGATTTTTCCATATCAAATATATTGTTATTTATCTGTTCTTATAGTAATATACTATGAATTATATTCTTAATATAAAGAACTCTTTAATAAGAAAACTACACCTAACTCAACAGAAAAAATGAGCCAGCAAGTGAACATGTAGCTCATCAAAGAAAATTTACAAATACTCAGTAAGCTTAAAAAATTCTCAATCTTACTTCTTATGAAAAATTTAACTTACAAAAAAGGTATATTTTCATGACTTAGATTGATACAATAAAAGATACCTTCCAAACACGGTCAGCAAATTAGTACAATCTTTCTGGAGGAAAATTAAGTAGAACCTTAAATTTGTTCATGTCCTTTGCTCCAGGAATTCTACACCAAGAAACGTATCCTAAGGAAATTATTATGAATCTGCACTAACATGTATGCACAGGGATATTTTCTGGAGAACCATTTTAATAGCTGAATTTTTCAATCAACCAAAACTCCATAAGTAAATGTATAAGGCATTCCTTCATTGAAATATTATGCAGCAGTTCAAAGGGATATAAAGAATGTATAATAGGACTGAAAGCATCCACATTTTATTAAGGTAAAATACAGATTATGAAGCATTTTTATTAAATGATTTTTTGTAATAAAATAATTACTTATGGAAAATGTTAATAGTAGCCATGTTTATGTACTTATGCATAAAAAAATTTATGCTTTTTTGCTGCACTTTTAAATATTTTATTATAAACATTTACTACTTTTGTAAAAAAGTTACTTTTAAATAAAAAGAAGGCATATAAAGGAAGAAAACTGAAGAAAAGTAAACTCAACGTGACTGAACAGAAGATGGGTTAGAAAGACTGATGGTCTTAGGTAGGATTCCCCAGTAATCTGGTTCTAGATGAATATATGCATGGAGGAGATTTCTGGGGGGTGTTCTCTAGGGATCAGTACTTCTGGAGGGTGAAGGAAGCAGGACTAGGCAGAGGGAGAAGCTGAACTACAATGCAGTTGCAACTGATGCCTCAACTAATCCTCTAGGGAGCTCTGGAGCTGGGATGGTCTTCACTGATGTCTTAATTGAGGCAAAGAGGGGGGGCCTTTTTATCCCCTTTCTTCCAACAGGAGCCAGTCATTGGATACAGGCTGTTCCCATGGATAGGACCTAACCTGGAACAAACAGCTTCTTTTGGTTGAAAGCAATTCCTGGGGAGGGATTCAGCTGCTGGAAGTCGGGGGAGTGAGTTGCTCTGATCTGAAGGGGAATGGGGTGGAGCAGCACAGCATCCACTCTACTGATGGTTTCCAGTTGAGAATTACATGGCATCTGGACAAGATCATAAAGAGTTCACAGTCTGATTCTCAAATGTATCAATTTCTTCCTTAATGATGAAAACAAAGGAAAAGGATTCACATTACCAATTCATAAGCAAGTGATATGCATATCAAAACTCCAGTTTATTAATTTCCATGTGAAATACAGCTGACACGAGGACAAAAAATATCTATCTTGACTGACCAGCACATTCTCTACTAAGTTGGAAAAATCTCCTTGTAAAACAAAATTGATACCAGAAGTTTCTGTGGTTTGTATTGCATCAGGAAAAATAGTGATGGTATTAAAAGATACTGCTTTCAAACAGAGAGAGTTCCATTACATCATTTTCTATATTAGCATGATTTTTTGTTGTTGTTTTTGTTGTTTTTGGTTTTTTAGTGCTAAAGAAACACTAATGAATACTATTTTCTTAAACATTTTCCCAGACTTAATGTAAATTCTATATTTTATTTTATCTTTGTTACAGTTTACGTGCTGGTTCTAGATGTGGAAGAATTTCATCTACAACCATTCACAAATTATCTGCCAGGGTAAATTGCTTTAGGGAAAATTTTGCATATATCTTATGTAAATTTTTATTCCAAAGAGGGTGTCTTCTGTTTTTTAATCTTATTCTCAACTTTTGATGTACTCTATTAATTCACTGACTTTACAAGTTCCTTTGTAGAAATTGTTTCTCAAATAGGAGTTATATAATTACATATGCAATAATTTTCTGAGTTCAAGGTATTTTTATTGATAAAATCATCTTTGGAAAGTAGCAAAACCTTTCTTATTTTTAATATCACAAGTATTTTAAAAATATTTTATTGCAAAAAATTATTCACTGCAGTTTTCTATCCCCATTCCCAACTGTAATTCAATTCCTATGCTAGAGGAAAATATTGTTAAAAATTGGGGGTATACATTTCTAGCCCTTTACCTATGCATTCACATTTATACATAGGTGCATATATATAGTATTTAAACATATGAGTAAATTGTGGTCATAATTTATGTATTGTTCTGCTATTTGCTTTATTTCATTTTTATGTTTGACTTAGAGAAAATTTCAGGGCTCGACAGCATACTTACAACAAATTGATTGATATAGTGTGTATTTTATAGATAAATTTGGTTAATTAATATTCATTTTTATTAGCAGTACGTTTACTACCTTATTTTTCCTGCCACCTTAATAATTTTTAAACTAATTCCTCATCACTCAGTGCCACTTGATTACAAGCATAAGTACTGTCTAGTGTCACCTCTGTGTACTGTATTCAGTGTCCCTCTCAAGTTTATTTCATACTATTGGTGCACAACCTTTTTGTTATAGTAAATGTAAGTAATTACAATAGAAAGGTCTGTAGTTAGTGACTTTCTGAAACTTGACTCTGAAAAGTGTCTCTTTTGCTTCAAATTTGACTGTTAGTTTGGCTGAGTCTAGAATTCTAGGTTCAAAATTGTTCTTCTTGAAACATAGAAGGTAGTTTCCCCATTGTCTTCTGATAGCCAATGCTGCTGCTGAGAATTCTGCTGACAATTTTATAACTATTTTTTATATATCATCTACTTTTTAAGTAAGGTTTTAGAATTTTGTCTTGAAGAATAGGTATATATAGGTAGATACAAATATAGATATATGAAAGATAAATACATATTTTTATTCAGCTTTCAATTTGGGGAATTTATTTTCTTTTATTTCTTTCTTTCCCTTCATTTTTCCAGTTCTGTCCTCTGGATCTCCTATTGGACAGATGGTAGTACTTGTACATTTATCTTCTATGCTTCGGCTTTTCTTTTCCAGGTTCTTTCTCTGCTACTTTTAGAGATTACTTTAATAACTGAAATAAGCTCCTTAATTCAATCTTCAAATGTATCTGGTTTGCTCTTTTATTCACATATGTGAAGTTATCTTATTTAGATGACCACACATATCAATTAGGGTTCAGTTGCACTCTGACTTGTTTAAGCAAAAAGCAAGCAAAAGAATTAATAGATGAAATTGGACGTTTACAAAATCATCTGAAGGTTGGGAGGAGCAGGCTGTAGTTGAAAGTCTAGAGTCAACTCCAGAGCAACATGATAAAACTGGACATGCCGGGGGTTGCTACTTCTGCCACTGTAAAGAATCTGCCACCACTATTGTTGGCTCTAGGTCCAAATGCCTAAGCCACAATTCAGGGATAAGGTGCCGTTACATTCTTTGCTGGCTACAAGACCATGCTGCCTCAGCCCTGGCATGTACCAGTAAACAAATGTCACATGTTATTTTGGAATGCCCATGAAGCCAGAGAACAGAAACTTGGACTTCTGCTAGAGCTGCCACAGAAAAGCCAAATTGCTCCTTGACATAGCAAAAGCAGCTAAAATGTGGCCTTCACCTCAGCAAGTTCACTTCTGCCTTCCAAACTTCACACACTGAATCTCCTTTGAAGAAACTAGCTGGGTCCCACACAAAACCCAAGCAGTAGAGAAGTTTAAGAAATACAGACTTTCCATTCTCTGGCATGCAAATAGGGTATGGTACAAAGGAGTTGTAACAGAGTTGAGTGAGAGAGTAAATATGTAGCATTTGCCACATCATATTTTTAATTTTGTGAACTTCTGTTTCTTTTTCATAGTAGCCTGACTTTGTTTTATAGATGCAATATCTTCTCCACTCTAGGTATATTAAATGTCAATTTTAAAGTTTTTCTCTGTTTTTTGCTATTAACTCTTTTTGGTTACTCGTTCTTCTGTTTTTTGACTTTGGTACTTCTCTTTGGCTATGGTTTTTCTTCGAATGTTCAGCAAGTTTGGTTTATTTGTTCATATTTGTACTTGATAACAAATTTGCCTTTGGTGAATATAGGGGATGATTCCATTGGCCAATTTGTGTTGCCGTGTATGTGTGTGTAACGAATGTGTATACATTGGAGATGTACAGGTGGCCTATCTTCTGGATGTTACATCCTTTCAGGCACTGACCTGATATCTAGGTCAGAATTTTCAATGAAGACACTATCTTGGGAGCAAATTTTGTTTCTTAATTATTTTTTCTGCCTTGATCATTCTTATGGAGATAAGAGGTACTCAGTCTTTGCTGTGCTTATTTTTCTATTGTCAGTATTCCTTTGGGAATTCCTTTCAGCTGAACTGTTTAATTTGTCAAGAAAGGAAATCAGGACTTCTGGTCAAGATAGCAGAATAGATGTTCCCCAGCCTCACTCTCTCCCACAAATCAACCAATTTACAACTATAAAAAAGCAACAACAGCTAAGGTGGCACCGCTAGAGCTCAGGCAAAGAGGAGAAGAGACCTATGGAGTGCGTGAAGGCCGGAGAAGCCACAATAAGAGAAAGAAAACAGTGTTCTGACTGTTTCAAATTCTGGCTGCTTCCAGGCTGAGGCTGCTGAGAGCACGGAGCAGGAGCTGGCAAAAGCCACAGCTGTGTCCTTCGGATGCAGTTGCTGGGAGGTGGCAGAGAAGAAGAAGGCCTTGGTGGCCCCCATGCCAGCAAGACCACTAATAGGGTTCTCGTGCACCCACATAGGAGCGAGGAGCCACAACAACTGAAAAAACGGAGCCACTCAGAGGCCGGTGAGTCATCGCAAGGGACTGGTGCACGGCTGGTCCCATGGAAGTATTTGCAGCACAGGTGGTGGGGGAGACAGGCCCACCGGGGAACACTGGGGCACAGCAAGGACAGGTGATCTGCCCTCCAATCAGCATATGACCACTCAGAGGAGACTGGTGAGGAATATAGAACTGCAGTTTGCAGGAATATAGGGGTGCAGTTTGATGAAAAGACTCAGACGCAGATCAGTTTCTAAACAACCCAGGTGTACCAGATCTCACAAGAGCCTCAGGTACCTATAAGGTCAACCATTAAAACCTGAGATGCACAAAAAAGCCTTCCCTAGGGAACCAGCAGCAAAGCAACAATTTAGCTTAACCACAGAGCTCAAGTACTGGTCCCCAGAGGAAGTTGCCCCATTTTTAGAAGCAAGCAAAGGACAACAGATTAGTTACATTGCAGAGTTCGAGTGGTGGGAACAGAAAATAATCCAACACAGAACTGAAAGAAAAAACAGAGTACCCACAGCCAGAGACAAAGTTTGATACGAACTAGTAGAGCTCTCATTTCACCAAAGAATATCTGTCTATAACACTTAGAAAGTCTGGAAGTCCTTTGGGCTACTAAGCAGAAAGGGGAAGGGGCCAGGGGCCTCAGCCATGCCCCCTGACACCTGCAACTAGTCTAGAGGGTGGGGGCCTGAGGCCTTGACCACACCCCCCAATGCACACAACCAGCTCAGTGACAATCACCGAGCTGCCACAGGAAGTGCCCTAGGCTCTTCCGAGCCAGGATGGCGGGGGCCCTTGAGCCTTGGCCATGCTCCCCGACATGTGCAATCAGCCCCGCAACAACAATCAAGCCACAGCAAGGTTCCTGAGCTGGGGAGTCGGGGGTGAGAGCTTTTGCCACACCACCATGACATCTGCACCCAGCCCAGCAATGACCAAGCCACCACTGGAAGCCCCCTGGTCTCCCCTGTGGGAATAAGGTGAGTGCTCAGGCCTCAATCCCACCCCTCCTCCTTCCTCCTCCTTCCATCCCATTTCCTTCCCCTTTCCCCTCTCCCCCTCCCTCCCAACTGCTCAACAACAACATCCTAGAACGTAAAAAAAATATTAATTAAAAAAAAAGAAATCAAGATTTTTAAAAAAACTTTACTTTAAATTAATATCTGAAAACAAGTAAAAATAACTAATTTTGTTAAATACTCCAAGGAAATATTTTAAATCTTGTACTCAGAGTGCAAATTAGTCAGAGACATTAAAATTACTCCCAAATTACAGTCTAAGAAAAAAAGAATCATATGAACACTAAACTCACTGGGGAGTTGATTTCTTGCATATTTTTCTATAGAATACATGTTCTGGCTTAAGTATTCCCTTTTCATTGAAACTATCCAAAGGCCTTCAAACTCCACTATAAACATGGAAAAATGCCATATGGGCTTACTAATGACATGATGACACTCATGTCCATCTGTGTTTGATACCAAGTGCCAACATCAAGTATACTTCCAAAGCAAAAATAATGGGCACGTGCTTTTAACAAGTTTGGAGGGTTGCTAAGCAACAGGTGTGAATGTCTCAACAAACATTTAAAAAGGAAAGGACATAATTAACTCACTTGTTTGAGGGAAATGATGAAGTATAACAGAGTTCAAACTGTTTAAACACACTTTCCAGAGCTTTAAGAAGTAGTGTTCTACTTCTTAGAGTTTTGGGAAAGAGCAATGACAGAAGACATAAAAAGAAAAATTATTATGTTAAATAAAACTTCCCAGTACTTTTGAGAGTTAGCAAGCATATAAGCAATCACAGCAGGTTGAAATATGCAGAGTAAGGGACACTAGCTTTTTAAAATATAATTTTTTAATTAGGAAAGAGAAAAAAGATTAAATGCAGCCTATCTGTATTTAGCAATGATAATAAATTTGAAAAACTGGTCAAACTGAATTCACAATAAGCTAAGGACTTTTTAAATGCTCCTTCAGAATTTGCTGAGTTAATTTTTCCTTTTTAGGGTAAGAAATTATACCAAATTTTTTTTACTGCATTGAGATTTGGCCTTATACCTCTGGCAATGGTTTGATGGTGTTATTTTCATTTGTTTATCTTATAATACCTTTTATGGGTACTTACAAATATATTCTCTTTCCCCGATATCTGAATTCTGTGTGAAATTGAATCAAAGCCTTCATTCATGAAATTTCTGTGTTATTTGGTACAGATATAGTTAATGAGCCATTGGTTTTACAGAATTTTTATTCACAAGCCCATAAGGCTTACTAGTTGAACAAAATACCTACCTCCAATAAGTATATTGTTGCAGAAAGGACTCAACAGAGAAGCAGTCGGCACTCAGAGGGTTGGAGAGTCAGGTATTTATTTTATTAAGCTGGAGGGCCCAGATGAGCTAGCACTCTAAGACCTGAGCCCTGAGTTTAGGTCTTACAGGGTTTATATAGGCGGACTCTTCTGGGTTTTTAAAGTTTCATTTTCTCAGAATTCATGTGGCTAGTGCAGTAACTATTGTGATAAGCAAGCATGGTTACAGAAGTGAGGGTATGAGCAGTTGATTAACAGTAAGGTTGATGCAATAAGCAGGTACTATTTTAAAGTCAAAAAAGGCTACTGAAAGAATTAAATTTTGAATTTTGAATTTTCCCAACAATCTTAGGATGAACAGAAAGAGATATCTTTTCTGTAAATGTATACAGAAAATTACTTTGCCCCATTGTTTAATATCCTGTAAAAACTCTTCTTGATTTTTACAAAAATTCTTTGAAGAATTTAATACAGTTTTAAGAGTAAACTTCTAAACTCAGGAAAAAATCCTTTGTTCTTAGAAATTTGCTTTTCATAAATCTAGCTGTTGAGTGATAGAATATTGTCTCTAAATTTATCATGCTAAAGACCCAAGATAATATATTTTTATACGTATAATGACATTCTAAACTTTGATATATATTCTCTGTGCTAATAAGGGTATTTTCATTAAGTACTCAGATTTTTACATGTGCATTATTTGTGCATACAGGCAGAAAAAGCATTTGATATGTCTGCTGGACACTCTGTCTTAAAATGTGCTGTAGATTGGATGCTCTCCACCTCAACAACCTGATTGAAGTTTAAATCCCCAATGTAACTATCAAGGGTGGGAAATCCTATTATGGTAATTGAAAGGTGGGGCCTTGAAGAGGTTATTAGATTATAGGACCCTGCTGTAGTGAAGTACTGCATGGATTAAAAATTGTCCTTTTAAAAGGAGGGTGAATGAGGAGGTGAGTCTCTCTCTCTCTGCTATGCCATTTACACAATGTGATACCCTGCCGTCACTGAAGTCACCACCAAAGAAAGCCTTCACCAGATGTGTTCCCTGGACTTGGACTTCCTAGCCTCTGAAATTGTGAGCACTAAATATCATTTTATTATAAATTACACAGTTCTGTGTATTTTGTTATACGCAACAGAAATGGACTAATATCAAAGATAGAATTTCAAATTATTCTTACATTACAGTGTCCAATTAAAATATTTTCAAGTTTTGAAGCAACACATTTTTTCTCCTCTAATTTAGCATTTTCTAAAAGTTGATTAATAGAACACTATGATGGAAAATAACACTTCATATGAAATTTCAATAATGTCTTAGAGAGATGGCCATTGACTATAATAAGTATGCCCATATTAGTGATGTGATTAGACTCAAACATGAAATATGAAACCAACATGCTTTGTAGTAAGTAGTTTAGCAATTTCAGCCATATGTTAGCCAGGCTTTAGGATAAAGTGATTTGAAATTTGTTTATGTAAATTATGATCAACTAAAGTATTTCCTCTGTAGCTATTACATTTTTAATATGAATGCTCTATCTTTCCTAAGCAAAAGTTTTTATCAGCTGGAAAAAAATAAAACTAGTGATGCAAATTTGACCACATAGGTTGTCTGCACTAGACTGCAAGGTCCACATAGACTATAAGGCTCAAAAGGTTTTCAAGCCCTCCATAGTGCCTTAAAAGTAGTGGATGGTTCAATAAATACTTACTGCTCTCATTTTCATCCTTTTCTGGTTCTGGGCCTTTAGTTTACACGAAGATTAAACAGAATAAATAAATGGAATAAATGAAAGCTACTTTTAATGACAAATTTAAGTGCTTCCACCACTTTTTAGTGCCTCCTTCATTCTTAAGCGTCATCCCATCTAGGCAGCTTTTCTTACTCAATCCCAGGATAAGGGAGGGGACTCTCTTATGTGTAATATTTATCCTCTATATACAAACTTTTGTTGAAACACTTGTCACCCTAACTGTAATAGTGCCAGTGTGTCCACCCACACCTGCAGTCTCATGGGAAGCAGGTACTATGTTTGGGAGAGAAGCTCTGGCACATAAGAGGTGATTAAAATTCAAGAAGATTGGAAGATAGTTCATTCCAGCTGACTCATTGGTCAATTTATCTTACTGGGTACATAGACACACACTATTTACCATTTTTAAAACCTTAAGTTTTTGAATTTTAGAATCTATAATTGTATTACACTGTGTCTCATTAAAAATGACTTCATCTCCACTGTTGGAACTATGTGGCTGCTACTACAACCCCCTTTCACGTGACCCTTTTGTTTTTTAGCTTCCATTTATTCAAAATCCTTCCTTAAGCTTGTATCTCTTCATAAATTGCATTTTTGCATATTTATTATCTCCCCTAATAGTCCTATTTTATTCCACATTTGTTCAATTCTCTTTCCAAATTTCTCCCTCTGTGCTTTTTTTTTTTTGTCTATCTCTGGCTCTGGGCCTTCAGTTTACATGAAGATTGACCTCCCATGTCTTAAGTGTCAGAGGCGTTATCTTCAATCTTTGAAGTCCTTTACAACCATCTTTCCAGCAATGCAGCTTCTCAACTCACTGCCCCTTGAACACGAAGCAGACAAACTGACCTAGTGTTGGTTGGTCACTTCTCTGAATGACCACAAATTTAAGAGTCAGCTATGGTAAAGGGGACAATCCATAGATGCAAAACAGACCAAAACTAATCAGGCCATAAGGAGAGCAAACCCATGGCCCTCACTGTGGTCCTTAAAGCACTAATTATTAACAACTCAGTGAAACAGTCACCATCCATCATATTAACTAGATGGCAAATTCAAGTTATATGTTTTCAAACATGTAAATGTTTTCATCTAATGAACAAAAAATGAATATGGGAAGCAAATTATTACTGTAGCTGATCAAAATTTATACAACTATATCATGTTCCGAAGAATAGCTACACTAGGATGGCCACATAGTAAATATAATACGTACTTTTTTTGGAAATATATTTTTGCAATGGATATTAGGTACATATGCTTCTAGGTATCAATATACCATGACATCACTGAAAAGGTGTTATCATTTTAAGTATACATTCTGTATATCAGGAATACCTTAGTATAAGATTATTGCAATTTAAGTGAATTGTTTTCATGGCAGATTGTCCTATAAATGTCGAGAACCACATTATTCATAAAGTTCAGGATGATTTGCATGAATTAATTAGCATTTATCATAACCTAAAGTATTGAAGTTACTGTTAGAAGTATAAAAATTATGGGTTTAGTTTTCATCCTTACAAAATTTATATCCCTGCTGTAGAGACAAGACACACACATGTGCAAAGGCAACAGGATAAGAAGAACTGAATCAGTGGAGCATCCGACATGTTTCAGGGTAGGTTCAGAACAGGCAGCACCTGTTTATCAGGCTGGAGTGATTTAATCAGTGAAGGTTTCACCACGTGGGGGGAACTGAACTGCATTTTGAAAGATGGATAGAATGACACTCACATATTAGTTTCCTGAGGCTGCCATAAAAAATTACCACAAACTGAGTGGTTTGAAATAACAGAAACTTATTGTCTCACAGTTCTGGTTGCCAAAATAGAGACATGGGCAGAGCTGGTTCCTTCTGGAGGATCTAAAGGATAAACTGTCCCATGCTTTTCTCCTAGATTCTGGTGGTTGCTGGCAATCCTTGCTGTTCCTTGGCTTGTAGATGCATCCCTCCAGTCTCTACCTCCATTTTCACATTGCTTTCTTCTCTGAGTCTCTCTGAGTTCTTTCCTCTTCTTGGAAAGGCAACATTTGATGAATTTAGGGCCCACTGTAAACCCAGAATAATTTCATCTCAAGATACTTAACTAATTACATGTGCAAAGACACTACTTCCAAATAAACTAACATTTTGAGTTTGAGCGTGGACATGACATTTGTGTGTGGGGGTGGGGTGGGGGGAGCACTATTCAGCCCACTATCAGCAGATGGGTGGAATGATGCTCAGCTAGGCAGAGGGGCTGATTAAATTCCTTCAAAGCCTGGGTAGGTAACATTAGCAAATGTGAAGAGTTATTAGCAAGATCAGTCTAAAAAATATGAAAATTCTAAAAATAAAATTAAAACATGGCTTGTTATACACAATACACACAAGTACTAAGTGTACTTGTGTATACTGTATTGTGTGTATATTGATTCATCCAGAGGATTCCTGGTGTGTGCCCTCCAGGAAATGACAGAAACAATAAAATAGCTACTAATGTTTGAGGGCTCACTCATGTGCCAGGCACTGTTATAGGTGTTTTACATGTATTTTATGTGTGTTATTAACATGTTAAAATTTCATCCAAACCCTAAAATGTGGGTACTGTTATTAGGCTCACTTTATAAGTGGAAATACTGAGCCTCAGAGTTGTTAAACCACTTAACTCTGACCACCATCCCCCATTCATTTATCTGGTAAGTGATGCTGCTGGACCTCCAATCAGAACAATCTGAATTCAGGAGGCCAAGGGAATTCCAAACACTGTACTGATATAGCACTATAGGAATTGATACAGCTAGAAGAGAAGGTGGGGACAGCTTTGGAAGTTCGTGAAAGCCAGGTAATGGGGTCTATGTTCAAATAAAGGATGGGAGTCATTGAAGTTTTTGAGAGGATGTATAACATAATGAAAACAGCAAGTTGGGAAGATTAGTGTTCAGGATACACAGAAGAATGAAGATCTTGATGCAGTCTGTTAGGAGGCTTTTGCACTGAGAAGCCTTTGCAGAAAATAGTCAAGAGGTGATAAGAGCCTGCATGAGGGCGGTGGCAATTATGATTCATTTCAAACATGTGCTGGAAGGAATAATCCTGGCTGTGCAGAGATCCTTTTCTCCACATCTCTTTCTTTCATAGAATTTAAAGGGTTTCTCAAAAGTTAAGAAAAAGTATGAAATATTATCATAAAACACTTGCATGGTTTATTCTGTGGACAATTTTACTGGTTAAAAGTTTCATTTTTTGTTCCCTAGATAGAAACAATGCTATTCTCCTGTTTCCACCCAAAGGATTTAGCTATAATACACTATCAACAAAATCATGAGTGATCCCTTCCCGTATAATTATAGGGTGTGCCTCAGTGCAGATGTCTCCATGCAAAGCAGGAGTAGCCTGCAATTAGCCAGAAGAATTCTGCAGCAAATGTGGTTAGAGGCAAAAGGTTTACCCGAAATTTGACAGCTCCAGCTATAAATAGTTTGTTGGAATTTTTTTTTCTTTGTCAAGGACATCTTTGCTTCATCTGAGCACTTTTCATAAAATAATGTTACGGCTATGGATGCCATATGTAAAAGCTGTCTTTGCTTTGTGTTGGTTTCTCTCCACTCAGAATGGTCTGAATAATCCATTATGAAAATGTCTGTGCATTTTCCTTGCATCTGGAAGGTATGCATATGAATTTATAATGCTTATATGAGGCATAAGTCAGTGGTTAGTCCATCTGATTGTAAATCATGTGACTATGTACCGTGACCACATTAAAACTAAACCACAAATAAAAAGGGAGAATGGGCTCTAACCTATAATTGTGGCTCTCAGAACCAAGACCCTCAGAAGCATTTACTCCTAAATGTGTCACATGTAAGAGATGCTTGAAAAATTACATTAGTTAATGTTTAACATGTGCAGCACATGGAGTGGCAGGTTAGAAGCTTTTGAAATGCTTATTTTATGGAAAGACAGAAAAGGTCACTATATACTCCATGCAAAGGCATTCTGGCTGACCATGTAACATATTCTGTAATCAAAGACCTCTACTTCAAAAAATTCAATAAATTCCCAGGATTTCGGAATTAAAATTATATTTTAGAGCATTTTGGGACACACATTTGAATTTAGAATTAAGTTCAACATTTCTTTGTGAAATTATGGTGCTATTCTGGAGGGAAATAACTTAAAATACAGATCGACATGACATCACTATGTTTGGTGTTTCTGGTTAAACTAATGCTTTCACCTTTTGCATGCAAATATTCTCACAGAGGTTGTCCGGGGTAGCAGCATGTTATGATTTATGAATTGCTTCTTCAGATAGAATTCTGATTAGTAACCAAAAGAACTCTGAAGAGATATGTTTTTGTCATAATGGTATACATATGCATCTTAGAAATTTTTAATAGACAAATTTATTGGTTTAACTCAATATTTCAGTGTTTTGGTATCAAAATAGAAAACATCAAAATGCAATTTCATGAACTTTTGAAGATTTACATACAAATTCTTTAACTTATGATAACTTTTTTTTAAAGTTCTATATCACAAAATAAAAAGCTTATTTCTCCTTTGCTTTCTTTTCTCCTCACTAATAGTGTTTAAATTGCTCACAGA
The DNA here is from genome assembly GCF_027409185.1 of Cynocephalus volans. NCBI lineage: Eukaryota > Metazoa > Chordata > Mammalia > Dermoptera > Cynocephalidae > Cynocephalus > Cynocephalus volans. Next base: position 69,331,620 of record NC_084468.1, on the reverse strand, counting down.
ATATGGCAGTTTCTCTTCTTGGTTTTCCCTGTTTGTGACATTTGCATACAGAGTTACTTTAAGAATTTTAGAAAAAAGGTGATTCAAACAATGATGTCCTCTTACTTCCTCTCTGACCTTGCCCTTTCATTATGACACATCTTGAAATCGGTTGTTCTTATTTAACCTACAAGATACATTATTAATGAATTGAGGTTTCCTAGCATGTATGTTTTGAAATGTCTGAAAAATGTCATCAGGCAGGGAAATGCAGTAAACTGCTATAAGAATTTCTTTTGTGTGACTGCTCTTTATCATGTTTATTCAACATGAAAGCCCTTCTTTAAGTCAATTAGAGCAAAAGAACAGCATCTTTTCAGTAAGTTGTGCTATGATCTAGGGTTGAAAGTTGCCAGGACCTTTACTAAAAGTCAGTTTTTAAGAGTGTATTTTCTACTAAGGCCTATTTATTAAAAATTGAAACATTTTATGTATTGTATTTAAGTCATTGATTTTTTTTAAGCATTAAATGTTTTTAACAGTTCCTAATTTTTCTCTAAAGAAGTCCAATCTAAAATACGTACGGTATTGCATAGTACAATATCTGTTAACTATTTCATAGCTGGCAGATGTACAGATTAATTTTGAGTCTAAACTAAAGTAACTCCCCCAATCATGATGTATCCCTACATTGTGATTCACAAAAATGGTTTTACATTTACAACATACATCATATGTTTCATTTAAAAGTTTTTATTTAAAATATTTGGCTTTATTTGTAGGCAGAATGGAGTGCCAACCTATATTATATTTATTTATCACCTTCACTACAACTACTTGTTTTTCCTGAGTATGTTTACACATCTAAAGAAAAAAAAATCATTTCTTTAAAGTGCAGAACCTTGGTGTTTCAGGTAGATAATTTTCTTCTAAGAGAAGCAGAACTTGGCACAACTTTACGTACACAAATCCCCATGCTTCAGTTGACGTTCCTGACACCCCGTGAACGAGACCCAGAGTAATTTTCCCATTTTCAAAGCACACTTAATATAATCGGGTATACAATTATTAACAAAAAGACTAACATCTTCAGGTGGTTAAAAGTTAACAAAATATATCCTAGATATATCCTGGGACTTTCTACCATCTGATTTAGATTTCCTCAGTTTCTCACTGTTTAAGAGGAAAGGGGTGTTGAGTATGAACTGAGGAACCCTGTCTACTTCAATACCTTTGGAAAGGCTGCCATGTATCTCTAGGAAAGTGACTGGCTCATGATAGAAGTTCAATAAATATTTGCTGAATGAATCTCTCTTTGCAAATTCCTTAAATTACAGGTATTTCACATTTTATATATGTATAATATTATGTACATTATATATGTATATGTAAATATATTCTGTATATAAATATGTGTGTGTGTGTATAGTTCTGTATTTGGCAGTCAAATTTCTTGAGCACACTTTTACAACTCCAGATCCTAGAACAGGACCTGTCACATTGTAGGTCCTCATTAAATATCCAATGGATTGACATGAATTTAGAAAGCAAGGAAAGTGTCTCTTTCTAAAATTGTAAACAGAGGTAGACTGTGGGTAATTACATATTAATCTCTTTAGTAGGACTCAGTGTTAAATGATAACATATGTAGTATGCTCATCAATGAGGTAACATAAAACATATTCAATAAATCTCTCATTTTCAATCATGAAATCAATCAATATAAATATTTATCTTATTTTTAAGAACACATAGAAAGAACTGAGTCTTTAATCTCAGTTGCTACTGAGTACTTTATCATTCTGTCTTTTAAGACATAGGATTCCTTATATCTATCTAATTTCTTATATTTACCTAATTTATTATTATTTTATGTTATAACTACTATAATTCTGCCACAGTATAAGATCCTTGAGTGCAGAGATTAGTATTATATTTCTTTGTTTCTAGTATACTGGGTTTCTAGTATACTACTATGCTCTGAGTAGGTGTTCAAGAATTAATTGCTACTTAATCTGCTAAATGCATTTTTGCTTTAATTTAAAATCATTTATTTCATGCATAAAAGAGATGTATACCCTGCTTTCATGAAGCATATAATTCTTTTGAAAGACCATGTTTATTTACTTTCCTCTGAAGTTTGTGTGCTTCTTTTCTTTCAAAAATTGTGGGGACAAAAATTTTACTCAGATAAGTCTGAGTTACAAAAAATACAGTGAAAATTTGTAAATGTGATTTTTATACCTCAGTGTCATCTATGACAGACTCCATTCTCAAAATTTCTTTAACATATACAGCCTTAATATTGCATCCTGGCTTATGCTTGAGTTCTCAAAATGAAAATTTCATTGAAGATAACAGATGGTTTAGCTTCTCTGTGCCTAAGTTTTTTTACTCATAAAATGGAAAAAGTAATAATGAGATTAGTGCAAAGATTAAGTGATGATACAGTAAACCCTCTAACACGATAGCTGTCATTTCTTTATCATCGCATGTCCTATCATTTTGACTATTTTCAATTTGTGAAGATCATTTGTAATTTAATAGAACTTCTAAAACACCATTATTGTTTGGAGTTGTAAATAAAGGAAGATTAGGAACATGTAAAAGAAAAATAAATTAGTAGAAATAATATCTAGAGTGGAGGAGAATGGAAGAAATAATGGTTAAATGGTTAAATTTATGTATCACCTGCATGAAAATTTCACAATCCACAACAGAAGTCAATGTAACTATATAGATAAGAATAAAGTAAATTCTCTTAAGTTCTATCATATTTGCTAATATACTGACAACATGTGTACTTCTATTATACTCAGAAAATGGCTTACAATATCATCTTAGAGGCATTTCCCTAAAATTGCTTATGAGTCCACTATTAGATTTGAAAGTAAAAAACAGATAAGCAAATTCTCATTTACCTAGACTGGTTGTAGGTGCTCTAGTTAATTCAATATTTTGAATATTTTTAAAAACATATTTTTATTACAGTGTTTTTACCTTATAATTTAATAATTTAAACATACATGATCAATCTTCAAGTGATTAAAGTTAGAGCTAACATGCATATAATTTTTGTGTGTGTGTGTGTTTGTTCTATTTATTTATGTATGTATGTATGTATGTATGTATGTACGTATGTATTTATTTATTTATTTTAACTTTTATTTTGTCGATATACATTGTGGTTGATTATTGTTGCCCCTTACCAAAACCTCCCTCCCTCCTCCCTTTCCTCCCTCCCCCCCAACAATGTCCTTTCTGTTTTAACATGCATATAATTTTATAGTATGCCAAGCACTGTTCTAAGTGCTTTATTTTTATTAACAACTTTATGGGGAAGGTAAGCTATTATCATTCTTATTTTATAGAAGCAAAAAGAAAGTGCAGTGAGGTTAAGTAATTTGCCCCAAAACTCCTGATAACAGATAGAGACAGGATTCATACCAAAGAAGTATGATTCCAGAGTCTGTGTTCTTAACCTGTATACTATGTTGCACAGAATCAAATATAAAATACACAAGTCTAAAACAATAGCAAAATTTTTCTGACATACTGACTAATGAAAGAGAATAGAGAGCCCAGAAATAAATCCACATATTTTTTAGTCAATTGATCTTCAACAAAGATGCCAAGAACACACAATGGGGAAAGTACAGTCTCTTCAATTAATGGTGCTGGGAAGACTGGATGTCTACATGAAGAAGGAAATTGTTCCCTTATTTCACTCCAAATACAAAAATCAACACAAAATGGATTAAAGGCTTAAACTTAAGAATTGAAACTGTAAACCACTAAAAGAAAACATAGGTAAAAATCTTCTTGATATTGGTTTGGGGAGTAATTTTTTGTATATGAACCCAAAAGCCCAGGCAACAAAAGGAAAAAAAAAAAATAGGCAAATGGGATTGCATCAAACAAAAAATCTGCACAGCAAAGAAAACAATCAACAGAGTTAAGAGACAATCTATGGAGTGGGAGAAAATAATTGTAAATCACCCATCTATTTTAAGGAGCTAATATCCCAAATATATAAGAAACATAAACAACTCAATAGCAAGACAAATAATCTGATTAAATAATGGGCCAAGGACCTGAATAGATATTTCTCAAAAGAAGATATACAAATGGCAAACGAGTATATGAAAAAATGCTCAACATTACTAATTATCGGGGAAATGCAAATAAAATCACAATGAGATATCATTTCACTCCAGTTAAATTGGCTATTATTAAAAAAATAAAAAACAGCAAGTGTTAGAAAGGATTTGGTGAAAAGGGAGCCCTTGTACACTGTTGGTGGGAATGCAGATTAGTATAGCCATTATAGAAAATGGTATTTCCTCAAGAAATTAACAATATAACTATAATAAGATCCATTAATCCCACTTAGTCTGTATTGAAAGGAAATAAAATCAGTATGTTAGAGAGATATTTGCACTCTCATGTTCCTGGTAGTATTATTCACAATAACCAAGATATGGAATCAATCTAAGTGTCCATCAAGAGATAAATGGATAAAGAAAATGTGGCTTAGAGGCACCTGTGCCAGAGCAGGTAGGCACTTCCGCGGAACTCCCAGTCCAGGCCAGTGTGCACCACCCAGAGAAGTCCGACAGCATACGAGCCCAAAGGGCCCCGAGACACCTACCCCAGAGCAGGTAGACACTGCCACAGGACTCCCAGCCCAGGCCAGTCCCTGCAGCTCAGAGAGGCCTGAGCCTCTCACCCATAGGCACTGAGGCAGCTGTGCCAAATTGGCAGTCCCCACAGGATCCTAGCCAGACAATAGGGTGGAACAAGTGGACTGTGAGAGCCCCTGCCAAAATGACTAAACACCACAGGAAAGATACTAGAAATATGAAAAATCAAGAAATTACACCACTACCAAAGGGTGATAATATCTCTCAGGCTCTAGATCCTATAGAACAGGAAGTCCTTGAAATGACTAACAAGGAATTTAGGGCAACAATTTTAAGGAAAGTAAATGAGGCACAAGAAAACTCAGACAACACAATGAAGTGAGAAAAAGTATACAGGACCTGAAAGAAAAAATGTAAAAAGAAATCAATGCCTTGAAAAAGAATGTAGCAGAACTTGTGGAGCTGAAGAATTCATTCAATGAAATAAAAAACAAAATGGAGAGTTTAAACAGCAGACTAGAATAAGAAGAGAGTTACTGATCTTGAAGGTGGGCTGCTTGAAATAACAGAGGCAGACAAAAAAGAAAAAAATTGAAGAAAATCTAAGAGACATAACATATAACCTTAAGTGCTCAAATATTCAAATAATGGGTATTCCAGAGGGGAGGAAAAAAGAAATGGCATTGAAAACATATTCAATGAAATAATGGCAGAAAACTTCCCAAATGTAAGGAAATACACAGATCTTCAGATTCAGGAGGCCCAAAGATCCCTAAACATATTCAACCCAAAAAGGTCCTCTCCAAGACATGTTCTGGTCAAATTGGCAAAACTCAAAGACAAAGAGAGAATCTTAAAAACTGTGGGAGAAGTGTCAAGTCACCTTTAAGGGAGCCCCAATCAGACTAACATCAGACTTTTCATCACAAACCCTAAAAGCCAGAAAGGAGTGGGATGATATATTCAAAATACTAAAAGACAGAAATTGCCAGCCAAGAATAATTTACCCTGCAAGGCTATCCTTCTGAAATGAAGGGCAAATAGTAAATTTCTCAGACAAACAAAAACTGCAAGAGTTCACTACCATATGGCCAGCCTTACAAGAAATTCACAAGGGAGTACTGGGTTTGGTACCTGAAAAAAAACCACCACTGCCATAAACACTCAAGAAAAAACAAAACCCACTAGTGAAATAAAAATGCTAACAATAAAGAGAAAAAAAAGTTTATCTGCCATCCCAAGAAACCAAAAAATACAGAATGCAAACAGAAAATCAGAAAGAATGGAACAAAAGATATGTAAGACATCCAAACAAAAATCAATAAAATGCTAGGACTAAATCAACACATTTCAATAATAACTCTTAATGTAAAAGGATTAAATTCCTGACTCAAAAGACACAGACTGACTGACTGGATAAAAAAGGAGGACCCAACTACATGCTGCCTTCAAGAGACTCACCTCACATATAAAGACACACATAGACTGAGTGAAAGGGTGGAAAAATATATACCATGCAAATAGAAACAAAAAACGAGCTGGAGTAGCTATTCTTATATCAGATAAAATTAACTTTAAACTAAAAACCATAAAAAGAGATAAAGAAGGCCAATATATAATGATAAAAAGATTCATCCATCAAGAAAACATAACAATCATAAATATATACACACCCAAAGTCAGAACAGCCAGATTTATAAAGCAAACTCTACTAGACCAAAAGAAGGAGATAGACACTAATACCATAATCGAAGAGGACCTGAACACCCTACTACCAATATTGGAAAGATCATCTAGGCAAACAATCAGCAGAGAAACACAAGATCTAAACAACACACTAGACCAACTAGACTTGGCAGATATCTACAGAACATTCCATCAGAACTTCAGAATATTCATTCTTCTCATCAGCACATGGATCATTCTCCAGGATAGATCACATGTTAGGTCACAAATCAAGTCTCAACAAATTCAGAAAAAATTGGAATTATCCCATGTATTTTTTCAGATCACAATGGATTAAAATTAAAAATCAATTACAAATGAAATTCTGGAAACTATACAAACACATGGAAATTAAACCACATTCTACTTAATGACATATGGGTTCAAGAAGAAATCAAACAGGAAAACAAAAAATGTATTGAAACTAATAAAACAATGACACATCATACCAATACCTGTAGGATACTGCAAAAGCAGTACTAAGGGGGAAATTTATCACATTAAAAGCTTCTTCAGAAGAATAGAAAGATGGCAAGTAAACAACCTAATACTTCACCTTAAAAAACTAGAAAAACAAGAACAATCAAAACCCAACATTGGCAGATGGAAAGAAATCATTAAGATCAGAGCAGAACTTAATGAAACTGAAACCCAACAAATGATACAAAAGATCAATGAATTGAAAGGTGGTTTTTTGAAAAGATTAATAAAATTGACAAACCATTAGCACAGCTAACTAAAAAAAGAAGAGAAAAGACCCAAATAACAAAAATTAGAAATGAAAAAGTTGATATTAAAACTGATACGTCTGAAATAAAAGGAATTATTAGTGACTACTATAAACAACTATATACCAACAAATTTGAAAATCTGGAGGAAATGGATAAATTTCCGGACAAACACAAACTACCAAAACTAAGCCAATATGATGTAGAAAATCTGAACAGACCAATAACAATAAAAGAGATTGAAGCTGTTATCAGAAGGCTCCCAACAAAGAAAAGCCCAGGACCAGATCGGTTCACAGCAGAATTCTACCAAACATTCAAAGAGGAATTGACACCAGTTCTCTACAAACTATTCCAAAAGATTGAAACAGAGGCAATTCTCCTGAACTCATTCTATGAAGCAAACATCACCCTGATACCAAAACCAGGTAAAGATACAACAAAAAAAGAAAACTGTAGGCCAATATCCTTGGTTAATATAGATGCAAAAATCCTCAATAAAATTCTAGCTAAAAGAATACAGCAACACATAAACAAAATTATACACCATGATCAAGCAGGATTCATCCCAGGATGCAAGGTTGGTTGAACATATATAAATCAATAAATGTGATACACCATATCAATAAAATCAAACACAAGAACCATATGATCCTCTCTATAGATGCTGAAAAAGCATTTGACAAAATTCAACACTCATTCATGATAAAGACTCTCTACAAGTTAGGTATAGATAGAAAGTATCTCAACAAAATTAAAGCCATATATGATAAACCCACTGCCAATATCATCCTGAATGGGTAAAAGCTAAAAGCTTTTCCCTAAAGAACAGGAATTAGACAAGGATGTACCCTCCCACCACTCCTATTCAACATATTGTTGGAAGTACTAGCCAGAGCAATCAGAGAAGAGAAGGAAATAAAAGGCACTCAGATTGGAAAAGATGAAGTTAAACTGTCCCTGTTTGCAGATGACATGATCCTATATATCAAACAGCCTAACGCCTCTTTAGAGTTGATACGTGATTTCAGCAAAGTTGCAGGACACAAAATCAACACACAACAATCAGCAGCATTTCTGTACTCCAACAGTGAACATGCAGAAAAAGAAATCAAGAAAGCAAGCCTATTTATAATAGCTTCCAAAAAAATAAAATAGTTAGAAATAAAGTTAAGCTAGGATCTGAAAAATCTCTGCAATGAGAACTACAAACCACTGTTGAAAGAAATTAAATAGCACACAAGAAGATGGAAAGGTATCCCTTGCTCTTGGGTTGGAAGAATCAACATTGTGAAAATGTCCATATTTCCCAAAGTGATATACAAATTCAATGCAATCCCCATCAAAATTCCAATGAGATTTTTCTCAGAAATGGAAAAAACTATCCAGACATTTATACGGAATAACAAAAGACCACTCATAGCCAAAGCAATCCCGAGGGAAAAAAAAATAATGCTGGAGGCATAACACTACCCAACTTTATACTACAAAGCTATAATAACCAAAACAGCATGGGACTGGCATAAAAAAAGACACACTGATCAATGGAATAGAATAGAGAATCCAGAAATCAACCCATACACCTACAGCCATCTGATCTTTGACAAATGGACCAAGACTATGCACTGGGGAAGAGACTGCCTCTTCAGCAAATGGTGCTGGGATAACTGGATATCCATATGTAGTAGAATAAAACTAGACCCATGTCTCTCACCATATACCAAAATCAACTCAAAATGGATTAAAGAATGAAATATACACCCTGAAACAATAAAATTTCTTAAAGAAAACATAGGAGAAATACTCCACAAAGTGGGACTGGGCACAGACAACATGAATATGACCCCCAAATCACAGGCAACCAAAGGGAAAATAAACAAATCAGATTATATCAAACTAAAAACCTTCTGCACAGCAAAATAAATAATTAACAGAGTTAAAAGACAACCAACAGAGTGGGAGAAAACATTTGCAAAATATACATCTGACAAAGGATTCATATTCAGAATATATAAGGAAGTGAAACAACTTTACAACAAAAAACAAGTAAACCAATTAAAAAATGGGCAAAGGAGCTAAATAGTCATTTCTCACAGAAGATATATGAATTGCCAGCAGACACATGAAAAAATGCTTAACATCACTCAGCATTCGGGAAATGCAAATCAGTACTACATTGAGATACCATCTCACTCCGGTTATGATGGCTAATATCCAAAAGACTGTGAATGATAAATTCCGGCGAGGTTGCAGAGAAAAAGAACTCTTATACACTGTTGGTGGGACTGTTGGTGTAGCTTCTATGGAAAATGGTATGGAAGTTCCTCAAACAATTGCAGATAGATCTACCATATGAGCCAGCTATCATACCCAGAGGAATGGAAATCATCAAGCTGAAGATACACTTGTTCTCCAGTATTCATTGCAGCACTCTTTACTATATCTAAGAGTTGGAACCAGCCCAAATGTCCATCATCGTATGAGTGGATATGGAAAATGTGGTATATCTACATGATGGAATACTACTCTGTTATAAAAAAGAATGAAATACTGCCATTTGCAACAACATGGATGGACAGAGAGAAAATTATATTAAGTGAAATGAGTCAGGAACAGAAAGAGAAATATCACATGTTCTCACTTATTTGTGGGAGCTAAAAATAAGTAAATAAATATGCAAATAAACTGGGGGTCAGGGAAGAATACACAACAATCACAATTCCTTGAAGTCGTTATGACAAGCGAACAGATTCGGGGTTGTTGGGAGGGAGGTGGGAGCGGGAGGGGGAGAGAGGTTTCAGTAATGGGCCACAATAATCAACCACATTGTATATTGATAAAAAAATTAAATTAAAAAAATATATACACTAAAGGAAAAAAACAGGAATTTAAACATTTTGCTACAAAAAATCAACTAAACACAAAAGACTGTAATGCCGGAAATGAGGGACATAAAAGATAAAAGGCATATAGAAAACAAATAGCAAAATAATAGAAGTCCCTCCTTATCATTAATTATGTTAAATGTAAATGAATTAAACTCTCTAATCGAAAGACAGATTAGCGACCAGATAAAAACACATGATTTAATTAATGCTGTGTATAAGACACTCATTTCAGATCCAAAGACACAAAGAGATCAAGAATGAAAAGATGAAAAGAGGTATTTCTTGCAATTAGCAACCAAAAGAGAGCTGAGTAGCTTATGTTAATATTAGAAAAAATAGACTTTAAGTCAAAAAAGTTTATGAGACAAAGAAGGACATTATATATTGAAAACAGGGTCTTGAAGAGATATTTGTACTTTTACATTGATAGCGGCATTTTTCACAATAGCTGAAATGTGGAAGCAACCCAAGTTTTCACTGAAGGATGAGTGGATAAGCAAAATGTGCTATCTATATTGTATTAATCTGTTTCTCTTGCTTATTACAGAATTACAGAGACTAGGTAATCTATAAAGAAATTAAATTTATTTCTTACAGTTTGGAGACTGTGAAGGTCACAGTCCAAGGGGCACATCTGCTGAGGACCTTCTCCTGCAGGGGTGACTGTTTACAGCAACTCAGGATATCACATGGTGAGAAAGAGCTGAGCAAGACTACTACATTTCTCACTTGCTCTCCTTTTAAAGCCATCAGAGCCATGCCCATTACTCCATGAATGGGTCCACCTATTTACAAGCACACAGTCCTCACAACCTAATCACCTCTTAAGGGCTCCACCTCTCAAATACATAATTAGATTGCCCACTCTGTTAACACTGTTACAATGGGGGTCAAGTTTCCAATACATGAACTTTTGCAGGACACATTTAACCCATAGCATACCTACAATTGAATATTATTTAACCTTAAAAAGGAAGATTCTAACATATGCTACAACATGATGAGGACATTATGCTATGTGAAATAAGCCAGTCACAAAAAGAAAAATATGCTGTATAATTCCACTTATAAGAGGTACTTAGAGTAGTGAAAATCATAGAGACAGTAAAATGGTGGTTTTCAGGGGCAAAATGTAAAGATTTGGAAAGTGTTGTTTAACAGTGTAGTGGATTTAATTATGTCCCCCCAAAACTCAATGAAGCTTAAATTGTATCCCCCATGTTTTATGTATTAGAAACTTAGCCCCCACTGTGACTGTTAAGAGGATGGGAAATCCTATTATGGTAATTGAAAGGTGGAGCTTTTAACAGATGATAGGATTGTATGACCATGCAGTAGTGAATGGATTAAAAATGGTGGTCAGGGGCATGGTTCTGAGGGCTTTAGAAGAGGAGAGTCTGTCTTTCTCTCTGTCTACTCTCTTTGCTTCCACCATCTTGCAATGTGAGACCCTTGCATCACTTTCACCATCACCAGATGGACATTGAACTTCTCAGCCTTAGAAACGGTAAGCAATGAATTTCATTTTCTTTATAAATCACTCAGTTTCAAGTATTCTGTTATAGCAACACAAGATGGACTAATACAGAAAATTAGTACCAGGAGCAGGCTGTTACTTGTAACAGATACTTGAAAATGTGGAAATGGCTTTGGAACTGGGTATTAAGGAGAGGTTGGAGGAGTTTGGAGGGATTAGAAGAAGACAAAAAGATGAGAGAAAGTTTGGAACATTTGAGAGTTAAAGGGTTAAATGGTTGTGAACAGAATGTTGATAGAAACTTGGACAGTAAGGGCCATGCAGATGATGAAGTATCAGATAGAAATGAGGAACTTATCAGAAATCGGACAAAAGATCACCCTTGCTATACCATAGCAAGGAACTTGGCTGCATTATGTCCATGCTCTAGGACTTTGTGGAAGGTGGGACTTAAAAGTTGTGAACCAGAATGTTTGGCAGAAGAAATTTCCAAGCAGCAAAGCATTAAGGAAGCTGCATGACTACTTGCAACAGCCTACAATGAGTTAAGGAGGCAAATGCATAATATAAAGCCAGAATTTACAAGGGATGCATAGTGTACAAATTTAGAAAATTTGCAGCCTGGCCATGTGGTAGAGAAGCAGAGATCATTTTCAGAAGAAAATTTCAATGGTGCTAAGAAGATTAGTACAAAAGAAAGGTATCATCAAGAGAAGGAGAAAAAGGCCCTGAAGGCACTGCAGAAGCCTCTGGCGCCAACCGTTCCATTTCAGGCCCAAAGGCCTAGGGAGACAAAATGGTCTTGGGGAATAGGCTTGAGGAGCCTTCCACTGGCTCACTGCTCAGGGCCACCTCGGGAAGCTGCTTCCAGCACCAGCACCCCAGCTGCTTTGGCTACTCAAGCTGTGGGTAAATTGGCCCCAGGTGTGGCTGGACGTGCAACTTTGGAAAATATAACCTGGAAGCCTTGGCAGCATCCATGTGGTGTTAGCTCTGCAGGCTTGCAGAATGCTAGAGCTATGGAGGCTTGGGAGCCTCCACCCTGATTTCAGAGGATGAATAGAAAAGTCTGGGAGCCCAGGAAAAGATCTATCACAGGGGCAAAGTCACTGCATAGAATCTTCACTAGGGCAATGTTGAATGGAAATTTGGGGTCAGAGTTGCAGCAGAGAAACCCCATCAGTGCCATGCCTAGTGGAGATGTGAGAGAGGGACTGCCATAGAGACTCCAGACCTGTGGAGCTACCAGAGTGGAACACCAGCCTAGGAGAACTGAAGTGCGGCCTGAGATCAGGAAAGCCACAGGAGCGGAGCTGCCCAAGGACTTGGGGACCCCCCCAACCAGCTTGCATAGGAGGTTGAACATGGAGTCAAGGTGCATGATTTGCTAGCATTGAGATTTAATGCCTGCCCTTCTGGGTTTTGGACTTGTTTGGGACCTGTTACACCTTTCTTTTGGCCTGTTTCTTCCTTTTGGAATGTGAATATGTATCCTGTTTGTCCCACCATTGTATCTTAGAAGTAGATAACTTATATTGATTTCACATATGGGACATTTAACTTTGGACTTTTGAGTTAAAACAAGTTAAGACTTTGGGGATGAAATGAATGTATTTGCCTGTGAAAAGGACATGAGTTTTGGGGGGCCAGGGGTGGAATGTAGTGGATTGAATTATGTCCCCCCAAAACTCAATGAAGCTTAAAGTGTATCCCCATGTTTTATGTATTAGAAACTTAGCCTCCACTGTGACTTTTAAGAGGGTGGGAAATCCTATTATGGTAATTGAAAGGTGGAGCTTTTAAGAGGTGATTGGATCATAGGACCATGCAGTAGTGCTAATGGATTAAAAATGGTGGTCAGGGGCGTGGTTCTTAGGGCTTTAAAAGAATAGGAGAGTCTGCCTTTCTCTCTCTCTGCTCTCTCTGCTTCCACCATCTAGCAATGTGAGACCTCTGGGTCACTGTCACCATCACTAGATGGACATTGAACTTCCCAGCCTCAGAACCTGTATGCAATAAATTTCATTTTCTTTATAAATCACCCACTTTCAAGTATTCTGTTATAGCAACACAAAACGAACCAATACAAATGGGTACTGAATTTTACTTTTAGAAAATTGAATGTGTTATGAAGATGGATAGTGGTGATGGTTGTACAACATTATGAATGTATTTAATATGACTTGCTGTGGTATGAATGTGTCCCCTGCAAATTAATGTTGAAACTTAATCTCCAATACAATAGTGTTAAGAGGTGGAGCATTTAGGAGGTAATTAGGTCATGAAGGAGGAACCCTCATGAATGGGGTTAAAGCCTTTACATAAGAGGCTTCACACAAAGTTGGCCCTTTTGCTCTTTTGCTCTTCTGCCGTGGAAGGACACAGCAAGAAGGCCCTCACCAGAGGGTATTCGGTAATACTGGTGCCTTGATCTGGGATGTTCCAGCTTCCAGAACTGTAAGATACCCACTTTTGTTCTTTATAAGTTACCCGGTCTTTGCATTTTGTTATAGTAGCACAAGGAGATGAAGTAAGATACCACTGAACTGTATTAAAAATGATTAAGGTGGTAAATTTTATGTTACATGCATATTACCACAATAAAAAAATTACAAAAAGGAACCACGGAGGGAGTTCTCCAATAGTGAACATGCAGAACAAGAAATCAAGAAAGCCTGCCCATTTACAATAGCCACCAAAAAAATAAAATACTTAGGAATTGAGTTAACCAAGGAGGTGAAAAATCTCTATAATGAGAACTACAAACCACTGCTGAGAGAAATTAGAGAGAATACAAGAAGATGGAAAGATATCCCATGCTCTTGGATTGGAAGAATCAACATAGTGAAAATGTCCATACTACCCAAAGTGATATACAAATTCAATGCAATCCCCATCAAAATTCCAAAGACATTTTTCTCAGAAATGGAAAAAACTATCCAGACATTTATATGGAACAATAAAAGACCACGCATAGCCAAAGCAATGCTGAGCAAAAAAAAAATAAAGCTGGAGGCATAACACTACCTGACTTTAAGCTATACTACAAAGCTATAATAACCAAAACAGTATGGTACTGGCATAAAAACAGACACACTGACCAATGGAATAGAATAGAGAATCCAGAAATCAACCCACACACTTACTGCCATCTGATCTTTGACAAAGGCACCAAGCCTATTCACTGGGGAAGGGACTGCCTCTTCAGCAAATGGTGCTGGGATAACTGGATATCCATATGCAGGAGAATGAAACTAGATCCATACCTCTCACCGTATACTAAAATCAACTCAAAATGGATTAAGGATTTAAATATACACCCTGAAACAATAAAACTTCTTAAAGAAAACATAGGAGAAACACTTCAGGAAATAGGACTGGGCACAGACTTCATGAATACGACCCCCAAAGCACGGGCAACCAAAGGAAAAATAAACAAATGGGATTATATCAAACTAAAAAGCTTCTGCACAGCAAAAGAAACAATTAAAAGAGTTAAAAGACAACCAACAGAGTGGGAGAAAATATTTGCAAAATATACATCTGACAAAGGATTAATATCCAGAATATATAAGGAACTCAAACAACTTTACAAGAAGAAAACAAGCAACCCAATTAAAAAATGGGCAAAAGAGCTAAGTAGGCATTTCTCTAAGGAAGATATACAAATGGCCAACAGACATGAAAAAATGCTCCACATCACTCAGCATCCGGGAAATGCAAATCAAAACCACATTGAGATACCATCTAACCCCAGTTAGGATGGCTAAAATCCAAAAGACTCTGAACGATAAATGCTGGCGAGGTTGCGGAGAAAAAGGAACTCTCATACATTGTTGGTGGGACTGCAAAATGGTGCAGCCTCTATGGAAAATGGTATGGAGGTTCCTCAAACAATTGCAGAGAGATCTACCATACGACCCAGCTATCCCACTGTTGGGAATATACCCAGAGCAATGGAAATCATCAAGTCGAAGGTATACCTGTTCCCCAATGTTCATCGCAGCACTCTTTACAATAGCCAAGAGTTGGAACCAGCCCAAATGTCCATCATCAGATGAGTGGATACGGAAAATGTGGTACATCTACACAATGGAATACTACTCAGCTATAAAAACGAATGAAATACTGCCATTTGCAACAACATGGATGGACCTTGAGAGAATTATATTAAGTGAAACAAGTCAGGCACAGAAAGAGAAATACCACATGTTCTCACTTATTGGTGGGAGCTAAAAATTAATATATAAATTCACACACACACACACACACACACACACACACACAAAAAAAAAAAAAAAAAAAAAAAAAAAAAAAAACCGGGTGGGGGGAAGAAGATATAACAACCACAACTACTTGAAGTTGATACGACAAGCAAACCGAAAGGACATTGTTGTGGGGGAGGGGGGGAGGGAGAAGGGAGGGAGGTTTTGGTGATGGGGAGCAATAATCAGCCACAATGTATATCGACAAAATAAAACTTAAAAAAAAAAATTACAAAAAGGATAAAATGTTACAGATGCTAAGTTAAATATATTTTATATATTATATGTAAATGCAATGTGTTATATTCTGTGTATTAAATATTAAAATTTATTTTGTTTTTTTTTTCTTTTGTGATATAGCTACTAGAAAATTTACAATTTCACATGTAACTGGTGTCACATTTCTTCTGTACAGAGCTGATCCATAGAATTAATGTAAATATCCCCTTGCTCTAGCTTTTACCTTCCTCTCCAATCTTTTAGACAGGCTTTGAATGAGTCTGCGGTTCAGTCTGTGATCCAACTTGGTATGTACCCTGTGATCTAGGCTGTGAAGTTCTTGTACACATTCAGGCTTCTAAATACCTTAATCTCTTTGGTGGAAATACTTTCAAATTCTTAATTTCTTTGGCAAATCCTAATAATATTTCAATATGTTTTTCAGTGGTTTTCTTCGTGAGATCTTCTCTGAACTATCCAGGCAGCATTGATCCTTCTTTATTGATGATGTTCCCATATCTATATGCATGTTAATGATTTCTCTTATTGTACCATATTGTACTCATTGGTACACACATCTCCCATACAGACTGTGAGTTCTCACACAATATCTAGATAAATTTAATAAGTGTTTGTGGAATAAAAGATCATAAATAAAATCTGGAATCAAACAGATTTGCTTTGAATTAATTATGTTCCCATCACTAATTACAAATGCGAATTTGAGAAATTTATTTAAATTCTGATATGCAGATAATACAAGAGGTTGAGATGAATTCCTATTTATTCTATTGCATACCATTATACACTCCTTTTAAAAATACATCCTTTACATCAGCCTCCTTGCCATTTAAATTTTTGTCAATAAAGGACAGATATTTCTAGTTTCTCAAGTAAGGTTAATGAGAGATTTCAGTATAAAAGAGTTACTGAAATTTATATAAATTAATAATGCAAGAGCCATAAAATAGAAAGGCAACTTCTTATATATTCTTCTTATGTATTGTGTTTTTTAAACTATGCAATTTTTCTAATTTATGAGATTCATTATAATTAAATGTACACTAAGTGATTACACTACAGAAAGGCCAAGTGAAAGACAATATTATCTCTTCAAGTCATGCTTTTTGATAGAGATGGAGAGAAATAAAAAGAAGGCACGGTGGGACTCATTTCAAGTATTGATAATTTTCTCAGAATTTCTTCTATGCACTGGAGATTTCAAATGTCAAAGACTGTTTCTGATGGCAGAAAGAGTGGAGTGCATCTGGGAATTTTCAAGATGGTAGAGGGAATATCTAATGTGCTCACAGATGACTGCTAATGAACCGACATCACAACAGCTAACAATGAAACCATGTTACACGCATGTGTTAGGCAACCCGTAATTCTATTATTCTTCTAAATGAAATATGATAGAATGAGCATAAAATCATCCACTTCTAAAAACACATTCTGAGTAGAGCCAGGCTACAAAGTGGATATCTCTAAGTAGTTATAACCTCTTTCTGACTGCTTTCAAAATATGTTCAAAATTAGTTGTTACTCCCTCTTTCCATTTCTGCAATCTCTGCATCAAGTCTTTCTTTTGTAAAGTAAGTCAAGTGTTTGAGATAAGAATGTTTTCAAATATCTTAATTAAAATAATGAATAAAACAATCATATTTAGACAATTTTTAGACTAATTCATTCTGAAGGTTTAAATTACGTTTTAAAAAATATAGTGTTTTATTCTTTATTCTAATTTGTGACTTCCTGCTTCAACCAAAAACGGCTCTATAGAAACAAAACAACATGTTTCCCTGACATCAAAAAGTGCTTGCAAAACACTGTTTGTGCTGAATTAATTGAAGGTGAATCAACAACATAAGGATTGTGTTTCTATTGAACTTTACAGCCACTTGTATGTGAGAAAGCAGAGTACTTTGGGCAAAATGGGTTTGAGATTTTACTTAACCCATCTTTGAGAAAGCTAGAGGCACCTCATGTTCTCCTTTGTCCTTCTTTCAGGTTGATGCTGTAACTGTATGGAACTTGAGAAGAATCTGCAAACAATCCATAGGCAGGAAGCAAAATATAACTGATTCACCTGTTATGATTTCTTCTGCTAACCATCAGTCAGAAGAGCAAGAAATTCTGATTTAGTAATTCATAAAACCAATTTGGAACAAATACTTTCAAATACAGCCTTTATCCCCTCTTACATATGTGGATTTAATGAAAAGCCTGTCAACCATTTTCCTACCATTTCTTGTCAACCATTGGTTGACAATGCATTTTTCCCTTCACTTAAATTTTACTTCATAGAAGATTTCACTAAAATTTTTAGAGTAACATGACAAAGATACCCACTTTATTGATAACAATAAATACATTATTATATTTGCATCATTCATAAATCCCATTTCATAATGCTTTCTTGGGGATTTGGATATCCCATTGCAGGTAGAAAGTTATCAAAATATAGTTTCAAAATTTAGTTATTTAGCATTATGAAAATGATTTATTGAAGCTCAAAATAATTGTGTTTGGTGTTGAAGAAGATGTAGATGTTCCTCAATTACATAGTAATAAAATAAACATTATGGAAATGATTTATTGAAGCTCAAAATAATTGTGTTTGGTATTGAAGAAGATGTTGATGTTCTTCGATTACATAGTAATAAAATAAACAAATTGAACATTATTAAATCCCTACCTTTACGTAAACATTATGGAGGGACCATGTTCAGAATTTTCCTTTGATACACAGCTAAAAATACACACATCACTTTAGATGACCAAGATCCTGCAAAATTCAGATTTGCCTACACAAACTGGGTTGTGGAAGGAATAAATGCAGAAAACCTACCTGAACAAACATTTCCTGGCACAGGCTTTGTTGACTCAGGGATATAAAGAAATGAAATTTCAGGTATGATTTACTTAAGAACTTTGACTATTTATCAATACTATCTCAAACCCACAACCATTGCAAAATAACATTTAAATGAAGCAAGCTTAGAATGTAGAATCACTGTAATGACAGAATCAAATATCAACACTATGATTTTACTCAATATTTTCATTCTAATACATTTCTACCTTCTCCAAAGTTTGCTTAATTTTTTTACTATCTCTGGGAGGTATGTTTTTGTACTCATTTATCTAGTCTATCACTCATGTTTAAGAGTTTAATCAAAAAGTGTAATAAATCCTACTGCAACTCAGTCCGAAAACAACATATTTATGAGACCAAATTAACACAGACATAATTTACTTCAAAGTTCTACCTGACTCCTGCAAAGGCTTCATTAAATCAATAGTGTGGAATAGAGATCATAGTCTTTTTTTTTTTTAATGTTATTAAAGGCCCAACTCAGTGCTACAGAGGAGCTAGATTTTTAATTAAAGTTTATTTTAATTTTAGTTTTAATATTTACATGTATTTAGTACTATCATATTGGAAAATTATTATCTGATAACCATTTCAAGCTACATACACAAAATCTTATATAGCATGTGATAACACTATGTAAATTTTCAGATGAAATTTATTATGACGTCAGCTTATGCATTTCAACTGATTTTGTGTCTATTTCGTTTAGTGGCTAATTGCTGAAGTTGTTTATGTTTTTGATCATCATGCTCATCAGTGTCATTCTTCATGCTTCTGGAAACACATGTGAATAGCTAAGATTTTTGCACTTCAAACATGTATTTTTCAATATGTTTTCTGTGAGAGAATATGTTCTCAATTTCCATTTTCAATGAGATTCCACATTTTATATTGACCATTTTGTAGGTAATAATTCAGCTTAAGTCCTGGAAAAATACACTCATTGGCCTTTATTCCCAGATTCATGGTCTTTCTAATCAGCTTGTACATAGTTAGGGGTTTATAAAGGCGTAGTAAAGAGCATGGTACTTTTACTCCCTCTTCACCAATGACATGCTCATTCTTGCATTTCAGTGTTAGGTTTTCTGGTGTGCATGAAGAATTTACTTGTATCCTATTATCAAAATAATTAATTCCCTGTAATGTGCTGTATCTCAGCAATTGCTGTAATTGCTAGTATATATTTATTAAGAGCCTACTCTGTGCAAGAATGATACTAGATACTTTACAAGTATTATCACATTTAATCCTCCCTACTACTCTAAAAAGAAGGTATCATTATTTCCACTGAAATACCCTGGACTGAAAGTCAAGGAGGTTAAATATTTGCCCAAGTTCACCTAGCCAAGAAGTGACAGAGCTAGGATTCAAATCCAGTCAGTCTGACTTTAAAGACCACAGAGTTAAATATTTTTTCCCCTGAAACTCATGTCCATAAAAGGGAAATTTTATCTTTTATTTTTTATGAAACAAAAGATTTGTTAAGTAACACATTTTCTTTCTCCAGAATAATCAAATCTGCAACTTGTCAGAACATTAAACTTAAAACAATGTTCATGTTTCTTTGAAGACAGTGAAGATTGAGTCATTGAATATACATCTGATAAAGGATTATGATCTAGAATATACAAGGAACTCAAACAACTTTACAGCAAAACAACAAGTAACCCAATTAAAAAATGGGCAAAGGAGCTGAATAGGCATTTCTCAAAGGAAGATATACAAATGGCCAACAGACACATGAGAAAATGCTCAACATCACTCAGCATTTGGGAAATGCAAACCAAAATCACACTGAGATAACATCTCACTCTGGTTAGGATGGCTAACATCCAAAAGACTGAGAATGATAAATGATGGTGAGGTTGCGGAGAAAAAGGAGCCCTCACACACTGTTGGTGGGACTGTAAAATGGTGCAACCTTTATGGTATGGAGGTTCCTCAATTACAGATAGATCTACCATATGACCCAGATATTCCACTGCTGAGTATATACCCAGAGGAATGGAAATCATCATGTTGAAGGGATACCTGTTCTCCCATGTTTATTGCAGCACTATTTACAATAGCCAAGAGGTGGCACCAGCCCAAATGTCCATCATCAGATGAGTGGATAAGGAAACTGTGGTATATCTATACAATGGAATTCTACTCTGCTGTAAAAAAGAATGAAATACTACCATTCGTACTACCATTCGCAACAGCATGGATGGACTTAGAGAAAATTAATTAAGTGATATTAAGTGAAGTAAGTCAGGCACAGAAAGAGAAATACATGTTCTCATTTATTTGTGGGAGCTAAAAATAAATAAATAAATAAATAAATAAATAAATATACAAACAAACGGAGGGGAGAAGAGGAAGAATTGATAAAGGGATGCAAAAATCAACCACATCGTATATTGATAAATTAAAAATAAAATAAAAAATAAAAATAAAGAGTAGTTTGGTTAAATTAATTAGTAATGAAAAGATAAAAAAATAACTTAAGTTTTTGGGGGATGAGAGGGGAAGGAAATGTACGTTTGGTGTTATATAATTGGAAAATCTCAAAGGCTCAGTTTTATAGTTTACAGTTTAATGCATATTCAAAAATAAGTGTCCCCATCAGAATTCTAACATGAGAACCATGTATGCTATTTAGGATTTTGGGTGAAATATTTCTAGTCTCATCATTAAGTAATTGTTCTTTGTTCACATGTAATAGTCATGTACCTCTAGCAAATAAATCTCATCAGTACATCATAAGTATTCTGTGGACTGTGGTTTGACTTAGTTCAGTATGCTATGATAAAATACCACAGACTGGATGGCTTATAAACAACAAATTTATTTTTCATAGTTTTCGAGGCTGGAAATACAAGACCAGGATGCCAACATGGAAAGGTTTTGGTGAGGGCTTTCTAGCTGGTTAAAGACTAAAGACTTCTTGTTATATCTTCATATGATGGAAAGAGAAATAGCTAGCTACTTCTGTGGTCTCTTCTCCTAAGGGCACTAACCCTATTCATAATCGCACTACCCTCATGACCTAATCTCTTCCCAAAGGCCAGACCTTTCAGAGTTTGTGAAATTTGCATGTGATGTACAGTGACTATAAAACTTCGAGTGGTATTGTAAACTAAACAACATGAAGGTGTACATGCTTTTGTCACAGGTAAATTCATATTTCATGAAAACCTATGCATTTAAAATGGAACCTGGTGGTTTTCAAACCTTAAATAGTAAATTATGATAATGCTTAAATAAAAATGATAACAATTGATCTTATTTTATGCACAAAAGAACTATGGAAGAAATTCTCATGGAAAGACAAAAACATTGGACTTCAGGGGCAAGATTACAGTGAGATAGACTCTGACTTATTTGTTGGATAATCCTGAGCAAGTTCCCTGCTAATTCTTACTAAGGAAAGAAAATACTAGTAGATATAGTAATGCTTACATTTATTTGCTCATTTTAGGCTGAGTATGTAAGGGTGGAAGGCACGTTTTTGTTTTTTAAATATGAATGAACTCTTAGGAAAGTGGTCAATACCAGCAAAACAAGATGCTTAGTATACAGAAAGTGTTAGTGCAGCTTTAAAGTATTAGAAACTAATAGATTTTCATGCTTGATAAAAGGAGTTAGCTGAAATGTAGTCAACTCTAGATTTGTGGTTAGGAATTGATCCCAAATATGCTTTTTTAGAGCTATATTCTTGGGCAAATCTCTGTTAATCTCTATTTCTGTATGCTGATCTCTAAAGCAGTGATAAAAAAAAGCCATGTGAAGAGTAAATGTATGTCAAAATCTTGAAATATAGTACATGCTAATAATGTTTGATTTTTCATTCATAGATGGTGAAAGTAACTGAGTATCTAATCTAAACAGATATTTAGGACAAAATAACTTACCAGAATATTAACAAAATCATCTTCTAGTAATTCTATATCAGGTAACTTTGTACCAGCATTAACTTTTGCCCGAGTTAATGAAGTGATCTAAAGTAAGATGGGTTAACTCTAATTGAAATTAACAGTCCTTGCTAAAAGTTCATGCAGCTCTCCCCCCAAACCCCACCCAAATATACTAAGAAGTCAGTTTCTTCTTGGTGCTTAAGTCACTGCAACGTAAGAGTAAGATGTTTACAAAGGCATGCCCGGTTTTCAGGATTGTGGTGGTAAAAATAGTCTCAATGACATCTTAAAGACCTGAGAATCTCAAGCACTTCATTTCCTGTCCAACACTGGTCAGAACAGAGCTAACTGTGTATTTTTATACAGATAGTAGCTATTCACCTGTATTGACCAGAATTCAAGACTTTTATAACCAAAATCCCTCACTCTTTTAGTTCGCCCATATGTATAATTACCAGATGGAAAAATAACATCACCCTATCTGTTAATCATTTTTCAAGAACTAACTGTATTTCAGCAATTCTTACATGAGTTGGCCATGTGCCAATGGGAGCAGATATAGGATATGAAGAAAGTATTAGATATTTATGTTGAGTCAACCACACTTAGTTTAAAGGCTTACCAATTCCAATGAAAACCAAAGCTTTGAAAATCCAAGAACATATTGTCTGACCTTAAACCACTTTTAATAAATAAAGACTTTCCAGTTACCACAGAAAATTATGTTTCAGAGGTCAATTATGTATCCTCTTGTCCTCTCTATATAATGGCTTTTCTCTTCCTTCTACTTCTTTTGCCCATCCGCCCATAGAAGCTGATCAGTATAAACTGTGCCCTTAATATAGTTGCCAAACAGAAGAGACATTTCAAATAATCTTATTTATAATTCTAACAAGGTGGCACTTATTAAGTACTTAAGATGTACTAGCCAATGAGCTCATCATTACACACACACACACACAATTCATAGAGAGAATAACATCAAAAATGAGTATATATTTGATGTATATGTCAAAATATTTAATGTATTTTTCAGCACTGATTGCTTACTGAGTGTCAGGCTTTGTGCTCAGGTACTGAAAGTACGTATAAAAACAGATAAAACCCAAGTCCTTTGCTTCAATGTGTTCACAATTGAATTGGGGAAACCCTACACTGTCTTACTACATTTAATTAAAATCTAAAACAACTATTCTCACTATTCCCTATATTAACAGCATCAGGATTCCCTAGAAACTTGCGGGAAATGCAAAACCTCAAGCTCTATTCCAGACCTACTGAGTCAGAAACTCAGTAAGAGAGTCCCAGAATCGGTATTTTAAAAAGCTCCCCAGGTGATTATGGTGCACAATGAAGTTTGAGAACCAGTAGCTGGAAGAGACAGGAATTGGAGGGAAGAAACACATAACTCATCCTGGAGATCTGGGAGAAGATCTCTTTGGGAGATCTGGAGGAACTGACACTTGAGCTGTGTCTGGGAGAATTTATATATATATTTTTTCAGGCAGAAGGGATAACTTTAACAAAAGCAGAGAAGGAAGAACCCCATGTGTTTGATATTCCTAGAAAGTGGAGGTCAGAGTCAGGAAGTGGTAATAGATCATTAGATAAGGGAATTAGACAGGGACCAAACTCTATGTATATGTTTTAAATATTTTAGGCCTTGTTTCATATAGCACTTGGCATCGGGGCTCTAACAAATAACTACAGGGACCTACTATGAAAAGGGCCCAGACTTGATGTTTCTGCAAAACTTGGGTTTCCTATTA
This sequence comes from Cynocephalus volans, assembly GCF_027409185.1. Taxonomy (NCBI): domain Eukaryota; kingdom Metazoa; phylum Chordata; class Mammalia; order Dermoptera; family Cynocephalidae; genus Cynocephalus; species Cynocephalus volans. Next base: position 69,307,150 of record NC_084468.1, on the reverse strand, counting down.
GCCACATAAGTCTTACTAATTATGGTTCACTTGATTGTCCTTAGGATGCTCTTAGGTAGTGTGAGGAAGATACTTTGCTACCTAAGAAGAGAATACCGGAAGAGAATAACAGAATCAAATGCCTTAGACTCAGGTCCTTCTTAGAAGCTCTGGGACGCAGCTGGGCTGTAACAAATGTAACCAAAGATGACTGGATTGGAGTGAAGAGAGGAAGAGGAGGAGTGGAAGGATGGGAAAGGTGATTTTAACTAAAATTCAGGTCAACTTCATTCTAAATAACACACTCATATGCACGCATGTACACACATACACACACACTCACACACCACCACCACCAAACCAAAGGGAAATTGATATTAACTACATGTGGAGATAGGACATTATCTAAGCTACTCTTGACAATGACAGGGTCAAGGAGCAGCACTGTGCACTTCCATTTATTCCTTCCTGTGTCGTGATAGCATTCTTTTACTTACAAGTCTGTGAGTATTACTTTCTAATCATCCAATTCATTTTATAGGCACAATCTCTGAATATCTTATTTCTCCATTTTATTGATCACATATCTCGGAAGCACAAATTTCTTTGTACAAGTGGCATAAACATTTTGAACAGTAAGGGATTACATTTAAAATATTTTGCATTAATCACTGGGAAATCTGGGTCACAGAATGTGTCTGATTTCAAGAATTGGTAGCACTGTAGCAACCGAAAAGCACTTTTGAACACGGGGGCCTTCAGTGGCTGAGGCACAGTTTCAGATTTAGCATTCTCTCATTTTAAGTATTCCAAAATGTTTTAGTGATTGTCTTGATAGGATTCCAGTAAAAAAACAGCTGTCAAAATGTATCATGTATTTGCAAACCTCCTACATAGCACTGTTACTATAATTGGTGAAGGTTTTTTTTTTTTTTTTTTTCCATCTCACTTTAAAAAGGTTGTGGAAAGCATAATTTAGGTTTGGTCAAACTTTTATTAATGTTCACAGGAGGACTATAGTCCATAATTAGACTTCAATTTTTAAAGTATTTCATATTTGAAAAGTAGGAAAGTATGTAGGTGGCTATTTATCTTTACAGCTTCATTAATCTGAAAGTCAAACCCTCCTGGACTATATGTATACATAGTGTTACAAATCACTAGTTTTTAATCGGTTGTATCTACATCAAATAGCCAAAGTAATTTGGTAAGCAGTGTTTTCATTGGTTTTAATATCTCCTTCCCCACTTTCTTTCCACCCCACACTATGACTTAATTGCACTAAGGTTATCCCTTTAAAACAATAGGATGGAAACAGCCTGAAGTACTATAATTCCTCCTGCAGAAACTAAAACTCACTTAACGGAGGGTCTATTTCACTAGCCACATGTCTATCACAAATGTCTTAAAATTCAGGGTAACTACTTTACTGGTTAAATCAGAGCCAAAGACAATAGCGAGTCTAAATTGCAAGATTTCTAGAAAATATGTCGAGGTCTTTTCTGACATTAAAAAGGAAAAAAAAAACCTTATAAGGATTTTTTTCTTCATTTTTCTATTCTGCTTGGCCCTGAACATTGAGTTTTATTGCCAGACTCAAGAAGGGTACCTCAAAAATATTTTACTGCCCTGAATTACTTTAACTGTCTCTTCAAGCAAGGCTTTCCTATATTAATGAAACCAATTACAGACTCTTTTAATTAAAAAAATATATATATACTCCATGGAAAATATTAAGTAATCACTCGGGAAAATATCTATTCATATGGCTTCAATAAGCAGTTACACAACTATGCCTCATAGAGCACAACTTCTATCCTGACCTCTTGCCCTCCACGTAAGCTTAATGATTCGTACTATCTATAGAATATTGCTATTTCATTGTTAAATTAATTTGTATACACAAGAGCCCATAATTGCAAATTTTCACATTTCTACTAAATAAATGTTGGGGATATTTAATGTATGAGCCCAGCAGAAAGTTGCCAGTAGTGATTACACTGTGGATTTAAATTTTGGCCATTTCCATGATGAATCCTACAGATGCTCTGCAAGAAGCATTATAGACTTGATGGGAAGGAAAACACCTTAGCTCAAGGACAGTGGTGAATGGAATACCATTGGTAAGGGCAGGAAGTAGGATGCCATATATAGATATCCATGAAAGCATACCATAGTCTTTTCATAAGTGGTGCTGGGAAAACTGGATTTCCACATGCAAAAGAATAAAATTGGACACCTATCTTATACCATACACAAAAATCTACTCAAAATGGATAAAATACCTAAATGTAAGGCCTGAAACCATAAAAGTCCTACAAGAAAACAAAGAGGTCTGGCTTTTGATTGGGTTTCGCCAATGAAGCCCCCATGGATGTTAGTCCAAATGCTATAATATTTGTGTAAGCTCTTTGAAAAGTCTTTCGCAAGGATATATTGCTTTTAGCTTAGCTAACATTTGTTATGGTTTTAAAACAAATATATATTTAAAATTAAAATGATATAGAAAAACAGTAAATAATCTGTATATTCTAGTTTTACATCCATTTATAAAGGAAAATGAGTTGCTGAATACATTATAATTAAGTAACAATGGGTAACTTCTACTGAGACAGTTAACTAAAAATCATTGCATTATGGTTAAGAGCACGTTCTACAACAAGATTGCCTGGGTCCCAAATATTGTTCCACCACTTAGTAGCTATGCACCTTGGACAAATCGCTTAAATATTTAAGCTTTAATTTGCTCACTTATAAAATGAAGTAGCTGTGTGGTACTTGCAGGGTAGTCAGCCTTCAAAATGCCCCCCAATGGTCCTTGCCTGCTGCTAGTCACGTCCTTGTCTAGTCCCCTCCTGTGCTGAATAGAGCTGACTTGTAAATATCCTATTTACACAGTCATAGAAGATATTGAAGCTTAGTCATGAAAGATATTGAAGCTTCTGTCTTGCCCTATTGGTCACTTACTCTTCCATCTTGAAAGTGGGCATTCCAATCCCAGTCAAGCCTTCAGATGTCTATGTGCTGCCCTAAATGACATTTTAATACATCATGAGAGACCATGAGTCAGAAGCGCACAAATAAGCTGTTCCTAAGTTCCTTACTTACAGAATTATAGAATAATATATGTAAGCTTTGGTATAATTTGTTATGCAACTACAGATAACTAATTTACTCTGCCTGATCAGGTTGTGAGAATTAAGTGAGACAATGATGTGAAGCCAATAGGATAGTATCTAGAATATAATGAATACACAAAAAGTGTTATATTCCTGAGCATCAGTGTGTTTTATGAATTGAAATAAGATAGACATACACACACACACACACACACACACACACACACACACACACACACACACAAATACACATAGAAATGGGATATAGATGTTTCATTTAAACCTCATATAGTTAGCATTCTTTCCATTACAAGTGTTAGAAGACCCAATTGAAACTGGCTTAACATGAACTCAAAATAATAAAAAATAAAATTTATTGTTTCAAGTAATTAAAAGTATAGAGCTTGTTTCACAAACTGCAAAATTCAGGAACTTAAGCCGTAGACCCCTGGTCTCTCCCTATTCTTGCACTTCGCTCTCCTCTGATTTAGTTCTCAAGTTCTTCTCAGCAAAATAGCTTCTAGTAGCTTCATCCCTACATCTGCTAGGCTCCAGTCCAGTGGGAAAGAAAATGCCTCACTTTTGCTTCGACTGAACAGCGTCCATGTCTCTGAACCAATCACAGACCCAGGGAAATGAGATTCTATAAGTGGCTGAATTAAATGACATGCTGCTTCTTATGACATAGGCTAAAAGTGGAGGAGGGATGCCTATCAGAAGAAAAATGATCATGTGATTACAAGAAGGGTGAATGGAAGCTGAGCAAAAATAATAGATGTCTGATAACAATTATATGAAGTAGATGACACTATTATCACATTCCACACGGAGGATGATGAACATAGAGCTTGGGTGGCTTGCCTGAAAGTGCACAGCTGTAACTGAAAGAGCCAGAAGCCAGAGCCATGTGCTGCACCACATTATTATATTGCCTAAGGGATCTTATGATTTATTATTTTATTGTGGCTTGGCAATTTGGGTTATTCAGATACTACATATCTTCTGCTCCCTCTATCCTAAATTATACATCTGTCCTGTATAATCTGGTCCATTTCTTCAATTATCCAATCTACTTCAACTATGAAAGCTAAACCTTGAATCAGATAAAATACGTCAAATGGGCTGGCCATAGAAAACCAATGCACAACCTTGTTAGCAAAACCTTCCCTTGTATTTATTGGATGAACAATGACACTAAAACTTTTTTCCCTCACCACTTGAAATTGGTCTAATTCTCAGCAAACTAGAACAAGGGCTGTGACAGGCAAGTTTTGATGGCAATCCTTCCTGCTCTTTAGGAAATCCATTCTTTGAAGATTTATTTATTTATTTATTTATTTATTTATTTAATTTCTATTTTTAAAATTTTATTTTATTTTATTTTACTTCTCAAAATACATTGTACTTGATTTTCATTCCCCTTTACCCATACCTCTCCCCCCCTCCTCCCCACACTTCGTATCTTTGCACTTGGCTTAAATAGTTCAAGGAATTTTTTGTGGTTATTCTGTCTTCATCCCCCTACTCTTTATTTGTTTGTGTGTTTGTTTATTTATTAATTTTTAGCTCCCACCAATAAGTGAGAACAGGTGGTATTTCTCTTTCTGTGCCTGACTTGTTTCACTTAATATAATTTTCTCTAAGTCCATCCATGTTGTTGCAAATGGTAGTATTTCGTTCTTTTTTATAGCAGAGTAGTATTCCATTGTGTAGATATACCACAGTTTCCTTATCCACTCATCAGATGATGGACATTTCGGCTGATTCCAGCTCTTGGCTATTGTATATAGAGCTGCAATAAACATTGGAGTACAGGTGTCCCTTCGGCATGATGATTTCCATTCTTCTGGGTATATTCCCAGAAGTGGGATCACTGGGTCATATGGTAGATCTATCTGTAATTGTTTGAGGAAACTCCATATCATTTTCCATAAAGGCAGCACCATTTTGCAGCCTCACCAACAGTGGATAAGACTTCCTTTTTCTGCACAACCTCTCCAGCACTTATCGTTTTCAGTCTTTTGGATGTTAGCTATCCTAACTGGGGTGAGATGGTATCTCAGTGTGGTTTCAATTTGCATTTCCTGGATGCTGAGTGATATATTGAGCACTTTTTCATGTGTCTGTTGGCCATTCGTATATCTTCCTTTGGGAAATGTCTGTTTAGCTCCTTTGCCCATTTTTTAACTGGGTTATTTGTGTTTTTGTTCTAAAGTTGTTTGAGTTCCTTGTATATTCTGGATATTAATCCTTTGTCAGATGTGTACTTACCTGGCAGGGGAGATACTATGATCACCTTGAAGATTTAGACTCAGAATATTTTACTGTTTTAGAGTATCACATATACCTCCTTATTTAAAATTTACTAGTATCTCAGGCCCTTTTGAAGTTCCCCTTTAAAATTGTGAGTAATTATTATAATCACTCTGTTAAGTTCTCAAAGATCAATAATATTAGTAAAGTAGTTTTGATGATAAAGAAAAAATTCCCTTTATATTTCTTTTCCTGAAACAAACAAAAAAATGGTGTAACTTTTCTCTCAAAACAAGATTCTTTATTCACCAACAGTAGAAGATATTTGAATAGAAGTCATCTGAATTTTTCTCTTACCTTCCCTAATATCTTATACCAGGGATTCTTGAATCTGATAACGTATAAAAATGTGATATGATAATATTATTTAATATAAAAAACATATACTTATGTATATGATAATTATGTAATGTACATTTTGTATAAATTTCTTATGGCAGAAGATTGTCACAGAGAATTAGCATAAGCATGAAAATACAGAAGTTTTGGATTTAATTCATAGGCATAAAATATTTAGGAAAAAACAACTGTATTAGTCCATTTTCTGTTGTTTATAACAGAATACCTGAAACTGGGTAATTTATAAAGAAATGAAATTTATTTATTACAATTTTGGAGGCTGGGAAGTCCAGAAGGCACATCAGTGAGGGACTTCTTCTTGGCGAAAACTCTCTACAGAGTCCCATGGAATGCAGGGTATCACATGGCAAGAAGGGTATGAGCAAGAAAGAGTTAACGGGCTCACTTGCTCTTCTTATAAAGCCATCAGAACCACTCCCTGATAACCCATTAAACCATTAACCCATTACTTCATGAACAGATCAATCCATTCCCGAGGCCGCAGTCTTCATGATCCATTCACCTCTAAACGGCCCCACCTTTCAAATACCATAATCATATTCACCACCCTCTTAACACTGTCACAATGTGGGTCAGGCTTCAGTGAGTTTTGGGGGGACATTCAATCCACAGCATCAACTTATCACCCATTCTTCTTCAGATTCTTTTGTACGAACTATATATCAATTTCTACTGTAAACACTGCCTATGTCTATCTAGTCACTGCATAGTGTCTGGCAGGCTTAGGGTTTTTTTTTTTTGTATATGTTTTACAGATTCAGTTGTATAGGCATACAGTCTCAACTACTAAATTTCTATTAGCATGTCATTAGCAATAACTCTGTGTATGTGGACAAAGACAAAGATTTTTATAACTAAAGTTTCTGATTAAAGCAATAGATATAAAAGGATTATTGGTACTAAAAGAACTATGATACTTATAAGGACAATTCACTTGCTTCTCAGGCAACCTGAAATTTAAATATGTTCCCCTTAAATACTGAGTGCATCATATGATTTCTATAGTTTATGCTGTGATGTTGTAAACATTTCAGTTATGCATTCAACAAAAACAGCTGGGTGGACTGAATATGTAGCATGCTGTGTTAATTGCAATGGGAATACAAAGAAATAGTTTGTTGAAGATTTTGTAGTGATAAAGATAGGATTCTGAGAAAGTGGCAATGCCTTTCAAAAGCTCACAATGGCACCATCAGCAATGATAAATCCCGAGACAAGTAACATATCATTATTACATGCAAAATGAGTGGTGCAGGCAATAGCAGCTAAAGAGATGCTGGTGAGGAAAATAAGGATGGGGATGGAGTGAGGGAAGGAGGCAGTTTCTTAGAAAACCTTTTGGTGTTTCTTTGAAGAACGAATAGTATTTGCAGATGTGGAGGGGAGGAAGGAGACCATTCCAGTTATAAATGAAAAGTATAAATCAAAGCAAAAAAGAGGAACCATCGTGGCAATAAAGTTAGGAATATGGGCAGTAGGAGAGGAGGGTCCAGAGGAGTGGGACAAGTTGTAAGAAATAATGTTAGAAACGTGAAGTAAATACAAGCAGAGGTGTTTTCAAGCTCTGTTCCAATGGTGGGCTCTGAGTCAATGGAATTCTGGAGAATGTTTTTTCTCCAGTACCTTGACATACTTGACTTTTGCATATGCTTTCTTCTAAGAAAAGTTCTACTCCTTTATACACAAATAAGTAAATAAATAAATAAGACCAGATAGCCAAAGACTGAAAAGACACTACAGTGCTGAGTAGGAAAGAGACAAGGTGCAGATTTAGGAAGTGGTGTGCCCAGTCCATAAGAAGAAGAATCCGTGTCCCTGGAGGATGGAGAGTAGAGGCAGGGCTGCCAGAGGCTTGAGGAAGGTGAAAAAGCCACAGTCTGTCACAGTATATAACAGGGGTCTTCAAAAAGTTCATGGGAAGATTCGCATTATCTTTTAATCCATTTTTCCATTAACTTTTTGAAGTACCCTTATATATGAACAGTGTCTGAATGTCTGAATTTATTTTCTTGTAGGAATTCAGAGGCAAGTGGTGACATGGTCTGGAACTACCTGTGGTGAAATGGGGAAGAAATGGTAGATGCGAGGTGAAAAAGCAGCAAAAATCTCTCGCTATTATCTCTCCAACACTGTGCTAAAGAGTCAACTTGCCTGGTCTCATGTAATCTTCATACCACATGAGCAAAGTAGGAATGTATAGCTAGTTAGGGACTGGCCAGGTTGTGACCTGAACTTAGAGCTACACAATTAGCTTTTCTGTGGCAGAACTAAATAACATATTGAATAGAGGTATTAACGGATCAGTTAACACATAGTGTCTATACAAAATCATACAAGTAAAAATGTGTGGGTTAACCTATACATGTGATAAAATTGCATAGAACTAAATATACAAATAAGTACAAGTAAAATTAAGAAATCTAATAAGATTGATGGATTGTATCAATGTCAATATACTGGTTGTGATACTATGCTATAGTTTGGCAAGGTGTTAGCACTGGGGAAAACTGTGTAGAGTATTATTTCCTGCAACTTCATGTGAATCAACAATTATCTCAAAATAAAAAGTTTAATTTAAAAAAGATGTGGGTTGTTCTTTATTCCATTACAAATCTGTGGAAGAGATGGCTGTGCTGCAGTGCACTGGTTTAGGTGACATGGAAAGAAGAGTCATCTATTAAGGGCTTAAAAGTAGTTTGTAACAGCAGTGTCTGTGAAGAGAGCACAGTAAATCAGTAATTTTTTAGGAAAAAAAATCAGTTTAACTGGCAGTGGAGCCTGGAAAACAAAGAAAAGATTCAGTAATCCGAAGGCTGTCACAAAAACTTGTTCAATCTGCTCACTGCACAGTAGCACCCAGCTAAAGGATCAACAAAGGCTGAAGCCCAGACCCAAAATAAGTTGCCTCCACCAGAGGTAGCCAGACTTTTTTCTAATTCACACAAAGGGGTTCTAAGGGATAGCAAAGGCATAGAGTAGACTTGCTCCTCACCAGACTGGTGTAAGAAGCACAGGCAGTTTCTAAATATCTGTTTGCATTTGAGCTAGAAAGTCTTGAACCAGTTTCTACAGCATAAATTGAAAGAAAAAGAAAATTTGAAGAAATAGTCCTGAACCCCTATAAGGAGATTGAAACTTTGGAAGCTAGGATTGTTAAATTTTGACTTTTTTGTGTCTCTGAAGGAATACCTGGGACTAAGGGGTAATAAAGTAATTCCACAGATATGCCTTTTTAAAAATTAAAATGTCAGCTAATTTGGTTCCACTCAAATAGCTAAATGTAAGTTTTTTCTCCTTTTAAAATTTTAGCTTTTAATCATATTTTGGCTCTAAAACATAAATGTAGATATTATAGTATAACAAATTTTCTGTATCCATCAAGCAGCATCAAAAATTATCAACACAGCAAACATTGTCTCATCTATCCTTGTGGCCCTACTTCCACTGAATTATATGGAAAGAAATCATAAATATTATATTACCATTTTAGTATATGTCTTTAAGAGTTAAGGCCGCTTTTAAGGAAACAACATATTCAAAATAGGATTATCACACCTAAATTCCCCAATTGTTTTATAAATGTCTTTTTCCAGTCAGTTTATTGAAATCACTATGTAAGCAAGTTTCCAACATTGCATTTGATTAATATGCATTTCAAGATAATTCCCCCTCCTCCTTGGAGATCTTATCTGAGCTGTCCACAATTATACAAGCAATATGTAATGGAACTAGGCTTCAAACTTCAGTGTTTTACATCTAAATGACTTGTGTTTCTCTGTAGGCCAGGCTGAGGAATTTGGGACAGTTAGTAAGATCAGCACCGAAGTAATCAAACAGGGAGCCCAGCCTAGCCTGAATGCAAAATCAAAAGCAAGCAGGTGAGTGCTTCGACAGAGGGCGAGGGCCAACAACCAGATGTCCTAGTGACAGAAAACAATAGATCCAGGAGGCTCAGGGATGGGGTGGGAATGGGTGATACACGATTTCAGTGTCCTTTATGGAATTGTAGCAAATATTGCATCTAAACATGTAAACAAACTTATTTGACTTTCAAAGAGAACGATATTTGTTATGACTCCCTCCAAAAAGTAAATGTTTCTGTATCAATGTGAGTGTGCAGAGTAGGGGAAGGATTAGTCCTCTTTGGTGCGTGTGATTTTGATTATACCTGAAAATTACCATCTGGGAACCAACCTTCAAGAAGCAATACATGATCAAACTGGAGTGTGTATAAAAGAGTGGACATGATGGTGGGGCGACCAGTCATCAGAAAAGAAAAGCTTAAGAAAATGGGGCTGTTTAGAGTGGGGGAGATTTCAGGAGAGTATGGGGAATGACTTGTTCTACTTAGAGGGTTATAATCAGGTCGAGTTACTAGACCTATTCTGTGTCATCCCAGAGTGGTGTTTGGAATAGAGACTTAGAAATCGTTATTGTAATACATTTTGTGTCTAATTCTTCAATTATTTGAGCTGTTTGAAAATGGAATCAGCTACCTTTGCAGTGATTCTTAATTCTTCTGAAGTCACAGACACTTTTGAGATTCTGATTAACATACGGACCTTAACCTACATATGCAAAAATGTACATATAATTTCAGGGTGTTAGTTAATCCCTGAAACTCATTTAGGTACTCCTATGAAATCTTTGACCCCAAGTTAGAACCCTAAAAGACTGAGAGTTCTCTGGTGCTAGAAACATTCAAGGACAGGCTGGGAAACAACTGTGGAGTGACGCTGTAGAGAAAATGGAAGCAAGGGTTGATGAACGGCGATGGTTCAAAAATAATTACGAAAACTGCCAAATTAACATAATATATTTGTATGTTCTCACTCTTGATTACCTGTACAAGTATTTCCTTGTATCCTAAACAGTTGTAAAAGCCTCTATTACCTTGAAGCATTTCATCCATGGTGTTAATTATTGCTATGGTGTTAGAGTTGGCAAGAGGGTGTTTTGAAACTGAAGACAACAATCTAGACCCAGGGGGAAATGGGAAAAAGAGATGCAACCTGAGCCAGAACCATCATCTGCTCTACAAGACAATTTCTTTTATAAAATGCCAATATCCTCAAATGGCATCAAATTGTCGTATTTATTTTGTTGACTCAGTTGGTTCCCAAACTGCAATTCAAATCACTTGCTGGAATATTTCAATGTGTTAAAAATAATATCGAAGCAAACAAAGACTCATGCCTTTCTCACTTCATACAACCATTTTGTTTATAAACCTGCATCCCAGACAAATATGTTTTATTTGGATGGCCAGTTTTTCAAAAATATTCTCTAAAGTTCTCACAAGCCCAAGATTTTATGCCTTTGAACAAACATACTTGCACTGATTTTTTTTTTTTTTTTCATGTTTAGTGTTCTGGTGCTTCTTTTAGTTAATTTTTAAATTACTTCTTATTTTTCAGAGTAGTCTAGAGCAATGAATACTTGGTTGGAATTTGAAAAGTGTGCTCTCAGTTTACTCCCCAAACTGATTAACTATATCATCTAAAAATACATTGATTTAAACAGATCCAATCAGCAAGAAAATGAATATGGTGCATTACACATGGAAGAGAACTAGTCATGAGCTAGTAAATACAATGAGTAAATACATCAAATTAAATATTCATTATTTTTATTATTAAATTTTAAATTATTTATTGTTTATGATTGTTATGATTGTTAAGGTAACGCAAGCTCATTGAAGAAAACCTGGATATAAAAAAACATAAGAAAAAATATTTGAGTTGGTAATTCTACCATGCTGAGATATTGCAATATGTTATAAAACATTTTATCTCCTTTTATATCTTACAAAAAACCTCTGTTAGACATTTATTTTAATTATAAGTATGTTTATGTAGGTTTATATATATATATATGTTATATATACATAGGTTTATATCTTAATTTTGCAGTAAGTGTATCCTATGCCATTACTCTTTGAAAATAGTTTTTAATGGCTGTATTCACCAAATGTAGTCACTGTTTTTTAATGAGTCCCTTCTTTGGACATTTAATTTATTCCAATTTTTTTTTTGTAAGTATAGCTGTGATGAATGTCTATGTCCATAAATACTTAAAAACAGGATCACTAGATCAAAGATTGTGGATATTATAAGCTATAAACACATATTGCCAAAGTATCTGCCGGAGATTCTGCCAGTTTTCAGTGGCATATAAGTGAGTGCTCATTTTACTTCACTAATTTTACCAACAGTGTCTATTAAACAATTGCCAAATTGACACATGAAAATTATGTAGTTATCTTGATGTGCACTTATTTAATTGGAGGTGACCTTGAGTGTTTTTTACATATTTGTTGGCCATTCTAATTCTTTTGTGAATTAGTTATTTAAGATCTTTGTCCAAAAATATGTGTTTTTAAAAGAAAAGAGAAAATAAACTATGTATACATATATATGCATATATTTATATTAGCAGAGAAAAATGTGCAAATGGATACACACCACTGGAGGGGGTTGTTTGGAAGTTTAGAAAGATTGGTTTTTATATGTGCCTTTGTTTTGTTTAAATTGATATTATTTTTGCTTTTAACAATAAAAAATATCATTATACTTTCCCTAAAAACGTTATTTGTCTGTGTAAAATTGTGATGACCCTTAGGGTAACTTAGTGTCTGGAAAAAATTATTCGTAGCCTTTTTGATTCTTCAAATTAATATTAATTTAATGAAGTCACAAATTCACAAACTTAAGCTTTTAAGTTATATTTTCATTATTCTTTTTATAAATTAGGTAAATTTTAATAATCTCTTTCAACAGGGAGCTTTTGATTAATTTGTAATCAGCTTTACATAAACAAATTGAAATTTGTTAATTTTTACCATTAACGAACTTAAATTCTTTCAAACACTTTCAACTACATCTCATGTGTAAATTCAATATATTAACTTTCTTTGAATTCAAGTACTCCAAGTTAGCAATTTGCTAGAGAACTTAAGTAACTTTAGTAACTCCAAATATCAAATTCCAAAATACAGTGAAACGTAAGACTTTTTAATAACATAAAAATTATTTTATGACTTTCAACCTAAAAATCATTAAGTACTAAAAAATTACTCAAGTGTACATTTAATGACAATCAAATACTAACTTGCTAAATACTCTAATATCCCCAATTCCCTTATTAAAATATTTTAAATATTAAATAAAACTGATTGGCCAAATTATTACATACAACCTCCATTTCTAGATTTAACAAAATCATAGTAAGGCTATAATGATAATTGACATTTTATTATCCATATTTACAATTCTAATACTTCCAGGGTTTAAAGGAAAATTACCCAGCAAGGAAAAAAGAAAATTGGAATTACCATCTCTGCAGAGTAAAAGATTAAAAATGGACTGCAGATATCAGATGAGGTTTTTCCTTGCCACTACAGGAAACATTGGGCCACTTTTTCTAGTGACTACATCAACCAGGGATGGATAATAGCACCAGTCATCTCAACTCAAGAAACGTCAGCAGAGATTACCTTCTGTCTGGTTTCAGTCAATAGCTTCACACCCTGGACACTTTACCACTTACTAGGACTCATCTAAACTAGTCCCTGCTTCATTCTATTCTGAATTTGTTTCATATACTCAGAGTATAATCAGGCCACAATTCTTATGAATATTTAAATATCTGATTACATTCCTCATATCTCTCAGGACTTTGCTAATTCTATGGTTACACTATTAAAGTCATACAAAGACATCAATAAAGAAAACAGTGTCTGTCAGAAAAACGTGTTTTCCTAAATTATGATAGACAAATGTTAATCTAATTATATATGATATTTTAGTTTAATGATTTACATAGCTTCACTATTCCATTTAGTACATTAAGATGATTTCCCTGAAATGAGATGACCAACTGAATTATACCTAAATGAAATTACTTCTACTCAGGTCCCACACAATTATGTTCCAACGTCCTAAATGGTCAGTCACATGTCCTTTTCTTCATATCCCATGAAATGATCATTTGTATGTACCACACCTTTCTCTGGCAATTCTTACCACATTTTTGTCACTTTTCTCCAGGCTGCATTGATGTTTATCATGCCCTCTGTAAAGCAAAGGATATCCACTAGTCTCTTTTTAACTACTGATCTTTACTATCTGTTTATTTGGCTGGAACCTTAAAGGTGTTTTTCAGCCACAAGCCAATAAAACTTTAGATTTTCATATACTATGTGATACTTCTCCTGTACAATTATTTGCCTGCCTCTGATCGGCCAGAAATGACAGGTCAAAACTATTCATAATAACCTGAAGTACTGGCCAACACCACTTGGGAAAGCAATTACAAAACACAGTGGCAGTCAGTGTAGCGGTCTTCTGACCTCCATGTTCCCTTTAAAAAAAAAAAAAATTTTAGCTGGGTTTGCCGTTGCTCAGCAAAAACTAAAACTTTAGGCTGCTTTGTAGCTAGGAATGAACATTTGAGTAGGCTCTATGAGAGGAAGCAATGGTAGCAACGTCTAGTCATTCTTTTTAATAGAAATGTCCATGCCCTCTCTGTCCTTCCCCTGTCCATGTTAGCTAGAATTCTGGCAGGGACTGGAGAAGCCACCTTAAAGCACATAACAGAAGACAGGTTTTTAAGGTGTCTGAGCAACACACAGAAGGTGTATGGGTCCCAAACAACATGGGGCCACTGTATCAGACTTAGATGCTTACAGTTACTTAAGGGGTTGGGAAAAGCCTATGCTCTTTAAGTCAGTAGTACTTTACCACTTAATACTAGTTGAATAGACTTCCAATTAACAATGTAAGTGGAGAAAATGCTCAGAAAAATGCCAGACTAATTTTCATTGACAATGTATAATGATTTTATTCAACTGAATTGATTACATGGAAGAAAAAATTTAGTTACACTAACTGTATCATTTAGTACTGTAATTAACGTTTATTTGAGTATATGCAAAGTTTTTCTGTACCAGATATCTATATTTCTGAGTAAATATGGATTGGTTGTAGGTAAATAAATTTGTCTTGTGCCTGACACTTTGAAAAAACATGTACATCTATGCTGGTTTTAACGTATTATATTAAGAAATATGCTTCAAACTAACTAGGAGACAGTAGCATAGAATAATATCAAGAGAAGAGGCTTATAATCTCCCCCCACCCCTTGGATGTGGACAGAACCTAAGAATATAATAGAATGGAATTCCCATATTGGTTATTAATCAGTTGACTTTGAGTTAATCAAAAGGTAGAACACCCAGATGGGTCTGATGTACTTAGCTAATCCCTTAAAAAGTGACAGAAATGCCTGAAGTCAGAAAGTTTGGAAATCTGAGAGGGTCTATGGAGGGGCCATGTAGCAAAAACCTGAAAGCAGCCTCCAAGAGCTGAGAGTGGTCCCCAATGTACGGATAGCAAGACAACAGGGACCCTACTCCTATAACCAAAAGAACAAAATTCGGCAAAGATTGGAAGCAAATATTTCCTTAGTTGATCTTCTCAATGAGGAAGCAGCTGGCCGACACCTGGATTCCAAAGAAATGTATTTTTGAAAGAAAAAAAGCAAAGTAAACTTTAAATATGTATACGTATAATTGTATATATTTATATTATCAGATAAAAAAACTGTGAAAGATACACACATTTGAAGAAGAGGTTTGGAAGTCCAGAAATATTAGTTTTTATATATACCTTAATTGTTCTTAAAAATAGAAAGAGGGACCCATGTTATGTAATGACAGAATGCATAGCAAAATTGTCTCCTGCAGTAATGTGGAAAGCAGAGCTTTTAATCAATAACCTTGGATATACAGTTGAGGAGATTTCCAAGCAAAGTGCTGAAGATGTTGCCTGGGTTCTTCCTGCTGCTTAAAGTAAATAGAGTATTTAGTCACATAAAGGCTATTGCAAGAGATTAAGAGTTGCCTCACAAATCTTCTCCGTCAAACCAGAGGGCCTCTAGGAAAAAGAACCAAAAATAAAGAAGGGGTTATCTCAAAAATATTTGTGGATGTGACTTTTGTGTCATGGAGTGAATGCCATGGAAATTCACAGAAGGCCCACAAAGTCCATAAAAAATTATTTCAGCAGAAACACTCCAAGCTTGACTGGAAAGGGACAGAGAAAGTACAGACGAAAGGAGACTGTGGTACTCCAAAAATTCTACTGGCAGGAAACAGGTTAAAAAAACTGCTCAGGTACAAATGTGTGTTCCTTTTTGTAAAAAGGAAAGATGACTCAGAGGATAGAACCAAGAAACTGGAGGGCAGAACTGAGAGCCATATAGACTTATTCCCAGGCATTACAAACTGATCAAGAAACTCCCATTCACCCAGATGGATTACAAAACTGCTTTTGATTAGTGACTCCTTTTTACCTTCCATTTTCTCTTCTGTGAAGCAGAAGGTTATAGCTGTTGTCCTATGCCTGTCCCATCATTTTATATTGGGAGTGTTGTAGGTAGGTAATTTGTCTCTATTTTTACAGATCCACAAATGGAAAGGATTGTGCCCCAGGAGCTGCATATATAAATTGTATATAAGGAATCTCATCTGCACCTGATTTAGATGATGAGATTTTGGACTACAGTTGATGCTGTAATGGGATGGACTTTTGGAGACCTTGGGAGGAGAGTGAGTGTATTTTGCATTAGGATGGGCAGACTTCTGAGAGGGCCTCCAAAATTTCCGGTATACATGCCTTATATAACCCGAATCTATGAATATGATAGGATAGTCACTCATTTTTAGGTTAAGTTTTATGCAAAATGTTGATAGGATTACCACTTAGCAATTACTTTACATTGTATGAAATCCCATCATAGTAGTCTGTGGAGGGATCTGGAAAAAAGCAAATATCCGCATTGTGAAATGCCTGTGGGATCAGATGGCAAGAAACAGTGGGAAGCTTCTAGTTGCTAATGGAATGATCCTCAGCCAATAGCTAGGAAGAAGAAAGGGACCTTAGTCACAGCCACAAGGAAGTGAATCATGCCAACGAATAAACTTGGAAGAGGACCTCAAGCCTCGGATAAAAATTGCAGTCCTGGTCAACACCTTGATTTTAACCTGGTAAGACCCTGAGCAGAGGACTGAGCTAACATGTACCTAGACTTCTGACCTACATAACTGTGAGATGATAAATGGGAGTTGTTTTAAGCCACTAAGTTTATGGTACTTTGTTATAAAGCAATATAAAGCTAATGTAGCCTCTGGTAAGCCATGTCACCTTTAGTAAAAGTTTTGTAACTGACTTGGTAAATCTGTTTATGCACCAGTAAAACAGAATAATAATACCTATGTCATACCGTAGTGTATTAAATAAAATAATTCTTATTAAGTACAAAGCAAAATGTCAGGCACCTAATAAGAACTTAACAAAATGTATATATTATTTCTAAGAAAATTATAAAAACCTTAAATTTTTCTTTCAGCTGGTTATATTGGCATCTCTTAAAGATTTAAGCTAGGGTAATCTAATCTCTTCTGCTCCCCTGCTGGTCTCCAACTTGGAAAAGCATTGCTGTGCCTCACAGATCAAATTCAAATCTCTCCCTCCGCATAGAGTTTCACTTGCATCCTTAGGCAGCATTCATCAGTCTATCCTCTGAGCGGGCCACCATAGCACGCACTGTTCTGTCTAAGGTGCACTTCATCCTACCCTGTATCTGGTTGTTTGTGTGCTTGTATTCTCCTGAAACTGAAGACTGTTTTAAGTCAGTTTTATCCCTCTTAGGATTTATGCCTTGGATCTTTGACCCCAGAATCTAACAAAGTGCGTGGTACAGAGTAGAAAATTAATATGTATTGAATTGAATCACCAGGAGGGAATTCTATTCAGTTGAGGCAACACTTTCAATTTTCCATGAAAAAAAATGATTTTATGTATATTTGTAATGGTTAAAAATTGAACTTCCTTAGGCAAATTAACATAGAATAGCCATGTTTAATAATAAATTTATTTTTATGTTTTAAATATGAATTTACTTTTAACACTGCTACTAATTTTATCCTAGTCTTCATACAGGACGGAGCAACCAGAAAGTTTAAAGTTCAGTTAAAAATCAAATGTTTTGCTAAGTTTATATAAATATAATATCTACTTGATGGATTTGAATTTTCATATTTCCACTGATTTTTTTCCTGGTGTAGTCGATTGGATTATGTCCCCCAAAACTCCCTGAATGTTGAATTGTGTCCCAAAGTTTTATGTATTAGAAACTGAGTCCCCACTGTGACTGTTAGGAGGTTGGAAAATCCTATTATGGTAATTGAAAGGTGGGGCCTTGGAGAGGTGATTGCATGGTAGGACCATGCTGTAGTGAATGGATTAATAATGGTGGTCAGGGGCATGGTTCTGAGGGCTTTAGAAGATGAGAGGTTAAACTCTCTCTGCTCTTCTATTTTCTGCCATGTGAGACCCCTGGGTCACTGTTGCCACCACCAAGGCCTTCACAAGCTATATTCCCTAGACTTTGGACCTCCCAGCCTCTGAAACTGTAAGAATAAATTTTGTTTTCTTACAAATCACCCAGTTCCAAGTATTTTGTTATAAGCAAAAGAAATGTATGAATACACCTGGTGCTGCTGAACAATCTCTATCTCCTTGACTTTAGGGTAAGCCATTTATACTTAAACTAGTAAAGACAAATTATTATTAATTAGTTGATGCCATCCTAGTTCTCAGATATATCATGCAACTTATTGGTAACATCTGTGAAACCCTCTCTGCTTTTCAAAAGCTATGTTCAGAATCTTAAGTGTTATTATTAATGTTTATTTACAGATGATTCATCTTTCCTGAAGGGAAGGAAATGGGTGTCAATAAGGTTGATGGTACTCTGGACCTTACTTATTAGGATCCTCTCCCTTGCCAAACCGAAGCACAAATATGTTTCTATATCCAAGGAAAACAAATTGTGTACAACCAGAAATATTGTGTTTTACTAGGAATTCCAGCATTGGTTTTAAAAATATCAACACTAATATTAATTTCCTTGACAAAGATGTATACAGACCAATGACAGAATATGGTAATTAATTAGTGAGACAATTATAGCCTATTTTGATAAAGGAAAGTTGTGTTTAATAAATAAGTAAAAAATTCAACTTAAGTTTCTCGAAAGAATGAAAGTCATCCAATAACAGAGCAAGAATTAAAATAATGAGTCATAAAAAGGATATAGTTGAATACTGAAAACAATACTAAATCAGCTATTGGCTTTAGTATATTATCTCAGGTCTTACAAAAATTCAACATGATTTATATCTGCTTAAAACTGACATTTACTCTTTCAACCCATGCATACACATACAACACTCTTCATTTTAGCAAACTGATACTCTGCTTAAGATTATTAAATCTAAGAATTACATAAGAATGAGGCAATGGCTTCACAGCAATTTGCAAAGCAAAGTTCGGTGAGATTAGACAAAATTTCACTAAGACCCCAAACACAAAGGTTATTTCTAGCATGTTATCTGGCACTTGTAGAAACCCAACATTCATGCTAGTTTATTTATCTATCTACCTACCTACCTATCTATCTATCTATCTATCTATCTATCTATCTATCTATCTATCTATCTATCTATCTATCTATCTATTTTGGTTGATTGATTTGTTGGTTTTAATTTGCTGTTGTACAGTAAAGAGAGCAAAGGAACTGGAGTCAATGGCCTGGAGAAATCAAAAAGCCTTTCAGAGACTCAAACTCATTATCTGTAAGAGAGCTCTCCAGTCTAAATGTGTGCGTGCATACGTGTGTCTTAGGACTATATAAAAATTTTGTTGAAGTGTTGTATAGCCACAAAGATCTCATAAATAATATAAAATTAGTCTTTGGCCATTGCCAATGATTTCTTATTATATCTATGTAGAGAGGATAAAATTCAATTATCTTCAACACTTAGAAACAAGAAAATCACAAGGGTACTTCAGAAAAATAAAATTAAAAAATAATATGAATCTTTCCATGAACTTTTTGCAGTACCCTTGTTTTCCCATCTCGGTAAGTAGAATCTTATGCTTGAACAACAGGTTAGGTTAGCTGAGTCTAGAATTCTAGTGTAACATCTATGGTCCCTTTGAAATTTGAAGCTAATTTCTCATTGTCCTTGAACTCTACTGTTGTTAGCATTTTAGATTATTTCTGACATTTTAAGTTCATAGTTGATCTGGGTTTTTTCCTCCAGGAAAATATTGTGTCTTATTAATGGTTTATCTTTTATTTATCCTACAGTTAACTTGTTATGCATTTTGTCTTAAGATTCATGACTTTTATCTATTCAGAAAAGGTTTAGCTGTTCTTTTTTCAAGTATTGCCTCTGTCATTCTCTCTTTCCTCTCCTTCTGGGAGCTTATAGTAGATGTGTGCTGTACCATCGTATTTTATCATCTGTGTGTCATGACCTCTTTCATAATTTCCAAGTTTTATATTCTCTGCACTGCATTCTGGGTAATTTCATCAAACCTATATTCCCAATTATTCATTTTCTTTTCAGTTTGTTTTGAGATTTTTTTCCCTTTAATTACAATGTTTTAAAATTTATTTTAGAAGTTCAATTAGTTCTTTTAGAATTTGCTTTCTATAGTTTCTCATTCTAAGGATGCAATTCTTTTTATTTTTCTATCTATTCATTTAAAATATTAATTTTAAATTCTCAAATTATCTTAGGTTCCTGAAACTTTGATACTTTAGTAATTTTAAGTCTGCCTATTCATTCATGGTGAGTTTTCTTGATATGTTTTGTAAAATTTTATTGTAAACTCATCTTTAGCAGCTCTATTTCTTTCTGCTTGTGGGAAGCACTTGCAGCCTGGATGTGTAATGACCTCCCTCTTGAAAGAGGTTTAGCATTCCTTTTTATTTCAGTTAAGTAAAGTATCATCTCGGAGAACCAATTTCATGATAATTTTTCAGCATGAGGCTTCCTTGAACACATCGATAAAGTAAATTTGGACACTAATGTGTGCAAGGCCCACATCTAGCATTTAAATTTCTCATATAGACTTTTCCCCTTCTACCCAGGACTGTGGAAAAGATAGTCTTCCTTAATTTAATCCTATACCATTAGGAAGATTATGTTTAACCTACTCTTTTACCAAGAGAACATGTTACAGATTGGGTTCTCTGGAAAAGAGACTGGCAAAGAGTTTAGTGATCAGGCCATTTGTTAGGGAGCAGTCTTGGGATTAACGCTTATGAAAGGAAAAGAAAAGAAATAGGATTGGGTAGAGGGAGAAGTTGAGCAGTGATGCAGTAACATCAAAGGCCTCAGCTGACCATATGTACAGCTCTGGAGCTGGTATGGCCCCTTATAGTTGTTTTCCATTGAGGATTGAGGGTAGGGCCTTTATACCCCTGTGCCAATCAGTCATTGGATGCTGTTTGCCCTGGGAAAGGGGCACAAGTTTGGTCAGAAAACTCTTTAGCTGAAACAATTCCCACAGGATGCCGACAGGAAAGGTTTGTCTGCCAGTCACACTCCCAACAACTGTGGCAATAATTCTTTTATTTTCGAAAGGGGATCTAGCAGTATATCATTTGCCATGGCAGAGACTTCAAGGATCCCAGCTCTCCTCCTCAGGTGGAATCTAGATCTCATCTCCTGTTCCCAGATGAACATCAAGCTTGTGCTCTAAATTACTGAGATCAAAATTACAAGCTTTATTTCCACCACATTCCACCTCCTATACTAGAACCAGGTGCATTACTAGTTCATGAGCTTCTAGTTCCTGTTTACAATTACTGGAGTTATCCAAATCAAGACATTTTTGGAAGTCCAATTACACTTGACAACAGGACTGTTCCAAGCAAAATGTGAAGTATGTTATTTATTTTGGCTGTCTTTCTTTCTTGTGATTTTATCCATAAGATCAGTTTTTCAGTTGTTATATTTCCTCCCCCTGGCATTTCTAAGTACATGTGGAAAGTTTCCCATGTTATCTAAGTCCAGCAACTTGTAGTAAAGGAAATGTATGCTTTCAATTTTTAAAACTTAACCAGAAGTTGTCAATATTGTATAAAAGGTAATATATGAATCTCTCATTATATTTTATACCATGTTCGAATTCAGCACCATGAATATAATTAATCCGTCAATAATTTACCAATTATTAAAAATTATACCATCATTATTTTTGAATCCCAAACACACATAATTGTGCACACAAGTACTCAAGCACTGAAGTCTGTCCTGTGTTTTCTATTCATCTCCATTAATCTGCTTGTCTATTTCTGTACCAGAATCATATTGATTTGGTATTTGTAGATTTATAGTTTATTTTACTGTACAAGACCCTCTTATACGCTCTTAATATTTTATTAGGCAACCTAGATATTACTTAAAACAAATATTAAAATCCCATGTTTAAACTCCCATGAAAAATTTGATTGGAGCTTATTTCATTATTTAGAAATTGCCTATTCTTGTTGAATGTTTTTGTCTAGTTATTATTTACTTGTTTGTTTTATATTTATTATTGCTATAATTAAAATTTTTCTTTGATAGAGTTTATTATAGACAGAGGGATGCTTTTGCTTTTTTTCTGTATACATTTTGCAGTCATCTACTTTATTGCATATACATTTAATTTTTATAGCTTGGGTATTTGAGTCTAAGGTGAAGCATTCTTCCTTTCCCCTTCCAAACAAATACATCAGTTTTTTAGTTTCAAATAGTGCAGCATAACATTGTACCTAGGGATTAGCCATGCTAATAGTAATCACAGGAAATAATGCATGATTGTGGTTTCCTTACTAGTCTAATTCCAAGCAAAATTCCATTGTGTTTTAGTTTACAAGAGAATTCTCCTATATTTTCCTTTGTATAAAAACAAATACCACAATGGTTACCACCCAGAAGTAAAGGACTTGTTACTGGGAGGATACGTAGAAAAAATTTTTGGTTAAACACATGTTCTTGCTTATATTATACTTTTAGACAAATTTAAATAGAGATTTTAAAAAATAAAATGCAGTTTCTATCAGATTTAATTATTTCTAAAGCATCTGCTTTGAGACAATAATACCAATTAAAACACACTCCAGGATCAGAGAAATTTCTAAAATGACTATCCTTCTTGAATGACTAATTTGTCACCAAAATGAACATGGGAGCAGAAAAAAATATATATTTAGAGCAATTTACAAAATAAGTAGTAATTTGCTCATCCAAGGTTACCCATTCTCCTCAGGACTCAATGTTCTAGTTATACTAAATTTTTTCAGTTCTCCCAACACACGATGTCTCTGTCTGGGGCATTTACAGGTAACTTGCTTTCCCCAGTTTTCCTCCCCCACCTATCACTTATACCCATCCATCAGGTATCAGCTTAGAAGTCTCATTGCTTGGGAAGGCTTCCCTCATGAACTCCGTTGGAAGAACCTCGGCTATGCTCTCTCACTTTCACCTGTACTTTTCTTTACACTTTAATTGCTTCTTATATTTTTGTTCCTGAAAAATTTGAACTTTGAGGAAAAGGTACATTCTTATTTAGAATTGTATCTTCACCAATCACTAAGGAGCCTGGCATAGAGTAAGTTCTTAAATAATTGTGAAATAAATGAACGTATACATGTTATTTAAAAAAAATAGTCTGGTAGTTTTGCACTGTGTCAACTTGGCTACACTGAAACTATGCTTCTCAAAATTCCCTTCCCTGTACAGTTTCTGGTTAAAGTTAGGTATAAGAAAAATATGCATAAGGTTTGGAAATTGGAAATCAAGCAGTCACCATAAAGCTTTAAATGTCATCGTTGGAAAAAGATGCAGAAATGGTGCTGGGTCCTAATTTGAAATTACTCTCTATGTCTGGCTCTTCTTCCTTCCAGCCCCCTAACTTCCCAGCTTCTTCCACAATTATCTAAGGTCTTATTCCTATAATGAATCCATTATTCCATAATTCTCATAGTAGCTCTGCATTTCTGATCAAACCCTGACTTGTACAGGTAGTAATAACCACCATTTCTCTCTTTCACACATTGTTTAAGTTTTAAATGAAGTTAAAATGCTAAAATTCAAAATTAAGGTTAGTAATTTCCTATTAGATTTTCATTGCAGAAAAAAAAAATTGAACCAATTTGGAAATTTAAAAAGATAGCCTATCTTTATAAAGGTTTATTAAAAGCATAAAATTGACCAAATCAGGGTAAGCTAAATATAGATTTTTCTCTGGCCTTGAACGTATTTCCTAGATTTGTGGAAAGGCTGCCACTGTGGATAAACCTCTCCATAACATAATACCATATAAAAAATTGCTGTGATTGGATCTTCAGGTTTAAAAAAAAATCTTAAGGAAATTTAGGTCCATATTAGGTGAATAAAGTAATGGGAAATTTGTCTGGGAATGAATTACATTACTAAATAAATTCAGTGTAAAAGTTATCTAAGATCGTCAATATTTTTATTTTTGTTAAATCTCTCTAAATTGACATCAATTTTCAGTCTGCTGTGTTTACTGGGCAATCTGTCCTATACTCTAAAAACAACAAAATAATTCTACAAAGAAATGAAATTATGATGGTGTCAAAATTGCCATTATGTACAAGTCAATATTGTTAATTTGACCTTTTGTCCCCATTTCTTAACAGAGATAAGAGATTTGAAGGAGAAAATAAAACCATAAAACAAAGAAATAAAACAAAACACTACTTTGTTCACATTTTTTCTTCAATGATTTTTAAACATAATAATCACAATTGTCCCCTGCTCAAAAGTTTTTAATAAGTACAGAACATAGTTCAAACTATAACCATGGCATTCAAGGTTTTCCCTTTAATCAGACCTCAAACTACTACCTTTAGTGTGTTTTCCCATAACTTTACATAATTCGCATTTGGCCATGTAGTTGTTGTATACATTCTATATCACAGTTGGATTGTGAGTACCTTGAGGACCAGGTGCATAGCTTGGTCAACGTTGCATCCCCTTCAGAGCCTAAAACACAGTGTCTGGCACATAAGAGACATTAAAAAATATTTACTGTATTAAAGTGATTTGAACCATGCTCAAAAAAATAGGAAATTTTAGTTGTACATATCACACAAATCAAGCTCTATGTCTTTTTTGTGGTCATGACTAATTTTTTAAATATAAATATAAAAATATAAATATACATATGCATATATATGTATTTCAGAATAATTTGAGTGAGACTCACTATTTCTTTTCCAGAGTTAATCTTAAGGATAACCACCTAGGATACTACAAAAAAAAAAAAAAAAAAATCAATACTACCTTTATTCTATTTTAATAGATAAATTTTTTTTGGTCAATATAATTTGCCCTGATTTTACCCATATTTAAGAAAGTTTACCTCTGCTTTATGATCATCTTTGTTGTATAATACTCTGTTTTACTAGCTTAGAAAATATATCATCTTTACATGACAGAAACGCATTTTTGCCATTAAATTAATAAACACTTTAGGAAGGAAAATGTTGATATATTTGTATTGGTATTATCTAGGTTTACAAACTGATGTCATTTAAACAATCCTTATTCTTCTCTATAGTTATATTAAGAATATGTCATGGAACATAGATCTATGAGGAAATATCAATATAATTCAACTGGGACTGATTAAATGAAAGAGCTTACTTTGTGAAAACATTAGACCTAATGTTTAACAATGAAATAATTCCCAGAATAACTTGCTAATATCTAATACTAGACTGGCAAACTGACTAATGGAATCTTAGCTCTGGTGAGAAACTGTAGAGCCTTCAGGACAGAAACATTGTCTAGAAAGACTATGAAAGAATATAAGCTAGGTATAAGTAAGTAAGCTATCAGTAAATGCTTTAAATAAATAAATATAAATAAAAAAATCTACTGAGATATCACTGAGACATTGCATCCTCATTGATCATAAATTAAATTGCTCATAGCCATGAGAAAAATAATTTAAAAATTACTTTTTTACTTAACTTTGAATATTAAACATACCTTTGGCTAATAAGAAATTTTAAACAATTGAATCTTCAATAGTTATCAAATATCTCACATTTTATTGCTAATTGTGATTTTGTTCTCTTTTTAACATTTTCCTTCCAATTTTTCTTATGCAAAATAATAAAGAGAAACTCTAAAACCTGACCTACCAGAACACCAGAAAAATCAAACTTTCATGGATTGTGTTTTTAAAAATAATGCTGACTTCTATGTGTGGTTGAAGTAATCATTCCCAATATTTAAAAATTATTCTTCACATGATATGGTTAAAATCCAAACCACAGTCTGTGCATTCTTGGGGCGGTATCAATATTACCTGAATGTAATTAACAAACATCAAATACATTATTTTTAAAATATCCAATATATTTTAGGAAGTCAAACATTCTGTGACAATAATGACAATATCCACCCCTTTCCATTATCTCCAGTTTGGCACAATATTTTCCCTTTGAAATATTCCTGATCTTGATCTATCTAGATGTTTTATATATGGCAGAGGTCAGCAAATTTTTTGGAAATGGACAGATAATAAATATCTCAGGCTTTATGGACCATATAGTTCTGTGGCAACTGCTCATCTTTGCCAGTATAGCATGAAAGGATCCATGAATAACTCAAACAAATTAGTGTGGTTGTGTTCCAATAAAACCTTATTTATGGACATTGAAATTTGAATGTCAGATAATTTTCATGGATAATGAAATATTATTCTTCTTTTGTTTTTTTCAACCATTAAAAAAATGTAGAAATCATTCTTGTGGTTCAAACAAAAACACAAAAATATTAAAACCATTCTTAGCTTGTGGTCTGGATTTAGCTTTGGGTCTGCTGTGGGTTGAATGTTCCCCCCAAGGGGGCCGAGCCCGTGGCGCACTCGGTAGCGTGCTGCGCTAGGAGCGCGGCGACCGGATCCTATATAGGAATGACTGGTGCACTCACTGGCTGAGTGCCGGTCACGGAAAAAATAAATAAATAAATGAATGTTCCCCCCAAACTCATTGAAGCTTGATCCCCATTGTAACAGTGCTAAGAGAGTGGCAAATCTGATTATGGAATTTGAAATGTGGGACCTTTAAGAGGTCATTAGACTGTGTGCTCTCCTGAATGGATTGATCCAGTGATGGAGTAATGAGTATGGTTCTGATGGCTTTATAAGAAGAGCGAGTGAGAAGGTTAGCTCTCTCTTGCTCAGCCCATTTTTCTTGCCATGTGACACTGTGAGTGCCACGGGACTCTGTAGAGTGATGTAACACAGAAGACCCTCACCAGATGTGCCCCCTGGACTGTCGCTTTCCCAGTCTCCAAACTTTAAGAAATAAATTTTATTTCTTTATAAATTACCCAATTTCAGGTATTCTGTTATTAGCAACAGAAACGGAGTAATACAAGGCCATAGTTTGCCAACCTCTGATGTAGGGCACTGAAGAACCAGCCAACTGATTTCAGTTGTTGAACAATAATTTCAAGCTCATTGATAGCGGTCAGATATGAAAAAAT
Source organism: Cynocephalus volans (assembly GCF_027409185.1). Lineage (NCBI taxonomy): Eukaryota > Metazoa > Chordata > Mammalia > Dermoptera > Cynocephalidae > Cynocephalus > Cynocephalus volans. The sequence goes on along the minus strand of NC_084468.1, from coordinate 69,279,946 downwards.
AATCATCTTAAATAAATTTTCATACTTCGAGAACATGAAGTATAAAGATAAATAGAGGCAGTGACACTGTGCAAAGGCAAAATCAAATATCTGAATCACACTTTCCTCATAGAAAAAAAATGGAAAGACTTAAGGTGCAGAAAATTTAAAATAAAATTAACAAAATCATAGAGATTAATTTATCATACTGTTTAATCTTACTGTTGGAATCTGTTACAATTGATTCAAGATAGACATCACTATTTTCTATATTAAAATGACCAAAAAATGCAAAACAGAAGCATATTGATTTTGAAAAGATTAAATTTTGATGGAAAATGAGGGGTCCAGCCGATTACATGGCACTTTTTCTTTCATGCTCACCATCGCAGGTAACTTGAATGTGGAGAAAGCAGAGTCCACACATTATAGCTCTCAGATATTTCCTGTGAGAGAGACTGTGGGCAGGATAGTAGGGCTGCCCTAAAACTGAGACTAACCATTTGTTACCAAAAGCACCAAATGAAAGGAACAGGACTGTTTGAGCTCGAGCCATTTTTATTTATTCACGTAAAAGTATAAAAGTTCTTGTTAGTAAAATGAATTAAGCTGATGTTTCTACTGGCCACAGAGTCCTAATGAAAACTGCACTGCTCATGGCACAAGAATTACAGCTCAGAAAGGGAGCAGTTGAGCTTTACAAGCAGTGACAAAGACCCATCTAGAATTTACCATTAATTGGATTATATTGGATTTCCACTCCCCATCCAGTTCAACTGCCATTTTCATTATGCCCTTAGCAACCTGAAGGGTAAAGGGTAAACCTAATAGTTGAACGGTAGAATTGTCTAAGCATTTGTTCTATGTGATTTATGGTCCTCTAATTTCATTCTCAAAATACTTTGTCATAATTTAGAATTGAGGAAACATTGAATATTGGTTTCAAAATCAATCAAATGAAATGGACAGACATATTAAATTTTAACATCTTAACAAAGAGTTTAACATCTTTCACTCTTGATTTTTATTTTGTTGTTTCTTTTCTTTAGTTAGATCTGACTCCATAGGGGCCAATTTCACATTTAGCCTAATGCCTCTTGGTTCTACTCATGTATCTCAAATAGCGGACCAAATAATGTTACATTTAGATTCTTTCTATAAAATAATCAGATGAAATGACACCACTGCCCATTTATATACCTCTTTCCTCCTCGGACTATTATAGACTCAACTCTATCACATTTGATTACTATTGACCTAGAAAAACCCCATATAGCTCTTCTACTAAACTCTAGATCTCTAGGCCTAAGATCGCTTGTTGCATCTTGACAATTAATGACTTTAAAATAAATATCTGTTTCCAGATAGGAGGTAGAAAGCTGAAAGCTGAAGATAGCATTGTTACCACCCTTACAACAATAACACCTTGAACAATCTCCAAACACACAACTTTTCTTGACCTCAGTGGAGAGTTAAAGTCACAAACCAACTAATATGAACTGTAAGGAAAGACAGGTATCTCCAAAGATGGGCAGAGCACGACCACTTGTTCAACTGGAGCAGATAACAAATGAACACCTGGAAGAAGAATTCAGCAAAGTGCGGAAGGCTGGGTGTGTAATAGCATACCACAGACACAAGGGAAATTTACACCAGCTTTCAGGATCTTCTTGCAAAAGAAACCAATGAGAGTCATGAGATAGCCTTCTATAAAGTGTAGGCCTGTCAAAGTTGAAGAGCAACCACTGCAGAAAAGGCACAAACCCTGCCTGGATCCTTGCCTCCATTTTCCCTATGGAATAAACAAACAAACAAAAACAGACAAAACCTCAAAATGGTGAGGTAAGCACAACAAATACTATCACCCTTTGGGACATCATAAAACTCATCACAATGGGGGGAAGAGAAGGGAACTAAAAAACACCCACTGTGCCCCTGGAGAAGGAGGAAGAACACATGTTTGACCTGGACCTAAATCTGGGTCTGGGGAAAGGTCACTGAGGTGGCCCTGTGTCAATATCCATTGACAAAATGCTTGCTGTTGGGCTGGGTCACAAACCCCTCCAACCCATTCTGTGCAGGCTGGGTCACAGACCCTTCACAGGCCGGTTGCGAGCTAGGTGATTGGAAACATCCTGGGAGCCATTGGCAAGGTTGACATGCTTCATTCAGACATGAGCTCAGCCACCACCCAGCCTCCTCAGCCTGCAGCAGCCTCCAGCAGCCTCAGTGGATCCCTGGTGGCCTCCCTGGGGGCCCTGTGGATCAGAGCCTTTTGTCCTTTATACTTGTCAGATAACCTAGGGACACCTGGGTGTGAGTCAGCTAACCAAGGAACACCTGGGTGCACAAGCGCAATTAATGTATCTACATTAGACAATAGAGAGCCAAGGAACACCTGGGCACACGTGTGCAATTAATGTATTGACATCAAACAGGCTAGGTCATGCTCGGCCAGAGTCCGAACAGCTGAGGGAGCCTGACTATTTGTTTCATTTTTCTTACACTTGCCTAAGACTAAGGCTTAATCATACAATCAAGAATTCCCCTCTCCCCACCCACAGTAAGCTTTTGTTACTGGGTTAGGCAAATATTTCTTAAATGCAACACCAAAAGCATGACCCATAAAAGAAAAAAATAGTCAATTGGATTCATCAAAAATTTTAATTTCTGCTCACTAAGACATTGAAAAAAGAGTGAAAAGATGTCACAGATTTATGGTTTGATATTTTCTTAAGAAAATAAAAATGAGGGAGAATATTTACAATATATGCCTGACAAAGGACAACATATCCAGAATAGATAAAGAACTCTCACAACTTAATAATAAGAAATAAAAAACTTTAAAATAGACAAAAGATTTGAACACATACTTCACAAAAGATGACATGTGAATGACCAACAAGTACATGAAAAGATGCTCAAGTTTACTAGTCATCACGGAAATGAAAATCAAAAGCACAATGAGATACTCAAACACTAATTAGAATGGCTAAAATCAAAAATATTGAAAACAGCAATACTGGTGGAGTAATGAAACTTTCCCTGCTGATTATGTAAAATGGTAAACTCACTTTGGAAAATAGTTTCTCAGTTTTTAAAAAGCTAAATATGGGCCGACCCCATGGCGCACTCGGGAGAGTGCAGTGCTTGGGAGCGCAGCGACGCTCCCGCCGCCGGTTCGGATCCTATATAGGGATGGCCGGTGCGCTCACTGGCTGAGCGCGGTGCGGGCGACACCAAGCCAAGGGTTGATCCCGTTACCAGTCACAACAAAGACAAAAAAACATAAATAAATAAAAAATAAAAATATGAAAATAAAAAAATAAGAAGCTAAATATACTTTCACTGTATAACCTGGCAATTCTATTCTAAGGTATTTACATATTTCCAATCAAAGAATTGTCCGTGATGTCACAGCTTATTCATAATTGCAGAAGTTGGGAAACTGCATGAACGTCCTTCAACATTGTGAATGGGCAAATAGGATTACATCCATTCAAAGGAGTACTTCTTAGCAATAAAGATGAACAAATTCCTGATAACCATAATGAAATGGATGATTGTGAAAAACATGATTATAAGCAAAAGAAGCCAGATGAAGAGTATATATTGTATTATCTCTTGTTTATAAAATCTAGAAAAAAGTAACAGAAAGCAGATTAGTGTTTGTCTGACTGGGGGCCAGAATTGACTAGGAAGTGGCACAAAGAAACTTTTGGGGTGATGAAAATATTCTATAACCTGATTGTTATATATTTTATAAAGGAATATATATTTCATCAAAGTATGCATCTAAAGTAGGTGCATTTTATTGCATGTAAATTATATTTCAATATTATATATTACAATATACATATAAGTCATGTTGTAATTAGCTTTGATTGATAAGGGGTTAAAAATCTAATTATTGTAAGAATGTATATATTATCTTTGGTAACTGTGAAAAGAAGAGTAAAAGAATGGATAAGTAAAAGAGAGAGAGATTAAATAATATAAAATACAAAGAAGATGACCAATAAAGGAAAAAGGAACATAGGATATGACATGTGGGGTAAACACAAAGCACTTAGTATGATGACCAATTTAATCCTTAATAAATCAAAAATTACAGCAAGTATACGTAGAAAAATGCAACAACTAAATAAAGGATGAAAAAGAGAATGATCATCTCAAATAACATCCATAACAAAACATATGTGAATTTGTGATAAAAAAAAAACTTTAGTAGAATTAGAAGGGAATATTCCTTTTTTTTTTTTTTTTTTTGTGACTGGTAAGGGGAATGCAACCCTTGGCTTGGTGTTGTCCGCACTGTGCTCAGCCAGTGAGCGCACCGGCCATCCCTATATAGGATCTGAACCCGCCGCAGGAGCGCTGCTGCGCTCCCCGTGCCGCACTCGCCTGAGTGAGTCATGGGGTCGGCCCAGAAGGGAATATTCTTAATCTGATAAAGAGAACTATCAAATTCTAATAAATAAATAATATAATAAATAATTTCTAATGATAAAGAGAAACCAAAAAATTCTGAACAAATCTCATAGTCAATGATAAAACATTACAATCTTTCTTTCTGATATCAGGAAAAAGATATGAATGTCTAATATCAGTGCTTCTATTCAAACTGCAGTGGAGAGCCTCATCAATGAAAGAAGAAAAGAGAAAGAAAAGTAAGAAGGAAAGCAAGCAAGCAAAAAAGGCCATCTATGAGTTTTGGAAAGAAGAAATGATAGTTTATTTCTATGTGATGTAATTGTGTACAAACAGAATATGCAAAAGGAAATTTTTTTAAAAAATAAATAAATTTAGATATTTGGCTTGACAGGAAGTCAAGATTTTAAAAATCAATCTGTATTTCTATTTACCATCTACAAAGCATTAAGAAAATAACATTTCATATTATCATTCATAATAACAATATCAAATATCAGAAACAAATTGAATGATAACTTTGAGACATTGTCTTGAGAAATTAAGTTTTTAACAAATGGAAGGAAGTACTATATTCATGAATTGAAAGAGTCTTCTTTTTTTATTTTTTTTGTTTTTACAGGCACCCATTCTCTGCGAATTGTTCTACAGAATCCATAAAATTCAAATAAAACCATTTAGACTTTTTTTTGTGAAAATTTACAAATTGATTCTAACACAGTTACGAATCTGCAACGGTCAAAAGCCAAGACAATCTTGAAGAACAACAAGATAGAAAACTTTGCTATATATCAAGACTTATTATAAGCCTAAGTGAATTCAGACAGGTGTGTTTGTGCAAGGACAGACAACAGACCAGTGTGACAGAGGAGACGGTGACAGATCTGCAATATATAGTCATCTCATTAACAACAAAAATGTCTCTGAAGTGCAGAGCAGAAAGGACATTGCTTTAATAAATCGTCCTAAATCAGAAGAATATCCACACACAGGAAAAATTTAAACTTGACCTTCCTACCTCATATTATATACACAAATCCATTCTGTGTGGTTAATAGACATAAATTTGAAAGATAAAACAAGATAACATGGGACAACATCTTCATGGCCTTAGGACAGGGAAACATTTCTTATACATGGCAGGAAAAAGCACTAACCATAGGGAAAGAGTGACAAACCTGGCTACATTCATGCTGGGAGATTCTGTTCATCAAGACGACATCAAGAGAATGAAAACGCAAGCTATATAGTAGAGATAATATTTGCAGCCCATGCACATTAGTTTCCTAAGGCTTCTGTAACTGATTACCACAAACCTGGTGAATTAAAACAAGATATGTATACCTTTACAGTACTAAATGCCAAGTCTGAAATCAGTATCACTGGGCTGAAATCAAAGCGTCAGCAGGCCCTAGGGGAGAATGTGTTCCTCGCTTTTTCCAGCTTCTGATGGCTGCATCAATTCAAGCTCTAATTCCTTATCACTTTATCTCTTGTGTCTGCCAAATCTTCATCTGCTTCCCTCAAAATGATGCATGTGATTGCATTTACAGCTCACTTGGATAATCCAAAATAATCTCTCCATCTAAAGATTCTTAATTTAATCATATCTGCAAAATATTTACCATTTAAAGAAACATTTACAGGTGCATTTAAAGGGTATGTTTAGGGAGACCTGATATATTTAGGGGCCATTATTAAGCCTACTGCACAATGTATCTGATAGAAGCTCAAATCTAAACTATATAACCAACTCTTGCAAATCAACAAGAAAAAGGCAATCTAATAAAAAATCCATCAATCACTTAAACTCAACTTCAAAAAAACGGACATGTAAATAGTCAAAAACACATGAAAAAATGTTCAACCCCATCAGAAATCAGGGAAATGCAAACTAATACCACAATTGGTTTCTCGGCAAATTCACCACTATGGCTAAAAAAAGAGTTTGGCAATCTCAAATTTTGATGACAATATGGAGCAACTGGAAGTCTCACACACTCCTGGTGCAAGTACAAACTTAAAACTACTAGGAGGAACTGTTATTATTTTCTACTAAATGAGAAGCTAACAACAAAGTATGACCTAGCAATTCCACTGCCAAGTATATTTCCTATAGAAATGTATGTGACAGACAAGTCAAAGAATGCTCATAGCAGCATTAGTCATAATAGCCCAAAGCTGGAAACCAACCGAAATGCCTGTCAACGATATGATGGAAAAATAAAAGATGGCATATACAAGATACTATTGGTAAAAGATTTTCAGTGCTCCACTCATATCCCCCAGGATCCCTGTGCTATCTTCTTGGGTGTACTTTAGTTTTCAACAGCAAACACCTACATTTTTATCAAAAGGCTCTCTTTAGATTTTTGGAATCTAATTTACCTGGTACCCAGAGATCCAAAAAGGCCTGGAAATTTACTCTATGGGCAATCCTTAACCAATGAGCGACAGGTGTACGGGTATAAGTTTCCCAGCTCCTCTATCCCTGATCCAGACCCCTCTGAAGTGCAAGCTACACCCTGCCCAGAGCTCCCCTGAGAGGTTGGGCAAGAATTCGTCCTGGGAACTTTGCTTTATGTTGCGAGGCCTCTAACCTTCTTGATCCCACTTACATACTCCTTTACCATTTTTCTTCCCCCTGGGATTTTATTAGAAATTATAAAATTACTTTAACACAATTGTCTTGGGTTTTACTTCTGGGGAAATCAACCTGAAACATTTTCAAATACAAAAATGAGCAAATTGCTGCTACCGCAACAACATGAATGAATCCCACAATAATAATTTTGAGCCAAATAAGCCAAACACAAAAGAATACATACTATATGGTTATTTATATAAAGTTCAATGCCCCTCAAAAAACTAATCTATGAGTTAGAAGTCAGGATATTGGTTTGCTTTAGGAACAGGAATAATGTAGTAATGAGAGAGGTGAAAGGAGAGCTCCTGGGTTGCTGGAGTGTTTTATTTCTTGGCCTTGGTAGTATTCATGTACATGTGCTCACATTGTGATAATATCTTGAGTTGTGAACTTGTGGTTTTTGTACTCTTCTATATTTAAAAGAATATTTAATAAATTAAAAAAAAATAACAGCCATATATTTAACTACCATAAAAGCTATAGCATAGTCAAAGTTATCCATGGATCATCTGCTTTCTAATGTATGTTACAAAGATTTCAAATTAAAAAATATATACATATTCTAAAATTATATAAATAGAATCATTTAATAAATGACCACGTGATTGGATCCCACCTCAAAATAATTTAACTAATTATTTAAATCAAAATAACGAGCTGGATGCACATATAAACTCTGTGAGATAAGAGACCAATTTTAGGCAATGGTGTGATTTAGACATAACTTGTCTTGTTAGCGTGCCATTTTGTCTAAAATTAACCTTAGTATCAGTCTTAAAAGTTTCTTCCTAATGATATGACCATTTCAGCGGGGCTAAGAATTACAATTGCGGTAGCATAACAGAATTGAGAGATAGGTAATACATTTAGATATAAAGGGAAATATAGATATTGGAGGTCCAGGTACTAGAGATATTAGGTTTTTGAGAATGTTTAGAGCTGCCTGGTTCCTCTGGACCAGAAGAGATAAAGAGACACCGATTTCCAGCTACTTAATTATTTTGCTTAATGAAATTATAACTTCATCACCATTAACATTCTTTTCCTAATCTTTAACTTTATCATCACCAATATAAATCAGCAAATACTTCATGCCCTTAATCAAAGGTTCTATATGACATTACTGTCTTCTATTATTTAAAAAGCATACTAGATTTTATCTATCAATTTTTGTTTTTAATTTATAGTGTTTTAAAAGGCTTTTATCTCCCTTAATGACAGATGCATTTCTTGAAATTGTTCTTGGTATTCAATTTTACAGAAACATGTTAAATTAATATATAAAAAACCCATAATTATTTTGCAAATAGAATGCTTTATTTGCTAGTATTGACACAGTTGCAGAGAATACGAATGTAGGATGAACTTAAACCAATCTATGTTTTATAAGAATATAGCAGCATTCCTTTTTTAAAGAAGTTTTAATAGTTAACAATAATGAGACAATTTAAATTAGAATATCTGCACATCATTATAATTTTTCACTTCCCAGTTTACAACTTAATTTCGAAAGTTTAATAAAAATATTATTTTGTTTTGTTTTTTCATTTTAAATTAAACCTATCTAACGCTTGGATTTCAAGTTCTTATTCCAGAGTGAAAGCAAAGAGGTAAAACTATATGGAAATGTATTAGGGCACATATATTTGGAAACAATTTGGGGAAACTTCTCATGTATATGCTTATAAGTAAAACAATCTTTAATACAAAATATTTCTTTGAATTGAATGTTAATGCAGAGAACCTGGCATGTTTCAATACTACTCCTGCATGAATAGCAGCTAAGGGCATTATACTTAGATTGCTTCTTGAAAAATTAATCCTACCCATACAAATGACATTATCATATTCAATACATTAAATGTTGATGTAAATTGTCCAAAGACCTAAATTTCAGCCTATCATCATGTGATAACATTTATATAAACTTAAGAGTATATATTCCCTCTACCATGAATCTCTCCCAAGTTTCTATGGCTAGAATTGATTGTTCCACTCTTTTTTGTATTTAATTTGTACAAATTTCTATTAGAGTACATTTTATGAGCTGAATTATGTCCCCCCCCCAAAAAAAGTGTAGGTTGAAGTCCTAACACTCAGTACTTCAGAATGTGATTATATTTGGAGGTAAGGCACTTTGAAGAGGTAATTAATATAAAATGAGGTTGTATAGGTGACCCCAATCCAATATGACAGGAGTCTGTGCATGAAGTGGAGATTAAGATACAGACACAACAGAGGGAAAACAATGTGAAGACACCAGAGGAAGACGGTCATCTACAGGACACAGAGAGAAGCTTTAGAAGAAACAAACCCTGTTGATACCCTAATCTTGGACTTTAGCCTCCAAAATTGAGAGAAAATAAATTTCTGACACTTAAAGCCACCCACTCTGTTGTACTTTTTGCTATGGCAGCACTAGCAAACCAGTACAGTACGTAGCACACTGTTTTGAGCTAGAGATAGTTGTACATGGAAATATCTCAGACTTTGGAGGGCAGGGATCACTTCCTCATCCTCTTTTTTTCTTCTTCTTACTCTTTCTCCCTTTCCTCTTCTTCTTCTTGTTTCTCACAGTTCCTATTTATCTCTCAATAAACTTTTTAATGAATATAAATTTGTGACTAGCAACTCTGATATTTAGAGAATGCAGAGTGGAGAAAATAATGGAAATACTTTAGAAAAAATGAAAGTAATAAATATTAAGCTGAAACTTTCAATTAATAAATTTTAAAAGATGAGATTGGAAAAACAATTCTATTTGGGCAAAGCCCCTCACTTCAATTTCTGCTGCACTAAAGACTTGCTACATGATAGACTTTATGTTTGAAAATGTATCATGCTGCCTGGGAATCCTCACAAGTTATTTTTCCTCCCTCCTCACCTCTCAGCTCTGTTAAGTTGACAAGTAAAAGACACAACAACTCCTGAAACTCCGAACATGGTATTAACTTGCAACATGCTTTATGATTTTGTCTCACTTAAAGAATGGTTTAAGCAGAGCTCACATAATCCAAAGCACATTTTGTTTCTGATGTCTTCACTATGTGGTCAAACCACCATAATGCCAAGGTAACTCACAGATGAGCTGCAGCTTTCAACATGACTTAAATCAAACACAGAGCTTGTCCTGTAAATAACACTAATGGTTCCAAGTCCATAAGACAATGAAAAAAATATGTATATACGATTATGACCACTGTGTTTTCTTATCTGATAAACAGGTATACACTTTTACTGGTGCTGAAAAATTATGGCTGGATTCCAAGACCATAAAGCCACAGAGGGATTCCTATTATAAAAGATTTATGACTCACTCATAGATTTCATTGTTGCTATGCATGTAACGATCTTGATAATAGCATTATTCTACATGTAAACCAAAAGGTAATTCAACAGGGGTAGTAGAGAGACTGTTCATCATAATACCATTCCAAACAATTAGCATGATTTATCATTTATTTGTATAATCTATTTATACAGTATTTAAGTTATACATTAGAAAAAATAAGTTATTGGCATGTGTCATATTTTAAAATATATAAAGTATATTTAATATATAAATATATTAAAGTGCAAGTAATAATTTCAAATGAAAGATTTATCTCCCTAAGTGTTACTTTGTAATTGCTAAGATTTGTTAATTTCCCAAGTGCCAGATACCATAATTAGTGCTTTCTTTTTTAATCTTCACAATAATCCTATAAGATGAAATGTTTTATTCTTCTTTTATGCACAAGGAAACCAAGACAAAGAGGGGTCAAGTAGCTTGACCAGCTATTTTGTGGTGCAATGAAAATTCAAATTCAGGCTGTAGATTCCAAAGCTTTATACCTGATATTCAGTACAGCCTCCCAGGTGTTAAACAGTATGAAGCATTATTATTCATGATTTTCTAACTATTCAATAAATGTTTTAAAACAAATAGATGAATATAGTCTTTCTCTTTAACAATTTATGCAATAAACATACATGCCTGCATAAATATTTTCTGTAAAATAGTGAAGGTAGAATATCATTTTCTACAAAGAAAGATGTTTAGAGAGTAGTTAGATAGGAAGTACTATGGTATTCGTACTGTTTTACTGTAGGTGGACAGGTTACTTTTAATACTGGACCCCAAATTTTTTGCCAAAAGAAAAGAAATACCCTGCTCATTTCACAGTGAAACAAAGAATACACAGGCTGAACACCTAGGCAAATGATCAGAACACCTCTTTAAGAGAGGGCAAAACCAGTCCCAGGCCTATAAGAAAATAGTGGCAAAAATTTTGGAGGAATATTGACAAGACAAGATCCCCTTAAGGACACAATGAATAAAGACTGTAGTTAAAATAAATTTAAGTGAATTCCTAAACAACATTGGAGGTAAACATCTAAAATCAAAGAGGCAATAATTTGGTGTAAATAGGCAAGTGGAAAAGAATACCATGATACATTCTACCTAGTCAATAAAAATATATTGAACCACTACTAAGTGCCAAAAAAGAAAACAAACAAACAAACAAACAAACAGCATGTTCTCATGGAGTTTACAATCTAGTAGGTAAGACAGATGTTCATCTAGAAGAATGAAAAAGAAAAAGCTGAAGAAGTCTGCAAGAACTAAATTATGCTTGATTATTTAAGCCACTATAAGAGATTAGGGATTTTTTTTTATTACCCTACAGGTATGGGAAATCATTGAAGGTATTTGAGCAAGGGAGTGACAAGTTAATATTTCCATGCTAAATAGATAATTCTTTAACATGAAGAAATTATTAGAGCTGGCGGGTAAATGTAAGAGGAATAATTTGAGGGCTATTGGTGCAATCTATCTATCACTTGATGGTGGCTTGCACAAGAGAAATATTTAAGAAGTACAAAAGCAGGATTAGGTAACAATAAATAAGGGATGATAAGGAAAGGGTGGGAATAAAGGATGATTTTCTAGAACTTGGACTAGAGGACATACGGTGGTAAAATTTACTCGGATAGAAAACACTGGAGAGTTGTAGAAAATTCATGAGTTCATTTTTGGACATGTTCAATTCCAGGTGCTTATAAGACATCCAGGTAGAGATATTACTAGACATTCTGGTCTATAATAAGTCAGGAATTCAGAAAATATGTTTCATCTGAATGATGTGTAAGTCATCAGCAAATAAATATCATGTTATGATAGCAAAAGACATGAATGTGGGAAGAACACCTGAGGGAATAAGCAGTGAGAAAAGATGAACGTCTAAGAGAGAGGGAACTCTATGAATTTCATCATTTCAGTCAGATATCATAGAATTTGGCCAAAGAGGCTGAGAAGCAGAAAAAAAAAAAAAAATCAGTAAATTCTAGCTATGGCAGGGAAGACAAAGACAATACTAATTGAATAAGTAGTATCTAGTCAACTATGTGTAACACTACCAAGACGTTACAGAAGATGAGAATGTAAATAGTGCCAATAAATAAATAAATAAATAAATAAGGAAACCAAAGTCAAGATTATTCTTATAACTGTCCATAGCTGCCCACAAGAACTTCAGGGAAAAGGAAGTCAAAATTGTTTTCAGAATCTTACCATTCTCAAAAGAGAAAAGATTTACAAATTGGACTACGCTTATATTGCTTCTTATTGTTCAATAAAAAACCATTAAAGAAATGTAAAGGCAAGCTATAGAGTGAGAGATGGTCTTTGCAATGCATATAACTGACAGAGGGCTCAAATACAAACTACGTGAAGAACATTACAAATCAGTAAGCAAAAGACAATCCAGTAAAAAATTGGGCAATCGCTTAAACACAACAAAAGAGATATCCAAGTGGCCAGTAACATATGAAAAAAAAAAAAATGTTTAATCCCTTCAGAAATCAGGAGAACGCACGTTAATACCACAATGTGGTACCTCTACAAATTCACCAGAGTGACTAAGAAAGAGACGAGCGATCTCAAGTTCTGGTGAGGTGACTGAGCAACTGGAAATCACACATACTTCTGGTGGGATTCAAAGCTGTTAAAATTACTATGTAGAACTATTAATATTTTCTACTAAATGCAAAGCTAACAACAACCTATGGCCCAGCAATTCTACCTCTGGTTATATTTCCTATAGTAATATATGCACAAGTTCATAATAAAAGAAGGCTCATAGCTGTATTGTTTATAACAACCATAAATGGAAAAACCTCAAATGCCTGGTATTTGTTTATCTCTTCTTCATCCTAAGCTTTTTCTCACAAATTTCTTCCCAGTTTCAAGTCATATTTTATAAGAACTATGTCATCTCTCATACGTATCACATCAAACTCACTCAAATGAAGGACCTCTCCCCATCAAAATCAGAAATAATTTTGAGGTAAAATTTGTGTCAGAGTAAAACAGGCATCTGTTAAGCAACACACACTTGAGAAACAAAATCATCACTGGTTGGCCAACAGCTGCCTGTTTCTATCCCAAGACAAACTGCTGGCCTACAGCCTGTGGAAATCTGGAGAGTGTCATAATAAAGAATATATCAAGAAAATGTGGAAGAAAAAAAAAAAAAAAAAGAGAAAGAATACCATAGTCATAGCCTTTGCTTGGGAGATTATTTTAGAAATCCAAAAATAATAGTCAGCTAAATGCCAGTGATTTCATTCAATGTGATAAATCTTTATTATTCCATCAATGTGATAAATGTGTACCACCTACTAGCTGCTGAGTACTAAAGGACGGCTCTCTTAAACCACTGATAAATCCAATGTGAAGATAAAAAGCCCTCAGCTAACAACTGCAGAGCAGTGAAGACATACCACAGCGTGTGGTTAAGTGTCAACAGTTTCAGCACTCTCTTTTTTTTATTAAGTGACTACTCCTTGTCAAAGTAAATTTGATTAGTAGTAAAATCATAGACTCCATTTAGAGCTATTTCCTTAGCAATGCATATGTGAATACTCATTTAGGGAAACAAAGCTGGATGCATGGGATGTTGTCCACAGATATGCTGACGTCATGGCATTGGAGTGGAAACAGAAAATGGACTCATCTGGAAGCTAGCTGGGTTCTAAATATCAGGCTGCTATTTGTTTGCTCAGTGATTCATTTTGTTGAGGCTTTCCAGTTCCATATGTTCCACCCCTGTCACACCCCCCAACCCAAATAAATTTGGATTCAAGAATATTTATCTTTCTTTGTGTAAGTATTCATTTGGGTCTCTCCCCTCCCCCCAACCCTCCACATTTGCAAAAGGTATTTAGGAATACTAGCTATACTGAAAGCCTCAAAATATATTAATTTGATTGGTGTTTTGCTCTTACAAAGCAGTAAACAGGGAGAATACCAAGTAAGTCCATACTTCCATAATTACATATTCTAGAAATATGTTCACTTTTAAGAAGGAGTTGAAATTTACTAACTTAGGAAGAGCACACCCTAACAGATATTAATAATATTGCTTTTCTTGGCATTTTACTGTGTTTTAAGTATTTTCATTTGCAGCTTACACTAGATTCTATTAATCTGCACAACAGTATTACTTATAAACAATTTTAACTCATAGATGGTCCACACGTTAAAATAGTTTGTTCAAAATAAAATAGATTGTAAGCAGCAAACCTAGTTAGAACCCAGGATCCTGGTTAAAATGCTTTTTATCGTTACAAATATTTATTGTGTACTTAATAGTAATATTCCTAATGTGCCAGATTTCACTCTTTACACGTTAATCAAATAGTCAACTCATCCAGATAAAAGAAGCATCACCCCAGCATCATTCGATTATTCACTGTATTAATTGCACATCTTATTTGTTATTTTTGGTTTCCTCTTTATTCTATTTGTAGGATTGCTTCCATTCGAAAATGGCAACCCCAGTCCCTGGTGCTGGAAGGGACTTATTTTTTGCATTATATACTTATGCTCTATTCATAAATTTCAATAATTGTTGCATTGAGATATCTCTGCCAATTGATTTTATCACTTTACCTTTGAGCCCATCTTAGACTTTCGTGTCTGACATTGATATAATCATTGTGTGCCCTTTTGCCTAAAATAAAATTTCAATAAATTCGGTAAAAATAAAAGGACTATCAAGCTAGTATTTACATTTACTGAAAAATTGAAGAGTCAATGGGAGAAGTTTGTTTATCAAATTCTTTTTTTTTTTTTTTTTTTTTTTTTTTTTTTTTAAATTTTATTTTGTCGATATACATTGTAGCTGATTAATGCTCCCCATCACCAAAACCTCCCTCCCTTCTCCCTCCCCCCCTCCCCCCCAACAATGTCCTTTCTGTTTGTTTGTTGTATCAACTTCAAATAATTGTGGTTGTTATATCTTCTTCCCCCCCCCCCGGTTTGTGTGTGTATGTGTGTATGTGTGTGTGTGAATTTATATATTAATTTTTAGCTCCCTCCAATAAGTGAGAACATGTGGTATTTCTCTTTCTGTGCCTGACTTGTTTCACTTAATATAATTCTCTCAAGGTCCATCCATGTTGTTGCAAATGGCAGTATTTCATTCGTTTTTATAGCTGAGTAGTATTCCATTGTGTAGATGTACCACATTTTCCGTATCCACTCATCTGATGATGGGCATTTGGGCTGGTTCCAACTCTTGGCTATTGTAAAGAGTGCTGCGATGAACATTGGGGAACAGGTATACCTTCGACTTGATGATTTCCATTCCTCTGGGTATATTCCCAACAGTGGGATGGCTGGGTCGTATGGTAGATCTATTTGCAATTGTTTAAGGAACCTCCATACCATTTTCCATAGAGGCTGCACCATTTTGCAGTCCCACCAACAATGTATGAGAGTTCCTTTTTCTCCGCAGCCTCGCCAGCATTTATCGTTCATAGTCTTTTGGATTTTAGCCATCCTAAGTGGGGTTAGATGGTATCTCAATGTGGTTTTGATTTGCATTTCCCGGATGCTGAGTGATGTTGAGCATTTTTTCATATGTCTGTTGGCCATTTGGATATCTTCCTTAGAGAAATGCCTACTTAGCTCTTTTGCCCATTTTTTAATTGGGTTGCTTGTTTTCTTCTTGTAAAGTTGTTTGAGTTCCTTATATATTCTGGATATTAATCCTTTGTCAGATGTATATTTTGCAAATATTTTCTCCCACTCTGTTGGTTGTCTTTTAACTCTTTTAATTGTTTCTTTTGCTGTGCAGAAGCTTTTTAGTTTGATATAATCCCATTTGTTTATTTTTCCTTTGGTTGCCCGTGCTTTTGGGGTCGTATTCATGAAGTCTGTGCCCAGTCCAATTTCCTGAAGTGTTTCCCCTATGTTTTCTTTAAGAAGTTTTATTGTCTCAGGGTGTATATTTAAATCCTTAATCCATTTTGAGTTGATTTTAGTATACGGTGAGAGGTATGGATCTAGTTTCATTCTCCTGCATATCGATATCCAGTTATCCCAGCACCACTTGCTGAAGAGGCAGTCCCTTCCCCAGTGAATAGGTTTGGTGCCTTTGTCAAAGATCAGATGGCAGTAAGTGTGTGGGTTGATTTCTGGATTCTCTATTCTATTCCATTGGTCAGTGTGTCTGTTTTTATGCCAGTACCATACTGTTTTGGTTATTATAGCTTTGTAGTATAGCTTAAAGTCAGGTAGTGTTATGCCTCCAGCTTTATTTTTTTTGCTGAGCATTGCTTTGGCTATTCGTGGTCTTTTATTGTTCCATATAAATGTCTGAATAGTTTTTTCCATTTCTGAGAAAAATGTCTTTGGAATTTTGATGGGGATTGCATTGAATTTGTATATCACTTTGGGTAGTATGGACATTTTCACTATGTTGATTCTTCCAATCCAAGAGCATGGAATATCTTTCCATCTTCTTGTATCCTCTCTAATTTCTCTCAGCAGTGGTTTGTAGTTCTCATTATAGAGATTTTTCACCTCCTTGGTTAACTCAATTCCTAAGTATTTTATTTTTTTGGTGGCTATTGTAAATGGGCAGGCTTTCTTGATTTCTCCTTCTGCATGTTCACTATTGGAGAAAAGAAATGCTACTGATTTTTGTGTGTTGATTTTGTATCCTGCTACTGTGCTGAAATCATTTATCAATTCCAAGAGTTTTTTTGTAGAGGTTTTAGGCTGTTCGATATATAGGATCATGTCATCTGCAAACAGGGACAGTTTGACTTCATCTTTTCCAATCTGGATGCCCTTTATTTCCTTCTCTTCTCTGATTGCTCTGGCTAGTACTTCCAACACTATGTTGAATAGGAGTGGTGAGAGTGGGCATCCTTGTCTAGTGCCTGTTCTTAAAGGAAAAGCTTTCAGCTTTTCCCCATTCAGGATGATATTGGCAGTGGGTTTGGCATATATGGCTTTAATTATGTTGAGATACTTTCCCTCTATACCTAACTTATAGAGGGTCTTTGTCATGAATGAGTGCTGAACTTTATCAAATGCTTTTTCAGCATCTATAGAGATGATCATATGGTCCTTGTGTTTGAGTTTATTAATATGGTGTATCACATTTATTGATTTACGTATGTTGAACCAACCTTGCATCCCTGGGATGAATCCCACTTGATCGTGATGAATAATTTTTCGTATGTGTTGCTGTATTCTGTTTGCTAGTATTTTAGTGAGGATTTTTGCATCTATATTCATCAAGGATATCGGCCTGTAGTTTTCTTTTTTGGTTATATCTTTACCTGGTTTTGGTATCAGGATGATGTTTGCTTCATAGAATGAGTTTGGGAGATTTGCGTCCGTTTCAATCTTTTGGAATAGTTTGTAAAGAATCGGTGTCAATTCCTCTTTGAATGTTTGGTAAAATTCTGCTGTGAATCCATCTGGTCCTGGGCTTTTCTTTGTTGGGAGCCTTCTGATAACAGCTTCAATCTCCTTTATTGTTATTGGTCTGTTCAGATTTTCTACGTCTTCACGGTTCAGTTTTGGGAGCTTGTGTGTGTCCAGAAATTTATCCATTTCCTCCAGATTTTCAAATTTGTTGGCGTACAGTTGTTTATAGTAGTCTCGAATGATTCCTTGTATTTCAGATGAATCAGTTGTAATATCGCCTTTTTCATTTCTAATTTTTGTTATTTGAGTCTTCTCTCTTCTTTTTTTTGTTAGCCATGCTAATGGTTTGTCAATTTTATTTATCTTTTCAAAAAACCAACTTTTTGATTCGTTGATCTTTTGAATTGTTTTTTGGTTTTCAATTTCATTCAGTTCTGCTCTGATCTTAATGATTTCTTTCCGTCTGCTAACTTTAGGTTTGGATTGTTCTTGTTTTTCTAGTTCTTTAAGGTGAAGTGTTAGGTTGTTCACTTGCCATCTTTCTATTCTTCTGAAGTGAGCATTTAATGCAATAAATTTTCCCCTCAATACTGCTTTTGCAGTATCCCACAGGTTTTGGTATGATGTATCATTGTTTTCATTAGTTTCAATAAACTTTTTGATTTCCTGCTTGATTTCTTCTTGGACCCATATGTCATTAAGTAGAATGCTGTTTAATTTCCATGTGTTTGTATAGTTTCCAGAGTTTTGTTTGTTATTAATTTCTAGTTTTAATCCATTGTGGTCTGAGAAGATACATGGGATAATTCCAATTTTTTTGAATTTACTGAGACTTGATTTGTGACCTAATATGTGATCTATCCTGGAGAATGATCCATGTGCTGATGAGAAGAATGAATATTCTGAGGTTGTTGGGTGGAATGTTCTGTAGATATCTGCCAATTCCAATTGGTCTAGAGTCTTGTTTAGATCTTGTGTTTCTCTACTGATTCTTTGCCTAGATGATCTGTCTAATATTGACAGTGGAGTGTTCAGGTCCCCTGCTATTATGGTATTAGTGTCTATTTCCTTCTTTAGGTCTAATAGAGTTTGTTTTATAAATCTGGCTGCTCCAACATTGGGTGCGTACATATTTATGATTGTTATGTCTTCTTGATGGATCAGTCCTTTTATCATTAAGTAGTGTCCCTCATTGTCTCTTTTTATGGTTTTTAGTTTAAAGTCTATTTTGTCAGATATAAGAATAGCCACTCCAGCTCGTTTTTCTTTTCTGTTTGCATGGTAAATCTTTTTCCATCCTTTCACTCTTAGTCTGTGTGAATCTTTATGGGTGAGGTGGGTTTCTTGTAGGCAGCATATAGTTGGGTCCTGCTTTTTGATCCAGTCAGCCAGTCTGTGTCTTTTAATTGGGGAATTTAAGCCTTTAACATTAAGAGTTGTTATTGAAAGATGTTGATTTATTCCTAGCATTTTATTGGTTGTTTGGTTGTCTTAGGTGTCTTTTGTTCCTTGCTTTCTGATTTACTGTTTGGTTTCTTTGTTTGTTGGTTCCTTAGGTTGTAGATAGTGTTATTGTTAGCTTGTTTTCTCATCATGAATGCCATTTTTATTGTACTAGCGGGTTTAGATTTTTCTTAGGTTTTTATGGCAGTGTTAGTTATTTTTCAGGAACCAAACCCAGTACTCCCTTGAGGATTTCTTGTAAGGGTGGTCTTGTGGTAGTGAACTCCCGCAGTTTTTGTTTGTCTGTGAAATATACTATTTGCCCCTCATTTCGGAAGGATAGCCTTGCAGGGTAGAGTATTCTTGGCTGGCAATCTTTGTCTTTTAGTATTTTGAAAATATCATCCCATTCCTTTCTAGCTTTTAGGGTTTGTGATGAAAAGTCTGATGTTAACCTGATTGGGGCTCCCTTATAGGTGATTTGACGCTTCTCTCTTGCAGCTTTTAAGATTCTCTCTTTGTCTCTGAGTTTTGCCAATTTGACTATGACATGTCTTGGAGAAGGCCTTTTTGGGTTGAATACATTTGGAGATCGTTGAGCTTCCTGGATCTGAAGATCTGTGATTTTTCCTATACCTGGGAAGTTTTCTGCCACTATTTTGTTGAATATGTTTTCAATGGAATCTCCATTTTCCTCCCCTTCTGGAATACCCATGACTCGGATATTTGAGCGCTTGAGGTTGTCTGATATCTCTCTCAGATTTTCTTCCATGTCCTTGATTCTTTTTTCTTTCTTTTTGTCTGCTTGTGTTATTTCAAACAGCCCATCTTCAAGTTCAGAGGTTCTCTCTTCAACTTCGACAAGCCTGCTGGTTAAACTCTCCGTTGTGTTTTTTATTTCGCTGAATAACTTCTTCAGTTCAGCAAGTTCTGCTACATTTTTTTTCAGGACATTGATTTCCTTGTATAATTCCTCTTTCAGATCCTGTATACTTTTCCTCATTTCATCATGATGTCTAGCTGAGTTTTCTTGTATCTCATTCAGTTTCCTTAGAATTATCACTCGAAATTCCTTGTCAGTTATTTCAAGGGCTTCTTGTTCTATAGGATCTAGAGTATGAGATTTATTAACTTTTGGTGGTGTAATTTCTTGATTTTTTGTATTTCTGGTGTCTTTTTTTTGGTGTTTATTCATTGTTGCAGGGGGTTTCACAGTCCACCGGTTTAAGACTAATGACTAATAAGATGTTGCTGTGGTTGCCAATTTGGTATGGCTCCCACCGTGACTGCTCAGTTGGCCTCTAGTGTCTTGTGTGTGTGGTTGCCTCGGGTCTTGGGCTTCTCCGGGGATCCACCTTTCTGGTCAGCTTGTACTCTGCTGGGCTGGTGGATCACGTACCACAGGGTGTGTGATCTCTGTTGAGCTTTCACTTTCTGTACAGGACTTCTCCCCGTTCCGTGTGCTCTGGCCCAGGCTGTTAGATCGTGCAGTGGCGACCCCACCGGGTGTGTGGTTTCTGTCGAGACTCCGCCTCCCTGGCCGCACGTCTCCCCCCTCTGTGCACACTGTGCTGGGCTGGGGCGTGTCTTCTGCACCCCTCGTCTATCAGCTGGGCCTTCAAGACCCTGCTCAGCACCGCCTCGCCCAGGAAGTCTACCAGGTTTCTGCTAGGCACAGACGACCGGTCTCTCTGGGTGCCTTTGTAGCACTGTGTAGATCTTTCTCGGGTCTTGTTCACCTTTGTATCCCCCTGGTATAAACCGAGTCTAGTGCCCGCCTGCAGCCTGCTCTCCGGCAGGTTCAAGCGGACCTGGGAACTCTCCTACCGCACTATTCCCAACCAGAAATTCGTTAGGCTTTTTTCCAAACTGGTGGTCGCAGAGATGGTATCTGCCTCCCAGTAACAGGAAGTTTACCGGGGCCGGAGTCCAGGGTGTGGTGGAGTGACAGTCGGCCCGCCCGTACTTCCTAGCCCTCCCAAAACTGGTCGGGATGCCCCACACCCCCAGTCCTGCCAGAGAACCGTGGAGGGAGTGGGAGAGGAGGTCGGCCCGCAGGGTCCGGAAAGCCCCGCGCCAGGCCAAGCAAATGGGCTCAGTGATGGCCGAGCAGGGCGGAGCTGCCCGCACCTGGGAAAATGGAGGCAGCACCGGGGGCAGTGAGTGGCCTGGTGGTGCAGTCGGAAGCCGCGTGGTCATTCACCCCCCGAACAGAGCTGTGCCAGGGATCACTCACAGTGCTGTGCCAGGTCGGGCGCTCGCTCTGTCTCTGGTTTGTTGCCTTCCGTGTTCTCGGCGCTGCCGCCTCGGGCTGTTCAGTCGCGGCGCCGCTCGGGCGCTCCCAGGAATCTTCTTTAATGCCGGCCTGAAACCTCGAATCCTGTATAGGGCAGCTGGCCGCCTTCAGTGCGGCCCCAGCCTCCGGGATCCTGGCTGCATCCACAGCAGCCCTGGCGCCGTGTTCCCTGTTTCAAGACTCGCTTTTGCAGCTAAGAATCAGTTCTTTTCCTGCTCCACTCTTCAAAGCTGTTGCCTGTAAATGAGGCAGCCTCTCCTGCCGGGGGCAAAGTGGCGTTGAGCCCCCACGACCGGCCAGCAGCAGCAGTCCTCCCTTAAGAGATGGCCAGAGGAAGGTCCATAAGTTTCCCGGCTGCCTGAGGTCCAGTGGCCACCTTTTCCACCTCAGCTACTCCGCGCCAGCCGCCGCAGCCGCCGCCATCTTGAAACCCCAAATCTCAAATTCTTAATAATATTCTCTGTGTAGGTTAAATTTTAAAGTTCCTTCTATATCTGAGATTTTCTAATACTTTGTTTAGTAAAATCTTAAGGGGCATTTAAGACAATACACTATGTCTGACCAATAGATGCATTCTAGTTTATCCATTATACAAAAGGTACAAAGGGGAAGCTTTGCTGTTTGGTGCTGAAACTTGTTCTTTCATCTTTCCCTTATGGTACTGTTTCTATCGCGCCTATAGATAATATCTATCTCCTATAATTTTAGAAGTGATTAAATGGCTTAGTTTAAGGTTAAGCTATTTTTTCCTGTTTGGGTTGTTTGGGCTAGGGTTGGTTCAAAGTGGTCAGTTGATGTGAAATCTTCTGTGTGTAGGCCAGATGCTTTGAATTAAGCTACAATTTGGTGCATCCAAGTACACTTTCTAGCACACTTACCTTGTTATTACTTATGTGCTCTAAGTTTGTTGGCAGTTATTTTGGTAGAAATTTTATTTTTAGTAATATTGGAGGAGGGTGACGGGTGGTGTGGGCATGCTTCATCGCCTTTTTCTATTAAGCTCTCTTTTTTAAATTTATTGCTAAATCTTCCTTTGGCTCTTAGTTTTCATGAGGGTTGTCATGAGTAAGTTGTTCTAGGCTAGAAAATCCCATTTCTTCCCATCTCATAGGCTACACCTTAACCTAACATTTTTATGTAAATACTTATGCTTACTTTTGTGACTTAAAAAGGTTTGCTGAAGATGGCGGTATACAGGCTGAGTTGGCAAGAGATGGTGATGTGTATTGGGGTTTATCGATTACAGAACAGATTCCTCTAGAGGGATCTAAAGCACCACCAAGTCCTTTGAGTTGTGAGCTTTTGCTGGTAGTACTCTGGTGAGCAGCTTTGTTTGACTGGCTGCTTGGGTTTATGACTGAGCATAGTGGGGTATCTAATCCCAGGTTGGGTCTCAGCTATCGTGTATTCAGGTTGTTGTAAAGTGACTTTCATAGCTCATTTTGTACTGGGCCATGGCTTTTTATGGCTTGGACATGGTTTAACTTTATTTGTTGTTTATGTTCTTAAACATGCTTTTCACTGGCCGTTGTTTGGATTAATCGTAAAACCATGGTGGCTGGCACAGAATTTACCAATCCTGGTTTACAGTGGCTCAGTCAAACTTTCATTTATTGCTTAATTCTTATCACTGCTGTGTCCTGTGGGGGTGTGGTGGAGCAAGGTGTCATGAGCTATTTGGTTAGTGTGCTTAATGCCTGCTCTTTTTGATTATTAGTATTCTAGAGGGTATTCTCACTGGGGTGTGGATACTTGCAAGTGTAATCCTGCTAACAACTAATAAAAGGGCCAGGACCAAATCTGTGTATTTATGGAGTTTTAAGAACTCATCTAGGTATTTTCAGTACCTTACATTGGTAATTTAAGCTACATTAACGTATCTGCTGCTTCCTTGCATGCCAAAATTTTTTGCATTTAGGTGCTATGTAAGTATTGGGGTAAAATTTGGAAACCTTAGTACGAAAAAAGGTTGTGTTTCAGACCACTAAGACCAGATTTGGACAAGATTTTGGATAAAAGTAAGGTTGCTTTACTTAGGGGTTGGGCTGAAACTTGCTTCTGGATGAATTTATAATTAAATTGAGAGAAGCAGATTTAGAGGAATCTCCCTCGGTCAAAACTTGTTGTGTTAAAGTGCTATGTAAGTTCTGGGCAAAATTTAGAGACCCTAGTGAGAGATAGGGTTGTGCTCTGGCTTGTCAGGCTTGAATTTTAGTGAAATTTTGGACAAAGTAAAGTCAATTTACCTGGGAGTTGGGCGGGAGCTTGTCTCTGGGTGAGTTTATAGTTGGGTTGGGGTATTATTGTGGGTATCTCCAACTAGTGGTGGGTGTATCTCTTGTTTTGGGGGTTTGGCAGGAGGAGACATATATCCATGGTCCACTGAGACTGGGGAAGCGGGGTAGGATGGGTTTTTGGACTTAATCATGGTCTGTGCAAGAGCATGCATGTGTACATGTGTTATGTCCCGTGAACATGAATGAATTAGCACCTTATGGTTGGTATGTAGATGAAAAACATTGACTTTAAAGTCCAGCGACGGTGGACTTGACTGCATTGAGGCCTTTCTAGGCCATGCTGAGTCATGGCGCTTTCCTCCCGTAAAAATTAAAAGATACCTAATGCATGACAGCACAGTTATGTGTGATCATGGGCTGATTAGTCATTAGTCCATCGAGATGTCTTATTTAAAGGGAATGAGTGAGTGATCTTCATTATATGGTCCTGAAGTAAGAATCAGATGCCAAGTATAGTTTCAGGCTAGAAACCTCCACGTTTTATGGGCCTGGAGCAAGGGGGGGATACTTCCCAAGCAGGTTGCTGATTTCTCAAAGTTTGCTGATTAAGCTTTGAGAAATCAGCAAGCTTTGATTCTGAATCATCACCAACACATGTTGACTAGAACTGATTTGACTTGGATACACTATATTCGACCAACAGATGTATGTCCAATACATAATTTCCATGTATAAACAACTTCTATATATTGCTTGGGCAAATAAATTTTTATTCTTATTAGATGCATTAATTAGTTATTTTTTTCCTCCCCCCAAAAATATTTATTCTCATTTGAATTTGTAGATCATTAGCCTAGTCTTTATACTCATGTCCTTAAAAAATACAATTGGGTTTAAAGCAAAATGAAATGTACTCTTTATATATATTTTATAAATATACGTAATCAGTTTCAATGGAAATGTTACCTAGTAAATCAAACTATCCGAGTTCTTTTTTGAGATTATTACAATTCTATTATAACAATGCAGGACACATTAACTAAACCATGAAAGAAAGACAAGTCAATATCCAGTCACCCAGGCAAAAGTTATAAATCCCCATCATATTATAGGAGATAAAATTTTGTCTGCAAGGATTTCTACAGCTGGCCTGACTTTACCAGTGGTATTCTTTCCTTTTTCCTATATCTTTCTCTCTTTCTCCATCTCAGTAGATTTAAAACCAACATCCACCTGCTTCAGATAAACTTTAAATTGTCTCATAAATAGAGACTTCTTCCAAAACCAAATTAAACAGAAAGCAGAAAGAAGCAGAGAGCATTAAATTTCCTTCAGGCTCCCTGCCTAATTCTTCTTGGGCTCAGAGCCCAATTTCCATTGAACCTATTCTGGTTTCTTTAAAGCAATAGACACAAAAGCCAGTCCTCATTATCATGATCACTCAATCTTATCTAGCTTGTCATATTCTGAACACCATTTACTAGTTTTTAGTTTATTGTTCTAATGGCCTATTTTGTACACACAAGCTTTAAACGGGCTTAAGATGTTCTTCACAGGCTAACTAAAAAACACATTACAAATGAGACTACATTGTATCTCTTGCTATTTGCACTATGTGCTTGAATAGAAGTCTGTGAAAACAGCTATCTGTTCCAGTATGAGAATATTTTTACTATAGAATTAACTACTGTTTGAATATGAATGCAATTTTAACCAACAGTTGCTCAAGGGTGATCAGCCACTAAAGAGCTAACCCATCTACTACTGAAGGAAGTCATATCAACCTGATTGATACCAACCTCTAAGTTAAATAAACGACAAAATAGGAGACAGTACTCTAAAAATTGTATAGATTTACACGGAGAAAGAGACATGGTGCCACTCTTGTGAAACCATACGCAAAAATGTTACTTCACTTAGAATAACATATATCCCCAATTAAATATTTTCATAACTTAACTGGACTTACTTCTCAAATCATTCATTTTAACAGATTTTTATTAAGGCCTACTCTGTGCTGAATTCTTTACATATAGTATTTAATAATATTTTTTAAAACTACTACTTATTAATAACTTACTATGTCAAGGAACTATATCAGAAACTTATAACATGCTCTAAAATGAAAGGGGCTCTTTACTTAGTCAGCTGGCTCTAAGAGATTAACTTATTTGCCCAAGTCCAAAAATTTAATATGTTGTTGAACCAAGACTCAAGCTTAGGTCGCTTCTGTCTCCCATGATAGTCCCAGTTCTTTACATGCAGTTAAAGCCCCAGGTCCTAAACTGCTTGTACCCTGAGGTCTTTACACCATGATCACCTGAACCCAAAAAGGACTGATAGCCAGAAGACTAGAAAATTGGGATAGAAATTAAATTCATTGGGAGATTTCTTATCTCAAGAAACACACCAGACAAATCTCAACTCAGTAATGCCCTGACCAGTACCCCTCAAAACTGTCAAGATCTTCACAACCAAGGAAATTCTGAGAAACCGTGACAGCCAAGAGGAGCCTCGGAAGGCAGGATGACTAAATATAATGAGGTATCCTGGATAGATCCTGAAAGAGAAAAAGGGATTTCAGTAAAAACTTAGGAAATATGAATAAATGATGCACTTTAGTTAATAATAATGAGCCAATATTGGTTCATTAACACTGACATATGTATCATACTAATGTAAGATGTTAATAATAGTGTAAACTGGGTGTATGGTATATGAGAACTCTCTGTATTATCCTTACAAGTTTTCTGTAAATCTAAACCTATTCTAAAATAAAAAAGTTTACTAAAAAAGTAAAAAAAAAAAAAAAAAAAAAAAAAAAAATGCTACTCTCAAATCGTTTTTACTAAATGAGACACAAACACAATTCTCAGACAGAATACAATATTTTTGGTGAAGACTTAGCAAAAATGCATCACAATTTGTATTTTATTGAATTTTATTTGGTGCATCACATACATGTGCAGTGTTCCAAACTGCAACTTACACTAAGGTTTGGTTCATAATCTGTTTGGATTTGTTGGCCATTTTAGTAATATTATTTTTACACAACATATGCCATTAGTTTCATACTTACCATCAAGGCATGACCTTTTACAAGCATATTAACTAGTCTTAGTCTGTTTCTTTATGTGTAAAGTGGGGATAACAACGCGTAACTCACAGAACTGATGTCAGGATGAAATGAGATAATGATATCAAGATCATTGAAAGATCTTCACATATGTAAGCTCTCAAAATATATTGTTATTCTGTTCAAACACCATCATATCTGAGTATGCAGCATCAATTTTTTTTTTTTTTTACCATCTGTAACCATCTGAAAACTTTCAGAGGGCATGTAGAGTACATTAGAAACATCCCTTTGATATGTCACTGAAAGATGGGCTAAAGCACATAGCATCTAGATGAATCACCCAGCATGAGTACTGACATGTTACAACACAGTGAGGTACCGCCACTCTTTCTGAAGATTTGCTCTGTCTCTGCCTCTAGCTCATGTCAACCCTGTGACCTACTGCCTGCCTACATTGTGGAGTTGGTTTAGACACTTAATACAATGATGATCTTAATTTCAAAGTCATTTTTGATCTGTCCTTTTGAATTTTTGAACCAAACAAGTTATGTTGGCTTTGTCTTGGTTGAAACAAACACTGTACTGGAAACTTCTCTTTGGGAATATGAGCCTCATTTCTGAATGCTGTTATTCATCTATCAGAAATGTTTTCTTATCCCTCAGGGAATATTCACTGTCATGTATGAAGGATCTTCAAAAAATTCATAAAAAGATTTGCATATATTTTAGTTCCATTTTTCCATGAACTTTTCCAATTTCTGTTGAATAAGGCAAATAACCCACCCTTCCAACCCAATAGAGTACCACATTGCATAACATATTTTTTATCTTATAATTTATTTTTATTTTTTAAAATTTAAATTCTCAATATACGTTGTAGTTGATTTTCATGCCTCTTTACCTGTTCCTCTTTTCTCCCTCCCTCTCTTTCCTCCTCCCACCCCACTACATCATACCTATTCACTTGCCATAACAAGTTCAAGGAATTGTGGTGATTGTTGTGTCTTCTTCCTTCCCAATGTGTTGTTTGTTTGTTTGTTTGTTTATTTATTTATTTTTAGCTTCCCACAAATAAGTGAGTACATGTGGTATTTCTTTCTGTGCCTGACTCATTTCACTTAATATAATTTTCTAAGTTCATCCATGTTGTTGTGAATGGTGGTATTTCATTCTTTTTTATAGGAGAGTAATATTCCATTGTGTAGATGTACGACAGTTTCCTTATCCACTCATCTGATGATGGACATTCGGGCTGGTTCCAACCCTTATTGTAAATAGTGCTGTAGTAAACATGGGAGTACAGGTATCTCTTCAGCTTGATGATTTCATTATTCTGGGTATATTCCAAGCAGGATAATAGCTGGGTCATATGGTAGATCTATCTGTAATTGCTTGAGAAACCTCCAAACCATTTTCCATAAAGGTTGCACCATTTTGCAATCCCATCAACATTGTAGGAGGGCTCCTTTTTCTCCACAACTTTGTCAGCATTTATCATTCTCAGCCTTTTGGATATTAGCCATCCTAACTGGAGTGAGAAGGTATCTCAAAGTGCTTTTGATTTTCATTTCCCAAATGCTGAATGATGCTGAGAATTTTTTCATGTGTCTGTTACCCATCCATATATCTTCCTTTGAGAAATGCCTATTCAGCTCCATTGCCCGTTTTTTAATTGGGTTACTTGTTTTTTGTTGTAAAGTTGCTTCATTTCCTTGTATATTCTGGATATGAATCCTTTGTCAGATGTATATTTTGCAAATGTTTTCTCCCACTCTGTTGGTTGTCTTTTCATTCTGTTGATTATTTCTTTAGCCATGAAGAAGTTTCTTAGTTTGATATAATCCCATTTGTTTATTTTTCCTTTATTTCCCTGTGTTTCAAATTCATGAAGTCTGTACTCACTCCTACTTCCTGGAGTGTTTCCCCTATGTTTTCTTTAAGGAATTTTATTGTTTCAGGATGTAAATTTAATATATTAATTTATTTTGAGTTGATTATGGTATATAGTGAGAGGTAGAGGTACTGGTCTAGTTTCATTCTCCTAGATATGGATATCCAGTTTTCCCACCACCATTTGATGAAGAGTCAGTCTCTTCCCCAGTGTGTAGCCTTGGTGCCTTTGTCAAAGATCAGATGGCTATTAGTCTGTGAGTTGATTTCTGGGTTCTCTATTCTATTCCATTGATCCATTTGTTTGTTTTTATGCCAGTACCATGCTGTTTTGGTTATTATAGTTTTGTAGTATAGTTTAAAGTCAGGCACTGTTATGCCTCCAACTTTATTTTCTTTGCTCAGGATTGCTTTGAATATGCATAGTCTTTTGGTATTCCATATATATGTTTGCATAGTTTTTTCCATTTTGGAGAAAAATGTCATTGGAACTTTGATGGGGATTGCATTGTATCTGTAGATGACTTTGGGTAATATGGACATTTTCACAATGTTAATTCTTCCAATCCAGAGCATAGGTTATCTTTCCATCTTCTTGTGTCCTCTTTAAGTTCCCTCAGCAGTGGCTTATATTTCTCTTCATAGAGATTTTTCACTTGGTTAAATTTATTCCTAATTATTTTATTTTTTTGTGGCTGTTGTAAATGGGCTAGCTTTCTTGATCTCTTTTTCTGCATGTTCACTGTTGGAGTATTGAAATGCTACTGATTTTTGTGTGTTGATTTTGTATCCTACAACTTTGCTGAAATCATTTATCAACTCTAAGAGTTTTTTTGTAGAGTCTTTAGGCTGTTCAATATATAGGATCATATCATCCACAAACAGGGACATTTTGACTTCACTTTTCCAGTCTAGATACCCTTTATTTCCTTCTCTTCTCTGATTGCTTTGGCTAATACTTCCAACGCTATGTTGAATAGGAGTGGTGAGAGTGGGCATCCTTGTCTAGTTCCTGTTCTTAAGGAACTAGATGATATTATCAGTGGGCTTATCATATATGGCTTCGATTGTGTTGAAATACTTTCCATCTATATCAAACTTGTAGAAAGTCTTTATCATGAATGAATGTTGAATTCTGTCAAATGCTTTTTCAGCATCTATAGAGACAATCATATGGTTTTTGTCTTTTATTGATGTGGTGTATCACATTTATTGATTTGCATATGTTGAACCAACCTTGCATCCCTGGGATGAATCCCACTTGATCACAGTGGATAATTTTGTATATGTGTTGCTGTATTCTGTTAGCTAGTATTTTATTGAGGATTTTTGCATCAATATTCATCAAGGATATTGGCCTGTAGTTTTCTATTTTTGATGTATCTTTGTCTGGTTTTGGTATCAGGGTGATGTTTGCCTCACAGAATGAGTTTGGGAGAATGCCCTCTGTTTCAATCTTTTGGAAAGTTTGTAGAGAATTATCATCAATTCCTCTTTGAAGGTTTGGTAGAACTCTGCAGTGAACCCATCCAGTCCTGTGCTTTTGTTTGTTGGGAGCCTTCTGGTAATAGCTTCAATTTCTTTTATTGTTATTGGTCTGTTCAGATTTTCTCTGTCATTTTGGCTCAGTTTCGGTAGCTTGTATGTGTCCAGAAATTTTTCCAGTTCCTCCAGATTTTTAAATTTGTTGGCATATAGTTGTTTATAGTAGTCTCTAATGATTCCTTGTATTTCTGAGGTGTCAGTTGTAATATCACCTTTCTCATTTCTAATTTTTGTTATTTGGGTCTTCTCTCTTGGTAGTTAGTCTTGCTAAAGGTTTGTCAATATTACTTATCTTTTCAAAAAACCAACTTTTTGTTGCATTAATCTTTTGTATTGTTTTTTGGGTTTCTATTTCATTTAGTTCTGCTCAGATCTTATTATTGCTTTCCGTCCACTAACTTTGTGCATGGATTGTTCTTGTTTTTCTAGATCTTTAAGGTAAAGTGTTAGGTTGTTTATTTGCCATCTTTCCATTCTTCTGAAGTAAGCATTTAATATGATAAATTTCCCCCTTAGTACTGCTGTTGCAGTATCCCACAGGTTTTGGTATGATGTGTCATTATTTTCATTAGTTTCATGAAATTTTTTGATTTCCTGTTTAATTTCTTCTTGGACCCATACGTCATTAAGTAGAATGCTGTTTGATTTCCATGTGTTTGTATAGTTTCCAGAGTTTTGTTTGTTATTGGTTTCTAATTTTAATCCATTGTGATCAGAAAAAATACAATTATTTTGAATTTGTTGAGACTTGATTTGTGACCTAACATGTTGTCTATTCTGGAGAATGTTCCATGTGCTGATGAGAAGAATGAATATTCTGAAGTTGTTGGATGGAATGTTCTGTTGATATCTGCCCAGCTCAATTGGTCTAAAGTTTTGTTTAGATCTTGTGTTTCTCTCTTGATTTTTTTGCCTAGATGATCTCTCAAATTTTGAGAGTGGTGTGTTCAGGTCCCCTGTTATTATGGTGTTAGTGTCTATCTCATTCTTTAGATCTAGTAGGGTTTGCTTTATAAATCTGGCTGCTCTGATGTTGTATGCATATATATTTATGATTGTTATGTCTTACTGATGGATAGATCCTTTTATCCTTATATAGTGGACTTCTTTATCTCTTTTTATGGTTTTTTTTTTTTGTTTAAAGTCTTTTTTATCTGATATAAGAATAGCTACTCCAGCTAGTTTTTCATTTTTGTTTGCATGGTATATCTTTTTCCATCCTTTCACTTTTAGTCTATGTGTGTCTTTATAGGTGAGGTGAGTCTCTTGAAGGCAGCATATTGTTGGGTCCGTCTTTTAAATCCAGTCAGTTGGTGTCTTTTGAGTAGGGAATTTAATCCTTTTACATTTAGAGTTATTATTGAAAGATGTTGATTTACTCCTATCATTTTATTGATTTTTGTTTACCTGTCTTAAGTATCTTTTGTTCCTTCCTTTCTGATTTTCTGTTTGTCTTCTGTGTTTGTTGGTTTCTTCAGTTGGGAGATAAACTATTTTTTCTCTTTATTGATAACATTTTTGTTTGACTGGTAGGTTTTGTTCTTTCTTGAGTATTCATGGCAGTGATCAGTGTTTTTTATGTATCAAATAAAGTACCTCCTTGAGAATTTCTTGTAAGCCTCGTTGTGTGGTAGTGAACTCCCACAGTTTTTGTCTGAGAAATATACTATTTGTCCTTCATTTTGGAAGGATAGCTTTGCTGGGTAAAGTATTCTTGGCTGGCAATTTTCGTCCTTTAGTATTTTGAATATATCATCCCATTATTTTCTGCCTTTTATGGTTTCTGATGAAAAGTCTGATATTAGTCTGATTGGGGTGCCCTTATAGGTGACTTGCCGCTTCTCTCTCACAGCTTTTAAGATTCTCTCTTTGTCTTTGTGTTTTGCCAGTTTGACTATAACATGTCTTGGAGAGGACCTTTTCGGGTTGAATATGTTTGGAGATCTTTGAGCCTCCTGAATCTGAAGATCTGTGACTTTTCCTATACCTGGGTAGTTTTCTGCTATTATTTCATTGAATATGTTTTCAATGCCATTTCCTTTTTCCTCCCCTTCTGGTATACCCATGAGTTGGATATTTTAGTGCTTAAGGCTGTCTGTTATCTCTCTTAGATTTTCTTCAATTTTTTAAATTCTTTTTTCTTTTTTCTGGTATGCCTTTGTTAATTCAAATAGCCTGTCTTCAAGATCAGAAATTCTCTCTTTTGCTTGTTCTTGTCTTCTGGTTAGATTCTCTGTTGGGTTTTTTATTTCGTTGAATGAATCCTTCAGCTCCAGAAGCTCTGTTACATTATTTTTCAGGGCATTGATTTCTTTTATACATTTCTTCTTTCAGGTCCTGTGTATTTCTTCTCATGTCATTGTGCTTTCTACCTGAGTTTTCTTGTAACTCATTCAGTTTCCTTAGAATTGTTGCTCTAAATTCCTTGTCAGTCATTTCAAGGACTTCCTATTCTATAGGATCTAGAGTTTGAGAATTATTATTTTCCTTTTGTGGTGATGTACTTTCTTGATTTTTCATATTTCTGGTATCTTTCCTTTGGTGTTTAGTTATTGTGTCAGGGGCTATCATGGTCCACTTGTTCCACCCTGATATCTGGCCTGGATCCTGAAGGGACTGTCAATTCTGGACAGTGGAGACTAGCCTGGGCTGGTGGCCCTGTGGCTACTGCCTGTTCTGGCATGGCTGACTCAGGGCATGATGGCCCAGTGGCTCTCAGCCATCTCTGGGTGGCAGGGAATGGCCTGTGCTGGGGGTCCTGTGATGCCTGCCTATTCTGGCATGGCTGACTTGGGATTTGTGTGCACAGCAGTCTCAGGCCTCTCTGGGCAGTGGGGACTGGCCTGGGCTGGGAGTCCCATGGCACCTGTCTGTTCCAGCATGGCTGACTTGCGGCATGTGGGCCCAGAGGCTCTTGGGTCTCTCTAAGCAGTGGGGACTCAACATTTTTTAGATAAAGTGATCTGCACTTAAGATGATTTGAATTCTTTTTAGTCATGGAATTTTGTCAAGCTGAGGAGAAATTTCAGACATCATTTATTACATGAGGTGGTCAAATTCTTAACAAATTAATATATCTCCTATCAGCTATATAAATGACTCCTAAAGAATAGTGTATATGCTGGGTAAATCTTGTATATTAATAGAAATTAATAGAGTGAACAATCTTTAAAAAGAAAAAGATGAAAATCATAAACGGTAAGGGAGAGTAGGTGTTTACATACAGAGAATCTGGTGACCTTTCACATGTAATATTTCACAGCTGACCCACATTAGTAAAACACCGACTTTAAGTTTTTCAAAAGTGGAGATGAGTGTCTATCCATCTATTATTCACCATTTATACCCCCATTTCTCCTTGGAAATCATAGTAACATCTGAGTTGGCTGGTCAGGTTTGGAGGACAGCCACAAACCAAGATGCTGTGCACAGTGGGGAACCATCACCAGGACCTGAGAAGAAGGCACACTGTTCTTAGAGTCTTCCTAGGACATCCAGGAAATAGAAAGGCAGTAACATCCTATTTGTTAAAGTCTTTATATTGCTGTCTTTAAAATGAGACAAGTTTCTATTGTGGAGCAACTGCCATCTTATTTTCCTACCCTTTTCTCTTCCTTTTTTTAAATAGAAAATCATGAACATTCCATCCTTTTAACTTGAACTACACAAGTAATGTTATCATATGCCTTTAAGATATAAATGAACAACCTAATCTACAGTTTATAGAAAAGTACAAAGATATTATCTTTGTGGAAAACTCACATCTGTAAAGAGTTGAAAACAGATTGAACTAAATTTCCCTGGAACAGTGGGTTCATATTTACAATCTGGCAATAATCATATTTACTGTAATTGATGAAAAAGACCACTTGTGTTATACATGTAGGCATGAAAGAGGTTTAGATGCATTTGCTTTTATGGCTTCTGACACGTGCCAAATTAAGTCTTGTTTTATAGATTTCAATTCTACTCATTCTCAAATACCACTGAGCAGCTGAATAGTATTCTCTTTAAGCTCCCTACTTACAGTAAGAAAGAAACTAGTTTGTGAAAACCACCATTATATATTGCAGACTAAAGATTCAATTCAATATTATTTTATATTTGTAATAATTGATCCTCATATATTAATGGCCATCATCAAACATGTATCTCATTTTATCAGAGGTCAGAAGCTAACCACAAGATCAGATAAACCTATTTGTGCAGTGTGTGTATGTATAATGTGATAATGTATATGTACGGAAAATAGGATATATAAATATGATTTTATCTGAAGAATGAGTTAGGCTCTGATGTTTAAAACTTTCCTTCCTCTATTTTATTAGTTTTTGGTTACCATCTAGCAACAAGTTGTAGGTAGCTTCTCTTATAAAGATGATGACTTTTTTTTCTTTTTATTGATTATTTGTATTCATGAACCACAAATATGAATGACTGTTACCACCTGTGTCTAAGATGTGATTATCAGATCAACACTATCAGTGTGCCCATTAACACAAAGTGCAATTATTCCCTGTGTCCCCCATCCAAGCTGTCCCAGACCTTCCTCCCCCCCAACCCCCCCAATCCCTGGCAACCCTAGGTATGTTCTATCCCTCTGCAAGTCCAACGCACCACTGTGGTCTTTCTCTCCTTCTTTCTCTCTTAGCTGCCACTTATGAGTGAGGACATATGGTATTTTTCCTTCTGTGCCTTGATTATTTCACTTTACATAATTTTCTCCAAGCTCATCCATGTTGCTGCGAATGGCAGAATTTCATTCTTTTTCATGGCTGAGTAGTGTTCCATACTGTATAAATACCACATTTTCCTTATCCAGTCATCTGTTGATGGACATTTAGTTTGTTTCCATATCTTGGCTATTGTAAATAAAGCTACAATGCACATGGGAGTGCATGTATCCCTTCAACATGATGATTTCCATTCCTTTGGGTATATACCTAGAAGTGGGATTGCTGGATCATATGATAGGTCTATCTGTAGTTTGACAAACCTCCATACTGTTACCTAAAGTAGCTTTTGATTATAGCCAGTCTAACTGGGGTGAGATGATATCTCAATGTGGTTTTAATTTTCATTTTCCTGATGATTAGTGATGTTGAACATTTTTTAAAGTATCTATTGGCCATTTGTATGTCTTCCTTCAAAAAATGTCTATTTAACTTCTTTGCCCATTTTTAAATTAGTTTTTTTTTTAGTGTACAGTTGTTTGAGATACTTGTATATTCTGGATATTAATCCCCTGCCAAATGTATAGTTTGCAAATATTTTCTCTCAGTCTGTAGGTTGTCATTTCCCTCTGTTCACTCTTTCCTTTGCTGTGCAGAAGCTTTTTAGCTTGATATAATCCCCTATATTTATCTTGTTGTTGGTGGTGGTTAGGCTTTTGGATTTTTATTTTTTTATACTTTGCATTGTCCTACTTCCTGAAGTGTTTCCCTTATGTTTTCCATTAGTAGTTTTATAGTTTCAGGTTTTATACTTAATTTCTAATCCATTTTGAGTCAATTTTGGTATATGGTGAGATGTGCAGGTCTAGTTCCATTCTTCTGCATATGGCTGTCCAATTTTCCTAGCATCACTTATTGAAGAGGCAGTCTTTTCTCCAATGTATGTTCTTGGTGCCTTTTTTGAAGATCACTTAGCTGTAAGTCTGTGGGTTGGTTTCCAGGTTCTCTATTCTGTTCCATTGTTCCAAGTGTCTATTTTTATGCCAGTACCATACTGTTTTGGTTACTATAGCTTTGTAGTATAATTTGAAGTCAGGTAGTGTTATGCCTCTGGCTTTATTTATTTTTGCTCAAGATTGCTTTGGCTATTCAGGGTCTTTTATTGTTCCATATGAATGTTAGGATTATTTTTTCTGTTTCCATGAAGAATGTCATTGGTATTTTGATGAGGATTGCATTGAATCTGTAAATCATTTTGGGAAGTATGGACATTTTCCCAGTGTTGATTCTTCCAATCCAAGAGCATGGAATGTCTTTCCATCTTTTTGTGTCTTCCTTAATTTTAGAGATGAGGAACTTTAAGTCATAGTTCTACAAATATTTCTCCTGAATGTTTCTGTGTTCATCTGAGATTGATACTTTACCATCTCTACATGCCAGCTTATGGGGTTAGTAAAAGAAATGTAAGGAATTACATACCAAAAGTGAGCATTGTTAATGAGGAATGAAGCCTCATTTATGACCACACACAACAATATATTAGCTCACTGAAGTCAAGTGCATTCATGAATTTAAATGCATATTTCATGGTTATTTCTAATTCAAAAATGATACTCTGGGCAAGGATTTAGATTTCCTCTATAGGGAAGAAATGAGAGTTCTTTCATCTATCTAGACATATGCTTTCAAATACTAATATTTACTATTTCCTTGTGTGCCTTAATTAAAATCTCATGAAATAGGAGTGAAACCATTTGATTTAGTTTTAATAGCAACATGTCCTCTCAAATCCAACTCATCTGCTGGTGAAAAGAACAAAATTCTATCTTGCCTGAGAACTCTACCAGCTACCTGAACTTAGGAAAGAAACCTGATGACAAACTTGACTTCTTTCTAGAAATGAAAGTAATACTCTACTTTTTGCTATTAACTGATTATTTGTCAATCTACCTAAAAAAAAAATCTTAATACTTTAACAGGAATTAACAAAATAATGCTTGAAAAGAAGCCTGAAACTCTCTGTACATAAAGTATATTCTTATATGACTTAAATGAATTGTGTGTATATACAAGTGTACAAGGAGTCTTCAAAAAAGTTCATGGAAAGGTTTATATTATCTTTTAGTTCTATTTTTCCACATATATAAGTACACTTATATATGCTCATATAACTTTCAGTGACATGTAAGATAAATATTAAATTTAACAACAAGCTACAAAATCATGTCGAGTCAACTACAAAAGTTTTAGCAACCAAGCCAACTGAAATGACACTTTCTAGAGAAACTTTTTCCCATAATCTTTTTTTAATAAATAGTACTGTCCACGCATACATCTGAATCAACTTTTCTTGCATGAAGTATAAAGACAATTGAATTGCCAAAGTGAGTTGCATTTCCTGTAAGATGTAACATTGCCTCTGCTTCTGAGACATATTTGTGTTGTAATGAGGACAGGACATTGAGGCTGTCGACATGTCAAATTGAATGAAGACCAACATTACATTTTTGAGATTTTTCTAGCTTTCCTGGATATCCAAAGCTGCTCTTCCACATCTCACTCTTATCTAAAGTCATATAATCTTTAAAACTATCTCATTTGTAGAAAACATGTCCAGCTTTTTCTTATCATCACCCCCATAAAGAGTTCTCCAATTATCACCTACCAAAATAGTCCACCCGTTTTCTGACCCTTCAAATTTTCTTCACGGCACTTATCAAATGCTGACATCATTCTTTCTATCTGTTCATCTAGGTGCCTATTTATCATCAATATGTGATAGATCTGTTTATAATCTACTTGCACCACTAGAATGTAACTTCCATAGGGCAGGGAATTTGTTTTACATCCTGCTCTAGCCTAATACTAGAATGGTACCTGGCATTTATTAGAAACTCAATAATTACTTTTTGATTGAATAATAAATAGGCAAAAAAATAAATAAATGTAAAAGCTTTCATTATGTAATATATTATTTTCTCTGTAAGAATGCCATCTAGATACTTCTTTGTTTACTCCCTGTTTAACACCCTGTCTTAAGCTCAGACAATATAAGGTGTTCATTAAAACTGTCATAAATTCAAAGAGTAATTTAGTAGTTCATTAAGTTTATTTGCTTTATTTTACAAGTTTTAAGTTGTATCCAGTACCTATTCATAGCTTTTCAGTTTTAATTCAGGCTGATAGATATATGTAGACCTCAAAATTATTATAAGCAGAATTTACTATATTATTGATGCAAATTTATAGCCACATACAGATGATAAGCAACTATAGTTACATTGTCAGTGTGGGCACAATGAATAGTGACTTAGTAATATACATGTATATTCCTGATTTTTTAAAAAATAGTAATCCATACCAAGCACATTAATAAGGCTTATGATTCATCAAGAGTTGGAAAGCAGTGGTAAATTAATTTTCAGGGCCCTCAGCATATGATAAAAAATTTATATTGAAGTTCTTCCTTCTTGCTTCCTTGCCTAAATAACATTTTTTGAAGGTCCATTATACAGCAGACTTTTTCCCATCACAAGGAATACATAGAGAAATGAGCTCAAACTCTAGAGGGATACAGAAAAATAGAAAATAACAATGAAATGTGATAAGTACTCAGCATGAGCACCTAGGAAAGGGTGTGCAGAGATACTTTCTTGGAGAAGTCTGATTGATCTTGAAATTAGAAGAGGAGTTTGTCAGGAAAAGAGAAAGATGAGGACCACTAGGGACAATTGTTTCTCTGCTTCTAAAAGTTGAATTGTACATCTAAGTAACATTCAGGAGAAAATATTGTTTGAAGTTTAAATTCAGCATCAGCCAAAATGAGATCCAAAACCTAAAGCTACCTTACCTTCTTTGAACTCCATCATCAGTAAAAACCTTTTAACCAAAATGCTTCCATCCCTCTTTGCCCTTTACCCCCAGTGCCATCAAAAGGCTATGGGAGATCCACAGGGGATGGTAGTGTCAGGGTTTGAGCAGTTCTGTTCTTGTGGCCATTTGCACATGGCTTTGATGGCATTTTTCCCTTCCCTGCAGGTTAGACAAATAGGATTCGAGCAAGAGGGGTGAAAAATAAATCTGATAAGTGTTTCTATCTGTACTGTATTAATCTTCATGACAAAAAAATTTTTTTTATAGTTGTTTATATATTTTTTGGTATCTCTCTTGTTTATTATTTGTTTATTTATTTATTTATTTACTTATTTATTTATTTATTAGCTCCCACGTGTAAGTGAGGAGGACATTTGGTATATTTCTCTTTCTGTGCCTGGCTTATTTCACTTAACATGATTTTTCTCTAAGCTCATCCATGTTGCTCTGAATGGCATTATTTCATTCTTTTTTATGGAAGAGTAGTATTCCACTGTGTAAACATACCACATTTTCCTTATCCACTCATCCAATGACGGACATTTAGGTTGGTCCCAACTCTTGGCTATTGTAAATAGAGCTGTGATAAACATGGGAGTGCAGGTGTCCCTTTGACATGATGATTTCCATTCCTTTGGGTGTATACCCAGCAGTGGGATTGCTGAGTCAGATATAGAGTGTGAAGAGGATAAATTATCCAAGAAATTGGGAAAAGCTGACAGAAGTTGAGAGGAAAGTAGGCTGCAGGCTTCCCTGTAGCGGATCTATGTGGCTACTTGTGGAGACCAAGATGCTTTGTGGACATTATACAATTTATCGTTTTACTCCTATAGAGAAATTAAATCTCAGCTATTTCCACTTATGTCTTCTTCAAAAATCATAAGTTTTCTGAAAATAGTTGAAAAGAACATCGTGTCTTTCTTTTGCTCAAGGTATCTTTGTCCTTATTTAAAACATACTAGTGCAAACAGAAAAAACAATTTTAAAAATGACTGTAACAGCAATAACAAAAGTGCTTTTTTATTGTAATGGAATGAATATCTGAACTCTCTAACTCTACCTTGCTAAATTTGCTTCTTTGGGTTTTAACCCCCAACTCCCCTACACCCCCGCCCCTCGAAAAGGCACTTTAAAGAATAAAAGCCTGTTTAACTCCTGATGATTTGTATATTCACTATAGACACAGCCTCAAATAATCTAAATAAATCATTAATTTAATGTAAAAAAAGTTGAATTGGAGCAGTAAGAATTAATGATTACAGTGTTCAAAAAGATTTCTCTCCACTTGCTATTTCTTTCCTAAGTAGATGTAAACTCAGATAACATTTTCTAACCCTGTGTGTGACAGCACTACCTTCTGTGTTTCCAGTCAAAAATGAAGATAATTTCTTAATTATTAAATAGCCGAGGAACTAAGGTTAATGTGTAATGGAGGAATAGTGGTTCTATGCATCTGGGAATAGCAAACAGAAACTCTTAGTTCAAGGTGTGTGATTCTTACAGCAAATTCCCAGAGTATCCATGGCTTTTCTCCAAGTAAACAGCAAGATTTATGGGGAAAAACCATGAAACTGAATCATTTCCTTCAAATATTCCACTCTTTCTGGAACATTTCCAGTCAGATTGGTCTTTTTCCTTGCTTAAAGTGTCTACACTCAAAATATACAACATTGTTTTTTAATGGAGAGAAATCTTTGCACGGCATTTTTAAGGAGAAATAGCCTATAATAAGGATAAACTTTAATGAAAGCTTTTAGTAATGAGGCTATTAAGGCTTGTATTATAACAAACACATGACAAACTGATAACTTAAAAATTATAAGTTATAAAAATAAATCAGCAAAGAGTCATGTTGATGGTTGATAAGAATAAAAAAAGAAGTCAGATGTTTTCTAGAATTCAATACCTAAAAAATGAACAGGTAATAATTGTGACATTATTTGAAAAATGCATGAATAGTTAATGAAAATCAACTTGGCCTAAAGACTTCCATAGTTTTAGGCCAATGAACTTAAAAATACAAAATCATTCACTATTTGATTGCAATGAAATCAATTTTTTTTTCTTTCCATTGGCAAACAGAGCTTGTCATGGCAGTGCTAAATGAGTGAGACTATGAAGTTGAGCAGATGGAATCGCACTAGTAACAGCCAGTGATAAGGGGATTAAGCAAAAAGAAAAACATGTTAAAAAACAACTGCACCTGCACCCATTAAAGCTTGGTAATGGTCAGAATGCTTGACTCCTTGTAATTTGAAGGTTCTTTTACAAGCAATTATTGTGCATTTCAGCATGAATGCCTTCCTTTTTATTGTCAGTGGGAATTTCAAGGAAAAATTGCCATGGGCCATTTTTAAAATGCAGAAGATCTGGTGATCTTACCGTGCCTGTTTTTGTTTACCTACATATTCTAAGTTAACATTTATTTCAGCAATGTGCAACCACTTTGTACCAGTTTTAATATGTAATATGATTTGGCACTTCAAAGTTTTCAGAAGTTAGAACAATATAATAAACCAGGCATTGGCTGCTCTCACAAAGGTTTTCCTTAATATTTTCCCAGAGGAAAAGTAGGTGTCATCTTTAAACCTACACTCAGAGAAAACAGACACATAGAATTAGGTTTTATGTTTGTGAGTCATTGTATCTTTCCAATTATTACAACGTAATATGAGATCACAAAAATAGCAATAGGTGCAAAGCACAGAAGTAATACAGAGGTCTTCTCAGAGAAGACATCAGAGAACAAGCAGAGATGAAGGGCGGAACAGGAAGAAGAAAGGTATATGCAAAGGCAGGAAGGAATGAAACCATACAGTGTGTATGGGAATTTCTAAGCATTTCAATATTTTAGCTGTATAATTAAGCTAATGGCAGCCAATGCATTGCAAGCAATCTCGATGGTTGGGAAGAACAATGTATTAATAAACTATTTCCCCCAATTACCTCAAAATGTATCAGTTTAACACAACAAACATTGGTTAGCTCACAGTTTCTGTGAGTCAAGAATCTGAGCCCAGCTTAACTGGGTGCCTCTGACTCAAGATCTCTCATTAGGTTGTAGCCATTGGTCAGGGCTACAAGGCTGGTACTGAAGGATTGACTTCCTAGCTCACTGGAATGGGCCTGTTCCCAAGGCTGCTCCCAACATGGCAGCTTGCTTCATCCAGAGTGAGTGATCTAAGAGAGAGTGCCCAAGAAGCAAGCCACAGTCTTTTTATGACCCACTATCAATAGAGACATACGATTATTGCTTCTGTATTCTACTTGTTAGAAGTCCAGCCAGCTCAAGGGAGAGGATTACATAAGTGCATGAATATTAGGAGGTGAGAGTCATTGGGAGCCATCTAAGAGGCTGCCTACTGCAAACATACGTGAATTTACTTCAAGGAATGGGTTAAGGTGGCATTGCTGAGGCTGAGGAATCAACAACCAAAAGATGGCTATGCTGGGAATGATGTAAGCTAGAGACCTCAACTATTGCTCAGTCTATATGAGCAAACTGGTGGGAATTTATGAAAGCTTCATGGCAACACCCAGAGCAGCAGACATTCCTTGGGGTAAAAACACAAGATGCATCTATATATATATATATTGTATATATACATTTATATATACAATATATATATACATACTATATATATATATATATATATATATTTTTTTTTTTTTTGTAAACTCAGCCTCACCATTGAAGGGAGATAAGTCAACAACAGCAAACCGCAACATTCTCTTTTCTTCTAAGAAACGTGTTTTTTGGTTAACTGAACTCACTTTACCTGATCACAGGAGAAAGGAGTTGCCTTCTTTTTTGTTGTATGCAGATTGTGGGAAGCTTTCAGGCATTACATCCTTCAAAAACTGATAATACCATTAGTTGAAAACACTGGACAGGAAG
Source organism: Cynocephalus volans (assembly GCF_027409185.1). Classification (NCBI taxonomy): domain Eukaryota; kingdom Metazoa; phylum Chordata; class Mammalia; order Dermoptera; family Cynocephalidae; genus Cynocephalus; species Cynocephalus volans. The sequence goes on along the minus strand of NC_084468.1, from coordinate 69,237,244 downwards.
GCACAAACCAGGGAAGATGGGTTTTTGTCTTTTACGCAGAGGAGCTTAGAATTATGCTGTTGGGCAACATGTGACATCTGAAGGGGGTTACATTTTATAGATACCGTATTGACAGCAATGTGGAGAGAGAGTAGGTTGGAGGAGCATTTAGCAAGTATAACCATTCCTTCAAGACCTCACTTTTGGGATTAGTGCAGGAACTAAAATAGAGGTGGGTAAGATGGAGAGAGAATAGAATTGAGAGTTTTTTAAAAGGCAAAGTGCATGGGACTTGGTGATTAATTGAATACAGAGTATATGGAGGAAGAAAGGGTTTAGGTTAGTTCCCAGGCTCCTGGTTTTGTGGTAAGATCAACAGAGAATACAGAACAAAATATAATTTTGAAAGAAATGATAATAGGAAAAAGTACACAGAGATTATGGCTCTGAATAGTTTCATAAATCCAAGGTCAAAAGAAAATAATAAAAGAACTAAAATTGTGCTACTGGAAAATTTTTTTTTTTTTAAGAAATAAGATAGAATCCATAGTAATATTTCTTCAGTCTACTCTTTTTTGTTTTTCCTCAGTATTTTTAGCCTTTACTACTTTGTCTTTGGAAAATGTGAAGTGTTAAACCAAAGTTCTGTGGACTTGAATTTAAAGAACAAAGGTCAACGATTAGAAAAAAAAAAGAATATTCTATAGGTTTTGAAACATAAAAGGATAGGAAAAAAATGTTACCATTGTGCAACAAATCATATCAGTTGGAAAATTACTTACTGAGCTTTGACAATGGAAGTATTAAGGATAGTTTCTTTCCAAACTCGGCTGGAAAATTTTTATTATTATTAACTTTTAAAGTGTAACGTTTTGGAGGAAAATCCCTCAGGCTTGAGGATTCAGACCTACAAGTTATATTTTTGTTATTCATTTAATGTTTAATTGAACTGTGCTTTTCTTTGATAACAAAATTAAAATTACAAATAAATTTGAATTTGTTAATTTTAATAAATTAATACATTTGTAAATATTCTATACACTGGTAATATTCTATTTACAAATACTAATATTGCTATAGATTCATAATAATATGAAGAATTTCCTTTTTTATTGAAGCATAATTGATTATACATATTTGTGGGTACAAAGTTGACTTTCAGTAGTTGTGTACTATATGTGATGGTCAAATCAGGATAGTTGCTTATTCATCATTACAATACATAATCATCTTTGTGTCCATGAATAAATTTTTCATTAATTTCTCATTAAGCCTCTCCCTCTCCCCCTCTCCTTCCCCTTTCCACTTTTAGTGACCACAGTTCTATTCTCTCCTTCTAAAAGTTCAATGTGTTATTATGATTATTGTTTCTTTCTCTCTCTTTCTGTATTGTTTATTTGTTTATTATTTAATTCAGCTCCCACTTATGAGTGAAGACATGTGGTATTTCTCTCTCTGTGCCTGGGTTGTTTCCCTTAATATCATTTTCTCCAGGCTCATCCATGTTGCTGCAAATGGCAGAATTTCATTCTTTTTTATGGCTGAGTAGTATTCCATTGTATGTTTTCCATACATATTTCATACATATTTTCCATACATATTCCATACATATTTGACCAAATAGTTCATATTTGCTTTCTAGACTCTTTTCTGGAAAATATTTTGCTTGTCACTGGAAGTCCAGGGTCAGAAATCCAGACTAAGGGTTTCTGTCCTAAATTTAACAATAGAATGTATTGGGAAACAAAATGAGCTCCTTTAGTAATAATAATAGTTATAATAGGAGGCTATGATAATGATAACAATTAATAGATACCATTTATTGAGTTCTTACCAGGTAACTGACAATATATTATGCTTTCTATGTGTGTTACCTTTCTGTACTTAACATTCCTATGTAGTAACATTATTAGCCCTCTTTTAAAAAGGATGAACGTAAGGGCCATGGCTCCATAAAACAATAAGTGGTGAAATCAAGATTTGAATTCAGCTAGTCTGGCTCAAGAATCCATTACTTGTACCCACCCTTACATGGTTTTTCAGCCATTTGTTGCCCTTACAGTGACAACATGTGATTATAGCATGTAAATCAACACAATTTATTTTCTATACTCTTTATACTTTTGTAAGAGTAATATGAAGTACAGGATAATTAAATGATTTTATAAAGTATTCTAGCTATTTTAAAATATTGTAGCAGGAGAGTGGTAAATAAAATGTTCCAGAGGAAAATAGCAACTTATAGATACCTTTGTTAAATGACTTGGAATTCTAGGCTATGTCATATTTTACTAGTAAGCTGAAATAAAAATGTTTTTTCTAGAAAGGATATATAGATGTTCTTTCATAATGAAAGGAAATATTTTTCCTAGAATATTTAAATGTTGTCTTGGGACAAATGGGACATTGTGCAACCCATGATGATATATTTTTATTTATTTTTTACTTTACTTTTTGCTGGAAGGATGGTGGGGGGGGAGGGGTCACCGTGGGATGCAAAGAGAAAAACTTAAATTTTTTTCTAAACTAAATTAGTGAACTGAAAGAAAAACAAAAGTAAGCATGAAAATTGTTCCTAGATGAGAAAAAACCAATTGATAAACACATACCTGTATTCAGTCCATTATATAATACCTCATGGGTGTTGTGGTAATACTGTAAAAACATGACTTGTATCTTTGAAATATCAGATTTAATTTAAAGCAATTCCAAGCCAACTACTTTATTCCACCACTGGTTAGACATCCAGTCCCCACAATGTTTAAGTTAGTGAAGAAATGGAAAATCAGGGAAAGAACATACGCTAGTGTTGGTCAGCTATGTATGTGAAATGCCAAAAGCATTACAAAGAAAGATAGCTCAGAACACATTTCAGCATCAGTAAAGTGTGGGAAAAAAGGTTCATATCTTTTTGATACAATTTGGTTTTTTCTGTCATTTTCATTCTCATTACTTGATGGTTATTTTTTCAACTTCAAACACAAGTTGTAAAAATATATTTGTTTTATTTTTAATTTAGGTATATTTTAAAAAAGTGTAAAATAAATGTATTTGGAGGCTTTTAAAGATATCTTTTCTTTTCTCTTCTAACACAGGTTAAATTTACCAAATATTAGTGACAACCAAATAAAGAAATTTTTTAAAAAGGGAAATAGGAAAAGAAAAAGAAAAAAAAAAACCTCAAATACTTGAAAGTTACCAGCAGCTTTAATATGTAAATTGTGTTATTATTTTAATTGCATCATAGAGAAAGAGTCCAAGCTTCTGGTTAAATATGATAGATTGAACACATCATTTGCGTCTACTACCTCTAGAAAGTCTAATGAAATAACAGTAAAAGATTAAAAATGGCATAAACTCTCTTTCCTCACAAGGGAGGAATTGCGTGAAGAAGAGAGAAATTCGTGAAATTGTAGAAGATGTAAAACATATTGTTAAACACTAATTAATAGAGCAGAAAGAACTGAAGTCCAAGTGTTCTCTGCAGAAGGGAAAGGAAATCAGAGGCACTGAGTGCATGCAGGTGCCAGGGAGTGGGGCTAAGATCAGGTGAACTATGTGGAAGTCTGTTTGAGAACCAGTCCCGACTACCTTCCACTTCCTTCCCAGCTTTGGAAGCAGTGAAGTATCTCTTCCTGCCCTACCACTGTGAAAGTTTAAAGAAGTCGAAGTACGCAGGGCCTTTGGAACCCAGCTATCAGTCAAGCATATAGGATCAGAAGTCATATAGAAAACAGGATCATGAAGTGAGTCTACAAACTGGAAGGTCTGAATAAGAAGACCCCAGCCCCTTTTTCTATTAGCCCCCAGGCTTGCAGAGAGGTCTATACCTGCCCCCTTTGCATACCTATTATGGGCAGAAGATTAGAGGAGTTCAGGCTGGTAAAACTGACCTCTGAAGAGAAAGAATCTGACTTTTGGGAGTAGGTACCCTAATTATTTAGATGCTTCTCCACTCAGTACCCCCATGGTAAGACCCACCTTTGGAAACAGTCAGCCACAGGAACTTCCAGTCTGCTTTTTAGTGCTTTATCTTAAATGTAAGCAAAGAAACATGTATCTCCAGACATTTGAGGGAAGTGTCTAGCATAAAACAAAAATGAAGAAAAAGCCAGACAGAAATAGAACTCAGAGGAAATACAGCCAATGAAGAAAGAAAAATAACTCTCCCTCCCAAAAATATAAAATTAATAACCTCGAAGAGTTACAAAAAAGTAGTTTACCCATGATAGAAAAAAGGAACATCTAGAGAACAAGGCAAAACTTTTAAGAATTAGAAAAATAAAAGCAGAAATAAATATTCAATAGTAAATATTCAGAATGTAATTGGGGGTAGAAAAGTATCAAGGGTAGGGCAGCGGGAGTTGTTTTCCCTGGGTGCAGGCAATAAAGAGATGCATTGTGTGCAGGGAATTAAAAAATAATAAAGCCCACTAAAAATAATCTTTATAATCATGAGCCAACAATTCTAAATAATGTCCAGTGATAAAACATTCTGTTGTCTACCTCATTGGTCTCTACTTTATATCTAATAATTCCTCCCCTGAGCTTTCTTTGATTTATTGTTATTTTTTATACAGTTTTTTTCCCTCTTGGTATTTAATTTTATTGTTATATTTTTAACAGGTATAATTGACATACAATAAAATTTGCACATATTTAAAGTGTACAGCTTAAGTTCTACCTGTGTATATACCCATAAAATCATCACAACAATAAAGATAATGAATACCTCCATTACCCACAAAAACTTTCTCATTCCATTTGTAATATCTTCCTTCCCATCTCTCGCCAACTCCTCATCCTGAAACAACCACAGATCTGATTTCTTTCACTATAGATTAGTTTGAATTTTCAAAACTTTTGTCCGAGTGGAATCATCTATGGGCTCTTCTACCTGGCTTATTTCACTCAGCAGAATCATTTTGAGATTCATCCATGTTGCAATATCTATCAGCAGTTCATTCTTTTTTTTTGCTAAGTGGTATTCCACTACCTTTCTATCCTTAGTCTGTTGATGGAATGTTGGGTTCTTTCCAGTTCGGGGCTGTTATGAATAATGCTCCAATAATCTTTCATGTACAAGTCTTTGTATGGGCATATGTTTTGATTTCTCTTGGGTAACTAGGAGTAGAGTGGCTAGGTAATATGGTAGCTGTATGTTTAACCTTATGAGAAACTGTCAAAAAAATTCTCCAAAATGCTTGTACCATTTGACGTTCCCACTAGCAGTGTCTGAGAGTCTTAGTTCCTCCACATCCTTGCCAACAGGTAGTATGGTCAGTCTTGTTTATTTTAGACAATAGGTGTGAGGTGGTATCTCACTGTCATTTTCATTTACATTTTTTTAATGACTAGTGATGTTGAGCATCTTTGCAAGTGTTTATTTGACATCCATATGTCTTCTTTGGTAAAGTGTCTGTTCCAATCTTTTGCCTACTTTTATTACTGAATTTTGTGTTTGATAATCATTGAGTTTTGAGTTACGTATATATGTATACACAAACACATATATAAATATATATACATAAATGTATATATACACACATGTACATATTCTGGATGCAAGTCTTTTATCAGGGATATGCTTTGAAATTATGGTTTTGTAATATTTTTATTTCATGGAATTTACTGATGTTTTATTTGTGATATAAAATATAATCAATTTTTGAGAAGTATATTTTCAAGTATTACTGGTCTTTTGTCTTCATCTTTAATGCTTTTCAAATCTCCTTTTTACTTTCATCAAACTCCCTGAACTCCCCCTAACATTAGTTGTTTACTACTGACAACTGTTCCAAAATACTATATACAGAGACATGACTCCCATATGTTTGCATCTATGAAAATAATGTTGCTAAGCACACTCTGTATCAAAGAGATCCTTTCCCTTCCATTTGTATATTCTTCAATTCAGCAGAAAGTTATTGAACATAGTAACTGGATACTAGAGATACAAGTTTGAAGACTTGGTCCCTGTCCAGAGGAAGCATGGTAATCTTCGGTGTTTTTTAGCCCCCCACTGGGTTTTGCTAGAATCCCCCATGTTTTTGTCTCCATGTTTTAAAATACAATGTTCCAAAGACTTACAAATGTCATATAGTGTTACTCAAAATCCTTGGAGAGCTACCCAGAACAACTGTACTGATGATCACTAATAACAAGAATGTGTATTGTCTTCACTTCTCCCTGTTCTTTCTTACCTTTCTCTGAACCACAGAGACCCTGGCTCCAACAATTAGTAGGACATTACTATGACCAAGTGTAAAATTACTGGAGAAGCCAGAGAAAAATAATAGATACCAGAAAGTTAATATACAATTATATTGTAAAAACTAAAAATGGTCATAAAACTACAGTGACTAATAATGAAAAGGTTTGTTTGTGAAATGGGGAAAGTCAAATGTTTCAGCTAGCATGCACTTGTATATCTCGTACAGTATAACTTTATCATTAAGAGGATAAAAGGTAAATTAGACTAATTTCATCTCAGTTTTTACTTGTACAAAATAGTGATAAAATATCAACCTCATTGGGTTGTTGATAATATTAGAACTAATGAATTTACAGAATTTTCATGACACATAGCAGTCATTGGATATATGGCAATTCCTGTTTTCATGATTATTAATTCATTCGTACATAAAGATAGAAATTTAACATTTTAAACAATCATGCTGAGAAATAAATAACTTAAAGGCCTTTCTATCATACATTTGAAGGAATGCAGGGCTGCAGATGTTTTGTCTATCAGTAGTTGGAAAGAAAGAGTAGTAGTCATATGTGATTTCTGCTGACCTGAGTTTATTTCCAGTAACCCACAGTGGTCACAACAAAGCATTCAAATATGATTTTGTATATCTCAAATGTCATGGGAGAAGCTGGAACTACACAGGAGAAAATCATTGCCAGGCATTCTGGTTCTCTTCTCTTGTTTAAAAACAGCTTAACTCAATCCATCATTCAGTTTTATGCTCAAATATTCTTACTTCCAAAGTGAGGCCATCCCCTTCAGGCTAGTTTAGATACTCCTATAAGTGTTCTTATGCTCCCACCCTGACTTCCACTATCACAGTATTCATCAAATTTTTTCATAGTTATTTTTTGGTTCTATTTCTCCCCAACATATTGCAAACTCTATAAAAAAAAAAAGGTGATGTATCTGTCTTATTTATTTCTGTAGCTCTAGCACTGGGAAGTTTGTTTGCCACAATGTTGCATACTCAATAAATATTGAATAAATAAATGGATAAATAAATAAATTCCCTAATAGATGTGCAGATTTAAATTTAGGGCCAGAGACAGCTCTAGAATCATGGTCTGAAGTAGGTTCCAGAGAACATGCAAATATATTCCTCCGGAGGTTTTGGATAGAGTGGGAAAATATTATTTGTAACTCCAAGGCACCTCTCTACCTTTAACAATTTCCATAGACCCTCAGAGACCTTCTGGATTGGCAATGCTTTGGAACCAGCTAGAAGTCTCTAAGCTGTACATGTACATTGAATGTGTACATATTCAGATTACACTAAATAGTTTGTGGAGAACTAGCTGTGTACCAGGCTAAGAGCTAGATACTTTATGATGGAATTTCACTCAATGGCACAAACATTTGGGGGCAGATACTCACTTTTATTATAAATAAGGAAACGGGATACAAAAGATACCAAAACTGGTGCGAACTCATCTAGCTTGCCAGTAGAAGAATCAGAATGCACATAAAGGATGTAAGCTTGCATGTTGAGGGTGAATGTTTTGAGGTAGGGCACAGCAATCTGATTGTGTTCCAGGTGTTTTTGCACAGGTGCAAGCAGGTCTGACTGCATCATCAGTGAACACAAGTGAAGCCCAAATTGACCTTCTTATAGCATATGTTAGGAGTCAGTGTTATCCCTATTGACATTCACTTGTTGTTAGGCATTAGATTATTAAGTTTTCTAAGCCTCATTTTTGCCATCTGCCAAGTGAAAATAAAATGTGCCTATATTCTCATGAGGTTATTGGGAAGAGTAAATAAGACACTCACATGGAAGTCACACTGCATTAATGCAGCATTTCAAAGTTTTACAGGGATCATTAGCACAGTTATCTGTATTTTCTTACCCTGTTCCTATCTTACTGAGCAAGCCTTTTCTTGTCTTTATTTTCATTTGGGGGTTTATAACCTTTAGGTAACTACCCCTGCATTCTTTCAGTCATATTAATGTTATCCTAATAAATTTAGAGGATTATTTGCAGATTCAGACATAATGAAAACCAAATTAGTTTCCCAGAAAACTAACTTCTTACACTGAAAGTTTCCTGTGTCATGGTTGCCGTTAAAATGGGTGCAAAATCAAGAAGGTTTGATAGAAACAATAGTGAACCTGACTTTTACACACAACATTACACTTAGTAGCATCGCAACCCTTAGTTTGAAACTACCATCAATAAAATGTGAATTAAAAACTCAGACCTTCTTAAAATCATTGAATTCTATCAAGTTGCCAATAGCAATGTTACAAAGAGTTATGCTTTACTCCCACATAGGCAATATTTAAGGGAAACATGCATTTAGAAAAATGTGCGTTTTATACATTTAAAACCAGTTTTTATTTGTTTTTTAAAAACAAATTTTCTATTTCTGAAAAGAGCATACCATAATTTAACTAAACTGATGAGCAATGGAATATATTTCTTTGACAACACAAACTGTAGACTCATTTTGGTCTTTCAGAAGTGTAATATTTATGACAACCCTCAGGAAATTAAAAAGTTTGCTATTGCCACATCAGAAACAAGAAAAATAATTTATGCCATCACAAAACACAAAGCAAACCTTTTTGTGGAAAGTATTGCTTGATCTGTTATTATCAGCAGCAAACAGACTGCTGCATTGCCAGGATTTGCAGGGAGATCAAAATATCTGAGGTAAGCCAACTTGTCATTTTTCCCCCTCTTAAGTAAGGTTGGGTCATATAGAGGCAGCAAAATGCTTTGTGTTTCCTTACTGTGTTCCACCTAAATCACACAGCCAAATTTCAAGACTATTATGTTTATACAGTGAACTTCAAACACCTATTTCCTAATTTGGATTGATCAGAACATCTTCAAAACATCTGCCCAACTTGGTACACTGCCCAGGAAGTCTAGTAACTTTTGAGAAGAGAAACTGAGATTTATTGGGTAAGACAGGGAACTACCTGGAAAATTATGAGGTTTTAGTAAGACTATCAGTACTGCTAAATTTGCCAAGAGTCAGCCCTTTGGAATGCAGTAAGAACTCTGTGCAGCTTTAAAATAAACTCTTCGATTAAATGCAAATGTGAGAAATTGTCATCTGTCAGAATTGATATTTTTCCTTGGAATAATGTATGAAATAGTAAATGTCGAAAGTATGGTTAATAGATTTCCAGAACTGGCACAATTTTCCTACATGGTATGGTCTGGAGGTAATGAGAGTCTGCTTTCTCATAACACTATCTCTCTTCCAAGTCGTGGATGCTCACAATTTACTTTCTAAACAAGTCTTGTCGACTTTCCAAAGAAAAGGAGCATGTAGCAAGGTAAAGGTATAAGGTAAGAAAACAAACTGGATTACTGCCAAACATTGTCAAAGGAGAGCATTTTCCTTGATGGATTCACCATGACTTCAGGTGTATCCTCAGTGTTTCAAACTTAGAAGTTTTATTTGTGAGCATTCTGGAAGTGGATTTGTGTCCCAGGAATTGATTCACATTAACCAGAGTTCATAGAAATATAATGGATAAAACTAGGTGATATTTTAAGGATTAACATTGAGATCTACAACTGATCCTGTATCTGCGCATTTCATCCTTTATCCAGAGCATTCTCCCCAGGCAGTCCAACCAGAAAGAAAGTCAAATTATCAGAAGTTTGCTTGGAAGGATGGAATCCGAATAAAAACTATTTACAATGTGATTTGAGTATTTAAATTCATCATACTGGATGACTATTTAAAAATTAGGGTTAGTCCTTTTAGGAGGCAAGCCTTCCCAAGCACTTTGGAAGCTTCTCTCTCTTTACCTCTTTGCTCCCTATATCCGTATATAAAAAAAAAGTGCTCTAGGAGAAATATGCATTGACAAACACTGCTTTTCAAATCAGTTTCTCTGATAACTTTTGCCCCACGATGTAAGGGAGACAGCATTAGATTACAGATAATCTAGGAAGGAGGATAAAATTCAACAAGAAATATGGATAAAGAGGCAAGAAGTGCTGAAGATATATTCTACTACTTCACAAGTTTAATAGGATCTACTTTTGTGGCTTATTTCTATTTCCAAGCCTCCTTCTTGGGAGTTCGAGCACCCATCAAAATGACTATTAACTAGGAAGTCAAATGCCTCTGTGAAGCAAAGTCAAAAGGAGTCACAAGTGCATTCATTTTGTTTCTTTTAGGAGAAGTATCTATTTAATTCTTATTCTGAAGGCCATTACTTTATTATTTTACATGAACTTAATGTTATAAATTAAGTAAGTGTGGTTGCATAGCGTAACAGTTAAAGCCATAGGTCTAAAACAGATCTGGCTTCGGGTGTTAGGTCATCCATTGCTTAGTTGTGTGACTTTCTCTAAACATGGGGATAATAAGAGTACCTGCCTCACAAAGTTGTAGTAGGGATTGCGCTGGAGCATGGAAAATGCTTGGCAGAAAGCCTGGTGGGCGTGTAGTGCTCCTTAAATTCTGGTTGCTACTGATGGTGCCATTGATATAACCCTTGTTGCTGCTGGTGATGCCTTTGTGGGGATTCTTCTGATATCTTCAAATTTGTCCCACATAATAAACAATTTATTTTCTATGGAATACAATAGAAGAACAGCTTAGTGCAGACCATTGTCTGTCACCTGGCCTTTTGCTGTAAATTCAAGTCTGATAGTTTTCAAAACTGCACATAGCTACCTATTGCACTGCTGGATGTGCAATTCTCTAGACTGCAACTCTTCCATGGCACCTGCAGGGACTCAATCTGGCTAACAGGGTCCTTGCAACCAAGCTTTTGCCCAACTCTCCAGCCTCTTCTCTTTCCCCTTCTTTTTACTTTATGATGCATTAACACCAATCTGCTTAACAGTCCTTTACACAGTGTCCTTGCCTTCACTCACATCTCTCGGCTCTGCCAGAATGCCCTCTCATCCCCCGTCTATTGAGCTAATGCCTACATACCCTTGAATAGTCAGTTCTTACACTCTCTCCTAGACCCCCAACTCAGTGATTGGCTCATGACTGTCCCCCAGCACCCAGCACACTGCTCGGCAAACTGTGGGCTCTCAAAAAACTAATGGATAAAAGGATACCCCTTTGATAGGGCTCTGAAAGTGCACCCCGCTACAGAGAGATAAGGAAATGGAGGCACAAAAAATTTCCATTTGCAGGTCTGAGGTGCAATACTGGTCAGATCGTAAAAAATAGTTTTTATGTATATAAATATGGCAGAACTTGTAGCACAACTGTTGTTAAATCTAAAAGTCAACAGATCATTTTAGGACACACCCTTCGCTAATTAGTTGAATTAATCCAGTTATTATGGAAGAACAAATCATACTAAATCATTTCTATATCTGATTTTTTTAAAGACTTTGGACCCATTACAATCTATCTGGTTGTTAATTTGAAAGTTCAGAGTTTATTCATTTTACTGAAGAAAATAATTGAAAGTTGTTAAGTACGGTTCATACAATTAGTCACTATTTTTGACTTACACATTTAATTTGCTCAAGTCAAAACAAGATCTCTCATCCAGTCAGTACTACAAGCTCAAGCTAGTAGCTAACACGTGAAGTTTGCCACCGTCTTCGTCATGCTTCTTGTGATCACATATAACCTAGATTCTGGAATTAGTACTTATCTGAAGTTTTTGTTGATACTTGAGGTAAAAGGAAGCTAATCTACTTTATCCCAGATGTACTGGCTTTGTAATATTAACAGTAGCACACTTTTTTTCCGCCTCAGTGTGCTAAACAGTCATAATTCAGATAGTACTTGAGGAGTAGATGTTGGGAAGGAATGGTTCTGAGGACAGCACGGCGGTTGGGAAGTAATCAAATGCCTTAAATACATAATGTTGCATGTTGCTAGGGACTTGTACCATTAGCCTTCACGAACTTTACCTCATAGCTACTGCCTCCGCATGAGTAAACCCACTGGAAACTTGGCTTAATTAAACTTTTGAGAAGAAACATGTGCTTGGTAATACATTTTGAACTAAGTAACTATTGCCTCCTCATTACTAACATTAGAATTTAACCATGAAGGCTGTCCCATTTTAGAAACGCAAGCAAAGGATGTGATTATAAACATGCAATGATAACTCCAACTGCACATTTTAATCTGTTTTAAAAGAGCAAAATCAATTCACAGAACTTCTGCTCTACAATGTTTGGGTAAAGTATATCTTAAGCTCACTAGGTCTAATCTTGATGTAGCCTCATACTGATGAAAGGTACCAACTCGTTTTTCCAGCATAATTAGAAAATATGAGGGTACTTTAAAAAGTTCTTGGAAAAATAGAATTAAGAGATAATACAAATCTTTCCATGAGCTTTTAAAAGTACCCTCGTATGGCACTCTAAATGAGATTTCCCTGATGACTAAATATTTCCCCCTTTACATCCATAATTTAAAAAAGAAAATAGCAACAGTAAATGATAGTGTAAGGTCACATGGTATAATGGGGAGACCTTCAGCCTTGGTTCCAGTTACGTGGGAATTAGGACCCCGGCCCTGCTACTCACAAGATATATGACCTTAGAAAAAATCACTTAACATACCCCAGTTTCCTCATCTGTAAGATAAACATAATATTATCCACCCTGTCAGAATGTTCTGATGATTAGAGATATGCTTGTGAAGGCACAGGGACATAATAGGAGCCAAAGATAATTAGCCAGTATTATGGTTCATTCTATCATTATGCATACAGACTGATAGAATTTTAGAGTGGAAAAAGAAGGCAAGAGGTAGAGAGGTCTCAAACTCAAATGCTGTTGGGGAAAAGCAAGTGAGTGGGCGAAGGAGACGGGGGTAGAGTGGGGGAACCCTAGTTGAATTGGGGACTGTATGCTCTCCTTTAAGGCTTCTGGACTCAGAATCATTTAAATACCACAGACAAAAAAATCTCACTTTAGCTACTCAAATTTGTCCCAGGCAAGAGACAGTTATCCAGCAGGTTAGTGGCAGAGTTGAAATCAGAATTTGCTTCTGTAGTATGTTTCCTTGAGCTTCCTCCTTTCATTCTCAAGTTTATCTCTTTCTAGAATCCCTAAGAAATCTAATGTCTTTTTTTGTTTGTTTGTTTGTTTCTGCATGTTGCTTTCCTTTGGACCAAGTTGAACCTATTTTCCTCAGCTATCCTGGCCAATGAGAAAACAAATACTTTCACATACCTCCACTTTGGGCCTTAAATAACAAGGCTCAGATAAAATGATCTCCTAGCTGTCATTTCTGATTTTTCAAGCCTAGAGACAGCTGGTTACAGACCTTTCTTCCCCTCTCTAAACCCCAATTTCTAATCCCATCAGCTTTCTGTTAGCTACTCTATTATCATCACTGTCTTTTTAAATTCAATCTTGATTTATCATTCTCATTTTCTGACATCAATTTCTCCAGTGCATTTAGGTCAATTTGATAGGTAGCTAATGGTCATTAATTTGTATTGCATTTCATTCCTATATTAGAGAAGATTGGTGCTAGTATTATTCCCACTTAACAGATGAGGAAATTGAGGCACACAGGCATTGAGCAGCTTGCCTAAGTTCTCACAGCTCTAAGTCTTGGGACTGGCTCCAGAGCCCAGTTACATTCTACATCTCTTGAAATTGGGAATTCTTTTAACATAATACAAGTTTTGTTTTTATCTCCTTTCTTCCTCAGATATGTCTTTGCTCTACAATGTGGAAACAAGGGACCCAGATTTTTGCACACTGCTAGCAACAGGAGTGAAATCTGGATCACTGGACTAAGTGTTGACCCAACAAAACAAACTTCTCGCTTAACCAGTCTGTTCCACCCTGTGCCCTAGTGACCCCAAGGACCTGGTCTGTGTTTGTGTTACTTTTTATCTAGCTTATGGATGACAGAGTCCCATGGGCCTTTGCTGATTCAGACTGTCCAGCATCTGAACTGCTAGGGAGTAGGTGAAGCACTGATCCATTCAGGTTGAAGAAGCAATTCAAACTTGGAGGAAACTTGTTCCATAAAGGTTCTTAATCGTAGAAGACTGATTTATATCAAGAGAAGAGCAGCACTATGTAACAGTGCTTCTGACAACCTTGATATTTAATCCAGATTATTTATATGTATTACAGGCTTATACTCGTTTGCAACCTTGGCAAAACTTTCTTTTGTCTTTATACTTTACAACAGCCTCATTTGCTTTCATTTACTCATACAACAGAAAGGATGTAAGCCAAAATGTCTTTCAAAGGAGCCACATCCTTTAACAAATGCAAAACATGTGGAAGAATAAAACAGCTAAATTCTGAAAAGAAAAATGGGTTTTTCGAGCTACTGACTAATATGTAAATATAAAATAATTTGGTTATAGGAATATATTTGTCTTAGTTTTAACATTTATTGGGCTCATTTTGGTTTAGCACACTTTTTCCGACTATTGAAAAAAGTGTTACTAGCCATAGTATTTGAAATAGTAAAAACAGATCTGACATTTGTGTAACTTTTAGTTTTAAAGCTGATATTCTACAAATTAAATAGCAAACTAACCATACCTATATTAATCCCTGTATTAATATTTAAATATGTTACCCTTTACATTTGTAAATAGAGTTGTAAATAATGCTTGGAGTCATCTATTTTAATGTCTTGGTTGTGCTTTTGCTTACTGATAACCAAAAGTTGAAATTCAAGGGCATTTTTTTTTTCATGATGTATCAGTCTAAATTTTATTTGTTTTTAACTACATTATTATGTGCATTGTTTTTGTGTGTGAGTAGTCACAAGCAGAGAGAGCTTACAGTATAAAACTTTGAAAATTGCCCAAGTGACTCTCTCCATTGAAAGAAAGTTGTTTGGACAGGTCCGTATGTACATACTTTTAGTATGTTAAAAATATTAACATTAAAGGCATTTTTTTCATAAATATTTTAATACTAGTTGAAAATAGAATCCTAGCATACCTTATAAAAAAAATACCAAGCCATAGTCTTTCCCAATTGAATTTGCCTCTGAAAAGTATAGTTAAAACTGTAAACAGTACATTGAATCTAACAGTGAAAATGCCAGACATCATGTGGAATGTTAGACTCAGTTTGTCTTACATTCAGTAAAGCAGAATGGACCTGGAATACATTTACATCAAGACCACAAGGACAAAGAATGTGTCTGTTTCTTACTAGGATTGGACTCTTATCTAGGTAGTTTGCAAAGAAACAAAAATGTAAGAACATAAAGCATAAAGAATATATTGATCAGTCCTTTCTTTCTAGCCAGGTTAAAAGGGAGAACTGATTGAAATTTAACAGGATAACCTTGTGTATCCCTCAAATGGTCAAAATACGAACATCACAACAAATGAAGGAACTTAACTGAAAAACATGCCAAGAGTTGGTTTGCTGGTGAGCAGCTGCAACCTGAATATAGTATGCATCAAGTTGCCATATTCCTGATTGCTACTGATACTGGCTCCAGATCTCCTGACATAGAACCAAAAGTCTAGCGCTTAAATTGCCTCTCCCTCATGCACGATAATGGAAAGTTCCTGCTTTGTGTTGCCTGCATCTTCAGAAAATCTCTCATCAGATTCCCAAATTTTTCTGCCTCGCAGACCACTTAATCTTATTCATCACAGCTAGAGTTGCTGTGGCAAATGGCTACGTGTACAATGTTACTTTCTCGAACTAGAATAGAATGCATATTTAACTAATTTTGCATTTGCTAAACAGGTAATCTTAATTTATCCACATGTATGAATCACTCATTGAAGTTTTAAAATATTCAAAGGTGGAAATATGAGTGATGAGATTACTGCCCACGTAAGAGGCAGAAATAAAATTGAATGAAACACATGGGAGTCTAGAATTTGTTTTTTATGCCTAGATGCCAAGGATCAGAAAAATGGGAATTAGGGAGCTTTATGAAATAAATAAATACTAGGTAAAGTGATGTACTGAGGTATAGTAATGGTGAGTTTGTGTATGCTCTAGAAGAGAGAGAATTTTAAAAGTCATAGCTAATGATAATTAGGACATGGTCTAAAGTAGAGGTGATCTAAATGTCAAAGTGATGAACATAGATTATTAGTGATTATAAAGACTATGGAGATAGAAGTATAAGGCGAAGCACATGTGGTGTGCTAGTAGGGTGGACTGCTAAGATGGCTGACTAATCATTGTGGATAAATGAAGAAAACAAGTTAGATAAGAATTAGGTTGAAAACATGATACAGTAGGGAGAAAAAACTGGAGGTTGCTATGGCAAGGGCAACCATAATTAATGTCTGAAAATGTGGGGAGGTTGAAATACATGAGCTTGTTGTTTTACAAGTTTGATGATACTGCAGATGAAGCAGTTCTGACTGACATCAGGAACAGCCTTGCAAGTGGGTAACTACCATAGGGAAACTTATAAGAGCTGAGCAGGACAAGAAATTGTGAGATTGGAACATTCAGACTGTCATTGACATGAATGTCGAAGTTACTTACATATAGCTCGTAGGTGAAGAAAAAAATGTGTTAGCTTGCTATTAAAATATCTGAGGAAGAAAAATTCATTCTCCTTTTCCTTTAAATATCTAACATTTGTTGAGTTCCTTCTACTTTTCAGTGACACTGAATCAGGTGCTAGAAAAAAGCAAGTGTCTTAGAGATAAAGATAGGAACCAATTTATATATAGATAAGATAGATATCAAAAGAAACTCACAAGAACTTAATTCTTAGAACTCTCAGTTTAATAGAATTTAATTGAATATCACTCATTTTCTAATGTTTTCACTTTAAAATAAATAGATCATGTATCTACTGCCTCCAGTCATTGACTTTAATGAAATACTTCTTCACTTACAGCACAACTGCAGGACTGATCTAGCAGTTTTTGAAAGTAATCTGAATTGAAATTAGTAATTGGGACCTAAACTCTTAATTGTTTTTCTTATTCTAGCAAAATACACTTATCCAAACTATCCTGCTTCAAGCAGCGAATGTGATTAATTTCTGTAAATCCATCAGAGAGTTTTTCAGAAATCATGGTTATTATGAAAAAGTAATAACTAAATTTGATATCAGGGAATAAATTTTTATATGGTTTTCTTTACTCAGTTAATGTTTTCTGAAAACCTACTATGTGCCAGGCACAGTGGAAGAAGCAGGGTATATAAACATTAGAAGGTTTATGTTCAAGTTATTGGAGACAAATGCAAACATGTAAGGTGGAATAGAACACAATAGAGTAGTACCAAAGCTATAAGAAAACGATGGGAGAAGGAGCAACTAAATCTGTTAGGAGAGGCAGGAAAGGTTTCATAGAATAGTAAATAATGGAGGAGTCTTAAAAAATATAGGGGAAAAATTCCAGGAAGAAAGGAGATGTAGCAATCTTTTAGGTAGAGAGAACATATACATGTACGTGCAGTCATGGAAGGCTGATGGAGCATGGAGTATTTCGGAAATAAGAGTAGTTTGTCTAGACTGCTGAGTGAAGGCACGAGCACATGGGGTGGTGGTAGGTGGAAATGATGTGGTGAATGATCTTCTCAAAGCATAAATCTATTATATCATCCCTTACTTAAAGGCTTATCTTTACACCTAGAGTAAACATAACTTCCTTCCTTTTTTCCTCTCATCTTGTGACACCCTTTTCCTTACAACCTATGCTATGAGTCACAAAAACAAATTTAACAAATATTTAGTAGGTGCTGGGGATACTGCAGTAAACAAAATAAGCCCTGCCTCGGGATATTTGCACACACTGTTCCCCTTAATTGGAAGACTCTTCCTTCTATTCTTTGCATGAATAGCTCTTCTCTTAATTTAGGTGCCAGCTTCTGTATTCATCATAAGAAAGGATTCCCTATGCATTTAATATAATGAAGACCCTGATTACTTACTCTTTTTCAATTCCTTGCTTGTTTCTTCCCACTAGAATGTATGTTCCAGGAGGAAAAGGATTTTTGCTTATTTTTTTCACTGTTATATCTACAGTATCTAGGACAGTGCCTGGTTCAGAGAAAGGAACTAAGTAAGTATTTTGAATGAATGAAAGAATAGTATTAACCACAAATTATAAACATTTTACATATTTTTTAAAATTTTACTTAATTTTGTTATATTTTTTGTCTGCCTCCCAAGCTAGAATGTAGTTCATGAGAGTAGGAACCAAACCTTTCTTGTTCACCCTGTCTTTCCACCATGATTAACACAGTGCCTGGAATGTATTTATTGAATTGATATTTATTTAATTAATTGATGGAAAGAAATGGAGGAGTTGAGAATGTAGGAAGGATGAAGAAGCCATACCAAAATAGAAAATTCATGGAGAAGAGCTGGGTCCTTTTACTGGTTTTGCTTTATTTTGGGAGACAATGAAGACATGAGTTCAGTTTGGATATGTTAAGTTTGACAGTCCTGTCCATGTGAGTTTCGAATGTGAAACTTGAGCCTTTAGAACTTCTTAAGAATAGATATGAAATCTTCAGTGTTAGTTATTGAAATCATGTATGTGAATAATATCATCTGAGGAAATCATGAAGTGTACCCTTACCAAAATGGTGGTCAGAAATAGAAATACACAAAAGGCAGCTTATTTTATGGAAGGATACCTAGCTGTACCTTGATATTGTGATGTTGAATCTTTCTTAGGGGAGAGATTAGTCTGCTAATTTCAGTAATAACACAGAACTATAATACATGTACTCTACAAGTTTCATTTTCAACTCCAACATCTTGAAAATAGGAGAAAAAGAGTTTATTAATGGAAAATCTCATTAATAAACTCCCTATTTCACTCCTACAGGTCCACTTTTGGCTTATATATGTATATACACATACAATTATATAGCTTCTAAGTCAACTATCAAATAATGTAAAGAACATTAAAATGAAAATGGATTAATATAAAATTCTATGTGTGCTGAAATTTCCAGGACACAAAATTTGTAATTTAAGCTTAATTAACCTGAGAGATAAAGATGTATAGACAAGCAATGGTCAAAAGAGAGTGGCAAAGAGAGGGAAGTCATAGATGTCCTTCATGAGGATGCTCTGCAGCCAGCCCTATGTATGACATCGCACAGAAAGAAGTACCAAGATATACATCAAATTTCATGAATCTAAAGTGGGAGGTGGATGAGTGGAGGGGGTAGCAAAGTTGTCCTGTAAAGGAGCAGATAATAAATAATTTAGATTTTGTGGGTCAAGAGGCCAAATTGAGGTTATTATACAGGTAATTATATAACAAGAGTTCAAATAATAATAACAATAGAGTTCAATTTTTTGTAAGACAGGTTTACTAATAACAAGAATGGAATTCTTTGTTTTTAAAATAATACTTTGCTTTGTTGGGGTTTAAATATATTATTTTCTGTCATTAAAATGAATTTCAAATATTCATCTGTTAATTATGATCTGAAATGAAATTTTATGTGTTTCATATTTGAAAATGTTCTTTCACACAGTTAGATATTGCCAAACACATATGAATCCAGAAGAATATGACTGTAATTGAGCATATTCATTGCTTGGAAGGCATGTAAAATTCTTACAGAATTCTATTATATTCTTCTCTTGATATTTTCCTTTTAGCATGTAATTACATTGTAGATTAATCATTCCCAATTGAAGGTTATATGGCAGCTTCTCAACTGTACAGTTTAATGTATTTTTAAGCATGGAAATTTCCTTTGTACTTTCATTAAGGCCTGAAGACACTAGTTTGAGTTTAGAAAATATATCCACTGTAAATCTGTATGGAACTGGAGACCTTTTTTTCATTTTATCTTTGATAATACAGGAAGTGCACTGATATCTGTTTGTGATAGGCGAATTATAAAATGATTCATGAGGTCCCCAGCCTCTGTTGTACACATACTGTGTAATATCTGGGACTGTGAATAGTATGGATTTTACTTCCAATTATTAGGCCTTACCAAAATTAGGCCTTTTAATTTTGGTCTAGAAGTTAGAGATGATAGAAATCAGAGATTCTAATCATGAGAAGGATTTGATACACTGTTGCTGGCTTGAAGTTGAAGAAGGCCATGTGGAAGAAACGTGGACAACCTTTAGATACTGCAAGTAGCCTTTTGCTAATAGCCATCAAAGAAAATATGTCATTTGTCCTAAAACTGAAAGAAATTGAATTCTGCTAACAAGAATGAACTTGAAAGTGGGTTTTCCCCCAAAGCCTCCAAATGAGGACTCAGCCTGACTAACAACTTGATTTCAGCATACAGAACTGTGAACTAATACATGAGTGTTATTTTAGCTGCAATGTTTGTGGTAATTTGTTACACAGATATAGAAAAATAATATATTTGACTCAAACAATGTAAGCTTTTGTTAAAATGACTTTATTGCAGTAAACATTTCACATATAAATACTGTTTTGTATATAAGTTTAAGTTGAACCCATTAAGAAACATTATCAAGTCTGAAGTAGAGCTGATTTCCAAAATAATTCAATATTTAAAAATAATTTTTGAGAGATATTATTCATGTTTAGAAAAATTTCAATCTCAGCCCTGAGTTAAAAAAATGTATAATAAAACTTGACCACTGTTAACCCATAGAGCTGCTATATGGTAGGGCAACTCAGCATATTTTGTTTCTATTTCCAACAAAAATTCATGGAACTAAGGATGGTTAAGGTCACAAGAGTGAATGAAGTTCATCATTGACATTACTGGTCTACTAATACACAATAGATTGGAATATTTGCTGCAAAATTACTAGGAATAAATAACACCTTAAGCACTTTTTCATTTTCACAACCTTTGTAAATTTATACAATTAATCTTTTCTCTGCTCTATACATATTTTTGACACCATCAATTTTAACATCTTAGCTGGTTCCACTTCAGGTTGTACTGAATTAGTGTTTATTCAAATTTAAAAAAAAATATTTTGCCTTTAGTTGTTCCAAGAAGACTGTAGGAATAATTCTTCAGTCACTTAACACTAGTGATTTACTCCTCAAATAAACAACTCAGCAGTATTGGTAACATCTGTTGGCTGATCAAGAGCCACAGAAACCACTCTAAATCACTTGCCTTGTTTTTAAATCGACTATTGATGTTACTCTAAATCATCTTCAATTCTTTGAGCAACTGTTTTCACAAAAAGGCTAATAGTCTTAAACAAGCCTATTTTTTTCTGGACAAATTTCTTCAGCTGCTTCAATCAAACACAATTCGATTAACTCAAATCAGCAGTGGCTTTTCTTCCTTGAGAAACTCGGAAACTTTGGTTGTGTCCTCATTTTCATTTTTTACTTTTATGAAGATATTCTGCTATGATCAGATATTCCATTTTAAATTTTCTAATTTTTTGACTATTGCTTATGAGTTAGAAATGTAGTGATGAGTGCTTAGTTGTTGATATTAATGTTGACATATGATGTCTTATTTTAGCATGACTGTAATGTCACTGCATAATAAACATGATGCCCATGGTGTGTTTTGACTATATGTGTGGCATTTGAAAAGCTACGGAATTATAATTGTGTCACTGTGATTATTAGTGCACTGAGCAGCAATGAGAAGTGATAAGACCGTCACATATAGAATCTGTGGTGGCTTCTTAGCTTCATCATTGTAATATAATATGTACATATGATAATATATAACACTTAGATAATATATAAACAGATGAGCATGGCTGAGTTCTAATAAAACTTTGTTTATGGACACTAAAATTTAAATATAATTTTCACATGTCATGAAATATTCTTTAAATTTTTTTCAGCCACTCAAAATGTAAAAACTATTCTTTGCTCACGGACCTTACAAAAATAGGCAGCAGGTCAGATTTGGCCCACAGGCCATAATTTGCCAGCTCCTGTTCTAAAGCTTAGATGTTTCATGCTTAAAGAAAAACAGGCCTGGGTTATTGACTGGAGTCTTTATGTGATACTATAGAATTCAGATAAAATATGAATCTGAAACAGCACAGAATATTAATTTCAGAAACGTCATTTTTCTTAAGCCTTCACGTAACATGATAAGAGTTCAACACAGAAGTATTCCTTCATGTGCTTCTTGAGGCTGCATTCCTTGATATGTGATCCATGGATCAAGCACCTTAGGGGGTGTGTGCTTATTACAAATGCATATTCGTGCGTCTCTCCAGTTTTATTTTGTTAGGAATCTGAACTTTTAATAAACTACCCAGTTAATTCTTGCGTATAGTAAAGTCCAAGAGTGACTTCCTTAAGATAGAGATTTTTTTGGTAAGTATTATAAATGACCAAATCAATGTTTCATGTTTATACATGAAAACAGAGGACACGGTATATGTATCTAGTTATATACAGAAATGTCAAAACTGGCATAAACCTACTCAGCAAATATCACTCTGACAAATTGGTAGTAGGACAAATGAAACTGAGAAGCTCAGTCTTATGTGTACACTAAACACACACAATACACATGCACAAATGCACACATATATATTACACATATATACACACAACATATGTCTCTCAGTAAGAAACTAATGTATCTACAAAATTTTTATAACTTTCTCCTTATAATCATTCAGGGTAAAATTTCATGTATTCATATTTACGTTTATTAGGAATTTGCATGTTTTTATATTAGGAATGTATTAGTAGGGAACATATCAATTTTAAAATCTAATATCTAATTTAAATTCTTGTTTTCCCCTCAAAATATTTCCTTTGGCAAAACATTTATTCTTTAAAACTTCAAAGCTTATGCAAACTGGTAAGGTCAGGACTTAATATGAATAATTTTTAATTTATTCTTTAGACAGTACAGGGGTTGGAATATCCTCATTTGTTTTAATTAAAATTTTCAATGTGTTAAAATATGTTCACATAAACTCAACTCTCAAATATGAGAAAAAATAAACAAAACAGTTGCTATATGTATAAACAGTTGCTTAAGACATAGCACAGACTAACAAAGGCCAATAATGATGACAATTTTTTAAACAGTGCATCTGGGTATGCTTGCTTATGAGATCCTGCATTAGAAATTAAATTAGGATTATAAAGGAAGTATGATATGAATTTTGAACATTCCATAGCAGCCATTTATAGATAATGTTACCATACCTTAACATATATACATTTACATATACATATATATACATTACCATACCTTAATACATGTACTTAAACACATTCAAGAAGCTTATGCTCATCATTTAGAAAGCAAGAGTTTTTATTTACTGCATAAACAATATTGCAGCAAGAGCAGAAATGTTTTAAAAAAAGAAAAAACACACATGCAAAATTCCACCACCTTAAAAAATCAATATCTTCATGCTCCCTAGTCCAAATGCACTTATTATTTTTACTATTGCCAATCATAGTGGGGATAAAACTTTCTGCCTTATCATCATCATAAGGGTCATTTATAGTGATGGCATTGAGTAGGTAAATTTTAATTATATTGAACAGTCTCTGAGTGTTGAATAATTACGTTAGTTGCTGATTTTTTAATTTAAAAAATATCTTCAAACAAGAACCAGCTAGAAGGCAACCAGTCACCCAGTCAAATGTTGCCAACCATTAGGTGGAAATTGGTTAGATAGGAGATAGCTATTCCTAGTAGATCAATTATTGTTGCTGTTGCCACATCTCTTACTCAAAAGTTAGTATGCTACCAATTATGGAACAGAGTTGTTGCAAACTACTTTTTCTCTTCCCGGGTACACGACTAGATTACATTCCAAATTTCCCTTACAAGTAGATTTGGCCATGTGACAGGACTCTGGTTAATGGAGCATTAGCTTAAGCAATGTACAACACTTTCAGGCTGGCCCATCAAACTTCCCACAAGCCAGCTTCCAAGATCTTTCTCATTTTTTCATTGGAAGGAGACAGTGTACAACCCTGGAAGCCATGTGATAAAGACGGTAGAGATTCCATTAACTTGAGTTCCTGAATGACTAAGTGGAACAGAATATCCCCTACTTTCCACTAATCTGGAATTGCTTGGAGTGTTTTGTGAGCAATAAATAAACTTCTAGTTGTTTAAGCAATTATAAATAGTGGGGTCAATTTATTTCAGCATTTACTATTTCACTGTTTAATGTAATTGGGGACATAGGCAAAGAGGAGGGTGTGTTTTCTCTCTTCTTTCCAAGACAAAACTGCTAGCAGTCTTGTCCCTCCAATGTGTGCACTATTCCTGCCTTCACTGTCATCACCCGTTTCTACTTGAGCCTGTAGTAAAGCTCTTCTACAGATACAAAAACTGGGTGAGCTTTACCCAATTTCTATTAACACGTCTACAATGGTAAAAATGACCATTTAATCCTGTAGGCTTAGTTCTTTTTAACTGACAAACTGCCATAATGCGAAACCATGTATAGACATTTTACAAAGCAGAATGAATTAGAATGGACTGAAACCTCCAGAAGTGCTTGCTACCTCTGAAGATATAGTTCTATCTAGAACAGTTAGAGCTGGTATTACATTAGATTGTTTTGGCAACCAATTTTACAATTAAAGGCTTGAAGAAAGGAATGCTGCTGCTACAATTTCAGGAATGTTTAATCTTTTGCCAATAATAACACTGACATATAATTATGCCCATTGTCTGCTATATCTATCATGAACTTAACCATAAAATGTAACTGTACAGCATCTCATCTTATTCCTAGAAATGAACAAAATATAAGATTCCTTAAGTACAATTTGCATCATGTCTATATGCATCTAATTTCAAGTAAGTTTTCAATTTAACTTTGCATTCCTTAAATTCAGCTGATGACCTATCTTATTTCCTATGCTAGTTCTTCCAGAACTTTTCTAATCCTTTCAAGTGTACATCTCCAACCCTGCATTCTCATTTTCAGCAATTAATATTACTGAGATGCTGCAGGTCATCATACACAAGTTCTCTCAAAGTCTTCAATGTTCACTTATCTTTATGTTCACCTATATGTTCCCCCTTACTTCCAATAGCAGATAAACAACTTTGCATTATGTCTTTCAAGACACTAGATTATTGTTCTGTATTGTAGGGAAGGGCCAAGATTAGTTATGGACTAGGGACTACAGAGAGACAAATGGGCCGTAATAGAGAACTATAGTCTCCCCACAGATGTCAGAGACCTGAGGAGAAGGAGAGAATATAGGTATAGATATGTGTACTGTACTTATCTATACCTATTTAGATATGTCTACAATTTTTATAGATATTTCAATTTTGCTTCTAGTCTTACTTTGCCAGAGTTTAATTTAAGCCCAGCCTTATTTCTTAATATTTTCATTCTTGGTCACAAGAAATATGTTATTCTGCAGAGGACTAAAGACATGCTGATTAAAATTGCTATTCCAGTAATATAAGGGTTATTAGAATTTCATTGTCTTTAAAGAGATGTACAGAGCAAGCTAGATTGTTCTTTTTGTAGCCCTTTCAGATACTGACGTTTCATCTGTGGTAATAGAGTGTTAATTACAGAGACCTAGTCAGCAGATCCAGGACCAAGAAAAGACAATCTGCTGGTCCGAAAGATTTCAGTTTAGTGAACAAGAAAGCTATAAATGTTAACTGGGGTTAACATTTAACAAGCAAAGTGATGAGTTAACTTCTTTATTAAGTAGACATATGCCATGTTATGTTAAGGAGCAGGTGGAGATTCTCCTCCAGTCTCACTAAGTCAAGACAGGGTCATGGAAGGTGAAATATACCATGTAGGAAAGAGACAACTGAGCATATGTAGAGCTAGGTTGAGCTGACTATGAAAGATGGCATTAGCACAGTTTATTTCCATGATATCTTTCCAGAAAGTTAAGCATTTTTTCTTCCACTATGTCACCTTTTCCAAGACTACTACAGAAATACTCCATGAATCAGAATACAGACTCGATTGGAAAAGTTTTGAGTTTTTCTGATGAGAATTATTTATTACATGATACAATATTCTAAACTTGGCAAGAAATTAGCTAGGATAAAATGCTTAATATAAGCAAACTTATTTGAGACCCCCATATTCTTACTTTTTAAAATATAAAATGTAAAATATTCTTAAGGATACGTTCTTTTACTTAGATGTGGTGAGGCGAGATGGCCAGGAAAAAATATTCAATAAAATTTCAGAGTTTATCCAAAGAGCAATAACTTTAAAAGGGATAAATAAAAAGAGTTGTATAGTCTTATCTGAGTGCAATTTTCTAAAATGACCTAATCTCCACCACAGACATAAGATTAGCCTGCACTGATGCCAACATTTCAGACATTTGGTAAGGTATTTATCTCTTTTCCACTTAAAAAACAGCTCGGTGCTATATATAAAAACAGAGAAATAATTTATTTCTTCAGCATTTCCAAGAGAAACTTTCTGTGCCATAAGATTCTTTAAGTGATAAATGTCTTTTTAGCAGCAGGAAAAAAGATGAATAAACCAAGTATGAATTCATGAAATACATATAAAAAGAGTTTATGAAAAGTAGAGTATTTACAAACACTGAAATATGTCCTCTATATTGTGTTAAGCAAAGGAAAGTACAAAGTAGTTAATGAGAAATTCCTAATCTTGTGACTTAATTAAGTAATTGGAAAAGGCCAAGATTTTTGAAATGATATTATACAAATAAATCTATTTATGCATCTCTTCAGCATCATTGTAAAGTTTTTCCACCCCACCTCATTTTCCCACCTGTTTGGAAAGATATGTTCTGGCAGCATGTCTAGGACTTACTATCATTCCTAACCACATACAAATTGAATTCCAGCCTCATAGCATCAAATCTCGGGGGAATAAAATCTGGCCACATACAAAGCACATAAACTGTTCCTTCACAAGATGGCAGGTATTTGGCACGTGGTTTGGGTTTGTTTAAACAAGCTGATTAGCAGTATCACGTTGGCAAGTTCATTGTTTATAATCATTCTATTTCATTTGCCTATAAAAAGTAGAAGCACACATTCTGTTTTATAAGCCTGGTATGAATCAATAGGCTTTTTTTTTTTTTTTTCTCAAGAAAATAGAGCATAGCTAAAAGCAATGGGGAAAAAAAAGATAAGCGCAAGGGATTGTAAAGCCCACCAACACTGCTGTAAGAAGAAGGTTTCTGTTAACAATTACCCATTAAACACACTCAGACTTCTGTGGAAAAAAGAATAGAGATACCAGTAAATCTCTTTGTATTTCCTGCCTAAATTCAATGTAGATAACTGAACTCACATCTAGGATTACTACTTTTAAATATCACTTTTGAATCCTCCTTACCAAAGGAGTCTTAGCACTTTCTCAAGAGAATTCACACATTTAGGTATTTTTTTAAAGCAGTAACTTAATTAAATTTGTTTGATAATAGGTGTTTGACAATCAAATATGTAAATTCAGACATTTTTAATACAAATAATGTCATTTTTATTTTTACTAGAGCAGTGCTATGAGAAATGTTTTTTCTTACTCACTTAATATCTTCCCTTCTAGCCCAACCCAAAGATTCTTAAAACATATCCTCAACTATTTGATGCTCTTGATTTTTCCATTGGTGTTCTAAATTCTATTCCCTACTAATGTTTTAAGGATCAGTATTCATTACCCCTTTTATTCCAAGTATGGAAGGCAAAATAGTGCAGTGTTTAAAGGCACACACTTTGATGCCAGACAGTTCTGGGCTCAAGGCCACACACTGCAGTTCTGCCTCTCACACCCCATGCTTCCTCATCTGTTACCCATCTTGCTTGGTTCTGAGGCTCCAGGGAGATAATGACTGTAAGTGCTTAGAACAGTGGCTGACACAAAATAAATATGTCTTTCTATTAGTAAATCATTAAAAATTTTTAGTTTTTATTATTACTATTGTTATTTTTCTTGCCTTGCCCTCTTCTGGCTTTGTATAAACTCAATCTATAAATATCAAATCTATCCCATTTTTATTTAAAAATAGAAAGAAAAGTTTGATGAGAAAAAAAAAAAAAAAAAACCTTTTCAAACTATTCCAGAAAATCAAAACAGAGGCCATTTGGCCATTTTCCCAATCTCTTTCTGTGAGGCCAACATCATCCTGATAATAAAATCAGAAAAAGACATAACAAAAAAAGAAAACTACATGCCAATATCCTTGGTTGACACGGGTACAAAAATTCTCAACAAAATATTAGCAAACAGAATTCAACAGCACATCAGAAAGATTAAACATCATGATCAAGTGGGATTCAGCCTAGGGATGCAAGGATGGTTCAACAAATGTAAGTCAATAATTGTGATAAAATACATCAACAAAATCAAGGACAAAGAACATATGATCATGTCAATAGATGCAGAAAACACATTTAACAAAATTCGACATCCTTTCATGGTAAAGACTGTCAACAAATTAAGTATAGAAGGAAAGTATCTCAACACAATAAAAGCTATCCATAACAAACCCACCACCATCACCACCCTGAATAGAAAAAAACCTGAAAGTTTTTCTTTGAAGAACAGGAACAAGACAAGGATGTCCACTCTGACCACTCCTATTTAACATAGTATTGGAAGTACTAGCCAGAGCAATGAGGCAAGAGAAAGAAATAAACAGCATCCAAACTGGAAAAGATGAAGTCAAACTGTCTGTGTTTGGAGATGACATGATCCCACACATAGAAATACTTAAAGACCCCACCAAAAAACTATTAGAACTGATGAACAAATTCAGTAAAGTTTCAGGATACAAAATCAATATACAAAAGTCAGTAGTGTTTTTATATACCAACAATGAACTAGTAGAAAAAGAAATCAAGAAAGCAAGCACATTTACAATAGCTAGGAAAAAAATACCTAGGAATTAATTTAACCAAGGAAGTAAAAGACCTCTACAATGAGAATTACAAAACACTGATGAAAGAAGTTAAAGAGGACACAAAAAGATGGAAAGACACTCACTCTGGGTTCATGGACTGGAAGAATTAATGTTGCAAAAATGTCCTTACTACCTAAAGTGATCTACAGATTCAGTGCAATCCCCAACAAAATACCAATGACATTTTTCACAGACATAGAAAAATCAACTCTAACATTCATATGGAACAACAAAAGACCCTGAATAGCCAAAGTGGTCCTGAGAAAAAAAATAAAGCCAGAGGCATTATACCACCTGACTTCAAATTATACTACAAAGCTATAGTAACAAAAACAGCATGATACTGGCATAAATACAGACACATGGACCAATGGAACAGAATACAGAACCCAGAAATCAGTCCACATATTTACAGTCAACTGATCTTCAACAAAGGTGCCAATAACATACATTGGGGAAAGGACAGTCTCTTTAATAAATGGTTAAGGAAAAACTGGATATCCATGAGTAAAAGAATGAAACTAGACCCTTACCTCTTGCCATATACCGAATCAACTCAAAGTGGATTAAAGACTTAAATATGAGACCTAAAACTATTAAAAATCCTAGAAGAAAACATAGTGGAAACTTTTCAGAATGTAGGACTAGGCAAAGACTTTATGAATAAGACCACAAAATCACAAGCAACAAAAGAAAAAATAAACAAATGGGATTATATCAAACTAAAAAGCTTCTACACAGCAAAAGAAATAATTAACAGAGTAAAAAGACCACCTACAGAATGGGAGAAAATATTTGTAAACTATGCATCTGACAAGGGATTTATATTCAGAATATGAAGGAACTCAAACAACTTAATAGTAAAAAAATAAACTGATAAAAAAAAAATGGGCAAAGGAGATAAATAGGAATTTCTCAAAAGAGGACATACAAATGGCCAACAGATACATAAAAAAAAATGTTCAACACCACTAATCATTAGAGAAATACAAATCAAAACTAGACTGAGATATCATCTCACCACAGTTAGACTGGCTGTTATCAGAGAGACAGAACAACAAATGCTGGTGAGGATGCAGAGAAGGGGAACCCTTCTACATTGTTGGTGGGACTGCAAATTAGTGCTGCCATTATGGAAAACAGTACGGAGTTGCCACAAACAACTATTGATAGAACTGCCATATGATCCAGCAATACCACTGCTGGGTAAATAACCAAAGGAATGAAAATCATCATATTCAAGGGATACCTGCACTCACATGTTAATCTCAGGTCTATTTACAGTAGCTAAGAGTTGGAACCAAACTAGATGTCCATTGATGGATGACTGGATGGAAAATGTGGTGTGTGTGTGTGTGTGTGTGTGTGTGTGTGTGTGTGTGTTATATATATATAAAATGGAATACCACTACTAAGCCATAAAAAAGAATGAAATTCTGTCATTTGCAGCAACATGGATGAACTTGGAGAAAATTATGTTAAGTGAAATAAGCCAGGTACAGAAAGAGAAATGCCACATGTCCTCACTGATAAGTGAGAGCTAAAAAATAAAATAAATAAAAAAGAAAGATAGAAAGAAAGGTAGGAAGAAAGAATCATAATATATTGAGCTTTCAGAAGCAGAGAACGAAACTGGTTTCTAGAGCCAGGAAAGAGGAGGGTGAGGGGGGATACCAAGAATGGGGTAACAGACACAAAACAGCTAGTTAGGAAAAATAAGTTTTATTGATACACAGTCAAGCTAGGCACCTATAATTAACAATTATTTACTGCATATTATCAAATGTGTAAAAAACATGAGATGAAATATCCTCAATACAAATAAAATATTACATTTTGTAATGATGAATATGCTAATCATCCTGACTTGAACATTGCATGTTGTACACAGGTATCGATACTTAACTCTGTACCCCCAAAATATGCATGATCAATTATGTTTAAATAAAAATGAAAAAATAAATTTAAAAATTTCTTTCTCTTTCTGGCTATTGCCATACCTATTTGTCTTCTTATCTACAATTTCTTCAAAAAAAAAAAAAAATAGGCCCAGCATTCTGTCACCATTCTCAATTCATTTATTCCTGATTTTACTGGTTTCTGCTGAGTACTCCTGCCCTAGCATGTACTTTTTTTTAGAGGGCAATCTTAAACACTCACTTTCATCAACCAGAATCTCACTAGAGCTCCAGACACATCTTCTTGCTGTACACTGCTAACTGGATATAGAACTGGCACCTCAGACTCAGTAAATCTAAAATTAAAAACTACCTTTGCTTTCTTTTTTTTTTTTTTTTTTTTTAAGACTGGTTAAAGGGATCACAACCCTCGGCTTGGTGTCGCCCACACCGCGCTCAGCCAGTGAACGCACCGGCCATCCCTATATAGGATCCGAACCCATGGCCTGAGCGCCGCTGCGCTCCCAGCGCCGCACTCTCCCGAGTGAGCCATGGGGTCGGCCCCTACCTTTGCTTTCTGACTTGCTTTTCCTTTTCTATTGCCTATTCTGGTTAGTGGCACCACCACCATCCCATTGATAATAAAATAATAAGCATTCTGATAATGAAAACTTATTGAATGTTTATTTACAAATATTAACAATGTTCACAAAAATCCCATGAAGTAGTTACTATTATTATTATTTGATGAAGCCTAAGTAACGTAGCCAAAAGTCACATAGTTAATAAGTAGTAAAGCTAGACATTCTGCCTTTGGAGCTTACACATTTAACCACTTTGCTATATTGAGTTCAACTTGGTAGCTAGAAAGGTAGAAGTCGCCTTTAACTTCTCACCTTCCTTCATTTTCTTTATTGGGTTAGTACCAAATTCTGTTCATTTTAACTCCTATTACCTACCAAATAGATTTCTTCAAATTCACATTTTCTCACCTATATGATTGCAACAATCTTTGCTTCTAGTGTTTTATTAAATCATTCTTCCCTAGTCCTGCCAAAAGGATCTATCTAATATTAAATTCTGATGAGTTATTTCCCTGCTTCAATGGTTCTTAATGAATTTTGGTATGGAAACTTAAGCTTCACAATACAGACATTGCCTACCTATTCAAAGCCAACTCTTGTCACTTTTCTCCCCACATATAATGTTTCAGGAGAATTCGGATCCCAAACTGAGTCTAGGTTGCGTTCAGGGCTGAGGTTCAGACATGTGTGATAACCTAGCAGAGTTCCTTGAGTAGAGTACTTCAGAACTTTCTGAGAGAATTCAGACCTAGGACCCCCCCCCCCAAAAAAAAAAAAAAAAAAGAAAAAGAAAAAGAAAAAATCAAGAACTGGCCAAAATCTGGGATACGAGTCTGGGGTCAAGATAACATATTGAGTTAAATTTTACAAATGCTGAATTTGAGGAGCCAGTGAGTTCTTCAACAGTACAACAAATGAACTTAACCTACTAACAAAAAGCCCAAATTATCAAAGCTATTTCAAATATAGCTCATTGACCATCCCTTCAAATGTTCTCTTGAACTTGACTACCTGTAACAATGAAGAAACTGTAAAATAGTAGCTAATAGTATTTCTCAGGACTCTCAAAGTGTAAACCAGCAGAGAAAGTCACCTTTCACTTGCCCATTTTGCCACAGATTGTTTCCCACCTTTGATACTGTGAGGATTCAAGGTGTCTCTGGTACTGCCTGGTGGAATAGCAATTGTGCTTTCTGCAGCTGGAAGAAATGTGGCAGCTGATGGGGACTTGTGGAGTCTGGAAAAGCAGCAGTGGATAACATGGTATCTGTGGGAGCAGAGATGAAGTAGTGCAGAGTAAGATGTTGACAGGCACCCACAGCCCAGCAGAGGAGTCCGCCATGCCTAATAAAGCAAGTGCAGAACGTGCTTGGAGCAACGTTTTTTATAAACACGTTTGAGACAATACTTGACTAATCTCAGACATAACTAGGTTGTCATGGTGTTTATCAATTAGAGGAGTCTGGGAGCCTAAGACACTTGCTATAAAGGAGGAGGAAGCAGCAGAATTTGAATGTTACTATTAAGTGACTTCTTTGGTATCAATAAGCTTATGGGGATTGAGAAAACTCAAATTACAGCAGAAATATTAAACACCTGGTAATTTTCCAAAGACACTTGACCCACTTACACTTTACTCACCCTTATTTGTGTTGGAAATATTTTGTAGCACATGTTGTGAAGTCTTTGAAGGCAAGGATCATCTAACCTAAAACAGTACTTAGTACACAGCAGGCACATAAAAATATTTACTACAATGGTTTGGATAAATATGGAGAAAAAAGTAAAATCAACCTAACTTATTAAGACATTCAAATACAGCAGACTCATTCGTTTATTCATCCATTCTTTTATTCATTTAAAAACATCCATTGACTGCTAGGCACTGAGCTAGATTTGGGGGATACAATGGTGCAAAAGACACAATTCTTGTCCTCAAGGATCCCACTGTGATAGAAAATAGTGGTGGCAGCTATTAATTTGAGGTACTTACTACAGGACAAACACTATGTTAGTGTCTTTATGTAAATTATCTCATTTGATTCTCACAATACAATGATGAAATTTATATTATATGCCCCATTTTATAAGAAATGGTCCCTCAAAGATTAAAATGATTTACCAGAGTCACACAGCTAAGACGTTCTAGAGCCAGAATTTCAATTTATGTGTGTTAGATCAGTGCTAGTATTCCTCAATATTCCATCAATCAACTATGACACTGACAACTTTTTGTTATATCAGGTACCATTTCAGTTTAAATAGATTGTCCTGGACTTCTCCAGAACACAGATATCTATGAAATCCTTGATTTGGTTTGTTAGTTACTTATTTTTGTCATAACACGCATTAAAATTAATACATATCTATCAAAATAAATAGTTTGTCCCCATACCATCTCAAATTATCTTGGGTGTCATTTTGCTTTGACACATCTAGGGATATACTGCCTTATGCCATTAGGGCCAAAGTGAAAGCTGGATGGTAGCAGCCATAAATTTTGCTCTTGACTGGATCCATTGTGATAAATCTAATCGGTGTGATTACCCTTACTTCTCACCATGGTCCAAAGCTACTATTCAACAAAACTAAGAGATGGCCATGATCCACCCTGGGGAGTTGTCCCCAGTACCATCACCTGCTAAGGCTCAGCCTCAATTTTGTAGGTCCAGGACACCAAGTCCAAAATGTCAAAAACTACTTGATTCTCACTTCATTCTTCATTTGCTTGTTTTTTTGGAGATGAGGGTATTAGGCTCTGGTACCTGTTTGAGTAGACTGGGAAAGGTGAGGCAATAAGGTTCTATTCTAAGAGTAATAGGGATTAAAAAGACACCAAAAGCAATGATTGTGCAAACATGTTTGCTTCTAAGATTATCTCCAAAACTCAGCCTATCCTACAAAGGAATTCATCCTCTTCAAGACCTCATTTGACTCCAATTCTGAGTTATTTCACATAGATCATTTTTCTGATAACTAGAAGTAACTCCTTTAAGGAAAGTTCATTTTTAAAAATGTAACTGCTTTCATTAAAATATCTATAAAGATATTAGAGTTTTATATGTCTCAAGTGTACTGAACTTCACTTCGTCTTTTTCAGTGATGACAATCCAAATTACTTATCTGTGCATAAAGATCATATGAGTAGATTATCGGCCCCGAGCTACATCCCACACTTCATCTCATACTACTCCTCAGTGCTCACTATGGTCCGAGCACAGTGGACTTCTTGGTATTTTTCACACACATGAAGCTCATTTGCACCTCAAGGTCTCCTCACTTACTGCTCCTTCTGCCTAGAGCATTTGTATCAGCTCTTGACATTGCTCCCCTAGCCATCCAGACCTGGCCTCAAGTGTCAACACTTCGGAGAAGACTTCCATAACCACCTCTGACAGGTGCCCCTCTTTATCACACACCCTGTTTTGATTTCCTTTTGAATTTATCACATCAAATTATTCAGGTTCTTTTTTATTTCTGTGTTTGTCTCCCCGGATAGAATGGAAGTTATGTGAGAAGAGATGTGCCTACGTTATTCACTGCTCTATATCTTCAGTGTCTGCTTCATTCGCGGTTCTCTGTCCTTCATGTCTAGAACACAGAAGACAGTAATTATTAGTGAAAGGATCACTACAGAGACCAGGTGATAAAGTTCTTTGACTCTCTGCACTTTTACAGATCTTTTGCTGCTTTATTTATTATTCTGTCTCTTATCTTGGTATTTGATTGCCATCTGTCACTTTTGACAGGATGTTTACCTCTCACACTGTGCCAAAAGACCAAACAATTCTTCATAAATATAACTTTTTCTCTTCCTATGTATCCTCTGAACAAATGACTTGTTTGATATTAGTATATTAAAGTCATAGTAGATTAAATTCTTCTTTTCCTCTTTTTAAAATTCTACATATGTGAGGCTTTTGTTTATTTACACCCAAGTTTTTGTAGCACCTAAAATGATAAAGATAATATATACCCTTTTTTCTACTATAGTAAATCATATGGGATCTGCACTGGTTGATTTCTGATGAAATGCAGTGAATTCTCGCTACTCAAAAGGAGTCATTTGCAGATAAGGTAGTGGGGAATAATATTTATACAGATGCCCACATCCACTTGGGCCACATTCTTGTCCTAAAAAAAGAGCATATAGATGAATAAAACACAGCTTTGCTCCATCTGGGTGGTAAAGGTATCTGCTGAGGATGGTAACTGGGGATCACACAGAGTTATGTCAGGAAGCTGTCCCTGTAGTAAGATAAGTATAAATAATCTAGGTGGCAAAAACCAAAATGAAACAGGAAGGCTCAAGCAGTCTGCAGATAATCACTAAACTTTACTTGGAAGAAACGCTAATGGAATCAATTTTCTAATGTGTCCACAATTATCAAAAACAGTCCACACTGGCTATTAATTAACAACATATCAAATCTTTCCTTAAATGAATGGTGAGGTATAGACTTGGTATAGAAATACCATCCTGTGCCCAAACACAGAAACCATCTGCACATTTGCCTTATCATGGCTTTCATACATACTTTGCTTTACTGATGCTACCATGACCCAGTCTTAAATACTACATAGTATAGAGAGTTTGTTAGCAAATTGTAATTATCTGGTCACTGCTGGACTAAGTTTAGCCCAAAAACTCCGGTCTCTGCATCTAACAAAAAATCAGTTTATAGAGACTCATCTAAACTACGCAAATGAAGCTTTCTCTTTTGAACTCTCAGATTTATAATGCATTTGTTCTGTACAATGTAATCATAGTAATTTTTTTCAAAGTATCAAATTAAAGATGTGTTTGGACCACAATACCAAAAGACACAATCCCGAATGCCATAATCCCAAATGTTGAAATCCCCAAAGATTTAAATCCCTAAAGTCTAAAATCCCTAAGATTTAAAATCCTGAAAATCACAATCCTAAAAGATTAAAACCTGACGAAGGGATTAATGTGTTTTTGGTTGTACACAGGATGGTTGATCATGTTGGGTGGGACTATTATCTTGTTATTGACTTTATTTGGAAATATGGCTTTAGGAGATTCATATAGGTGCCAAGTTGACAAGGGGTGGCCTTGCGGACTTAGTTCTAGGTGTTAATTTAATTGGATTAAGGAATACCTAGAAAACTAGTAAAGCATTATTTTGGGTGTGTCTGTGAGAGTGTCTTCCAGAGGAGATTAGTGTGTGAGTCTGAGCAGGTGAGGTGGGAAAGATCTACCTTTAATTTTGGTGGGCACCAACCAGTCGACCAGGGGCCCAGAGAGAAGAAATAAAGAAGGCAAATTTGTCTATCTCTGTAAGCTGAGACAGACTTTTTTCTTCTGCTGAAATTTGCAACATCCTCAATAAATGAAGAGATGTCTTTTTTTTGTACACAGGCATTTGTGAAAGATAAAATCTCCCCATATCTCTGCTCTTTGGGCAACTACATATGTGGTGGTGACGCACTGCAGTTTTTGATAGATCTCATCAAAAGAATTAGGTTGCCTGTCATGGTATTTCTGATGACCACAGTGATAAAGCTGGGTGCATACAATTACCAACCACAGTGATAACCGTTTACTCATTTTGCTTTTTAACCTATTTCTTTATGAATAAGGGTTGTCTGCTCATTACTGTTAAACCCATGCAAGCTGTTGTTAGCATATGTGAGTGTTTATGCATACAAAACTATGTAGAATATTATGGCCTATGTTATTGTGTGAAGTGGCCTATGAAGTGTTCTGTCTGTTTTTATATGTTTCTCAAATTCCCTTTTAAAAATGTAAATAAGTGTCTTCTAAAAAGTTCTTAAAATTAATTTTTCCAGAATTATATTTTTGGGTTTTTAATCTTTTGGGACTGTGATTTTGGGGATTTCAGACTAAGAATTTTGATCTTTTGGGATTTTAACATTCAGGATTATGGCATTTGGGATTGTGTCTTTTGGGATTAAGATGGGCACCAGTTGAAGAGATATCTGCACTCCATGTTTATTGCAGCACTGTTTTCGACAGCCCAGATATGGCTATTGTAATCAACCTAAGTGTCCATCTACAGATAAACGTATAAAGAAAATGTGGTGAATATACACCCCCCCCCCCCACAATGGAATACTACTCAGCTGTAAAGTAGAATGAAATCCTGTCATTTGGGGCAACATGGATGAATCTGGAGGACGTTGTGTTAAGTGAAATAAGTCAGGCACAGAAAGAAAACACTACATGCTCTAATTCACAAGCAGAATTTTAAAAAGTTGATCTCACAGAAGTAGAGAGTAGAATAGCGGTTACCAGAAGATGGGGAGGGAAGGGGGGAGGAGGAGATGAGGAGATGGAGAGATGGTCAATGGGGCCTAAAAAGTTACAGTCAGAGAGGAAGAATAAATTCTAGTGTCTATTGCACAGTAGGGTGACAACAGTTAATAACAGTGTAATGTAAATTTCAAGATAGCTACAAGAGAGGATTTTAAATGTTATCATCATGGATAAATAATTGTTTAAAGTAATAGATATGTTAATTACCCTTATTTGATCATTAAACACTGTATACATGCATTGAAACATAATACTGTACAAGATGTACAATTATGTGTCTATTATAAATAAAAGAAAATAAAGATAATTAAATACAATGATTTCTACTGAAAACTGGAACATTTGAAAGAGAGCTATTGCCAAGTTAGATTTCAAGATATCAACTAAATGCCATTTTATTCTGGAAAATAATAATTGAATTCACAAACACTATACAGTCATTAGCAACTCTTCCAAACACTTGTTATTATATATTACAATGAAGTTTAAAAGTCCAGAGCATTTGGCATGGTATTTGCTTTAAAACTACATTGGTAATCCAAGTTGAGCACAGAATACATAAGATATACCCTGTTTTTTCTTACCGAAAAAAAAACATTTCTGTGTATAAATTACTGGTGACCAGCACCTGGCTCTCCAAAATAAGAATAAAAAACATCGACTCCTCCACTCTCAGTCAGGTAGTACGGGTGCTGAGCTTTTTCCTTTTCATTAGAATTGGCAGGAAAAGAGCTGAAGAACGCCTGTCTTGTGAGACATATGTATTGACCTCACAGGGTGAAATGCAGGGCACTATTTATTCAGGTGAAAAAATAGAAAGCTTTGCGTGTTGTTCAGCAGTGATCAAACAAAGAAGATTTCAAAGAATGTCCTGCATGTGTGACTTTTAGAACTCAACTATTATTAAGTGGTGAGCCAGAAACACCAAAGTTTTTAGGATACCGGCAATTTTATCCATAATAATTCTTCATTAGAAGGTTTTTATAATTTTTATATATAAACAATAGAGAAATAATAGGAATTATCTCAACAACTAAATTTAGTTTTTTATGGCAGCCATGAGGGAAGTAATCTACTGAGTTAAATGAATGAATTTTACATTAGATAGAAGCTAATGCTCTGTTTTGGATAGCCTTCAAATGAATAAAAATGGTCACCAGATTCTATCATGTCAATCTGATCAGGATGCAATCATTAACTTATTTACAAAGCACCTATTACATGCTTACTAGGTGATAGATATAAGAACCAAACCCTAATCTCAAATATTTTACAATAGTAATGTGCTACCTCGGTGTAAATCCCCCACTGTGCGTGTCTTAAAAACTTCCTGCAATAGCAAGATAGCAATTTTATCTTCCATGAGTCTCAGCTTTCTTATAAAATGAAGATATTAAGACAGATCATTTTCGAAGCTCCTTTTATGCGATTCTGAAATTCTACAGTAAATAACCAAGAGTTCGGAGGCTGAGGAGATCATGGGTGGTAGAGCTGGGGTTTGACATGGGAATGTGAAATATGGGACTTTAATAAACAGACAGAAGGGAGGAGCACATTCCAGGGAAATGGAACTGGGTTAACTCAGGTTAGGGGAGAGTTGATGTAATAGTGTCCGAAGTCTGGTGATGGGACAGACGTGAATGGAGACTCACACTGAAGAGAAGGAGGAAAAGTTGACTGGTGGCTTGCACCAGAGGGTGGAATGAATTAATTGTGCAGCTGGGGGCTCAGGTTTTGTTTTAGAGGCAAAAGTGTTTTCTAAGGAGAAGGGTAACTTTTGCAAAGTACATTTCATGGGTATTTATAAGATAGATATATACGGGTGTATGACAGGGAGTAAGTCCAATTAGAAAACTATAAGAATATAGGGACAGGAGCTTCACTCAGGTGTTTTCACTTTCAGTTGAAAGTGCAAAGAAAAAAACAGAAATGTTACACCGTGTACATGGTCTCCAAATCACTGCACTGTCAGTTGGAGACAGGTTTTACACACATCTTTGGAGGGAATCTGTTCATATTTTCATTTTGCTGGGCAGATGCTTCACATCACAGTGAAATCTGAGCTTGAGAAAGGCTGTCCCCCTGGTTAAGTCCCAAAGATATGATTAATAATTATATTCTACCCAAATCTTCTTGCTCTTTGGAATTAGGAGTTGCATTCATGTGCTGCCACTAAACCATGAGCCCCACAGTTGCTCATTAGCAGTAAAACACACAAAATAGTGAGAGCTGGGGCAGCCTTTCTGTGTCCAACAGGGTTCTAAAATATTTTCTTCACATACATTTGTATGATTACAATAAACTAAAGAATTTTTTAGTTCTCATGATTTTTTAAGTCAGAGATTAATATTTGCAACACAAATAAAAGCATTTTTATAACATAGTCTCAAAAGGAAAGTACAAAAAACTAGAGACGCATATGAGTAACTAGAGAGCAGAACATTGAGAAATGTGTATTTCACTAGATAGGGTGACAAGTTTGCTTAGGGATTGATTCTAATAGCATTAAAACAAAATTTTAATCAAAGTTTCCATGGATTTTTAAACTTCAGCATGTAGGCTATACTTGACTGGTTAGTACAAATCTGCAATTAAGTTGTGAAAATGGTTCTTAGCATGTTACCTCTGGGGTCCTTTTTCTAACTTAGTTCCCACAAAAAGATGAAGAATATTAAGAACCTGAATCATTCAGTATTGCTTGTGCCAGATACACTATGTAGATCCCATGGCAGGCATATTTAATGAGGGAGTCAATTGCTGCCTTAGTTCTAATTTGGCCTTTCCCAGTGTCCAATATGTTTCTCTCAAATGAACTGGTCCATGGGGAGCTTCAAAAAGTCAGGGTGTGCGAAGATAAGGAACAGGAAAAAATTCAGCATTATGACAGTTTTCTGTGAGCTTTATTTTTTACAGAGTTATGTCAATTGAATTCTGTGGTTTAAATTAACCAGAGCATAGGCACCTTAATTAATCAAAAAATTCCCCTTAATACCAACTCACACACACACTACTATTCCACTGTGCAGTAACATTTCTGTATCGTCCTGCATATGGTCCAAATTAGCACCTGCATAGCTCGGTTATTAAATGAAAAACAGCTCTTTACTTGACCTATAGAGTTCTCACACACAAAAACCTAACCAACAGCATTATGTCTTCCCTTATCAGATGTGTGTGGTATGACATAATGAATGTAACACTTCAGTGCAATTGGCAAGATTTCAATTCCCAAGCACAGGGTCACATTTCCCTGCTCATGGTTTTGAAAGCAGACATTATGCATTGGGTAGCTAATGTTGAAGACGTGGATTTTTTCCCTCAGAGATCTCAAACCAAATCTGAGAAACTAGTAACCCAAATTTAATAACAGTCTGAAAATTTATTCGCTGAACAAGAGCTTCCTAGAATAAGTGATGAAAACTCTAGAGAAATGTTAGGTGAATGTGTGGGGCCAGACCAAGAGTCTCTTTTATCTGAAATTTCTTAAAGGATCAAAGTGTTGTATAAAGTAATTCTGGTATTTAATAAGGTTCTTGTTTGTTGCTTTCATAAAGCAATATCCAGATCCAAATTGTAAATGATTTTCTAATATATTTTAAATTATGTTTAATTACACAAGATAATATACATCAATATTATTTTACTATTTATGTGAACTTTACTATTTATCATTTCTAACTTTAAAAAAATTTTCTAGCCTTTAAATTGGAACAAACATAATACACACATATGTCTGAAGCATCTAGGCTGAATAGACAGAGAAACAGAGTTTTGAGACTGTGTGAACAAACATAATAGAGTACATAATAGAGAAAGATGTACTTTTATATACTCAGAAAAAGAAAAGGGCAGCAGTGATTGTAAAAGACTAGCATTTCTGGCAAATATTGGCTAAACCTTACCCTTTGTGTAAAGAAAATGGATTTCACTTGGAACAGAAGTCTAGTTTAGATAATATAATGACTCCCTGATTCTAACAAATTAAACTGGCATGTAAAAGGTAAAAAGATTTTTAAAATATATATCTCAGAACAGAAATGAAAACAAACATACAAAAAATGTCTTATGATGCCCCCAAACAAGGAACAGAGGTCAAGAACACTTGGAAGCTTACATCCTGATTAATCAGTTGTAGAACAGAAAGGATCTAACCAATTTGACAAAGATTCAGAAATGGAAAACTACAATAAGCAAGAACAGATGTAGGTCTC
Source organism: Cynocephalus volans (assembly GCF_027409185.1). Classification (NCBI taxonomy): domain Eukaryota; kingdom Metazoa; phylum Chordata; class Mammalia; order Dermoptera; family Cynocephalidae; genus Cynocephalus; species Cynocephalus volans. The sequence continues at coordinate 69,195,328 of NC_084468.1, read as the reverse complement.
ATATAAGACTATATTTGAGACAATTAGGACTTCAGTTTAGAAACTGAATTTAAAAATAGGTAGATTGAAGTCTACTATCAAATCCTGAAATTTATAAAAATGGACTTATCTATCAAATATTAAGGTACTAGAACTAATGTGCACTCCTTGAAACTCAGAAAAGGAAGTCTGATAACACAGAAAAGGAAATGCACTAAATTTCCATAATAATACACAAGCACTTTCCCAGCGCTGCACTCTCCCGAGTGCACCACGGGCTCGGCCCATACACAAGCACTTTAAACAAATATTTATTGAGCATCTGCTATGGATAAGGCACTGTGAGAATACTATTTGCTCAATAAATATCTTGTAAATTCTGTTATATTTCAAATTAAATTATATCTTCAGAAATGCAAAAACCATACACAGTTAAAACATGATATAATGTTACTAGTTGCCAAGGCAGTTGCTATTCCTATTTTCTAAAACTAACATTATGAAAAGGTTCCAAAATACTTACTTTAAGCAGTTAAGTAGTAAACACATGGAATTCATTAAAAGTTAAGCTAAAAATATAAATATGTTCAAGAGATATTTCATTAAATTCTATGTTGATAGACCCATAATAGGTTAGTGAAAGAAGGTAGAGACTTTTCAGGTATACCTGTAAGTTTTATGTTATAAAATAGATGTTGGTCTCCCCTAATAAACAACCCTTGGAAATGACAGAATAAGAAAATATTAGATGAATAACCAAGTGGAAATTTTGCAGGACTTCTGACTATGAAAATTTAAATATCAGACACTAATTTTGTTACCAAGAAGCATAAGGACCTAAGGAGATTTAAGAATTGAATAAAATTTTTAACTTGTCTGTATATAGGAGAATGCATTGGGGGACCTTTTGAGATATTTTGCAGCCTTGTGAATCTGTAAGTAAGAATTTATAGAGGCTTCACATTTACATTGTGTTTGGCAGGGCCTTCCCCTTCCTACCACCATCACTATACATCAGTTTATGGAACAGCAAATTCATTCTCATACTATCTTTGAAACAGAGGTGTTACAGGAGAGAGAGAGAGAAAGAATTTGACAATGTCTGGGAACCTGATGAAGAAAAATGGGCTGAATGAGAGGTAATTCACAACCTATAAATCATCATCCCTCCTAGAATTTTGAATGATGAATTGATATAGCATAGGAGATTTCTGGCAAAAGGACCTCAGGGCTCTGTGCTTGGCACCAAATCTGTTCAACATTCTTATCAACAATCAGGATGACGACATGGGAGGTACAGGATGGCTAGGAGGAAGTTTCAGTATGAAAAATGACAGAAATGAGACTGGAATGATCTCAATGGATCAGAATAATAGGGTGAAACATGAAAAATAAAATCTAAGAGGGATACGTATAAAATGTTGCTTTTGGTCTTAAAATAAAGGGTGGGAAGATCTAGGCTACTAAATGTAGAGAAAATGTGACCTTTGGGAAAGGGACTTCAATTTCTAAGTCTCTGTTCTCTCATCTAAGTGATAAAGGTAATGGTAAGTTTATTACAAAGAATATATGAATACAGAATGTACGGTGTTTAAAATTTAATAAGGGCTTGGTAAATTTTAGCTACTCTCTTTACTAATATACCTTGTAGGAGATAAGTGAAATCTACCAAATATTTCATTGTGACTCCATGACAAACTATCAAAACAGAGCATGACAAATACCATGTGCAATTCAATAGGATACACTTTTCTAATCATTAATACTGTACTATTGTTAAGAATATAGAACATTGGTAATATTAAGTATCCTTTCAGAAAAAAATAGGCACCACTTTGACAGTGGAAACGTGGACTTTGAAATGAGAGTACCTAGCTTCCTCGCTATCTGCATGTTATTTGAAGTCCCTGTGCTTCAGTTTTCTCATCTGTAAAAGGGGGATGATAACAATAGCTAAATCATAGGGTTGTTGGGAGGATTCCAGAGATAAAATGGGCAAAGCTCTTAGCACAAGTCTGGCTCATAGGAAATGCTCAGTAAGTACCAGTTATTGTTATTAACAATGGGTGTTTATCATCTTAATTAAACAATTCAAACAGAGAAAGAACTAAAAAGATCTTTGCCAATACTTTATATGTCTTCACAATAAGTCTTCATTTTAAACCCAAAGAAACAAGAAATAGGTAAGAGAATATATATTTATAAAGCAATTTAAACTTTTATTATCTCTAAGATAGACAATTAAAATGATTTACACAAATGGTTAAAGCTCATACTAGATATTTTATTGACAAGAGATTGAATTGGTTCCATATTTTGATAATCTTAATATTAGTAATACTGCTCTTGATTAAGAATTTATTTTATGCAAAATCTTGCACTTTAGGCCTTCATTAGATATTCATTAACTGCTAATTTCTTTCCAGTCTTGGGAAAACTAGAAAGTAGCAGTTTTTTATAACTGAGCTTTCCTGATAATTCCTTTTCTGCTAACCCCTTCTATAGCACAATGTTCTCCCTTAACAATTTCTCATTTTTATTTGAAATTAAAAGTGATATCTTTTAAACTGCTGACATCTGATAAGGCTGATTCTTGTTTGTCTCATGCATATTGCTTTTACCAAGAACTGAAATCATAAAACAAAGGACTGAACCTATCAACCTGGATTATCTGTTCAGTTCTCCAAAAAATCATCACACCATGCAGTTATTTATAACTCTATCTACATTTTTTACCCACCAAACACACAAAAAAGATGTTAGTATGAGGAAATCAAAACCACTGCGCTTTCAAGACAAGTCGAGATAATCAATTATTAAGCTCATAAATCAAAGTATAATAAAATAAAATAAAAGTGCTGCTGAGAAATTTGAGAATATTTTAAGGACCTTGAGGATTATTTCACTTTAAAAGTGACAGTGCTCACTTTCCCTCATTTTCCTTGCAGATGGGCAAGAAGAAAATCAGGAAGTTAGAGAGAATAAGTCTGCTCTATAGATGGAGTATATTTAATATTCCAAGCTATATTTGGAATAAACAAAGAACATTAACAATTTGAATTGCCTTTTTCAGACAGATAATGCTTCCACTTTAAAAATGCTGTGTTTTAAATTAACATAGAATCTTCGTGTTTCTGAATCTTTCATAACAGCATATTTAAAAACCACTTTTAAATTAGAGCATCCTTAAAAAATTTCTGTGATGGCTGTTAGAATGTTATGGGAAAATGTCTAAGAAACAATGTGCATTTCCTTTCATTCCTGCCTTCCAACAATGCCCCCAAACAGAACAAATTAATTGAATGGAATATAAGAAAAATAAGCATTTTTAAGCCCACTAATGAGATGTATAATCTTAGAATGAAAAATAAACCTTCAAGAATCAACCAGATGCTTGTAACAGAACAGAGGGACAGTCAATTGAGTAGTTGTTACCACACAAGAATTAAAATGGCTTCCTCCTTTTTCTATCATGTCCCTTCTGAAATTTTCTCCACTAAATAGAATGCTAAATAAAATTTTATACCTGTTGTCCCAGAATTAGGTGAAAGACTTGACACTGAAGATAACAGTTGAAAAGTGGTCTCACTGTCTAAAGAGTAAATAAAATTTACTGAGAAGGCGAACAAGTTCTTCCTTCTTCTATCAAATTCTCTCTATTCTCCAGCCTACTAAGAGTTATTATAAAGACATATTGAGGGAAATTTGGAGGAGTACAGAGAGCTTTGTCTCTTGATATTTCCTTGGAACGGGGAGCTACCTGTAGTGGTACATGTAGGTACAGCTAGAAGAAAGTGGTCAATAGTGGGGCAAATTTTACTTTTCCATTTGGCAGGATAAGAACACATCAATTTTGGTGGAAGGTTTAAAGACTTTCCCTTCCTCTTAGCTATGCAAGGGGACTGCTTATTGGCACAGGAGAAACCCAACTCCAAAAACAACAGGTAATATTACATACTATGTGCCAGGCACTATTCTAAGCACCTTATACATCTTAAATTATTGTATCTAAGTGGGAGGTACAATTCCAAATTTACAAATGTGAGGTTCAGATGTTTAGTACCTTTCCCAGTGTCATAGAGTTGGTCAGTGGTCCGTGATTTTTACCTTTATGTCTGGTAGGTTGTATATGAGTATAGCTAGAGAAAGAAGCTAAAAAAGATGCAGCAAAAAATTTAACCAGAGATTTTATCACTTGGAGCAGGATGCTATGAAGTGGGCATTACCATGTTTGGGCTGGGAGAGGTCCTCCAAAGAGTCCACTGGCACACTCCATGAGGGAGACCATTTTTCGGATACCATTTATAACCAAGTAATTGGTAGAAACTGACGATGAATACAATATTATTAATTACATAAGACTATTCCTTCCTCTTTCCTTGATCTCTCTTCTCTTTCCCCAACATAAGGAACAAGATGCAGGAGAAGACAGGTTCAAAATAATAAAAAGATTAACCAAAAACTGATCAGAAATCACTCCTCCAAATGTAAAGTGAGGGCTTATCTAATAATTGCACATTAGACTGAAGATTTGATTTAGAATGCAGTGGACTTTTAAAGGCTGAAAATAAATTTGAGTTACCATGAAACTATTTCTATGTGTGAAGAACTTAGAAATTATGCCTGTGATACTGTCCAGAGAAAGAGAAGGCAGATCTCACAGAAGAAATTTGAAAGCACTTGTTGGAGAAAAATAAAATCAAACTTTTACATATATTGTGCTGAATTCTGCCTGCTCAATAAGCCAGTTGCTCCTTTTTCCCTTTCATATACATCTGAATATCACCTTGTATCTCTTTTCCACCAGTTCCTGATGTTGTAAATTTCCAAGGTCTGCTCCAAAGTTCTAGAAATTTCTGGTGGGCTATTTTCTAGGTTCTTGAATTCTCAAGGACTGCCTTTGCCTTATGCTATATGAATGTAGGCATGAAAAGTAACCTTTTTTTCAGTTTCCACATGCTGAAATGTTTCTCACACAAAGCATTCACGGGTCTAGAAGACTTCATGGAATATTTGGTAGTCACTGGTCAGGATCACATCATGTACTTCACACATTTTGCCATCTGTTAAGTTACTTTTGGGTAATCCTATGCTACATTACATTTGTTTTCTAATTTCATCCTATACTTATGCTTTTCCTTTCCCTTTCAACACTTCAGAAATATTTCTGCCTTTCTCTCTGTCTCTGTATCTCTAGGCCACTGAGCAACTAAAGAAGTAGGTAGCCCTAATTCTGGTTCTGATGCCTAAGTAGAAATGTCCTCTGCTGCTCAAGATTCCAACATTCCAGGCCCAAACTTCCAGTTCCACAGGCTTTCTACTTCCTTTCCTTCATCACCCTCTCACAATTTTTTGCCTTTGGCACAACTCCTGGTGATTTCTCTTGTTTACCTGACTCACTCCTTCGCTCTGCACATCTGGGTACAACTTGTCTTTCATCCTTTGTTAAACTTCCACCTCATCAATCTCCTGATGGAAGGAACATTAACAAACACATGCATATACAGAATTCACAAGTGAGATTTCCTCTGCCACAGGAAGGGATACATATAATACACATTCAATAGAAATAGGGCTATTTTTCAAAATCATAGCATTTGTTAGGAGTATGTAGGAAAAAAGATTCAAACACTATTAGGCTAAGTTGCCAAATCTTATATTTTTTAATAAAATGTTAGAGTTGGGACCTATCTTAGAGATACTTCATTTCAATACCCGTAGTATAAGAATGAGGAAACTGAGTCCCAGGACAATTAAATAGTTTGCTGATGACCACATAGCTAAGTAGAGGTTAGAACTAGAGTTTCCCAAATTCTCTACTACTATTTCAAGGTTGTTTCCATTACACAATACTGTCTTTCTTTGTATTTTAATGGCTTGGGTATTATTAATATAAAAATATGCAGTATTCTCCTGTGCTAATTTAAAAAAGTGTTGACTTACTAATTCCTTTTATTCTTATGGCCTTTTTGTGGCTGAGCAAGAAGGAAACAAAAAACGTGGTCAATAACTCAAGGGATCCCAAATAGCAAAAACAATATTTAAAAGAAGAACAAAATTAAAGTTCTTATACCTCCCCATTTCAAAACTTACTACAAAGCCCCACTAATCAAAACAGTTTGGTACTCGCATAATGACAGGCATACAGACAAATAGAATGTAATAGAAAGCCCAGAAATAAACCCTTGCTTATATGATCAAATAATTTTTAACAAGTGTTCCAAAAGCATTCAATAAGGCAAAGGACAGTCTTTCTAACAATATTGTTCAGAAAACTGGATATCCAAGTGCAAAAGAATGTAGTTAGACCCTTAGCTTAAATCATAAACAGAAATGAACTCAAAACGGGTCAAAGACTTAAACAAAAGACCTAAAACTAGAAAGATTGTAGAAGAAAATAAAAGAAAAAGCTTCAAGATATTAGATTTGGTAACGATTTCTTAGATATGATACTGAAAGCACAGGCAACAACAAAAAGATAGATAAATTGGACTTTATCAAAATTACAAATATCTGTGCAAAGGACATTATCAACAGAGTGAAATGGCAATTCAAGGAAGACAGAAAATATTTGCAAATTAATCACCTTGATAATAAACACATGGATAATTAATATCCAGAATATATGAACAAATTCCTACAACTCAACAACAAAAAAACAAACAACCCAATTAAAAAGTGGGCAAAGGACTTGAATAGACATTTCTCTAAAGAAGATATATAGATGTTCAATAAGCACATGAAAAAGTACTCAACAACACTAATCAACCAGAAAATAAGTATTGGTGAGGATGTGAAGAAATTACAACCCTCATATATTGTTTATGGGACTGTAAAATAGTGCTGCTACTGTGAAAAACAGTATGGTAATTTCTCAAAACCTCAAAAATAGAATCATATGATTCAGCAATTCTCCTTCTGGGTATACACCTAAAATAATTGAAAACAGAAACTCAAACAGATATTTGTACACCCACGTTCATAGCATCACATTCACAATAACCAAAAGGTGGAAAAAACCAACTCAAGTGTCCATTGACTGATGAATGGATAAAAAAAATGCGGTATATACACATAATGGAATATTATTAAGCCTTTAAAAGGAATGAAATTCTGACATGTTACATGAATGAACCTTGAGGATATTAAGTGAAATAAGACAGTCACAAAAGGACAAATATTACGTATAATTTCAGTTACATGAGGTACCTAAAGTAGTCAAATTCATAGAGACAGAAAGTAAAATGATGGTTCCCTGGGGCAGGGCGAGTTAGTGGGGAATGAAAAGTTACTGTTTAATGGGTATAGAGTTTCAGTTCAGAAAGATGAAAAAGTTCTGAACATGAATGACAGTGACAGTTACAGAACAATATGAATGCACTTAACGCAACTAAACTGTGCACTTAAAATGGTTAAAATGGCCTATTTTATGTCATGTATATTTTACCCAATAAAAAATTCATTGATAATTACATTCAGATCTCAATTAACTTTAATCAAAATTAACACATTCAAAATATTTAAATATTCAAAGTCCAAAAGATCATGCTAAGAGCTGTAGGAATACAAAGAAAAATACAAACTGTTTCTTAAAGTAAGTTACTTGATAGTATAACAGAAAAAAATCCTCATGCAAATAAATAATTTCCAAGGTATAAAATGATGAGAAGTAATAAGCATTTTTTTTAAAAAACTAGATTATTATAGTTAAGAGAAGAAAGAGATTATTTACAGCCAGATAATTCCTCATAGAGGAGGTGGAATTTGAGTGGTCTAGAAAAATTTTTTAATAAATTAATTTTAAAAAGAAAGAAGAAAAAAGAAAAAGCAAAAAAGTATTTTTAAAAGGAAAAAATGAAAAAATAAGAGAAAAAAAAGAATTGGAGTGGTCTAGGAACAACAAGATTGTGTTTGTAGGAGTGGCGCTGGGACACCACATGTGAGAAAATTGATTAGTAAAGGCATGACCACAGGAAATGATGGTTTAGGTATAAATCACAAAAGCAGTTTGGTTTGTCTGTAGTACAGAGTAATGGAAGGAGGAAAAAAATAAAGTTAGAAGAGCTGACTATGGACAGCCTTGATTGCTGGACTAAAGTAATTAGAAGTACTGTATGTAACCTAGTATAAAGCTTCCCCCAGGATATATTACCAGTAGTGGAATAGCTGGGTCATATGGTAGATCTATCTGTAATTGTTCGAGGAATCTCCATACCATTTTCCAGAAAGGAGAGGAATGGAAATCATCACGTTGAAGGGATACCTGTACTCCAGTGTTTATTGCAGCACTAATTACAAGAGCCAAGAGTTGGAACCACCCCAAATGTTCATCATCAGATGAGTGGATAAGGAAAACGTTGTATATCAACACAGTGGAATACTACTCTGCTATAAAAAAGAATGAAATAACCATTTGCAGCATCATGGATGGACTTAGAAAAAATTATATGAAATGAAATAAATCAGGCACAGAAAGAGAAATACCACATGTTCTGACTTATTTGTGGGAGCTAAAAATCAATCAATATACAAGCAAACAGGTGGGGGGGGCAGGTGGGGAAGAAGACACAACGATCACAATTCCTTGAACTTAAGACAAGTGAAAGATACGATGTTGATGGGGGTGGTGGGGAGAGGAAGAGGAGAAAGAGGAATTGGTAAAGGGTCATGAAAATCAACTACATTGTAAATAAATAAATAAATAAAGCCTCCCCCAAATTAAAGGCAGTCTTTCATTTCATTGTTAAAAAGATCCCCCCCCCCAAAAAAAAAAAAAAAAAAAACTTAACCAACTTGAAAATATTTTATATCCATTGGGAAAGGGTTCAGCTGCAATGAACAAAAACTTAGAGTACCTTAAACAGACAGGAAAATTATGTTATTTTATAAAACCCAATGGTCTTCAGTCGAGGCTAGTACAAATTCTCAAGAATGTCATCAAGAACTTAGCCTTCTTCTAACTTCTCTTTCATTTCCACTGTCCTTAGCTTTTGATTTTCATTTTTGTGGTTACAGATGGCTGCTTCAATTCACTGAGGCTAATTTCAGGTGGGAAGAAAGAGGAGGCAGGAAGGAGGAAGAAGTTATGTCTATACCAAGAAACCAAAGTGTTCTCCAGAAATTCCTAGCTGATTTCTTACTTCTTATATCTTGTTGATTACAACATGGTCATCAGGCCACCGCTGTTTGCAAATGAATATGAAAAGTATTTTTAGGAGGGCACAGTGCTGCCTCAATTAAAATGAGAGTGCTACTAATAAGGACAAATAGGATAATGAGTGGCCAACTAGTTATCAACAACAGAATGAATGAAATTCAAATACACATACTTAACGTTTTGTTAATATTCTTATCCATATGTGTTTACAGTCTTGGTATTTAAACTAATGTATTATAATTAGAAATATTGAGAGTTTTTTCCTACTCACATTTCTTGAGATAGTTTTAATGAAACTATCTCAGTCATGACTTCATTTCTGAGCCATCACTAAAGTCATTTTTGGGTCATCTACCAGTTTTCTAGAACATAATGATAGAGTTTGGAAGTGTGTCCTCCCAGAACTCAGGTAGAAATCTGACACTCACTGTGGCAGTGTTGGGAATTGTTTCGGTCATGGGGGCGGATCCCTCATGAATGGATTAATGCTCTTCCTGGCGGATGGGGTTTTGAGTGAGTTCTCACTTTATTAGTTCCCACGACAGCTGGTTGTTTAAAAGACCCTGGCACCTCCTCTCTCTCTCTTGCTTCCTCTGGCCATGTGATCCGCTTGTACCCACCGGCTCCCTGCCACTTTCTGCCATGAGTAGAAGGCCCCTGAGGCCTGCGCCAGATGCAGCTGTCCCAGAATCATGAGCCAAATAAACCTCTTTTCTTTATAAATTACCCAGTTTCAGGTATTTTGTTATAAGCAACACAAAAACGGACTAATACACACACCTTCTCCTCTTCCATTTGTGACATGCCACTTTCTGAAACTTGGGTATAATGTAGTACCTAGACCCACGTGCTCTTCACAATCTCCATAATGAAACCACTTATGAATGATTTTAATAATCTTATTTACACTAATACAACGCATGCAATTGTGAAAGCACGTACCCAGGTATAATGACCAAATTTGTTTTAAGTTTTGTTAATTAAACTTTTAAAATGAATTACAGTTGACCTCTATGAATTAATATTGTCTAAGGATATTTTACATTAATAGTGTTTTCCCCCAACAACATTATTAAGTTCAAGGTATGAAATTGAGTGCATTCTATAACATGAGAGAATTAATTTGTAAGGACTTGAATATAAGGCTAGTTCTTTTCTGAGGAATTATTTGAGCCACATTACATATATTTTTAGCATATATGACAAATTTATAAAAGTTAACATGTTATCATCATTTCAGAAGCACATGAAAAGATTTTCAACATCATCAGCCATTAGGGAACTCAAGGCATTTTGTTTAAGAACAACAATGAAAAAAGTGGGAAGATTGAAGTAAAAAAAACGATGAATATCTTTTCTCCTAAATATGCACTAGATTTTTATGGAAAAATATAGATTTGTTTTTATACTGCTCGTCAATGCTACTTCTTATAGTTTGTATAAGGATATGATTTGGGAGAAGAATAAACCAGTGTCTGAGAAATCATTTAGTTACATCCATGAAAAATGTGAAATCTCAAGCTTTAGTTATGGAAAAATGATATTTTCATGTAGACACATACATCTATTAATTATCCTATGAAAGTAGACAATCATAACTGAATGTTGCTGCATACAACTGAGTAAATATTCTTAAAAAAGTTCTTAGGCCCCAACCTAAAAGTAGGAGATAGGAGGGTACTTCAAAAAGTTCTTGGAAAGATTCTTATTGTTTCTAATTCTATTTTCCCCCAAACTTTTTGAAGTACCCTCTTACAGTAAAAAATAATGCAGGCAGAGAGTCTGTTCTTAAGGGGACGAGGAATGGCTGAACAAAGGCAGTGATGCATGTGATGGGGGAAATTGAATGAATTTAAGGCATACTGTATTCATCAGGGTTTTCAGTTGAAAACAACAAAATCTATTCTAGGTAGTTTAAGCTGAACGGTCCTAAGAAGTTCAAAGAATCCTTAGGAAGACAAAAGTATCAAGTTTGCATGCTCTGTAGCTTGAACAAACTTAGGTAGCAGCAACTCATTCAGGAGAAATGTTCAATCATTCTTCATCCTTTGAAACCTATGATGCCAGGGACTCTGCTCCAGCTGCCCAGAAACATCATATGGTTCCACCATCAGGGCTTGACAGAGATATTATCCTCGATGAGTGTGACTTCTGCTGCTTTTGGCTTAGCTCTTGCTAAGCCTTTTTCTATTTGGTGGGATGTAGGCTGCATGAAGAAACCTAATTACAGGAGAGTCTGGAAATACATAGTTTTATCATTTTCTAACTTCTATAATACAGGAAAGCAAGATCAAAGGGAATTAAAATCAATGTTGAATGTGACAATCTGCTATAGGCATTGAAAATCTAAATTTGATAAGCCTTTATGGATATTGTGGGAGATAAGAAGGAAGGCAGTGTTGATGGGATGATGTTTATGTTTCTCTCTTTTTCAAATAGTGCTGGAGAAATATAGGGCTGGGATCAGGTTGGGATGGGCGAATGAAAATTTAGTTCTGTTCTGAACAAGCTGAGTTTACATTATCTGAACCCAATGAAGATTTCCAGTAGCACTTGATGATAAGAATTTTGAAGTTGAGGGGAGAGAGCTGAAATGAATACAGAGATCTGAGAGCCTTGAGCATGAGTCAAAAACACAGGCGCAGGGTTGGGGGGAAGAGGTAGAGTAAGCTTAGTGAGAATGGAATATATAAAAACCCGAGTAAGACTTTGAGATGTATTCAAGGGGCTAGCAGGGACACAGAACACTGCTATGGAGAAGAGAAGTACCAGGTATAGAAGTAGCAGTGAAAGTTTGAAAAAGGCAAAAATGACTAATACTGTCAAATTCTATTAAAAGGAATCCAATCAATATAAATTTTGGTAGCAAACAACAGATTTAACCACAGCAGAGAATTCTTACCCCAAATGTCTCATAAGTCTAAGAAACATACAAGTAATCAGAAAATTACAATAAAATGTATTAAATATGTATGAACATGGAATTATAAAGGTACAGAAAAAGAATTAAGGCAACTATTATATTAGTTAATTTATAGATCAGGTGACTTTTAAAGACATTGATAATACTCCGAAATCATTTGCTACTTCAAAATTCATAACAGGTATCAAAACAATTTTTGTACTTTAAATATTCACTTTCCTTCCAAAGAATCCTCTGCCATTTAGAATTCACACGAATAAACACTATAACCATAGATTAAAGGTACATGTTTTTAATCCTACTTTCAACAGTAGTTGCTGACCCCAAATGCAAATGATAGCCCATATTTTTCTTTTTGGTTAGAGGTGTTTTACGGAAAAATCTGAAAGTTATATTGTAAATGATAAGTTACAATTAAAGAGGAAATTGAGGCAATAATAAGATACATTTAGAGAGCTAAAAATTTCAGTAAATTAAAAAGTTTCAAAAAATTCCTTAAAAAAATAAAAAATAGGACACGTATACTAGACACACAATAACTGAGTTAAAAGAGTGAAAACTAATAAAACTAATGAGAAGTTACAAAGTTTTAGTATTGTCCTAATAAAGAGGAAAATGTATAATGACTATCAACAGTCAAAAATAGAATTAATAATTTTGTGTTATTAATAAAAAAATGAATAATTAAAAACCATAAGAGAGACTAAATAGCATTTTTTTTTTTAGAAACTTTGAAAAATAAAATTTTCTCTAGCTTTTGCCAGAGGTTGCTAGGAATTTCCAAAATATATAGGAAATAACTTAAAATATGTCTCAAAGGTCCCATCACAATAATAGTTCTTCTTATTTACTATATAACTGCAATAATAATTTGTTTTGCATTAATTTTAAAAATGCCTTAATAATGTTCAGTGCAAACACTTAGATATAACCAAGAAGATAAATTTACATTTTTCTTTTCATCTGAGCTGAGCATTAGTCTATGCATATTCAAAATGATGTGGAGGAATTTAGTGCAGCTGTTCATTATGGGCAGATGAGAGGAAATCATTAAAGCGACTTCCACCACCTGACTTCCACCTCCAATTAGAAGAAGCAAGAGAAGCTCTTCAAAGAGAGAGCAGGGAGATGGTTTGCATGCCAATAACAGGAGAAGGGTGGCCGTGGAAGTTTCTTTGTGATGTATGTGAATGGTTTTATAAAATAAAACTGGCAACTTTCCAATTTCCTCTTGGGGCCCTATGTTTATGATTCCAGTAGCTAACATTCTCATAATTACAATTGCAATTTCACTTTGAGAATATTGTTTGGCTTCTTTTGTGCCCAATGATCTGAACAGCTGTGTCTTCAAGTTAAAGTGTCTACTCATTGTTTCAAACACTTTAAGAAACAAAAATGAGAATCATATCTGGACCATTATTAAAAGGAAAAAAATTATATTTCCATACCCTTGGAAGATGATGGGATTGCTTTTTTATTTGCTCTTCAAGAAAACCATATGCAATGCATTTGCGAAGCCAACACAGCTGCAGGACGCATTTACCATACCAATTCTGTCTACCCAGTATCCTATCTAGCTCCTATAGGTTCGAGTTTAAGACACATGAAATATATTTCCTGACATGACTCCAGAATATTTGCGTTTAAAAATCAATATTTCAGTAGCATTGTATCTGGCACCAATGGAAGATAGCTCATCTTCGTATTTTCCAATGTTACCTTCACATCATAGTAAATCCTTTCTTTCTATTCATCATACTAGAGAGACTGTTTAGCAAAAAGTTAGATTACTAGAAATGATAAATACACAACCAATAATTTAATGGATAACACCTATTCTAGTAAATCAGTCTCATTGAAAACCTTGACTGTCTTTCATTAATTCTGTACACTATACAAACTTTATTTATTTTTAAATGAAGGCAATAAATTAAATATTGTTAATTAACTGGCATCACTCTAAAATTCACCTTTAATGTCTTTTATAAAAACATTCCCTTTTGGGGGTCTGACTAAAGGGATTAGAAAATGGAAGCCTAAGAATTCTTCTTACTTAAATAAATAGAAATACCTATTATGCTTTAAAAATAATAAAGTAATGGATATAGAATTTCACAAATGAATAAACCAGTGCAATATAGGAGGTGTATCTGTGGACATGCTTATAGTTGTGTGCTTATTTTTAACATTTTGTCTTCAAATAATCATTCATTTATGTCCGAAAATTTCACAACAGATTAATCAAACCTAAAACATAGAGTTACCTAGAGACTGAAAAAAGGGATAGAGTCTAAGCACCATAAACACCTTATTTATTATAGAGTGTAACAAGTCCTGAGAAAAACTAACTGGACATTGGAGCACCACAGAGTTTATGGAAATTTCATAAGCAGTCTGCACTGAGCAATAAATACCTCCTAAATACCTGCTGTCTATCTCAGTAAAAATCCCTGTGCCTTTATCCTGTGTACATTATAAATAACTAAATGCACTTCCTCTATCTTTAACACAGGCAATTAAAAAGATAAACAAATATTTTAAAAACATGATTGCAATAATGTATTGATAGTGTAGATCTAATTAATCAGCTTTCAGAAGATAGCCATCATTCCCTGTTACTCTAGTGTCATGAAGTTTTTAAACAGTCTAACAATAATTGGAAGCAAAATGCATAACTCAAATGTAGTAACTACAAAGGGTGAGCATCTGAAATAAAATCAATTTTATGCATCAGTCCATGCCCACCATATTTATACAGTACAAAGTTACAGTAAGATAGCAGGAATAGTCCTAGTGTTCCAATACACAATAGGTGATTAGAGTTAACAATAATACATTATATATTTCAAGATAACAAGAAGAGAGGAATTTAAATGTTCTCACCAGGAAGAAATGATAAATATCTGAGGTGATGGATATGCCAATTACCCTAATTTGATTATTATACATTGCACACATGTATTGAAACATCACACTGTATCCCATAAATATGTACAATTCTTGTGTGTCAGTTAACCATTTGCAACAACACGGATGGACCTTGAGAGAATTATATTAAGTGAAACGAGTCAGGCACAGAAAGAGAAATACCACATGTTCTCACTTATTGGTGGGAGCTAAAAATAAATAAATAAAATCACACAAACACACACACAAAAAAAACGGGGGGGGGGAAGAAGATATAACGACTACAATTCCTTGAAGTTGATACGACAAGCAAACAGAAAGGACATTGTTGGGGAGGTGGGAGGAGAGGGAGGAGGGAGGGAGGTTTCAGTGATGGGCCACAATAATCAGCCACAATGTATATCGACAAAATAAAATTAAAAAAATAAATAAATAAAAAATAAAATAAAATAAAATAAAATAAAAAATACAAAATAAAAAAATCAAAAGAAATTAATGCAAAAAAATTGGTGATAAACAAAATATCAAAATTTTAAATAAAGACAGTATCAGTTTTCCAAAAAAAATAAAATAAAATAAATAAATAACTTTTGAAAATATAAATTCTCCTTAATTAACATGATGTTCACACCTACCTACATATATATAAACACACATTACAGATGGTGAACACACAGGACACAGACTTGATGGCAGTGAATAATTTTATAAAACATTTATATGAAAAGTCCAGCAAGAAAAATATAGTATACTGTTGTGTAATTTACCAAGAATAATATTTTAAACTACGAAATTTTTTCAATATTAGAGTTTAATAATTTTAGTGAAAATCATTTAAAAGTTCATTGTATGCTTTAAACCCATTTTAATATAAAAATGAATTCCTTCTTGATACCATCATGAATACTCATTCTTATACTATATAAAGCATTATGTAATTGAGTTACAATCAAAACAAATACAAATAGAAGTGCTAGTATTTTCTTCATGCACTCCACTTGCTCCTCCTGTCTACCCTCTGAGGCATGTGCTTTGGAAATCACTGATGTGGACAATGAGGTGACACTGTGATTTTTAAAAAAAATTTTTAATTTATCAATATACAATGTAGGTGATTTTTGTGTCCCTTCAGCAATTCCTCCCTTTCCGCACTCTCTCCCCCCAACCCCCCTTCAACATCATATCTGTTGACTTGTCTTAAAAAGTTTGAGGAATTGTTGTGATTGTTGTGTCTTCTTCTCCCACGCCCGTTTATTT
This sequence comes from Cynocephalus volans, assembly GCF_027409185.1. Taxonomy (NCBI): domain Eukaryota; kingdom Metazoa; phylum Chordata; class Mammalia; order Dermoptera; family Cynocephalidae; genus Cynocephalus; species Cynocephalus volans. The sequence goes on along the minus strand of NC_084468.1, from coordinate 69,179,105 downwards.
GTTTGTGTATTTATTTTTATTAGCTCCCACAAATAATGAGAACATGCGGTTTTTCTCTTTCTGTGCCTGGCTTATTTCACTTAATATAATTTTCTCTAAGTCCATCTATGTTGCCGTGAATAGAAGAATTTCCTTTTTTTTTTTTTTTTTTTTAATAGGAGAGTAGTGCTCCATTGGGTAGATGAACCACAGTTTCCTTATCCAGTCATCCAACAACGGGCATTTAGGCTGATTCCAACTCTTGGCTATTGTAAATAGTGCTGCAATAAACATGGGAATACAGGTATCCCTTTGACATGATGATTTCCATTCCTCTGGGTATATACTCAGCAGCGGAATATCTGGGTCATACGGTAGATCTATCTGTAATTGTTTGAGGAGCCTCCATACTATTTCCCATAAAAGCTGCACCATTTTACAGTCCCACCAACAGTGTATCAGAGTTCCTTTTTCTCTGCATCCTCACCAGCATTTGTCATTCTGTCTTTTGTATATTAGCCAACCTAACTGGAGTGAGACTGAAAAAAAGTGGTTTTTATTTGCATTTCCTGAATGCTGAGTGATGGTGAGCATTTTTTCATGTGTCTGTTGGTCATTTGTATATCTTCCTTTGAGAAATGCTTATTCAATTTCTTTGCCCATTTTTTAATTGGGTTACTTGTTTTTTTGCTGTTAGGTTGTTTGAGTTCCTTGTATATTCTGGATATTAATCCTTTGTCAGATGTATATTTTGCAAATATTTTCTCCCACTCTGTTGGTTGTCTTTTTGCTCTACTAATTGTTTCTTTAGCTGTGCAGAAGCTTTTTAGTTTGATATAATCCCCTTTGTTTATTTTTCCTGTGGTTGCACTGTGATTTTTGAACAGGAGGATGGCATCGATAGATTAGTATGCTACAATGTTTGCTCTGCATAGAAAATAAATTTGAATAAGCAACATTATAGATCAATAAGGAGGCCATTTGCTATTTTCAGTTTTTAACTACATACATAATGCAGCTGAATAAAAATGAGACCCTAAACTACAGCAAAGAGAGGGATGGAGAAAAGGAAACAAGACAAAGGTAGCATCACTACAAATGGAGAGGTGAGGAGGAGATGGCTTTACAATGTCTCCTATGTGTCTTACCTGCACCACTGGGTAGCAGCCCTGCCACTCATCAAGACATGGGACAGGAAGAGGAGGTTTGGGATAAATGGGAGGAATTATGCATTCAGTCTGATATATGTTTGATATACAAGAGTGCATGCAGCTGAATATAGAAGTATGAAGCTGAGGAAAGAGATTTGGGATGGAAATTCAACACCATTTCACAGTTTTAAGTAGACAGCAAAGGCAGGGGCATTGTCTCTGAAAGCCATTGACATGAGACACGAGAGAGAAGAAGGTCTACTTTTTTACTAACAACTTTTATAGATTGGCTTAATAGGCTCAATGATTCTCCATGTGGATATTTTGGGGGCATGAATCTGAGACTGCAGCAATAAGGCACAGGTAAGTCAATTCTGCATTGGAGGTGAGTCATGTTTGGAAGCTCAAGCTTATTTGTATGCTTTTGGTAGGTATTTCTGTAGAGAACACTCTGGATAGCAAAATAAGGGAAGCCAACCACCAGAAAGAAGTGCGGGAGCATCAGAGGCAGAACAAAGACACAAGAAAGGGAGGTCAACACAGTGTGGGAACACGAGGAGGAAGGGGAGCCAGGACTTGTGGGAAGTGCCCAGTTCACACACACGCTCAGTATGGATTGACTTTATTGTATTGATTGTAAATATTTTTGTGATTCTCAAAATTAATTACGAAAATGTTCATCTTATTCAAACAAAACCTATGCATAATGAGTACATATAAGATATAAGGAATAATATTTTAAAAACACTGTGCAACTACCACCAACTTAAATATTCCCAGTATTGTTATTGTCCTCCATTTACCCTAACTGATTACTCACCTCAGTCCCAGAGGTAACTATTATACTGAAAATTGTTTTATATTTCTTGTTTTTCTCTATAGTTTTGCCAAATTCATGAATATATTTTAAACGAAATATTGTTCATAAAATTTTTATACTTGGTGAAATTTCTTCTCATGCAGACCATCCACTTGGTGAAATATTTCTAGCAGCATTGAAGTTCTACATCTACTAACAATATTTCATCATCTAAAATGTACAGTGTCACTTCTAATGGGAAACATTTATTGGCACCCATGTAGTCAGCTTTAGTTCTGTTCAGATAAATTTTGCTGTAACAGTCACAGCCTAATTTATCTTGAGTGTTTTGAGAGACTTAATCATTGTACTGATTTTTATCTTCTAGCATAAATGTAGCTTTTCATTGCTCTGGGAATTCTCTCTTCTGTATTTTCAAAACCACCCAAATACATTGATTTTTGAATAGAGTAAGTCCTGGTTTCTGATTGCAAAAGTTGTATTTTCCTTTTGGGGAAAATTCATTAGCTCTGTGACATCTTCAAGGCCTTACCCTTGCCACTTAAGTGAATCCTCAAATTCATAAACATGTGGACGGTTCAAATAGGCTCTTTGATTTTGCCCTCAATGAAAATGAATAATATATAATGAATTAAAATTTCAGAATTTACCTCTGTGCTTTTCTCTCTTCTGTGCCATTTTACTACAGTCCCTCTCCCACAAACAGATACACATACCCCACCCCACACAAACATATATACACACCCTCCACAAGCAAACAATCACATGTGTGTATACCTAACAGCCTAGCCAGGGAAGTGAGATTCTTAGATTTGACTCATCAGATTATAAATATATGAATTTCAAAAATGCCGTAAACAAAATATCAAAGCAAATGACAAAACCTAAATGACAAAAGACACCTGTATAAATTCACAGAAAAGTACATTAATATACATTTACAAAATATAAAAATAACGAATAAATGTGAAAAAATGTTTAATATCAAAAAAATGATCTTTTAAGCAGAAAACTAGAAATAATAGGTATATACCCAAAGGAATGGAAGTCATCATGTCGAAGAGATACCTGCATTCCCATGTTCTTTGCAGCTCTATTTACAATAGCCAAAATATGGAACCAACCTAAATGTCTGTCGACAGACAGATGACCAGATAAGGAAAATGTGGTATATATACACAATGGAATACTAGTCAGCCATAAAAAAGAATGAAACTCTGCCATTCCCAATAGCATGGATGAGCTTGGAGAAAATTACATTAAGCGAAATAAGTCAGACACAGAGGGAAAAATACCACATGTCCTCACTCACAAGTGGGAGCTAAGAGAGAAAGAAGGAAAGAAAGACCACAGTGGTACTTTGGACTTGCAGAGGGAGAGAACATACCTAGGGTTGCTGGGGGTGAAGAGGTAGAGGGAGAAGAAGGTCAGGGAGGGGTTGGGTGGGGGATAGAGGAAATAATGGCAATTTGTGGAAATAGACATACTGATAATATTGATCTGATCATCACATCTTGGACACAGGTGGTGACAGTCAGCTTTGTGCCCCATGAATATGCATAATCAATCAAAAAAAAGTGACAAAAACAAGAACAAGATGAAGATACTAACCAGGACGGAAGGGTTCAGAGAAGGCAGCACATGAATTATAGAGCTATTTCACACAATGAATCAAAAGCCTTAAGATGCTTTCTGCCTATATCCCTGTACTGTACTTCTAAGAGATGGGCATAAATATTTAGGTATCAGGCACTTCACCCCCATGGTTACATTACAGACAATATAAACAGTATAAATGCCAACTACAGATGATTGACTAAATAAAATGTGATATATGAACATGATAACATCTGTGTAAGTCATTAAGATCATGTTCCTGAAAAATGATTTAGAATATTCGAAGATGCTAAAGAGGTAAGCCAAATAAAACACTGAAGAAAAAAAGACATATCAACACAATTTTTATAAAATATGGTTAAAAAAAAGTATATAGTTCATCATATAAAAGATATATCCTACAAAGTACTTTTTGGATAGTAAGATATAAAATATTTTTTTGTTTCATTTATATTTCAAACTTTTTTTTCATTAGTATTAATTTAAAGTTATTATTTTAAAAATAAGCATCCTAATAGACATAAATTATAGCTCTGAATACATGAATGTTTGATTTCTGAAAATCCTTGGAAATATTGACTTTCCTTATTTTTAAATGATTGTATATATATCTATTATTGATATTTTCATATACTGTATGTATTATATAACGCATTTCTGTGCTATGAAACTATTTCATCATTATTTTGCTTATTTACAAGTAAGCTAACCTCCCAACGGAAAGCCAGTACAGCACTGAAAAAAAATGATAAAACTATACTTTTTTCCTATTAATCATGTGTAAAACTGAAAGTCTATTTTAAAAAGAACATATTCTTCAGTGATTTATGGAGGAAATTCCCTAATGCCTAAAGAAGACATTTTTCTTACATGTACATGAAACTGAAACATATGACAACAATTCAGAATCTTTTGAAGATATTTAAAAATTCAATTTTAGTGGCCTTTTAATACTAATACAATTTGAGCAAACATTTTATTTTTCTACACAATAAAATCACATTTTTATTTTGCTTTTCATTTTATTTAGGAATGATTCAATGTTTAATCTATAAGTTTATTAATTTTTCACTTTAAATTAGTCAAACACTTCCAAGATACCATCTTAATAGAATTTCTGAAAAGAAGGGAATGGAACTAATAAAGTAGAAGGAAATGAAAATTTCTTAATTTAAATTCCACTGATTTAGAGAGTATTTTTAAAAATCAACCTAAATTGTCTGGAAATGAAAGTAAACTGTTTAAGTTTATAAATTATTTTGCATTTTATGATTTCAGTATTGGTGTCTCTGCCTCTAGTCTCTTCCTGCTTCCAACAAATCCTTGTAAGTAGTCCTCAAATGTTTATCCTTCTGATAAAGATGAAGTGTCATCTCATGCACAAAGACGCTTCCCAATAGGCAGATTTAGTCATTATTCCACAGGTTCTCCCATAACACTTGATACACATCTTAACAGATATTCTATAAGTTAATCACTGCTGTTATTTCTGGACTCAAGCACCGTCAGTGCCTTAAAAAGTTCAACTCAAAAGTTCCAATGCCTTGCTTGGCCTTCAGGCAGCTCCCTCTCTCATAATACTTCCTGCTCTCCTTGAGTCACCCTTTGTTCAGTCTCTTCCCTCTGCTATTTCCTTTTCTTCCAGCTATCTTCCAGAAAACTACTTGCTTTTTAAGGTGCAGTGCAGTTTAAATTACATTTTCTAGGTGAAGTATCCCTGAATCTCCTCAGTGGGAAGTAGGCTCACCATCCATTAACTCCTTTGTGTCAATGTGATGCTGCCTTAAGTGTTGTTTCTTTACAGCCCAAACAGGCAGTCTTCATCATTTTTTTACACTCTAAAATAGAGCATTTGAAACATTTTTTTTTAATAAAAAAATAAAGTGCTTCACAAATGAAAGCTTACAAAGATCCCTGATATAAAAGTATGCTTTAGAATTTCTTGATTAGGTTTGCATTTATAATTTTTACTTATTTTGTAATCAGTGAAAGCAATGATGCTGTTTTGAGAGACATTTGAAATTAGGGGATCTGAGTAACTTTTGGCTTTCTATGTCACTTATGTCTGAATTTTCTTTAGGTTTTACAATAGCAAGAGAATCAATACTCATACAAAAGTTGCTCATGGTAATAGATTTTTAATACCTTGTCTTTCAGTCTCAAAATTTTTCAATTACATTGCCCCAGAAGCATGGAGGTGAATCAAAAGGAACTTTGAGAGTTGAATTATAAAAGAAGTCTTCTTCATCTGACACAATTGCACTGTGATTAGTCAATTTGTCAAAAGACCAGTTAAGGACAGGATGCATTATGAAAAGGATACCAACTTAGTGTTTTATGTAAAACATGACAATGTCCATGTAGTCACCATTTTTAAACTATGAACAAGGCCTTTTCTATTCATGTGGCTGCTCCCCAGAGTTTCTTAGAATCCTACACAAACTACACTCCAATGCATCATCTATAAATTCAAGTAGACCATCGATTTCTTTAAAGCATAGCAGGCACTTAGATACTTTAGAAGTGACTTGCTCATGAAAATCATCTAAAATTTTATTATTCTCTTTACAGTAATTTACCATTGTTTTCCCACACTTAATTTAATGACAATTTTAACCAAAACTTTCCAAAACATTTAACTTACTCTTCTTTGAAACACCATTTCTTTTGGCTCTCATATTTCATTTGATTCAATTACGTAAGCTATTAAATATAAAGTTTAGTAGTAAATAACAAGAATAATTATTATAAACAAGTTTGGAAACAAATATAAAAAGCTCTTGATTAGCATCCAACACAAAGACAGGGTGCAGGACGGCATGGACAGCCACCAGGTACCCCAATGAGTGTGAGCGTCCATCCTACAGTGGGCATCAGTCAGGGGGTTTCCAAGAAAATGTATCACTCCACAATCCAGTGAGTCTCTAAATGTAGATTTAGAGAGTTTCTATTGTACAAATTACTTAACAATATTTGGACTCCCTATTCTAAATCTAAAATGCAGAGAAAATGTAAAATACCTGTTAGGTCTGTCTGGGATATCATCTTACTCCTTGCTATTAAAACATTTCTTGATATTATTCAACTGAATACAGTGATAAAAGCATGCACCAAATGGATAAGTCGGATTGAGCTCTCTGCCAGTGCACTGGAGTTATCCATGAACCATTTAATAAGTATTTACTGACTCCAAAAACATGCAACAAACTGCTAGGTGCTGGAAGTATAATGCTAAAAAAAAATCCATTCCTTTACAGAACTTGTACTCTAGAACGTCAGTTTCCAAAAAAAAATTGGTTATCTACATTTATATCTCTACATCTATATATATTTATATTTATCTATTTATCTATTTACATACAAATCCACATGTTTATAGACAAATATGCATATTTACACAAAAATGTATATTTATAAATTGTATGCATGTACAGCTGGATGTATTATACTTTATGAGCATTTTGCAACTTTGGATTCTATGGTTCTAAATGTGGATAAAATTATTTTTCATTTCCATCATTTTACATAAGGAGACATGCACAGACTGAGTTTGTGTAAAGCACGACCAGGGCAAACATAGTCTTCCATTTGATTAAAAAATATATTTAAAAATTAGCCATATGCACAGTGATTGAAAGAGAAAGTTTATTTCATGGTCTATTCTGAAAACAAATATACCTCTCTTTGTGAATTAACAAATTGGCAGGCACAAAGGGTCTTACAACACATTTTTAGTGCTCTTAGAATTATATTTTAGGAAATATTTGTAGAGCCCCTGCAAAATCCCAGCATTCACTAGCTCATAGTTTGAATCCCTTTTCTCTCTATTCTCATGCATTCAGTCCAGTGTCTTGCATAGAAGCACTAATATTTATTATATGATAAATGCTACTTTGAGAGAATTTCCCATATACTTGAACAATAAACTATGTTCTACACCTTATTTTTCAGTGTTTTAGAAATACACACACACGCACACACACACACACACACATGAGTGTATATATATTGAAAAAATTGAAAAACCTAGTTTAAAACTAGTTTCAAATCTTTTTTTTTTAACTCTATATACTTCAAAACCTTGTTGTCAGACTGGAAAATATATTATAAAAATGAATCAATTATTAAACCATTCTTCACAACTAAATATCATTTATTGCTTGGAAGGAGAAGGAAAAAGGAGAGAAGGAAGAAGAGGGAAGGTGGAAAGCACAAAGACAACATCAAGCTTTCCCATGTTATCTGGCATCTAGGATTGAGAGAAAACAGTGAGTACTAATCAAAGAATCCTTGTGCATTGTCTTTCAGAAATGAATATGATAAAATTGTGACACACCTCTTTTTCTTATAAACTTTAAAAATGATTTGGATTGTTTTTTTCTAACCTTTTAAAGATGAAAATTAAAGTGGCTCACACAACAGAATTAATTAAATGTAGAATTTGTAAACATGAAACAGAATAAAGCTTCTATTGGAATAAGTTGTAGTACTCTTGTTCTGCACGGTAGACCTATGGTAATTCACTGATTAGAAATTAGGATAATACGTCAACAGCAATCATCAATTTAAATTGGATACAGAAGGCCAGCACTGGTGGGCTCTGTTTGGTGATAGTAAAGTCATGGTGAAAGAATTTCCAGGCTGACTAAATATCACATCTGGGTGAAGCCTGCCTGCCCCTTTCTTTTTCTTTTATTTAACAAATATTGCATGGGATGAAGGAATGTCAAGGCTAAACTCTCTAATACAGATGTAGAACACATGCATTTGCCTCAGCTCAAAGCAAGATTACAGACACAGGAGGTACTGTGGTGGTCTGGCAGTTAAAATTGTCCATTTTCATTAACTCATGCTTCAAAGATACTACCACAGTTAGGAAAAGATGCTGCCTTGTCGGTGACTGGTGTGTTAAAAACTAAGCCCTAAAAGCTAAAGAGTGGTGAGAACCACATGTCTCAAGGTTATGCTGTATTTCAAACTGAGAAAATTTCAGTCGTAGTATAAGCACAATTTCTAAACAAAAACTTTTTGCGGATATTTCTACCAAGTACTTTCCCAATTTTGCTTGCTATTTTTTTGAGAAGAGGCACAACTGGCCCTTGACTTTCCAAGTCATAAAGACCTTGGAAACATTCTAAGAGAAAGAGCATAATATAACAGAAACCAAACATCTCTTCCCAACCTGAAATATAATCCAAGCCACAGAAACTCATTTCAACTACCTAGAGTGCTGCTAGCTCTTTCTTTTTTTCCTAGTTATTTCATACCCTGTTAGATGCCACATAACTCAAACATCCTAAGTTCTGCAGTTATTCTCCTAGCTGATTGCTATGAGGGGTAATCTAAGCAATAAAAATAAATTACTTCAGCTTCTGAATATAGTATTACTTATTTTAAATCAGCCCTAAATCTAGGCTGTTATTTGCATTCTATAAAGACAAACCCCTCTTCTTGACATTCACAGCATCGCCTATTTGAATAATGCTATTTCATCCATCCCTTCATGGCAAAAGAAAAGTCAGACTACATCTATGAGATACAGGGAAGTTTGCCCTGATATTATGGTTCTTGGATTGTCCTGAACATAAAAATCATAGCATTTGAGAAGTGGAAGATAATTTTTCATTGTCACTTGCCCAAGAAAGGGCACTTATTCAAGGCTGGATTAGGCCAATGTCCAGGAACACTCTGCTATAGCCTGCTTCCCATCTGCATAGCTGTGGCCACACTGAGCATGCTCAGCACCAGGATTCAATGATACAAGCAGACTGGACATAAGAGTCCAGTCATTAATTATCTTCAGTAAGCAATTTACTTTATCCTCTTAGTCTACTGTGTTTCCAAATCATATGAGCTCATCTTGCAAGTGTGACTTTTTTGGAACACCTAAGAACACATAAGAGGAAGGAACATCCCTGATTCCCACCCTTATCGTAGTTGCACTCATGTTCTCTCTGTCCCATTACCTAATAAACACTTGAAACCCCAACTTTCCTCTGGGGTGTGTGTGTGTGTGTGTGTGTGTGTGTGTGTGTGTGTGTGTGTGTGTGTGTGTGTGTGTGTGTGTGTGTGTGTGAAATTTATAATTTTCTAAGGTGAACTTGTGTGTTAGACAAAGTAATGGCCCCCAAAGATGTCCACATCCTAATTCTGGGAATTTACAAATATTTAAGTTTACATGGCAAGGGGAAATGAAGGTTGCAGATGGAATTAAGTTTGCTAATTAGCTGACCTTGAGATGGGAAGATTATCCTGAATTATCCCACTGGGCCCCATGTAATCATAAGGGTTCTTATAAATGAAAAGGAGAGGCAGAAGAGGGGGAACAAGAGAGACGGTAGCATGGGAAAGATACAGCCCAACATTGCTAGGGTAGTCACAAGTCAAGGAATGCAGGTAGCCTGGAGGGGCTGAAAATGGCAAGGAAAAATATTCTCCTCTAGAGCCTCCAGAAGGAATGCAGCCCTGCCAACAGCTTGATTCTATCCCAGTGAGACCCATTTCAGACTTCTCACCTCCAGAATTGTAAGATAATGAATTTGTGTTGTTTTAAACCACTGGGCTTGTGGCAAATTGTTACAGCAGCAATAGGAAACTAATAGTCTGTAAAGAAACTTAGGCAAAATCAAACTGGATCAAAGATGAAGAAATGATAATGATAATAACAAATAATTACAACTAACTTTTCTTGAGCACTGACTGTGCCAGTCAACTGTCCTAGAGAGATATATACATATATACATACACACACACACGTATATAGTGCATATATATGAAAAAAAATGACCCAGGGAGATAGGTATACATATACGTGTCTGTACATTTATATATAAATCTGTGAATATAGATATATTCTATAATATTCACAGATATACACTCTCCTTGATTCTCTCACCATTCCCAAGAGGTAGACAATATTGTATCTTCCATTTTAAAAAAGTAAAAACTAAGGCTTAAAAGAGCTATGTAGACAGAGCTGGGAGCTGTATAACTTAAAAACCCATAATCCTCACTGCAACTCTATAACTCCATGCAAGATTCAGATGAAAAAAGGGTATACACATAGGATCAATATAATGTGTTAAATGACCTGTTGCTATTTCAGCTGGCTTTTATTCCTGTTTATTATATATAGAGGTTATTATACACCCCTTCTAGACCTAAAGTCATCAAAAAATGGCTTCTAATTAATATCAATTTCTCCACTCTTTACTCTCTCTCCATCCCATTATCAAAACTCTGTCAAAAAGGGGGAGGGAGGATCCCCAACGTTTGAGCATAACATTCTTCAATATTTACAATGTTTGATGTGCCAGCTGTGAACTATATCCTCTACTCCTAACATGAAACGCAAAAAACTCACACAGAAAGAGAATTTGATCAGCATTGAATCAGCACTAATTCTGTGGATTGTTTAAAATGTTTTGCCCCTGAATATCTTAATAAATTACAATTTGTGAAAATACAGAGCAAAGATACCTTTACACTGGAAAATGTAACAAACAAAACACATTTCATGATATTCTATAAGCATTTTCAAAAATTGAATAGTAGGTAAATATTAAAATAACTAAAATCAGTTCTTTAAAACAGAATCGGAAACCGGCAATGAGTTTTAAAGTATTTGCACTTATATTTGGTTTAGTCATTAATATATTTTCTAAGTCATTTACACAAATTCATTAGTTAATAATATTCAGTGTAAAAATATTGATCACTGTCATATGCTTATTGATGGAAGAAACATTTCTATCTCATGAAAAGGAATCAATAATAATATATCTACTGTTCCTTTTTCATGCATATTCATTTCTTTTAAAGATAATTTAAGAAAAGAAACTGTTAAATTACATGCAATCCTCTTGGTTAAAACAGTATTACTGTACCTTTAACATGCCCTCTCCCAAATTTTCATTAGAGTATGTAAAATTTATTAAATAAATAAAATTCATGAAAATACTATTTTACTCCTAGATATACACCCAAAACAAATGCTTTATATGCTCATCAAAAGACATACATTAGATGTTTACAGCAAAGTATTCTTAACAACTCAAGGCTAATTTTTACTCAGTGTCCAACAGGGGTGAAATGAATAAACAAAATGAGACATATTTACACAATGGAATACTACACAGAAATGAGAATGGGTAATCTACAACTACATGCAATAATATTGATAAATCTTACAGTATAATGTTGAGAAAAAAACAGATATAAAAGAGTACACACTTTATGGTTCCCTTTACATAAGTTATGAGACAAGTACAATTCCTCTATGCTGGTAAAAGTCAGGCTGGTATTTACCTTTGGTGGGCAAGGAGGGCAGGTGAATGGAGCACAAAGGAGGTTCCTGGAAATGCTGGTAGTGCTATGTTTTCTCATTTGGATGCTGATTACAATTATGCATGCTTTTCTGTATGTGTTATACTTCTATAGAAAGTCTTTTAAAATATCATAAGAGATGATAGTTTTCTATTATCAGATTGGTAAAGATTCAAAAGTTGGTAAACCCTTTGGATTGATAAGGGTGAGGGAAAATAGGGACTATCACAATGTTGGTGCTAGTGTAGAAAAATCAGTACAATCTCTGGAGAGAATTTTTTTAATAGAGAGCAATATTTAAAATATGCAAAAACCTTCTGTTATAGCAATTCCTCCAGTAGAAATGTGTCCAAAGATAAATACTCACACATGTACAAAATGACATATGTATAAGAAAATTCATGTCAGCCCCAGAAGATGATTGAATAAGTGATGGTACATCTGTATAATTGATTATTAAGCAACCATGAAAATAAATGAGGCTACTCAATAGGTAAAAATATGGAATATTTTCTGTAATGTGAAAAGCATTATTTGGGTTCAAAAAGAATTCATTTGTTTACATGCACGCATGTGTGTGTTTTGTATATGCTATGGACTAACTGTTTGTGTCCCCCAAATTCGTATGTTGAAGCCTTAATGTGATAGTATTTGGATGTGGGGACTTTGGGAGGTAATTAGGTAATGAGAATGAAGCCCTCCAGATGGGATTAGTGTCTGATGGAGTTTGGATGTATTGTTCTCCCAGAGAGAGTGTGGAAATCTGATCCCCAATATGGCAGTGTTGGAAGATGTTTGAGTCATGGGGGCAGATCCCTCATGAATGGATTAATGCTCTCCCTGGTGGGTGGACGTAGTGAGTTCTCACTCTGTTAGTTCTCATGAGAGCTGGTTGTTTAAAAGACCCTGGCAACTCCCCTCTCTCTCTCTTGCTTCCTCTCACCACGTGATCTACTTGTACCCACTGGGTACCTGCTGCTTTCTGCCTTGAGGCCTGCACCAAATTACAGCTGTTCCAGAATCGTAGGCCAAATAAACTTCTGTTCTTATTAAATTACCCAGTCTCAGGTATTCTATTATAGCAACACAAAATAGACTAATACAGTGTCCTGAGAAGGAGAGGAAGAGAGCTAGCCCTTTCTCTCTCTGCCATGTGGAGTCACACCAAATATCTAGCAATTTGAAAACCAGGAAGAGGTCCCTCACCAAAACCCAGACTATCTTGGTGCCCTGACCACAGACTTATACCCTGCAGAACTGAGAGAAATAAATTTTCATCATTTAAGCCACCCAGTTTATAGCATTGTTATAGAGTCCCAAACTAAGAAAGTATGCTTGTAACAATTTTTATAATTATTAACAAGTATCTTATAATAGCAATCGTCTTTTAAGAGAGTTACTGGGTGTATCTCCTTCAAGCAAGAGACAAGAAACTTAATTTTTGGTGCACAATTTTGAATTTCATATTATGTTTTTGTATTGCTATTCAAAAACAATTGGTTAATGTTTTAAAGTAACAATTTCTTGAAATAGACATAAAGTGGTACTTATGCAATGGCACATAAAAATAACTTTTGAAAATACATAAATTAAAGTAAAAAAATGAATGATAATCTGGCAATAAATTTTCAGGTAAATAGAAAACAAACCACGAATTAAGAGGAAACTGACAAGTATATGTACCAATATATAGCAATATTTCATCCCAAGCAGGGAAGGTCAAAACATCCATTCCTGTTTACACTATTTAACAGATCTCATTGTTTAGATATTTATTAGTCTTACTCTTGCAATATAAATACTATAAAATAATAAATTTTTAAAAAGAACATTGGTAGACTTTTGAATTTTTACAAAAGTTCATCCATTCATTCACTTATTTAACACATACTTATTGAGAACCTTAAAAATATTTGGCTTTAGACACCAGGAGTATAAAGCAGTTGAGAATTCTGCTAGAAAAAAGAGACATTCATCATACAAACAAATGTCAACTTTTATTTATGAGAGTAACTGAGAAGGGGAGATATATGGTGCAAAGAGAACTTAAAATAGTAGAAATTTGCATAGCCTGGAAGGTTCAGGAAGGCTTTTCTGAGAAAATCATGCTTGAACTGAGATCTTAAGTTGAGTAGGAGTTAACCACCTCAAGAATATGGGGATGAAACATCCCCAAAATTGTATGTGCAAAAGCCAAAGAACGAGAGGGACCTTTGTAAAAAAACATACTAGATGAAGATTGATGTAGTTAGAACACAGAGAGCTAGACTGTACAGACAGATCATAGAGCCCCTTACTGGTCATATCATCTTAAGAACAATGAGAAATCATTCACAAATTTAAAGCAAAGTAGTGTCAAGACTAATCTGACTACATTCCAAAGAATGGACTGTGGGGGATGGGTGCAGAAGAGAAGGTGGGTAGAGCAGTTAGGAGGCTGAGTTGTGGCAGTGGAGATAGAAGTAAAATCAATGGGACCTAGTGGTGGACTGAGCATGGGGGATGAGGGAGAGGGGGCTTCTAAGACTAGATTTCATACTTCCACAACCGGATGAATTGTACTACCATTCACTGAGATGGTGAACATTGAAGAACGATGAGGATAAAGATTGGGAATTTAGTTTGAGAATTGTTGGAGTTGAAGTGTTTTGATCTATAGAAGAGGACCTGTAAAGTAGGTACTCTCAAACTCTGGGAGGAAGTCTGGGCTGGAAGAGAGCGTGTGAGTAAGATTTCTGAGAGAGGGTGTCACATCACAGAAACTAAGTTAATAAAGTCTTACAAACAAAGGTGTGATTAGAAGTGACAAATGCTGCTGAAAGATCAGTAAGAGTAAACATGGAAAACAACCTGCATCTAACATCCTTTTTTCCTCTCACATTTTTGCTATGAATTAGGCATTTTAAAGTTAATTCGTTTCACATTGAAACCTGAGAAATATCTCCCTGTGAGGTTAGGCAATGGGCCCACAGTCACACATAGGTTGGTTACAGAGGCAGTAGCTATAATTTATGGCATAAAATTCTTCCAAATAAGGCGTAAAATCTACTCAAGGAACAGGAGTTGAGATTCTCTAAATGTTCTGCTCATCTGAATTAGCCTTCGTAGTATACTTAGACACATACTTATTATTGTCTCCACCCTGATTACCAATTTATCTGTAATTCTGCAGGGATTTAGGAAGAAGCAAATAGCATAGTATGAAAAGTCAAACATCAATACAGATTACTTTCTTTTTTTCCAAAAGAACCACTAAATGGGATTGTTAAGTCTCAGTTATAGTATTGGGTACATTGCCAAAACATGACATGCAGTGATTCACAGAGCCTCCAGACCTATTTGCTCTTTAGTTTTCAGGTTATAAAAATTAATGTGTATTTATTATCACCAGGAAAACAGTGAAGAGATCTATAAAAATAAAGCTATTAATCCCTCTATCACCCTTTCATTCTCCCCCCCAAAATAATCAATACTAATAGCCTAGTTTGTATCTTTCTATATTGTTTTTCATAGTAATAATATGATATACAAAAATATGCACAAGGCACATGTTTTGCCTGTTTTTATAAAATTGAGGATCACAATAAACACATTACTCTGTAGCTGGCTTTTCTCACTTGACAAAGACATATTGTAAATCCCTCAAGTATAATAGATATAGATCTAACTTAAATGTATTTTCTAATACGTACATTATATTCTCTAGTGTGGATATACCATGATGCATTCAACTACCTCCCTACTGATGGACAGTAGAGGTATTTAAGCTTTTATCCTAGAATTCACATAATGCAGAAATCAATACCTCATACAAATAGTAAAGCATCCTGTACTGTCTAATGTTGCAAATATTTGCCAAAAGAGATTATTACATTTTAACATGAAATTATTCTAAAGATGTTTTGCTTTTATGTCTATTATAAAATAAGATGCTTCTAACTATTGATGGAATTCACACACACAAAAAATACTCGTTCTCAGCTAATATCCTTGATTCTTATTTCTCTGCAATGAAGGGGCACCAAAGCAGTAAGAACAGAATTTCCATATTTTCCAACAATGAAATCTACCAATCCCCACATCTGGACCCATAAACATGGCTTCCTCTTACCGTACAAGATGAACCATCCATCTTCCTGTCCAAAGTCAAGCCCTCCAACTTGTATGCTAGATATCATTTTCTCTCCCCTACTCAAAGACATTACCATAGAAATTCTTTCCTATACTTATTTCATCATCATTATTTTTTTTGTAGTGGATTTTCCCATCAATATACAAACATTCTGCAATTTCACTCACTTCAACACAGACAACCCTGCAATTCCTCTTTCCTTTTGAACCACTAGCCCATTTCTCTGTTCTCCTTCACAGCAAACTTCTCTAACAAGTGTTAGAGGTCTCTATATGCACTCCATCTTCTTCACCTTTTTCTTGATCCCACTCTGATCAGGCTATCACTATCGCTGTGAAAACAGTTCTTTACAAAGTCATCAAGGACTTCCATCTTGCCAAATCTAATAATTTTTTGTTTCTCTGTCTTCCTCTTAATCCCCCATCACAACTAAAATGTAAGTTCCATGAAGAGAGAGTTTTTATTTTTGTTTTCATTTTTGTCTGTTTTAACAGCTAACTTTTGTTAAGTGCTTAATATTCCAAGCACTTAGAGTAGAATCTGAAATGCAGTAGACCATGGAGTAAATCTACAGTATGCTGACAAACTTGACTTTTCACTGAATTGTCAAGGTAGATACTGGTAATTCTGGAAATATGGACCTCATAAGTTCCTATTAATTTGTGAAATTTCTAACCAGAATTAATTATATTGACTTACAAACCAACTTTTCTCCTGACCTTACTACTTTAATTAATAAAACCACCATTCATTTTCTTGACCAGCAAGGATATTCAGAAGCATACCTAAGTTTATATTTAGTCAGCTGACAAGTCTTATGAGGTTTTATGTTTACCATACCCCCTCTGACCAGATCCTTTGGCCTTTATCCTTCTATAATTCAAATTATTCTTCACACTGTTAACAGATTAATCTCCCTGACACAGAAGATTGAGTGTGGTATTTTGCAGTTTATAAATGTGATTAACTCCTTAAAAGAAATAGATTTAATACAAACTTCTCAGACTGGCCTTCAAAACCCTACTAAATGTAGTATCTGCCCTCCCACAGATTAGCTTCATATAGTTACCCCTAAATACCCACAAAACTGAACCATTCCTTTTTCCTGAAGTAGGTACATGCATTCACCCAGCAATGTCACTGATTTTACAGGTTCCTCTCAACCCAGAATGACCCATTCATTAAGTATTTGTTGAATCCTATTTTGCTTAATTTCTCCTTAAGCAGATTCTCCCTATCCCATTTGGCTATCTCATATGCCACCTTTTTCCAGAAAGCATCCTTGTTCAGCTCAGTGATATGTGACTACCCCCCACTTTGTGGCCATATAATGCTTTTTTGATCATATCCATATAATGCCCTCTAGATTTTATTGCTATCATTTGTACTCTTGTATGAAATGTAAACTGTAGGTAGATTTCTTCCCCTGATTAAATTCTATACAGCACCTAACACATACCCTGTGCATAGTATATGCTCAATTTTAAAAGTTATTAATCTAAGTTGATAAATAGGCCAAAATGTAGTGCAATTTCCAGCTAAATACTATTTTGAACTGGGATTTAAAATAAAAACCGTTTGTATCAGTCCGTTTCTGTTGCTTATAACATAAATACCTGAAACAGGATAATTTGTTACCAAATTTCAGAGGCTGGGAAGTCCAAAGTCCGGCGAACACGTCTGGTGAAAGCCTTCTTTGGTGGTAACTTCAGTGATGCAGGGTATTGTGGGGAGCTGCCCACGTCACACCGTAATCGCCATTACAAGATGGTGCCGGCCGACACTGACAATCGGCAAAAACAAGTCTAGAGCGCATGTGCTGGGAATTTCCCCACCTCTAGTCTCCGCCCCACCTGTGGCGTCAGCTGGGCCGATTGGGCAGCCACCAATCAGATGGGAACACGTCCTAGGCGAGGGACTGTCTCTATATAAGGGGCGCGGCTCCCCTCGCTCGGGGTCTCCATTCCTTAGCAAGCTTATGCTCTTCCTCTCAAGAGGCATTAAAGCTTATCTGCAGAAGGATCCTTTGTGTGCCGCGTCGTTCTTGCTGGCGAGACGGTAGCGCGGGACATTTGGTGCCGAAACCCGGGAAACTTGTGACATCGTCAGCACCTTCGGAGACCCCCTGGTGACAGGGAGGATTCAGAACTGCAGGAGGGTAAGTTCAGAGAGGTGTGTCTGTTCTTGGTCTGGGGTGAATTCGGTTAGATTACAAGGTTTTAGACTCATCCCTTGGTGTGGTCAGACTGACGTAGATAAGCAGCTGCACCTGAGACCCGTGTGAGCCTCTCGTACATAAGGGTGCGGTGTGTCTCACAGCGCCTCCTAAAGCAGGGCGCGTTATGGGTTCTACGCAGTCTATGGTTACCGCGTTAGAGGCTGTGCTGAGACAACGTGAGATCAAAGTAGGGGGCCGTGTACTCAGAAATTTTGTGAAAGAGGTAGATCGTGTGGCGCCATGGTATGCCTGTTCCGGCTCCCTAACCTTGAGTTCTTGGAACAAATTGGGCAAAGACCTTGACCGCAAGTACGCGGAGGGAGACCTCCGTCAGGGCACCAAGACCATTTGGAAGTTTATTAAAAATTGCTTAGAAGATGAGGGCTGTAAACCGGTAGTGATAGTAGGGCAAAATACATTAGAGGAGGTCCAAGACAGCATGTCAGAAACTGAACGGAGTGAGAGGATGGGTACCCGCAGGAGGAGAGACGTCTCCCATAAGAAAAAGGGCCCTCCCGGTAAGTCTACGGACGAGGGAGAGATTCTAAAACAACAAAGTGACACTCCCGGCACATCTGCCGGTAAAGGAGGGATTTCAAAACCCAGACAAAAGTTGGAAGGGAAAAAAGGAGGCTTCTACCCTATGGGAGAGCTGAGGGCCGTAGAACAAGAGTTGGAGGACTTAAATCTAGATGAACCCGACTCTGACTCCCTCAGCCCTAGCGAGGAGTCCGATTTAGAGGAAGAAGCGGCCAGGTATGAGGAAGAGAGATATCATCCCGACAGGCGGCGGAGACCACTCGGTGAGTGGAAAAAACGGCCGCCCCCAGTGGCCCCCGCACGGCCTGCGCCTTCGGCGCCTCCTCCTTACGTGCAGTCTTCTAATCCCTTCTCATTCCTCTCTGATAAAGTGAGGAAAAAGGTTCAAGCTGCCTTCCCAGTTTTTGAGGTTGAGGGCGGAGGGAGAGTTCATGCCCCCGTCGAGTACACCCAAATTAAGGATCTAGCAGAGGCGGTTAGAAAATATGGTGTAAATGCCAATTTTACTCTAGTAATGCTAGAAAGGTTTGCTGGTGTGGCTATGACACCCGCTGACTGGCAAATGTTGGCTAAGGCAGCGCTCCCTACCATGGGTCAATACATGGAATGGAAGGCGCTATGGCATGAGGCTGCACAAGCTCAAGCCAGGGCAAACGCTGCTGCACTGACCCCCAAGCAGCGAGATTGGACCTTTGATATGTTAACAGGCCAGGGCCCATTTGCCGCTGATCAGACGGCTTTCCCATGGGGTGCTTATGTTCAAGTTTCTAGCACTGCCATTAAGGCTTGGAAGGCACTCCCCAAAAAAGGGGAAGCTTCTGGGCAACTTACTAAGATCATTCAGGGACCTCAGGAACCATTCTCAGATTTTGTGGCTCGAATGACAGAAGCAGCGGGGCGCATCTTTGGGGACCCTGATCAGACTGCGCTAAACGCTCAGCTGAAGGGAGGATTAATGGTGGTTAACCAGCGGGTGGATCTTGTGCAGGAACAAATAGACGTTTTATGGCAAATTGCTCAATTGGGGTGTCAATGGAAATATTCAGGGTTATGTGTCACCAGTATCCAATAATAAAAAGTATACCAAAGCTGCAAATTTGTCTAAACAATTATCCCAGCATCTTTCAACAGGTTGGACGAGAGAATTTGACAACCTGATAAACCAGCTGCGCATGGCCATTGTGTCCGTGAATTCAACAAGAGTGGATGTCTCCTTCGCAGCCGGACTGTCCTCATGGATTAAAACGGCCGTGTCCCACTTCAAGGAGTGGGCAGGAGTGATTGGGGTTGGCATGTTCTTATGTGGGGGAACTGTGCTCCTACTATGGTTGGTCTGCAGATTAAAAGCCCAGACCCAGAGAGACAGGGTAGTCATCGCCCAGGCATTTCTAGCCCTGGAACAGGGGGCCAACCCTGACGTTTGGCTGTCCATGCTTAAGGATTAGCCTGCTCTGACTCCCCTTCCCCCTTCCTGTTGGCTGGCCTCCCTGAAGCTTGTTCAGAGGAGTTCGCCCTTGCTCAAACAGGTCTATGTGTAACAACAGGCTCCAGTGTGTCCAGAGACGGGCAACTTCCCCCAGACTTGAACCAACCTAAGACATGGTACCCGGTGGCGATAGGGTCAACCTATGACGGGTAAGGTCAAAGTCTGTGGAGGGACGACCTAGGACAGGAACGCTGGCTAATTTGTCCGCGACCGCCGAGCTTGTACCAGCCGCTTTAAATGATAAAAAAGGGGGAGATGTGAGGAGCTGCCCGAAATCGCCATTACAAGATGGCGCTGATTTCCGGTGGAGGGCAGGGCTGCTCGGTAACACGCCTGGGCCGATTAGGCAGCCACCAATAAGGTAGGAGCACGTCCTAGGCGAGGAGCAGTCTCTATATAAAGGGCGCGGGTTCCCTCGCTCGGGGTCTCCATTTTTGGCAAGCTTATGCTCTCCCTCTCAAGATGCATTAAAGCTGATCTGCAGAAGGATCCTTTGTGTGCCGCGTCGTTCTTGCTGGCGAGACGGTAGCGCGGGACAGGGTATCACATTGCAAGAAAAGGCAGAAGCAAGAGAGAGCATTTCTCACTCACTCTCCTTTTAAAGCCATCAGTTGAACTTCCAGAAGGAGAGAACAAACCTGATGTTACTAGAGATTGGGGGCAGGCAAGGGAGGAGGAGGGTTGGGAAGTGGTAGGTCAGGTAAAGGGCATAAAGAAATATCACAATTACAAAAATGAACATGCTAATAATAAAAAAAATCAATTAAAAAAATAAAACATACATGCACAAAAATAAATAATCTTTAAAAAAAAAAAAAGAAACATGTCTTTGACCACTATTAAATCATCAATGAATTAATTCTTTCACTAGGGCATGCTCCTCACAATGTAATCACCTCTTCAAGGCCCCACCTTTTAATTACCACAGTAGGATTTCTCTCTCTTTTAACATGGTCACAGTGGGGATTAAGTTTCTAATACATTGAGCCTTGGGGGGACATAATTCAATCCATAGCACTATTTAATTTATGTAGTTAAATATGTGACAATGAACATATTAATTTTACAGAAATGACTATTGAAATATAGATATGTGATGTTATACCTGCATAGATATAAATATTCAGTTGTAAAAACATGCCTTGATGAGTCAAAGTGTTGCTATATACTAGCCTGTATAATAAGATTATTCAAATTCATGTAATTCATCTAATGTAATATTCAGCAAATATTAAAATTTTATTTCTATGATGACACAATTACCCAAATTTAATTAATAGACATAGCATATTTGTTTGCATATTACTTTAATACTTGCATTGAAATGTAAAAGATTTTCATCTGGATTTTGCAAAGCAAAGTAATTGATGATGTTCTCTAATGATAAACTACAGAGGTTGTCACTTTCTATACACGGTGGGGGGGCACTGATTAATCTTGAATAACCCTCTGAGACACAGAATATAAGCAATGTGCACACAAGAGGAAAACAATAATTCAACAGAAAGTATGCATACAGACAAACTGGACTACATTTAAACAAATACAATGAATAGTACTGGTGATATCTAGTGTCACTACTGGAGTTCACTTTGGGGAAATTGTGAAATTCCCAGGACTAATCTTGAAACATGATTATATGCATTTTCCATCAATCTATGGAGAAAATACATGAAGAGAAATAAAGAGCTGCTGCTAAACCAACCACTGGCAATAGGAATACTCTGAGTATTGCTCTGTTTTCATAGGCTAATCAGTATTAATCTCTGAGCTTGAGATAGGGTTACTTTGCCTGAGAGATGTATACCAGAACAAAGGAAGTGGCTTATTAAAAGGAAAGAAGGGTAAATCTGGTTGGGTAAGCAAGCAATGCTATCTGCTAAAACAACCTGGTCTCGGGCTACTATTCCAGTTCTCGTCTCCTGCCAGTCCTGATACACCCATATATATGCCTCCCGTATTTTAGTCTGATCTAAGGAGTTACCATTTTCCAAGCATGCTGCAAATCAAAGCCTGCTATATAGACATAACTCCTGGGCAGTCGCACAGCAACCTGAACTCATAAGGGACCCACACTTGGCTTAATTTTTTTTTTTTTTTACTGTGGTAAGACATATATAAAATAAAATTTGCCACTTTAACCATTTTAAGTGTACAATTCAGTGGAATTAACCATATTCATATTGTTGTGCAACTATCACCATCATTCATTTCAATAACTTTTTCATCTTCCCAAACTGAAACTTCAAACCCATTAAACAATAACTCCCCATTTTCCCCTCCCCCAGCCACTGGTAACCACTATTCTACTTTCCTCTTCTATGAATTAACTATTCTATGTACTCTGTATAAGTGGAATCATATAATATTTGTCCTTTTGCTCACACTTGGCTTAATGCTTCACTGTCACTGTCTTAAAATTCTCAATACTTTTAGGACAGTCCCTCCATTTCCATTGTGTACTGAGCTCTTCACAAATTACATAGCTGGCCCAGCTGTGACTTTTTATAATTTTTTACTTATGTCTTCTTCACACCCAAAACACCTCCATGTCCTCCTGGGTTTACCTAAATTTCATCTCCTCTGTGAGATAAAGAACAGACCCTACAGCTCTCTAAGTTCCTTAGAGCATGTGTATTTTACTCATTAATGGCACACCTCATATTGCCTTGTGATTCTTTGTTCTTAAATGTGTCTTTCCTGCTGGAAGAATTGTGTTTTACTAATTCCTGTACCCTTAGGTGCCTGGTGTAGCATTTGGACTATGAAATGAATTAAAAATTCATATGTTGCAGCCCTAACTCCCAATGTGATAGTATTTGAAAATGAGGATTTGGGGAGGCAATTAGATCTAAGTGAGGTCATGAGGGTGGGGTCCACATGATGCAATTAATGCCCTTATAACAAGAGACACCACTGAGTTTGCTCTTCCACTCTCTCTACCATGTGAGATCACAGTTAGAAGGCGGTGGTCTGAAAGACAGGAAGAGAGCCCTCAAGAGAATTCTACCATGCTGACACCCTGCTCTATTTCCAGCTTCTAGAACTGTGAGAAAATAAATATCTGTTGCTAAAGACACCCAGTCTATGGCACTATCTTTTCTTATGGCAGCCCAAGCAGGCAAGATGATACATAATGAGTGCTCTAAAATACTCAGTGAATATAAGAACAGCTGCATACACCTGCAGTAGGCCATTCTTGGTATCATTGCTGGATTTCAAATTTAAGAGGAACTGAAAGGGAACAATAGATTTTTCCATCAGGAAATGTGATAGTTTTGTTGATCCAGAAACTCTGGTCAGGAACTTGATCCAGTCAATGAAAATGAACTGTAACCTTGTCCCTTCATTCTCAGGGAAGCATGATCTAAGACTCAGACTCATCCAATAGGCTTATCCTACTGTTTCTGAATTGGGAAATCTCTAGTTCCTTTTCTTTGAAATATAGCTACCTTACCTATCTGTATCTATCATGTCATTCTCATCTGGGGACCTAAAACTAGTCCCAAGAAGGATGGCTAAGCTTCAAGGATTACGGTATCATAAATGCACATGTCAATAAAATGTATCATAATCTTTAAATGTTGAAGGAAATGCTCCCAAATTGAAGCCCTTCAGCGTAAGTCAACTCCCTTCCACACCCAAACATGGAATTGAATGAAAGTTCTTCAGGTAGGAAAAACAGGGTGGTCTGTGCTATTTCTGGTCTACCAGTCATGCTCCTACTCACTGTATAACTCTGGCAATGAGGCCCCCGGAACCTCAATTTGCTCATCTGTCAATAAAAGGGGATTTGGAGAGGTGGAGTTCCTTGAACTCTGAACTCTTCAAAACTCCCTCCAGCTATCAACTTTCTTTCCATTTAAATGCTAAGTACGAGTAGAAACTTAATCAAAAAAGAATTTTTCTTATTGCTAGAAATCAACCATGATATTTTAAATTAAATATTTTAGAATAGTCAACTTTGTGTGACAAAAGAAATACACAGATTGTACTGACTTTAAATGTGGTGTTTCCAGTGGAGATGTGGAAGTAAGGCACCATGACCTCTAAGTGAACTACTGCTTGAACGTGTTATTTTCTAAAGGATGTGATAGAGGTTATATGCTTTTGTTAATTATTCTTTTTGCTATTCTTTTAAGTCATCTAATTGGCTTGTTCTAGTGTTACTGTTAGCTTCGTTTCTTGGATTGAGACTACATTACTTGTTTATATCTTTCATGTCAACCTTGTATTCTCATTTGTGAACCTATGACAAGTAAACGAGCCTGGGCAGTAGGGAGCTTTCCATAAAATGAAATGTTATAGTGCTGGGAATTTCTCTTTAATTTTAACTTTAAACCTGATCTTTTGATTGCATGACTGACCACCTTATTATTACCTGTACTAAAAAAGGTCCCATCGATAGTGAATGTCTTAGGTCCACAGACCAAAAACAAATGCTGCCATTGTAAAGCATGGGATAATTTGTCAAGGAAATACACAGGCATTGACAACCATTTCTTTCCAAAGTAAAGGTGTTTCACAAGGAAAAAAATGCATGTCTATCACATCTTTTTACTGTACATTATATCTATTACATGTTGCTGAAAATGGCATTTTTTCTCATTTTTTCCTCTATTTTATTGGAATACAATTTAGGGAATATTATACATACCTCTTTTATAGGACTTCTATACCAACAGTCTACCTCTATTAAACACAGTACAATGGATCTTAGATTCCCAATCTTTAGAAAGCAAACAAAACTCATTTATGATAGAACCATTCTTTGTAGCATCCATGAATGACCATAGCCCTTATTTTTGTTTAGAGATTCAGAGTGGAGTTCCAAACTATTTTTGATATGTACATTCAACAATACTTTTGTAAAAATTTCAAATTTTCTATTTTCTAATATACACTTATACCTTAATTTTCGATACCAGGGGTGGGAAAACTTTATTATGGACCAGTAAATATTTTAGGTTTTGTGGGCCATACAGTTTCTGTTACAATTAGTTAACTTTGCCATCTAGCGCAAAAGCAGCCATAGACAATATGTAAATGAATGAGCACTGCTGTGCTCCAATAAAATCTTATCTACATGAACAGCAGGCTGGATGTGGCCCATGGGCAATAGTTTGCCAGCTCCTGCTCTCTTTCTTTCTGTAATTTCTATTGGATAAATCACAAATATAGGAAGATAAGATATGTTGATTTAGAACAACATTTTTCACCAACTATGTCACTTTGGGCATGTCTCAACCTATCTGAGCTTTCTCATTCATAATTTGAAGGGGTTTGGTCTAGGGAAATATTATCAAACTCTAATACTTTTATAGCCACTTGAGCATGCCCTTTGACTATTCATGAACAAATGCTAAGAAGCTAAATGTTAAAACTTGTAAATAGTTTTTTTAATCTTAAAATTCTCATTTGCAAAATATTTTATTTTTATTGCTTTCTTTTGAAAAGTGTGTAAGTGTGTGTATTGGAGTTATCCAGAGAGACAGAACCAATAGGATATGTGTGTGTGTGTGTGTGTGCGCGTGTGTGTGTGTGTGTGTGTGTGTGTGTCACTCTAAGGTAAATATTCCCTTTCCATTTTACACACGAGGAAAGTGAAGACCAAAGAGATTAAGTAACTTACCCAAGAAGTTGGCAGCAGAGCTGATTTAAATTGAACTTGCTCTGGCTCTAGCATACATATTCTTAACCACTATGCTATGCTCTCAAGAGTTTTTGTGAGCAAGAGTTTACATTCAGTTTTTATTTTAACACTTCCATGGTTTTCACTCTGTTCTCTACATCATTAAAAATGTTTAAAGGAAAAAATAATAATCGTGAAGAGAAAAGCTTGTAGTTAAGACTAATTATTTTCAGGGAACACTGCTTCTTATGTATCAATATAATTGGCATTATACAAATTTGGTCTCTGAGCAAAGTATATAATCAGCATAGTTAAAAATTGCCAGATATAAAAATCTTAAAAGACAACATGATAACACAATGTCTTTCCTTAGTAAAATGTCTCATAATTAAAAATTAAAGAAAGTCATAATATCTATTAAAATTACCATGGTAATTTTTATTTTTTTTCTCGATTTTATTTATACTTATTTTTGTGGGGTATAGTTTGTTGTTTTAATACATGCATATACTGTACAATGATTCACTTAAAGTAGATAGCACAGTTTTGTACCTGTTAGTCCACCTCTTCTCCTCCTACCCACTCCCCTCCCCTCCTGGCCTCTGGTAACCATTATCTGTGCTCTACTTCTATGAGAACCACTTTTTTTTTTTAGATTCCACAGAGTGAGATCATGTGGTATTTGTCTTTCTGTCCATTAGATCAAGGTTGGCCTATTAATTCTGATGTATCCAGGTTAATTTTCTGTCTGGATAATCTGTGCTGAAAGTGGGGTGTTAAAGTCCCCAACTATTATTACTGTAGTGGAGTCTACTCCTCCCATTATGTTTAATAGTAATTGCTTCATATAAATGGGCGTTACAGAGTTGGGAGCATATATATTTAGAATTGTTATATCTTCTTGTTGAATTGATCCCTTTATCATTATATAATGATCTTTCTTATCTATTTTTACTTTCCTTGGTTTGAAGTCTATTTTATCTGATATAATTATAGCTACTCCTGCTCGTTTTTCATTTCTATTTGCATGAAATATCTTTTTCCATCCCTTCACTTTCAGATGCTGTGTGTCTTTATAGGTGAAGTGAATTTCTTATAGGCAACATATGGTTAGCTCTTGTTTTATAATCCATTGAGCCATTTGTGTCTTTTAATTAGAGCATTTAATCCATTTACATTTAGAGTTATTATCGATATACAGAAACTTGTTACTGCTATTTTGTTACATTTTTCTGGTTGTTTTGTTGATGTTTTTTTCCTTTTTTTCCCCTTAATCTTACTGTCTTCCTTTGTGATTGAGTGGTTTTCTCTAGCAGTGTATTTTGATTTCTCACTATGTATTTTTAGTGTGTCTCATAAGTTTTTGTGTTATGGTTACCATGAGGCTTACAAAATACATATTATAGTTATACTGGATTATTTTAGACTAATAACAATTTTGATATGTAACCAAAAAGAAAACAACAAATTCAGCTGATGCTTTGGCAACATTCCTCCCCCCACACACTTTTTGACATTTTACTGTTTCAAGTTACGTATTTGAAATTGCCTGCCTCTTATATGGTTGTTGTATTTGTCAATGTCTTGTTAGGTTTGTCCTTTAATCCTCATACTAAGGATATAAATGGTTTATTCATCACCCTTACAACACTGTGGTGTTCTGAGGTTGTCTGTGAACTTACTTTAGTAAGGAGTTATGTATCTTCAAATGTTTCCTTCCCTCTCCTTCGTGTTGTCTTCTTTCACATTGTGAAGAACTCCCTCCAGCACTTCTTGTAATGCAGGTCCAGTGCTGGTAATTTTTAAACTTCAATTTAAAAAGTTAAGTAGTCATTTTCACATGTTAAGGAGAAAAGAAGAGGCTTCTAACATAATGTATATGATTTATATGTTTGTCCATTTTAAGAAAAAATGATAGTGTTAAGACAGACATTAAAACATTTTTTGAAAAAGGAATTTAAAGAGGTAAAATTATGTTTAATATTTGTCCTATCAGTAAAATTTTATGTCTTAATTGTGATATCAAATAAATGTCACTCGCATAACATTTTCCATTTGTCATATTGTGAATTTTCAACAAGATATGGATTGTGCTTATTAAAATTGTACTATCCATATAGAAGATAATTTTCAAACTTTTTTCTCTCTTCTTTTTCTTTTTCTTTTTTTTTTCACAAGTCAGATAAATGGCTTAAGAGATTCTATCAGTGTTCTCAGCAAAATATATTAATTTCTATTTACATTTTCTCTTAGTTCTATTTCCTTAAGAGTTGAATACATGCAAAGAAGTTTGAGAAAAGGCACTGCATCTCATCATCAAAAGATGATTTCCTTCTCATTGTATGTATGAGAAGTAACAAGTATATGTATTCTCATACAATATTAGTCTGCTTTACACATACCATTCTTCTTGATTTTTGTTTCCTTCACAGCATTGTAGTTATAATTACTTTAATATATATTTTTTTTACTTATTTTCAGTCTCTCCCATAGAGCAGTGATTTCCATGATGTTAAGTGACTTCTCAGTACTGTCCAAACTTTCATCAACAGCAACTAGAACTTGCGTGGCACATTACAGATGCTGAATAAATATCTATTCATTGAATAAGTGGGCTGATTAACTAATATGAAGAAAAGGGGAAATGAATAAATTTTTAATACTAACTTATGACACATTTGGCTTTTGTGAAAAGGAAAACACATTATTTTACAAACAGTTTTGATACAAGAACATGATTTTATCACAAATTGTCTTAGTCCGTTTGGTCTGCTATAATAACATACCATAAACTAGGTAACTTATAAACAATAAAAATTTATTTCTCACAGTTCTGGAGGTTGGGAAGCCCAGGACCAGGTGACAGCATAGTCAGATTGTAGTGAAGGTCCTCTTCCAAGTTGGAAGGGGCAAGGCAGCTCTCTGGAGTTCCTTTTACAAGGGCTCTAGTCCATTCTTGAGGACTTCACCCTTATGGCCTAATGACCCCAAAGTCCCCACCACCTAATACCATCATCATGGGGGTCAGGATTTCAACACCTACATTTCGGGGGAACACAAACTTTCCAACCAATAGCACAAATCAATAAAATGAACAACAACATGAAATTATACAAAAAGGTTCTAAATAACTGTTATTTTCCCAAATGCTTTTACAATTTTTAACATGGTTAAAACAATCATAATTCATGATGATATGGATTAATAAGAAAAAATATTTCAAAAAAAGTATATAAACTGACTAGCTTGAAAACAATATGCTCATAGAGAATTACATCAGTGCTTGAGTATTACAAGAGGTAAAATGAAGTACCTCCTCTTTCTCAACATGAATGATATATTCTTAAGTGTCACAGCTACTAGCAATATATCAAGAAGCATAAAGGAAAAGACGCCCTGAAATTGGTCATATTTCTTTTGTGCTTCCTAATTTTAATATTTTAACAGTCTAAATGGCATCTTCCTGTCATTAGTGGGAATTGGTGAGGGTCTATTCTCATTTGAAACCTAATTAATTTCTAAAACAACTGGTGCTAAAGTAATATGTTAATGTAACTCTTAAGTAAGCTTGGGTATGAAAACATAATTTACAAATCTGCCCATTCTTGGCATTTGTTTCATGGAAAATCTGCCATTAATCAAAGAATTTCATTTAAGTACTTGTAAAAATATCATGCCAATATGGTTGATATATTACAGAATAATAAATGGATGATTAATTTTATGAATAAATCATTTAAATCCCATGTACTAAATAATTAAATATCTATGCTAAATATTTCATCATTATATCTTTCCTTCTATGAAATAAGTCACATGCTCTTAAAGAAATTCATTTTCCAGTTCCCTGGACTATTTCAAATTCTGACAAGTTTATCCAAGTTTATCCAAAAATAAATTAAGATTCTCTTGAAGGAGAAAAAACAAATTATAGAACAATTCCTCAGTTTCCAAAATGTAAAAGCAATGGATATTTTCAAATAGTATACCAAGGAAACTATTTTATTAGTTGTGAGTTTTGAGGAAACTATGAAAGATACCTCTATAAGCAAGCACTTAAAAGAAAAATGAATCTCTAGATAGAGGGACATATAGTTTCAATGCAGTATGTTTTCTTATGATATATATTAACAAATCTAATACTTCAATAATTGATTAAAATATTCTCAAAATTTCAACATATTGCATCACTTAATTTGCTGAATTTTTAAAAATTTTGTAAAGAATTGTGTAACTTGGAATGTGTTTAGAGTCAGGATTATGATAACCAACAATCGTTGTACTGTAGATTGATTAAAACGGTGGTTATCAAAGCTATTTCCTAGTAAAAAAAAATAGATTTATGTTTTTTCTTTGCCCTGAAATAAACTAAAAATGAATAGACAATTAATAGAAAAATAATATTCAACATTATGGTTTCTACTAAGGTTTTTCCTAAGGTATCCTAACAGCAATGTTTGTACATGTTTATAGATGTGAAATTGCTATCTAAAGAGTGACTAAGACAGAATTTGAACCCAGATCTGCCTTATTACAAAGCCAGCTCTCTACTGACTTCCTGCAGGCAACAGATTTAAGTAAACAAAAGAGGCAGGAGAGATTGCCAGTCAGTCAGTGTAAAGTCGATTAAAGATGACCTAAAAGAACTAATTAAATCAAGTGATGAGAACGATGACAGGAATAAGGAGAATAAACTGAATTTATCAGGATGGCATCAGGAATCAAGCCATCACCCTAAAACAGCAGCAATATAGTTTAAGTTCACCCAATTGTAGAGCAAACAGAAAGTCCAAAATACAAATGAGAAATTTGTTAAACTCATTTCAAAACTGTTGTTCATCTTCGGAGCAAGTCACAGCAGCTCTCAATCACAGAGCCTTTATAGAAATCTTCATCTGCTATCCCTGAGAGCAGAACAACATCTCCTTCATCACCATGCTATCCCTGTCACCTCCATGGCCACCCTCTTTTCAACAAATTGTCCTTCTTCATCTCTAGAGTCATTAACTGATTTTCCACCAATAAATGGAGTTACAGGTTGTATTACAGCTCTTAGTGCACCAACAAGCAAGGGTAGTGACATACGTTAAACTGTGAAGATTCTTGTGTCTATAAACTCGCTACACAGCCTTGACTACCATACTCTGCATGCAGATGTTGAATCAAGTGCGCACTGATGGGCAGATTTTTTTACAACATTTTCCATACATGTTAACTCATGAAAAGATTAGCATTCAATCTAATTAAAATAACAATGACAAAATTATGCCTTGCATTTTATCGCATATTTAAAAATTGCTTCCACAACTCTATGTCATCTTATTCTCACAATGCTTCTGATTGTTGATGGTATTTTTCATTAGCTATCAGTATGTTTCTATGGAAATTGGAAAATAATAATTTTAAAGATTAGTCATTTTCACAGTGGAAAATGAACAGTTAAACAGCAGTGTGACAAATTCTCTCAATCCTACCTTCCCCCATTGCGATGAAGAAAGAGATAATACAAAAACATTATATTAGACATAATAAAATATATGTCCATATATAAAATATATGTGTGGATAGATATTTTAAGCAGGCAAATCAAATCAACTGTCACAGCCATTGTTAATACCCTGGAGAATAAGAGTTTTAATAGATGCTTGGTAAATACCTCTTTGTTGACTACACTGCAATTGGAGATGATGAAAAATACACTACTGCATTCAGTCCTTTAGGATTATTAAATATCTTCTGAATATTTAACTATTCTATATACATAATAAACATAAGGCATCTAGTTTATGGTGGCACATAATATAAAATAAATATGTTTTCTTCCCTTATTGGTTTCTTCTTTACTTATTTTAGCATTAAATAGAATAATAAAGGTCATGAAAATGAGTCATTAAATGTTTTTCAACACTGAATGTATTCAGAAAATTCTCTGTGTCATAAGCAGGAAGATTAATTATCAAAAACATAAGAAGGAAATGGAATGTCAACTCTAAAGAGGTGGTCCTTTAGTGCCCTCCATGACTCTACCTTGAACAGGCCACTGCCACCTTGTGGCATTTCGATTAAATGAGTTTGATTTGTGACTCATTCCTAACACATCAGAATAAAGCTTGAACTTAAGAGTGGTAATCTTTCCCAAATATTTACTTTGGGAGTAAACTGTTTTTAGCTGGATTTTAATGCTGTAGAGGTAATTCTTTTCATATCTTGTTTGTATTTTCACATGTACAGACAGAACAATCGATTACCATCTAAAAATATTTAACCACTCAAACTGATTTCCGAATGACTTAAAAAAGTGATGGGTAATAAAAGATCAACTAAATAATAAATATGAAATATACAGATGTCATATTACCTCTATTTTTTATTTTTTAAGCAACATCACGTAAAGATGACATGTTTCGTAGAGATCACATAGCCACTAAAAGACAGAGACACTCCCAAACCCTACCATTCAGTACTAACCTCAATCTGTATGTCCTCAAGGGCCTTATTGATATTCACAATTCTGTTATTTTTATAAATACCGTTCTATCAATGATGGACTACCTAAGTTTTCTTTATTTTCTTTTTGGCTACTATAAACAGTGGTTTAATATCCTCACCCATATTTTTTTACAATTCTATCTTTATAGATAGTTTCAAGAGGGGAAAATGCTGATCAAAGGCTATGTGCATTTTAGTTTGCATAGGGATAGATAACTTTTCAAAAATGTTGTGTCAAGGAATATTTCTAGTAGCAATGCATACCAGAGTCTTTGCTAGCACTGTCAATTTATTAAATATTTAGTATTTATAATTTGGAAAATAAGTGAGCATATCTAATTATACTTCTATAAACATGTTCTATTTTCTGCTCATTTCTCATTAGAAATGTATGCACTTGCTCAGTTAAGTATTTGCATCTTTGATCCGGCTGATATGCTGGAACTGTCAGTGCCTGACACAAATCTGAGAAGTGTCATGAATATTAACCTAAACACAAATTTTCTACGGCCCACAGGAAAGTGTGTAGTGAATTGGGACGAGCGTAGCCCAGGTGTCAGGAGTCCTGGCTGCCTCAACTTAGCTGTTAACTTGCATCAGGACCACGGGAAAGTCACTTTTCTTCACTTAGCTTGTGGTTTTTCTTTTGTAAAATAAAGTTAAGACTAGATGCTCTCCATGGTCTATTCAGCTCAGGGATATTATATATATTTATGTATATATCTATATATTATGTATTAAAAATTGTGTGTGTGTGTGTATAACTTGATAGCCCTTACAATTCCTTCTATTATATGCCTTGTTAGCATTCACAACTAATGAGTTCAGCTTCGACTGTGATCTACTCTGTATGTTTGGGGGCAGACAGTAGGCCTAAGGTCATAAAGAAGGGCCTCTTTGGCTTGGCTCCAGTCCTAGGCACCGGAAATACACAAATAAAACTTTACAGTTTATTTGGGAAGACACACAAGCAAAAACTCACATGGAAATAGGATATAAAACAATACAATGTAATATTTGTTATTTTAGGTGAAGTCAATTCTTAGACATCTGGTTATATTACCGGTGAGAGAAAATAGCTTCTCTTTTCTAGACAGGATTAGTAACTAAGAAGTGAAAAATTAAAGCCAATTACCCACTCATTGACAGCTGAAGGAATAGAGTTGAGGGTGGCTCACAAGGTACTATACTTTGAAGCAGGCATTGAGGGCCCAGAAACCCACTCTACTCTATGGCCATAAGCAATAACATGGTTTCTTTCAATAGAAGTGCCTTAAGTTCTCCTCAAGGTCTTGCAGAGGGTGCTGAGTGAAACGGGGAAGACATAAATTGCTTATAAACTATTCTTGCTAGAAGGTGCAAGATACATGCCTACCTTAGATTGAATCAGTGACATCAGCTTTCTAATGCAAAGTAGACACATTGCAGTGAGGTATTAAAATATTCTTAAATCTTTACTTAGCAAATAAGTTTGACTTCCAATAACTCATAATACTTTGTTATAAATAGATAGAAATATTAGAAAAACACATTGTTTTAGCTAAACACATTGTTATTTACTTTGCACTTGTCCTTATCACTGTTTACCTCGCCAATGAACAATGTTTGAACAGTAGATAGTCGGTGATTTCTAAATTCTGTGCTCTGATTGTTTGTAGTCTCCTAAACTCAAATCAGAGTCCCCAAAGTTTGGTAAACTAATTTGCTCAGATTAGTCAATATTAGCAGCTTTGGTTCTCAGTATTAGCTAAAATTTATTTGCTTCATAGAGGGTAAGAAACAGTATTTTTTTCTTTTATTTTTTCTTTTTCTTTTTTTTTTTTTTTGTCTTTTTCGTGACCGGCACTCAGCCAGGGAGTGCACCGGCCATTCCTATATAGGATCCTAACCCGCAGCGGGAGCGTCACCGCGCTCCCAGCGCTGCACTCTCCCAAGTGCGCCATGGGTTCGGCCCAAGAAACAGTATTTTTTTCAAGTAAAGTATATTACTAAAATATGAATGAAGTTTAATATTCCTTACCACTGAGGAAATACATAATATAAAATCATATTTTAAATATAATTAGCTGATAAACATTTAAGTATATCAATGATTAAATGTGAAACCTGGGGCTATAATTAAATATACTGATTCACAGTGTTTTGGTATATGTGCAACCAAAGGTGTCTTCCACATGCTGACAATAAATCGTGTTTCTCTCTTTTGATCAGACCCATTTCAAAACCTTTCAACTTCAAACAACACTAACACCATGTGTAAGCAATGTTTTCATGAATTTTTTAATAAATGGTTCAAGACTTGTAACCATATTCAGAAAGAGCCACATTGCCAGCAATTATCAGTATTTAATCTTTCAAGTTAGAAGAAAAAATGAAAGAAAAGAAAAAGCATTGTCCTAAGTCTTCTAATTTCTCTGTCAACCAAACTATATTAACTTTACCTCCCATCCTTTTAGAAGGCTGCAGGCTTCTAAATACACACATAACACATGCTACTCCAGCAGAATACCCGGTCTCCATTCTTCCCATTACCCACATCAAATCAGAGCCGTCTTCTATAATTACAGTATCTGTGATGTCTGTTGGGTCAAGGTCTCCT
This sequence comes from Cynocephalus volans, assembly GCF_027409185.1. NCBI lineage: Eukaryota > Metazoa > Chordata > Mammalia > Dermoptera > Cynocephalidae > Cynocephalus > Cynocephalus volans. The sequence goes on along the minus strand of NC_084468.1, from coordinate 69,144,117 downwards.
TTCAATAGAAGTGCCTTAATTTAGAGTCAGTGCCTCACCACTGGCAAGGACTGTCTGTCATCTCTATTAAATATCGAGATATGGGATCGGGTTATTATTAGTCACACAAAAGCACCCCGTAGGACACTTTGTCATGAACACATTTTCTATTTGTTTTAAATCACTCCTTGAAGACTTAAAATATTCTAAGTAGCAGTTAATTTTAACCAAAAGTCTTTCCATTAAGATAGAAAAAATAGCATATAATTTCCGTGCAAACTGACATGGACATTCTGTTGAAGTAAATTTAACTTGCAAATAGATGATGTGTTACATATACAGAAAGAGAAAATGGAATACAAAATTATACATGTCCTTAACAGATGGGGGCTGCTCCCAAACTATAGTTTCAAATAACAAAACCCAACTGCATACTAACTGGGAAGCAATAGCAATACATAAAATAAACTACACAGGATGAATCAAATGTGTGCCCACATGCTTTTCTGTGGCAAAGGTACAGGGAAGAACACAGTCAAAAGTGATCAGGATTATAAACTGAAGGGACATGTCTGTTTTCACCATCATTTTTGCTTCAGTCAACAGTACTTTGGTCTTTGCAGGTATAGGTGGGTTGTGAAATGCAGTCAGTTGCAGAGCAGCACCGCCTTAAAGTGCTAAGGAAAACAATGCTAAACTGAAAGTCAATGGGTCTCAAGCTTTAATGAGCTTTAGCCCCAAATCCAGATGACCTAATTCAGTGGTCACCTTTCTACAAAAGCAACACAGGTGATTCTGATGCAGGTGATGGATGGAATGCATTTTGTAAAACATTGCTAAGTGTCAAATATGCATATCAGTAAAACATAAAATTCAGCTGAAATTTTGGAGGAGGAGATGGAGTGGCAGAGGAACAAGGGTTTCTATTTGTTTTGATTGGATTATGTATGTGACCTAGTTTTGGAGAGATAACAAAAGATATAATGTAATTTTTGCTACAATGAATTAAGTTGAATTAATCCTTCAAATTTATTTGAGATACAATAAATGCTACATCAGTTTTAGAGTTAAATGATTCTAGTAATGATAACAAAAAGTAAAATAATATATTAATTATCCTTAGAAAATGTGAGGTTCCACAAAAGATGTGATGCCAAAGCTCTGTACATGTTAACATTTCTATGGAATATTTCTAAAATGAATTCTCCACTTCTTGCTCCAACAGAATATACTAGACAACATTTAAACTGGTATAGTGACTTCTGTAAATATTCACAACTGAGTTAAAACAAAATACCTTGAGTTTATCCCAATTCTGCCACTCTCTGGCCTTGGGGAAACTACACTGCTCCCTGTGCCTTAGCTTACTTCTCTGGGAAAAAAGTCATATACCTCATGTAGGGCTGTGGGGACTCAACTGTGCTAATGCATGTGAGAGATCCTAATAACATGTCCGGAGCATTACTGTGACTTTTCCTGTCTCTCGTAGGCTGTTTGTCTTTCCCTTCTCACTGTTGTACTTGATTCTTTCAGTTTGATGCTTCTTACTTTTTGAAGGTGAATAAAACTGATAATCAAGTTTGTTAAGAACCATGTGCTAAATGGAAGAAGACTCGAAGTGAGAGCCCAAGGCCACAATATTAGGGTTTGGGATTTCAAAGGCATATTTGTACTTAATTCTGACAGTTGAGAGTGTTAAGTTCCACTTCTATTTAAGTAGAAGTATTATTGAAACACTTTAAATTAAGCCACAGAAAAAGTTTTAATATAAGGATAATTTGGGTATACAAATAAGGTTAATTCAGTTTCTCAAATTATTTATATAGAGATAGAGATTTCACAAAACACAATATTACATAATAGTAATTCATTTTCAGTCCCATAAATGGATGGGTTTCTATAAATAAGGATACTAGGTGATTAGGCTTTAAATAGATACTGTAGGTTTTTTTTTTTTTTATCAAACTCTAATGTTAGTACTTATAATCATTTCCAGAGAAATTAAATCAGCATTGTGCTTTCGAAATTAAATTCTTTAGTTAATCTTTCTTTCTCACTGCGTTAGTTTCTGTTTTCAGTTTACTATGCTATTTTTCTCCTTAAAAGAACGAAGAAAAGGGAAGACCAAAAGTAAGAGAGAGAGTATAGAGATAGAGGAATTATATACTTCCTTTGAGTTCTGGAAAAAATAAAACATAATGTTTTGCTAATAATTGTGGGTGGGTAATTGTTTTCATATATTCTTAGCTGTATCATTAATTAAAAACATTTGGTACTTACTTTCTCTTTGAGATAGAAACAAACAAACAACAACAACAAAAAAGCTTTAGAGTATGACCATCGTCAGTGATTTGTAAAGTTCACACAACATTCATTTATCCACTTCAGTTCTAGGACATTGCCCAAAACATTTGCCCTCACACTCAGGTACGTCAAGCCAAATACACTTGTTTTTAAGAATCCTCTGCCTGGGACAGTGTACGATGTGGGCAGTTACTCTCATTTCTTAAATCATGACCTGCCATGGTGAGTGGCAAAATGTACAGGTAATCTATCAGTCTTCCACCTCCCTTTTTATCCTTCAGTAAATGAGGAGTTAAGAGACGAAGTCCTCGAAACTTTCAAGAGAACTCAAGAGGGTTTCCTCCTTGGAGTTCAAATATCAGGCTAAAAGCAAGTCGCAATTTTAATTTGAACCCTGCTTCCTACTAATGTCCCAACCCAGGTGGGGCCTGGATTTGATAAAACATTAACTTTGTTCTCTATGTAAATAAAATGGTGGTGCACAGGTGCACCTGCTGTATGGTGCTATGGGAAACCACAAACTTATCAGAGTGTAACGTAGAAAAAATAAACAGAACAAGTGTGTTAAGGGGCACATTTAGATTGCTGTTGTGGATTGTGTATACAGTTAAATCTTTCTGTCAAATAAGTTTAATGCAATTATTGAAATATAACATATAGCTCTCTTGGAAACTACTTTACTCAGTGTTCTGTATGTCCCTGATTTAAATATTTTAAAAATTTACTTAACAATTACATAACTGAAAAGTATTTAAAAGTGAATATTTTAAAACTTTGCTTAACAACTACATAACTGGAAAGTATTTAAAAGTATTATAACAAAAGAAGAAAAAAGTGTCATTAACTTAATATGGAATAGGCTACGTTTCCTTTTAATTTCTTTTGTGAAATGACAGAATGATAGAGAGCACCAGGAACGTTTATTACTGACAGGTGTAATTTCACCCCTACTAGAAAGGCCATGTCTTTAAAAGGAGATGAAAGCTCCCAGGTGATGAATGAGGGAAGAAAAGTCTGACAGGAATAACAGGACTGTCTCAAGGGAATTGAGTCCTGTGGTCCTGCGGTTTACCATTTGGCCATGAAGTTACAAAGATTTACAGTGTGCTCTGAAGGGATTTGGAACCTGTTTATTTGCATTTACTTCTGGAGAGCTGATAGAACAATTTAGTGAAACTACAGTGTCACCAGCTCATCCCCCAACTGATAATGACATAATGGTACAGGCCACCCAAAGCAATTTAACCATGACTGATGAAACCCTCCTGCCAGCAAGTTTCTGGGATAATAACAAGATTTGAGATAGTGATCTGGATATAAAAAGCTTTTATTATTATCATTGAATATGAACAATAGGTTTGCATTTAGAAAGGAGCTTTCGTTGATCTCATAGTATCGAAAATAAGGTCCCAAAGGACTTTTTAGCTTTAGGTCCATTCTGACAGAAACTTAAAAGTTCTGTAAGTTATATTGATCAAACCAACATCTATTCTGAACTATTATTTTCAAAGTTCTGGGCTAAGAAACTGTCCTGGATATGCAAATCGAATTTGACTTTTTAAAATGTAATTTTCAGGCACCCAACTCAAGCCTTCACTCATTAGAATGAATAATTAATAAATTTCTGAGATTTTATAATTACTGAAGTAAATGTCTTCTTTACCCCCCACCCACCCAAAATGTAAAAAAGAGAAGATATACATGTCAATTACTACGAGTTGAGAAAGAATGTGATGGTGTTATGGGAAAGGCACAAGACAGAATGGGAGATAAAAACATGAAGTGGCAGCTATTTCTCTATAGGCACTAAATTTGCATGCTCTCTTTTCCTTAAATGTGAATCTTTTCACCACTTCAGTACTAAGTCCTGAAGAGGTAGGGGTAGGGTTAGAAGTGGGGGTGCTGGTGAGTTCAGTGATATTCACTCTTGTGAAATTAGTGTAATGCCTTCTATGAAGAGAAAGCAGACTCTCATTTTCCTCCACACCTTACTGGTGTCATTTATTTTTATTAGAGCTTCTGTTAAATTTGAGAAGTGGTGGACTAAACTATGAAGAAGTGGTACAAAACTACACCATTGGCCCTAAGTGAATCATTGTGCAGTATATGCATGTACTGAAATGACACCACAATATGTACAAGTAAAAAAAATAAAAATACAATAAATTAGAGAAGTTGTTAATGTGATCAGAAAGAGGAGATACAAAGGAAAATAAGAATCTCTTCAATTAATAAATTACTTAGAACTACTTCATAAGGTATAAAGATAAAATAAGTATGTACATTGTCTGAAAATCTATAGACAGCAATGAACATTTTTCAGCCTTTTGTAAAGTCTTAAGAAACTTCCCATGGGAAAAATGGTTCCCAGATATGATTTGGAGAAGAATAAAACAATTGAAGTATATTTGGTTTGTTCAAGCAGTTTAGAATTTTGGGCTTCTTTTCACTCTATCATTTTGAAGGTCATTGACAGACTATTCAAGAAAAAATTATTTTACCAGACAAAATCCATTAATAGGCATAGAGATATGAACACAAAAATTTATGGGATGTAGCATACAAACATGCAAATATATAGACAGGCTAGATATCCCTGGAAAGCTACCAAAACATACAATTGCATATAAAATAGCAATTATAAAAAATCCCACAAGTGTCATATAAACATAAAATACAAAAAGTTGTAAACATTAAATATGACATGAAAAAAATCATCATATATTCCATTATTACTTTGGCCCATTATAAAAATGAACAAAAAATAAAAATAACATTAGCACTTATTACTCTGTATTGCTTAAAACTCATATGATATTAAAGAAAGATTCTGTTGATATAATCCAACACACACAAAAAAAGATCTAAATAATCTTCATGCTATAGTAAATAAACCCTATAACCTCAAACCTAAAACATTTCTTTCTTTTTTATTTTTTTTTAAAAAAGATGACTGGTAAGGGGATCTTCACCCTTGGCTTGGTGTTGTCAGCACCACGCTCAGCCAGTGAGCTAACCGGCCATCCCTACCTATATGGGATCCGAACCCGGGGCCTTGGTGTTATCAGCACCGCACTCTCCCGAGTGAGCCACGGGCCGGCCCAGACCTAAAACATTTCTTTCTTTTTTTTTTTTTTTCATTCTTATAACTTGTTTTTTTTTTATTTTTAAGTTTTATTTTGTCGATATACATTGTGGCTGATTATTGCTCCCCATCACCAAAACCTCCCTCCCTTCTCCCTCCCCCCCTCCCCCCCAACAATGTCCTTTCTGTTTGCTTGTTGTATCAACTTCAAGTAATTGTGGTTGTTATATCTTCTTCCCCTCCCCAGGTTTTTTTTTTTGTGTGTGTGTGTGTGTGTGTGTGAATTTATATATTAATTTTTAGCTCCCACCAATAAGTGAGAACATGTGGTATTTCTCTTTCTGTGCCTGACTTGTTTCACTTAATATAATTCTCTCAAGGTCCATCCATGTTGTTGCAAATGGCAGTATTTCATTCGTTTTTATAGCTGAGCAGTATTCCATTGTGTAGATGTACCACATTTTCCATATCCACTCATCTGATGATGGACATTTGGGCTTACAGGATATCCCCCTTAAACAATTTCCTTCTCTCACCAGATAGTTTCTTGACCTTGGAAATATTTACATGAACAGTGTTGATATAGTTATCAAGATTTCATAACATAGCCAAATAATAGCACAGAAAAAAGCTCTCTAATAACCGTTAATATTATTCAGATTTCACTGTAAAGTTTTGCTAATGTCAATAATTACACACAAGGCAAGAGTCCTATTTATTTACAAAGCCACATTACTTAACATAATGTAAATTAGAAAAAAAACAAAAAAACGAAAAACTCCTTATGTTTCTGGACACAGTAAGGTGTGCAAATAGCAAATATATGTATACTAAAAACCTTGGGAACTTTTTGAAGGAATTCAACCATATATTCCGTTTGTATGGTGTTGTAAGCCTTGATAACAGTTACACTATGTGAACCTCAAATACTGAATTAAAATAGATTTAAACGTAGGTAATTCCAAGACATTTTTAGAATTAGATTTTATCATAAAACATTTTCATCCATTTGCTTCTCTTCAAATCCTTTTCATCATTCTCGCATCCTCTTTCTGTGCGCGCACCCACACACACACATGCACACCCGCTACAAGCTTTACCCAGTTTTACACAAAGATTCTAACCCATTTCTGACCCTCGGCATGATTATTCTGTTTCTAACTCTCTATTGCTACTCATTAACTCTTCTGGCTTCATCTCATTGGTAACATCTGCTTTCTATCAATGCCAAGGAGGACAGGTTCTTTAAACAAACTTTAAGAAATAAGAATAAAAATGTAGGGGTTGTATAAATCTTTTAAAAGTGGAAATCTAAGTTCTTTTTTTAAATTCAAAATGAGTTTTTTTCAATATGAAAGCCCTCCATTTACTCTAAGAAAATCATGGAAAATATCAACATCTGTACACAGCAATAAAAGCGCTACTAGTAACTTCCATTCACCAAGCCAGTGAGCAATTCGGAAAACAGTAGCAATAGACCTTGGAGTTACGCATATACATGTAGGATGAAGCCAAAATGTTTTCCTAAGTTGTAAAGGAAACTTTTCCATGAGCAGTACTTTCTGCCAGTGGCTTCTTCAAGGTATGAGTATCAGCTTCCTGCTGATTTAGCCTCAATAAATTAAGAGAGGAAATCCAAGTAAGGGATATTCCATATGTTAACAAATCTTCCCATACAAAGCATAATTTCAGTCCCACCCTCTGGTACTATTGGAATCAGTTAGCAGTCAGGCATAGTGATAGGTGTGAGACTATTGATAAGTAAAACAAACAAAAAAAATGCACACTTTTATTAATTATTTGAATTTTACTTTTCTTTCATGAACTCACTTTCAAATATTGGTGAAAACAAGAGACACATGGACCAAAAAGGAGATTGTGAGACAGAAGCAGCAAGCAGCTTATAAAATGAATAACCTATTTCCTAATTATTTAGGCTTGACAACACATGTGAATTGTATAAAAGTTAACATAGCACATATCTTTAATGTGAATATCTCCATACGTTATACTTATATATGTGTATGTATGTGTATATATTATGTATACGCACACACATACATGTATACACAATTCTAATGTAGTAGAAATAAAAAGATTTTTAGCTAGGAAACGCTTTGTAAATGTCTTCACTATGTTACATTCTAATCTAAAATGAAAATAAGCAAAACTGCCTCATATAACCTTCACATTGTTACATTACACGGGCTCCTAGTTCAATGCAATTTCCAACCTGACCCCACTATGAAAGATTCATGACCATAATTAAATTTCTATTCCCACAGCATTAGGGAATAGAAAGCAGGCTTCGCCTTTACAGTGACATATTTCCCAGTTCTCTTTGCACAACTTAAATTACAAAATAAGCCCTCAAAAAAATCCTTCTTATTCCGGACCCATGCCCTTCCAATGTTCATAGCTCTCACCCAACAGCCGGAGGCTGAGCTATCATCATCAACTCCTTTGATTTTCTGGAAAATGACACAATGTTTACCTGATTTCCAAAGTCAGAAAATACTGAAATTCTTATCTTTCAATGTTTTCTGATTTTTTTCCTTGTCTTGTCTATTTCTCCAATGTTTACAGCTCTAACTTCTGACAACATCGACCTTCTTGTTTCCCTCTTTCCTCCCTTCTCCATTCCTTCTTCCCTTCCCCACTTACTCTCTCTGTCTCTGTAGGTCTCTACATCTGTCACTCTTTCTCTCCCCCAGCTTTTTTGCTTTTAATAAATGAGGAGCATCTAGATAGCCTTACGAAGTAGAGAATACATTAACAAGACAGGCGAGGTCTCTATTTTTATAGTGTTTCTTGTTTCTTGTCTAAAGAAACAAAGGCAAAAAATTCGAGTGTGGTGAAGAAGCTGAGAGTACCACGGAACCATACAATAAAAGTGATATTCTAGTTGTTATATACTTCCTGAGGAAGTAATATTTAAGCTGGCCTCTGGAAGACAAAAAAAGTTCACAATAGAAAATTGGTAAGCACAGAAAATCACAATCTCGGCTGGAAGGTCCCCGTTCTTTTACTTTTGTGAATAAACCTCTGTCCACCCAAAACTAGCCTACCTGATTTCTTTCGTTTCTTCCTACCTCCCTTTTTTCCTCCTTCAAACATTTACTGAATGCACCAGAAACAAGAAATTCCAATGATTATCATAATAATTTAATAATTATCACAGTTTGTTCATTTTTTTATTGAAACATAATAGATTGTACATATCTGTGGGGTATAGCATTGAATATCAATACCTGTGTATAATATGTGATGCTCAAATCAGGATAATTAGTATATTCAAACTTACACATTGTAATCATTTTTTGTGGCCTTTTATTTCTCATTAACCACCCCTTACCTACTAAAAAACTATTTTATAGAAAAATCTCATGAAAGAGAAGGAAACACACAGCAACACAGCAAATCTTAGTGTGTCAATTTTCTAACAGCAATTAAAAAAAAGAAAGAAAATTAAATGCTTATCATTTGGGGTATGGATTAAAATATTATAGCACATCGATATGCTGAAATACTACACAGCCTTCAGAAAGACTGAGGCAGATCTATATAAACTAATATCACAGGCTAATTCAGGGAAATTCTTACATGAAAAGAGCAAGCTGCAGAGGAGTGTGTGGAGCATAATCCCACTAGGTAAAATATGAAAAAAGGATTTCTAAATTTAAATCTATAATTCAAGCTACAAATGTATTTATATTTCTATATCTGTAACTATACACTTATTGTTGCAGCTATAGCAACTCGGTGCATACTTAGAATATTTCTTGAAAGATTTACAAGATACTGTTAGTCACAGAGAGGGACAGTGAGGTTGGATAATGCAGATTTTACTTTAAAAATTTTACTTGTTATTCAGAGTTGTTTGCTTATGGTTCATTTGTTTATTTATTATTTACTTATTTATTTTGTTTATTCATTAGCTAGAATAGTTAGGAGCTTCCCCCAAAACTGTGGGAGACAGGGATGCTGTTTATAAACACACACAAAACAACACAGTACTAGCTTTTGTTAAAGTACTTAATGTATTAAAAATTATTTAAGTGTCATTAAAAATGATAGCTAAGAATAAATGAATCTGGGTGAGGGATATAGAGGTTTTCTTTGCATTATGCTTATGTCTCTTCAATAGCTTAAAATTATTTCTAAATAGAAAGATTTAAAGAAAAGAAAAAATGCTGGCACGACAATGGTATTTAATAGGTGACATACAAACTATTTCATTCTTATGAAAACAAATAAATGTCCTCTTTTAATTTTATTTGCAGGACATACTTATAGCCATAATGAAATGTCACAAGCAAAAACTCATTCTTGAAAACACATTCCTGTCATTTGTTTCTGTTTCTTTTATTTAAAAGGTGATGGAGTAAAGTCAGTTAGAGCATTTCATAATGTCATTTCCTCTTGGCTATATAATCTAGTTTTTTAGTTTTCCAGTCTGTATTTAGAGTAAGATGTATTAGTGTAATTTTTTTTATGTTTAAGGAGGAATGAATATTACGAAAACATTTTAGGAAAATCATTTTGGTATTTTTCTTCTCCTCCCTTTAGGCCACCTTTTACCTTTGGAAAATATAGACATGCTTATTAAGCATTTGGTTGAAAAGTACATGTTGTTCAAAAGAAAATATATCTGCACAGAAGTATCTCTTCAATGAAAACCATCTAAATCCCATTTTCTAAAATATGAATAAATTATTTCAACGTGACCTCAAACAGAATTACAAATAACCATTTCTCTTTTAATCGAGATATGCATTTTACATAACTCAGGCATGAAAAATGTAGCTTTTAAAATTTCTTTCTATAACTGAACTTACCTTGTGAACCCCCATTTTAATCGTTGACAAAACATGTGATCTTGCCAATGCAAAATAAACTCAGTTTTTTTTTCTGGCTTAAACATACTTTCTTTGAAGAAAATATTTGATCAGTCCAGAAGTCTCCTCATCTCCATTTCCCTTTTCAACCTCCTAGGGTTAAATTTTTTCCTTCTGGTATCACACTGGCCTCTGGGGACAAGTTTCTAATCCAAGGTCATTGGCATCTGTCTGTCCTGCCTTTCTGATGTGATGTGCAATTCACGCTTTTGTACAATTTTTATTGTTGTCCCCGCATTTACCTTTTAACATAGATGTCCCACTTTGCTTTCCAGTTTCCATCTTGTCCAGTTTATTGTATCCTCCAAGTTAGGAATGCAAGACTTCTTTACACCTACCAAGGTGACATTGACTTTGTGAGTCTGCCTTCAAGCCACCTTCCCAGGCACCATGCTGGACACAGAGCATTTCTTTGGGGCTTACAACCCCGGCCACACTTTGGAAGCTAAGTAAAGATCCCTATGCACCAGGATTTCCTACAACATGTCTTGAGTTTCAGTTGTCTTGGCTTGCTACCATGTGTCAAAACGTGCCTAGAGAGTGGGACACTGGGCCGTTTCCCAGGGACCCACCAGTGTCTAAGTTCTAGTCAAATACACTTCCGATTCTCTTACGTACAGCTGGCTAAACTTTTGTTATATTACCAGGCAGAAAAAAGTGCATCAGCTTGCATTTCCCCCACCTTATTATTTTTCACACATGTCCTAAATCCCTCCAGCTTTTAGCCTTTGACACTCAAAAGATACTTCCTCCCCCCCAAACCCAGCTTTTGAAATATAAGCTGTTTTAAGACTATGTTTCTGTTACGAGGCTTTAAATTTGTCTTTGGATTTTGGACGTCCCTTCCCTAGGGCAAACTCTTGAAGGAAATAAGTGTGGTAAGGATGAGGATAATGGTTTCAAAAGTAAAAACCCTGGGTTTAAAATCTCTAAATTTTAATCCAATATGTAATTTCACACATGTATGCCTTTCTTAAGTTAACGTTTTATTTTTGTGACTACACAAAGTAACATGTTGTGTTAAATTTTGGGGGGAAAAAAAGAAATGCAGAAAAATACATTAAGACCCCATAATTCCACTACCTAGAGATAATACTAGAGATTGTCTTCCTTCCTGGATAACAAGTGCTATGGGTTAAATGTGTCCCCCAAGGTTCACGTATTGGAAACTTAATCTACACTGTAACAGTGTTAAGAGGGTAGGAAATCCTATTGTAATTAAAAGATGGGGCCTTTAAGAGGTGGTTTGTTTGTGAGGACTGTACACTCATGAATGGATTAATACATTGGTGATTTAATGGGTGAGCATGGTTCTGATGGCTTTAAAAGGAGAGCAAGTGAGGAGGTTAGCTCTCTCTTGCTCAGCCATCCACCATGTGCCCTGTGTCACTGTATAGCCACCACCAAGGAGGCCCTCACCAGATGAGCCCCTGGACGTGGAATTTCCAGCCTCCAAAATGTAAGAAATAACTTTTATTTCTTTATAAATTACCCAGTTTCAGGTATCCTGTTATAAGCAACAGAAACAGACTAATACAAGAGAGATAGAGTTTTTATTCTTGAATACATATTGACAACATTTTTAAGCCATTAGGTATTTTTATGAAACCTCAATAGCTGTATAACGTTTCATTGCATAGATGAATGCCGTGCTACTTGAGCAATCCTTTGCTGTTAGAATTTAGGTCGCTATCAATTTTTTTCAGCATTAAAAAACAAGGCCAAAATGCTCCTACTAATAGTGTAATGTGGTCATGTGATCACCTGACTCAACACTCAATGACAGCTATTGTATATGCCCAATTTGAGAAGCAAAAGATGTATCTAATTATTGTTTTAATTTACAAATTTTGCATTATGTATTTATAAACTGATCACTGGACATTTGGATATTATTTATGCCCATGCATTCCTCTGCCTATTTTTCCATTAAGTGATATATGTCTTTTTAAAATTGACATATAAGACATGCTAACACAATTTCTACATGTGGCCTTTTGATCCTCATTTTGCTTTTAGGACCATTTAACATACCAAAGTCTTATTTAGTTGAATCTGTAATTCCTTGCCTTTGCATTTTTTGGCTTTGGTGTTATGCTTAGAGATCTTCTTTATCCTAAAAGGATATGAATATTTGCTTAAACTTTTGTGAGTATAGAGATCATGGGCACACACCACTGGCACCACACAGTGCAGATATAACTTCGGGGTTATCAGGGGAAAACAAATAAGCAGAGAAGCCATGGAGCACACCCCGTCCCCATCACTCACCTCTCATCACCCACTGCTCAGGTCTTTGTGCACAAAGCCAATGTTGCAGTGGAGAGGGGCCTTGAGTCAGGAATGCCCCACATACTCTTAAGGCCAAGGGGCAGGGAAAATCTATGTAATCTGTAACAGGGATCCTTCTCAGAGGATGGCCATGTTAGAAACTGGGAGCCTGTGGGTCCCCATGGCTGTGCTTCTCTTAAACTAATTGAGACCTGCTGAGCCAGCTCTCTGCTAAGCAGCCAAGGGAGGAAAGGAGATTAGCCACTAGGGCCACTGATTTGTTTCTCTAAATCTAATAGTTGATTAATTTACATATTTAAATTATTATGCTGGAATTCTCCTTTAGTATAAGGCAAAGATCTAGTATTTGGTCTCTTTATAGAATTTTCTTAGTAGTTTTAACAATTTTTCTTTCTTTTTTTTTTTTGTCTTTTTCATGACCGGCACTCAGCCAGTGAGTGCACCGGCCAGTCCTATATAGGATCCGAACCCGCACTGGGAGCGTCGCTGCACTCCCAGTGCCGCACTCTCCCGAGTGCGCCACTGGCTCGGCCCAGTTTTAACAATTTTTCAACTTGTTCTCTTGAACTTTGGAAAAAATGACATCAATGTCCACCATTGATACTTTGGACTCTTCCTTTCTATGTTCTCACATTTTAATTAACTTTGTTATGTTATTTCTTAGGCAAGAGCCTCTAGGATAATCTTGTACAACTGTCGTGGATTGCAAGCATTCCGGCCAAGTAGTCTAACTTTAAGAAGCAGGCATTGGGCCGAGCCCGTGGCACACTCGGGAGAGTGCGGCGCTGGGAGCGCGGTGACGCTCCCGCTGCGGGTTCGGATCCTGTATAGGAATGGCCGGTGCACTCACTCACTGGCTGAGTGCCAGTCACGAAAAAAGACAAAAAAAAAAAAAAAAGAAGAAGAAGCAGGCATCTACGGTTTCATCTCTGCATTCTCCTCATTTACAGTTACTTGGAACCTGCTGATTTGTGTTTTAAATTGCATTGTTCTCTCCCTTACTCCTCTGCATGGAAATGAATGGGTAAGGGGTCCATGCTTCTCTCATCTGGCTGGAGCTCATCAAACAAAAGCTGGAGTGGGAAGTGGTATGGTGATCCTAGGTAAATGTCCACTCTGCACAGCAAACTTACCCTCAGGCTGGCTGTTCCAAAGTCTAGAAAAGGCAAAAGGAAAGCAAAGGCAAGTCCATGTTTTCACCCTCAGCCATCCTTACAGTATAGATTCATCTGTTTGAGAATCACTATCATTTTCTCATTCTAACTGACTTAGGGATATTCTGTCAATTGGTTCTAAATTTAAGTGGGGTACAGAGAAGTCATATGTAAATAATGTCCTCAAAGTGCAACAGCATTTATTGTTTATTTACTCATACGATTTACACTTCAAGATACATGAAACATGATATGCGTAGTAATGGAAAATTTGCCAGATGAAAAATTTTAGAAGTATACAAATCAGAAAAACTCAAAATGTGGGCAAAAATAATTTATAGTACCATAAATTTTTTACTTTACATAATGCCATATGATAAAATAGTGAGATTAGAAGATTAACTTCTATTTATCTTCTTAGATAATTAACGTGGATATAATAAGCTGTCACCTCTTTGAGTCTCAATTTCATCAGCTGTAAACTAAAAGCAATAGAAATGTTTAAGTTTTTTCTTAGTGATTCTTCCCTTTAACCATTTGGGTAAATTGCTACTTTATATAATGATCCCATGTATAAATCTTAGTAATAACTAGTATTTGTTAAGCATTTAATGAGTACAAACACATCATCTGTTCTCTCTCATTTAAAATATTCCTTAATCCAACGAGTGAACACCATTGTCACCCTCATTCTACCAATGAGGAAACTGAGGCATAGAAAGGGCATATAATTTTGCCGAAGTGCTCCAAACTATTAAGTATCAGAGTTCTAAAACTGTGACTCCAGAGCCTACTATCTTTACCACAGAATAAGTCTAAATCCATTATCAGAAACTTTCTTCCTTGTGTTTTGGACACCTGGAACCATTTCCTTAGGAGCTACCTATTCCCATGGGGAAAAAAAAAATCTGGCTTTTTCCAATGTTGAAAAGAAAATAAACAACCACAGTATGCAATAATTATGAGAGATACAGTACAAACCTGATGAAACATTTTTCATTTTGCCACTTCTTTCAGCTATAAAAGCCCTTGTTTTTTGTTAAAAATCTCACAACAGCACAGACAGAAAGTCCAGTTTGTATTATAATACATTTGCATTTGGAAAATAAATTTACACTGTCAAAGGAGAAAACTGACTTAAACAGAAGCCAATTAAATGCTTGAAAGTAATTCAAAGCACTATTCCATGGAAATGATTCAAAAAAGTGACATGGATGTAATATAAGATCTTGACTACATCAGAACTCCGGGATTTAGCAAAAGGGCAAGAGGGGAGTTCATTCATGTAGAGGAAGAGAAAATTTTCTTTGGACTAGTTATATCACATAATATGTTTGTTTAAGGAAAAATAAACAGGTGGGAAAAGTTCCACATGCCCAGCATGGAAGGAAAGCATATTTGTGCCTAATATATTGTAGAAACTGTTTCAGTACAGCTCATTCTTCCAAAAATACTGCCTTCATACAGTGGCCGAAGTCAGTCTGAGTTTTGGTAATCTGCTATATATAGAAGTGTGGATCATATACGCTAAACTGATCTCAGAGATTCTCAGACACCCTACCTTTTAAAAATATTTTGTCTGTTTATTATTCATGGCTTACTAATTTTTTCCTTTGAGATATGGTAAACTTTAGCTTTTTGTTATGTTTTGTATTCCAATTTCAAGTGTTTAACATCCACGTTTCCTACTGATAATCAACGCCTTCATTGTTTCATTGCTAACGGCACACATTATGATTTGATCACATGCCTTATAAAAGCACTACTGTAAATGTTAAAGGAATAAATGACACCTTATAATCCAAACACAAATTTCAGACCTTAAAGATTTCCTGGGAGTGTAGCAGCAGTAGCCTGCAAGATCAGGAGCAATAGGACCTCATTTTTTTTTTTTTTTTTTTGACTGGTAAGGGGATCGCAACCCTTGGCTTGGTGTCGCCCGCACTGCGCTCAGCCAGTGAGTGCACCAGCCATCCCTATATAGGATCCGAACTCACAGCCTCAGTGCTACCAGCGCCGCACTCACCCGAGTGAGCCACAGGGCTGACCCTAGAACCTCATTTTATACAAAATTCATAACAACGTAATCATGAGGTACGTCTAAGACAGTTTTGAATCTGTACTTACTGTTAATATAGGTCCTTAAATTCAAGACTTCTGGAGTTTTGAAGTCATGCTTTGTGGGCTAGTAAAAATAAATAAATAAATAATAGAACTGGAGATAAGGAAATTTATTTTCTAGAGCTACTGAGTCACTAAGTGCATGGCTTAACTTCTGTAAGACTAAGTGTTCTTATCTGTCATTACCAGCCCTATATATGACAGCAATCCAATGTTGAATGCATGGTTGAAGGAGAAATAGATAACATGCTGGGTTGATTATTTAGAATTACAGACTATCCTGATAGGCTAGGACAAATGAACTGAATAACATAAAAATGCTGTAAAATGTTCAAGAAAAAAATGTGAAGTGCTGTTTTTATATTCAAATTAATCAATTCTGTTAGTTCAGAATGAAGAACATGGCTTAATAACAATTCATATTTTAAAATCTTACTTTCTGGTTTACCATAACATTCAAGTTTATATTATGACTTGACTGTGGCATAAATTAATTTAATCAGTCGAGGCAATCAAGGGAAACACTACTAAAATTAGTGTCCAGATTACAGGAATTTATAGCACACTGTACTCTGTAATTATATATTGTACTGTTCATCAGAATACAGCACAGTACCAAGTCTAGTTTGAAGTCACATATTAGAGTGCCCCTGGGCTCTGTCCTCAGCTTCTTCTCAATCTATGCTCATTACTTTAGTATAGCATCCAATCTCAGAGCTTTAAGTAGCATTTGTACATTGAAAATTCCCAAAATTTAAAATTCAACCCAAACCTCTACTTTGATGTCTAGATTTTACATCAACTTGAAATCTTTGCTACGATATGCAATAAGTTTCTCAATGTAACCTGATCTCTACTTCACACCATACACAAACAGTAATTACAGGTAAAATATCCATCTAAATGTAAAGAATAAAACAATATAACTTCTAGAAGATAATATAGGAGTATATATTTGTGACTTTGGATAGGAAAGATACCTTAAACAGGATAGAAAATGCTGTGGCCATAAAGGAAAAGATTAATAAATCGGACCACATTAAAATTAAAAACTTTCACTAAGAAAGCAAAAAGGCAAGCTACAGCATAGAAGATATTCACAGTATATATAATCTGCAAAGAATTTTTGTCCAGAATATATAGAAATTGCCTTAAATCGTTAAGAAAAAGGCAAATGATATAGCAGAAAAATGGACAAAAAACTTGGACACTTCTCAGAAGAGAATATCCAAATGACTAATAAACATATGAAAGACCTAATCAATAATCAGAGAAATGCAAATTTAAATGACAGTGATATAACACCACTCATTTATTAGCATATCTAAAGTCAGAAATTAAAATACCAAATGTTAACAAGATTGTGACTCATGCACAGTTGCTGGGAATGTAAATTGGCTCAATCACTTTGGAAGGTCTTTGGCATTATCTACCAAATAAAGCTGAACACACATATACCTTATGACCTAACAATTTCATTGTAGGTATATACCCAATAAAAACCCATATATATTTGCACACAAAGACATGCACAAGAATAATCACAGCACCATTGTTCATAGGGGCCAAAAATTACAAATAATTCACAGTCCATAAATAGAAAAACAGAAAAATTGTGTTATCATATAATAGAAAACCACAGAAATAAAGTCATATACATTACAACTACACAGAACAACATGGATAGTTTCTCAAAAACAAAATATTGAGTGAAAGAAGGCAAAAAATATGGATCCATTTATATAACATTTAAAAAATGACAAAACTGCCAGACAGTGTTAGAAATCAGATTACAGTAGTGATTATTTTGGAGAGTAGGAGAGTCGTGACCAAATGGGCACACACAAGGGGTTATTTGGTATCAGTAATGCTCATTTTTTTATTCTGGATGGTGATCAAATGGTTTGTTCATTTTGTGGTAATTTATGAAACTGCACAATAATGAGCTGTGTACTTTCATATGTCTGCTATACTTTGATTTTAAAAAGAAGTTTTTTAAAGGGCATTGGGAATTAGGGAGTGCCAAGAAAAATTAATCAGAATGATGAAAGCTTAAATAATGACTGAAGGAATTTAAAATTTTAACTAAACAGTTCCAGAAAATTCAAAAGAAAAAGTGAAAGCTATCTTCAAAAATCAAAATGGAGCAGTAGCATTATCTTATACTGCTCCAGAAGACCAGCAACTAAAGCAGGCAGATTTTAGGGGCTGGTTAGCTCAGTTGGTTAGAGCATGGTGCTGATAATAACAAGGTCTGGGATTCAATCCCTACATAGGCCAGCAAAAAAATTAATTTAAAAAAAAATAATGAAAGAAGGCAGATTTTGCCCATTACTCTAATTATTAGAACTCGTTGAAATGGAAATAACAACCTACAAAGAAATGAGCTTTCTATCAATGGAAATATTTAAACTATTTAAGCAGAGGCTGTAAAACCATCTATTTGTCAAAGGAGTTAGAAAGAGCATTCCCATAATGAAAAAGGCTGAACAAGATCAGCTCTGCCTCCTTCATTTCTAAGATGCTATGGTTCATGATAAAATTGGTGTCAATCATGTATCTGTCCTTCTCTCCTTTCCTACTTTCCTCCCCTTCTTCCCCCTCCCTCCACAATCCTTCTCTCTGTCTCGACTCCAAAAAGATAATATAAAGTGAGAAATTTCATTGTCTTAATTGTGCATCATTCACGTGTCTCACAAAGACCTGCAGGTATGATGGGGGCCCTCATCAAGGATCAGATGTGGAGTGCTATGTATTCCATAGCACTTCCCCCCAAAAAGAAAGTATTTTGAAACTGGATGTCCCACCTTCCCCAATATTTTTCCAGGAATATTGGAGAACTTCACCACCTCAGAAAATGCAAGAAAATATGTGCACATTTTCCCTTGCTAGATAACTTAAATATTTTATAGCTAATTATAGATGTCAAAGTGGTATGTCTCATTCCTTCAGAGATACCTTCATCTTTTAGGTCCACAGAAACTCCCAAACAACAGTACCTTGATAAATTTTATATTCATTCCAGCATATTAGTTCTCAAATAACTGGGATATTTTATTAGATTACTCTTTACCCCAATCTAGTAAGGTACAAAGCATTTAGAGCAACAAGTCACCTTAGTACTACTCTATCCAGTAGCATCTATT
This sequence comes from Cynocephalus volans, assembly GCF_027409185.1. Taxonomy (NCBI): domain Eukaryota; kingdom Metazoa; phylum Chordata; class Mammalia; order Dermoptera; family Cynocephalidae; genus Cynocephalus; species Cynocephalus volans. The sequence continues at coordinate 69,125,138 of NC_084468.1, read as the reverse complement.
GCCAAGGACAGATACATATGAAATTTTGGGCAAGCCAATTTTGGACATTATTAATGAAATGGAAGCAGGTATAGTTGAGCTTACTTTATGGAGGAGAAAAGAAGGAGGGAGGGAGGAGCAAGAAGGCTGCATCCAAGAAGGAGACCAATTTTATCAGCAGAGCCCAGAGAAAGCTCAGAACTCAGGAATTCCAGTGAAATAGGAGGCCAGGGGTGTAAAATGGGATTTAAACAAGAGGTTAATTAAAAATATACTCTACCCACATAAACAGAATTATCAATAGCCAGACAGTCTTGCCCCTAAAACACTCAGGCAAAGGACTGGAACTGAACAAAGTTGCTAGGGATTATTAGAGTAGGTAGCTTGATATGTGGTGCCAAAAAACAAGACCTTTCTTATTTAAGATGGCCTCTGCTAATAGCAAGCTCCCTGATCATTCACAGATTCGTGCCAAGCCTATCAGTGACAACTAACTAGTTGGCCCTAACTAGGTATACAGAGCTTATAGTCAGTTTTTATGTTGCCTTTTTTATAAACATGAATGAATAACTAGGAATCCCTGGACTTTTTATTGAGAAAATTTTTGAAACATAATAAACACAAATATATGCAAAAAGAAAAATTTACCCTGGAAGACAGAATTCAGAGAACCGAAGAAAATTTAAAAACGAACAAAACAAGAACTCTAGTTTCCTCAGAGATCACATAAGAGCACAATACTAATGCAAAAGGACAAATAGGTAAGTGATAGAAAAATGAAAATAACATACAAAGTAAGATTACTCACATAATGCTCCTAACATAATGTGTGATCTAGAGAATAAAGGGAACAATGACGTCTGTTCAGCCAAGTCCTAAAAAGTCACTTGTAAATGATAATATCATGAAAGTAAAGGAAGAATAAGAATGGATAGTTAAAATTAAAAGACTGAACAATATCAGAGAAGATAAGGCAATCCTAGAAGCTGGAAAATATCCAAATATTTAGAAACTAAATAAATTTTAGATAATTCATGGGTTACAAGGAAGTCAAAAGAAAAATTAGAAAGTAATTTGAACTGCATGAAAATGAAAACATGAAATATAAAAACATCTGATAGAGCAAAAGCAGTGCTTAAAGGGAAATGTCTAATAACCTAAACTTTCATCTAAGAAACTCGAAAAAGAAGAGCAAATTCAATGCGAAGTAAGCAGAACAACAACAACAAAACAGCAGACATTAATAAAATAAACACAAAATCAATAAACAAAATCAATAAAGCCAGCAGCTGGTTCTTTGAGCAAATCAATAAAATTGATAAACCTCTAACTAGACTGCTCAGGAAAAAGAGAAGACACAAAGCTACAAATACCAGGAATGACAGTGTGGATATCACTATAGATCCCATAGACATTAAAATGATAATGGAATACTATGAAAAACTTTATGCCAATAAATTTGACAAATTATAAGTGCTAACACAAAGTGAGCATTCAATAAAAACAACTACCTTAATTATAACTGTAACTGTTGACATTACAAAGGCCCTCTATTGGCCAAACATGAAGAGAGTAGAGATTTCTAAAAAAAGAATGACACATAAACTGACCCTTCTGAGACATTTTCCCCACTTCTCAAGAACCAAAGCAGAGTATAAATGTATAAAAAGCCCCCATGCCAACTCAAGCAGGAATTCTTGCTGTCTTGACTGTGATGAAGACATTGGTTTGATCTAGACCTTCACCTTTAACCTCTTTACCCAGGATGAGTACAGAAACCAGCAATGGTCAACTATCTGGAATTGTTCCAAAGAAAAACACCTGCCAACATATGCACTATTTTTCTCATCTAAAGGCCCACAATCCTGTGAAGACCCAGCTGTAATAACCATCCTTCATCTGGGATCAGGGGCGGGGTGGAGGGAGGAGTGGGAAGACTCAACTGTGTTCCCTTTTCAGCTATAGCATCTAAATAAGCATAATACTGCTTCAAAAGCTAGGTTGTCAAGAGCACTTAATTAATTCACCACATACTGGAGTTAAGAGAAATCAACATGATGGTTAAATTTCTGTTTGTGATCCAAACCATGCTGACAGTGCACACACCAGCCTTTTAAAGGATTATATTATATTCAACTGGAAAATCAAAAGAAAAAAATCTTTTGAATATAGTGCAATGTAATTTTCTCCTAATAGTACAAACCTGAATTTAGAACTGTTACATATTACAACTTCAGTTTTTTCCTGCCAAATTTACCATCACGTTTTGCAAATTAGACTGAGCAATAATTTTTATAAATTTTAGAGAGTAATTGTTGTTGTATGCCTTTTATTACTCTGAAAGTTAGCTGTTATTTATTACAGTACACTCAACATCTTTCTTAACAGCTGACTTTCACTAGAATCTTTCTTATGAGGCCCTCAATTTTTGAAGGTGAAACTATTTATTGATAGAATAGCCATTTAATACATATATTTCTAATAATATATGTTATATATGGAACTTTTTTCTTTACCTACTGCTTGTTTTGTATCATTCACAATATGAACTCCATTGTGCTTGTTAACATTAGGCAGCCAGAAGTTTTTCCTTACAATTTATGAATTTGAAGAAAGAAATATTATTATTATGTTGTACCAAGGGTCAAATAGTTTCATGGATATATTTTACTCTCATTACACATGTCCAAATGCAAAACAATCTGTAAAGGCATCTTCAGTTATGTAGAGAAGTGGCTTTTATAATCTCATTAACATAAAAGTTTTAAAAGTAAAATCCCATATGTAAAATACTGCAATCAACGCATTCAGTAATTTTATATTTTACTAGACCCACCCCATTTTGCATTGCATAACTCCAAAAATTTGCAGCAATTTTTCAATAGTTCTTAATTAATTTTTGAATTGATGTGTGAAAATAAACTACATAGAATTGAGTAGCTTCCTTACATGAACACAGAGCAGGAATCCATAGACTAAAATTTACCAGTGCTTTTGGAGGTTTCCTCTGGATGGAACCAGTAACAATCTGTTCCCACAAAAGGATTCTGTAAATGATTATCCTCTTTGTGGTAGAGATAAACTTTACTAATTTTAAGGTTATAGTTAAGATTCCCTTAGCCATAAGCCGAGAATTGGACTCTAATTTAAGCAAAATGGAGGGGTTTTGGAATGGAACCTGCAGTATCTCTCAGATTCAAAGGTCATATTGAATATTGAAGACAGGAATCCACAACCATTTTTTTAAAGGAGTTAGCTTCAGTGACTCTTTGGCTCTGTGTCTCTCCATTTTTACTGTCACTTCCCAATAGAGAAAATCTTATTGGCCCACCATGAACTGGTCATCCAGATGAACCTGTCCTGGATCTGAGTTCCAGTTCCAAAGAAAAAGACTTGTTGTGAGCTGCCCCTACAAGGTTCGACCTCTTGCTGCATTTTTTATTTCTTTACATTTTACTAAACATAATAAATTCACCAGTAATTGCTCATTTAAAATTTTTCTATAAGTATGACAATCTATGTTTCTTGACTCCGTTTATGACTATGAAATATTTCAAACATAAATAAAATCAAGAGATCAATATTAAAAATATTTTTAACATAACTAGCATAACTAATACTCATGTAGCCAACATCCAGCTAAACAGCTGACTCAGATCTTAACATTCTCCCATACTGACAACATAAACTTAAAGAAATAAAACAGTACATAAAAGTCTGTTCTTCAATTCTATTCTCCCTCCTTCCCTTTCCAAACCTTCTACTACCTTACACAATGTAACCAACTTTCCTAAATTTAGTGTGTATTATCCCCATGTAGTTTTTGTACAATAAGAACATGAGTGCATCCATAAAAAGTATCAATTTATTTTGTAGGTTTTAAACTTTTACATAAATATTTTAAATAACCTTAATAATAGTTATTCAGCATTTACCGTGTTCCAAATAGTGATCTAAGCACTTTACCTGCGTTAGTTCATTTAATCGTCATACCCATTCTACTAACTTGATACAGTTATTATTCCATTTACAGATAAGACAACTCAGACATAGAAAGGAACAAAGTTTGTCAGGGGCTGAGGGTTATTTTGCACATATTCTGAACATGCTTTTTTCTTTTAACTTAACATGATGTTTTTAAGATGATCCCATGTTGATATAAAGAATCTCTCTAGTTTTTTCACATTAATTACTGTCTAATATTCCATTGTATGAAGGGACCACAACCTGTTCTTAGGTTTATGAATATTTAGGTTATTCTGCTATTATAAGCAATGCTACAATGACCATTCTTGCAATTATCTCTGTGTGTATGACTGAGAAGTTCTCTCAGATGTTTATCTACTAGTTTGAAGATTACATACATTTTTCTCTTTACTAGATATTGTCAAATTGCTTTCTGAAGTGTGCCTAACAATGTACTCTCCTGCCATCACTGAACGTGGTTTGTTACTTCACACCTCATTTGCATTTTGAATGAATACACTTTTTAATTTTTGTCAATATTGTGGGAGCGAAATATAACACTTTTTAATTTTCATTTCTCTGATTACTAGTACAGTTGAGCATATTTTTCTATTTATTGACCTATTTGGCTTCTTCGTCCCTGAATTGCCTGCTTGTAATCTATAAGCTTTTTGACTAGAAGGTCTTTTATATTTTACTTGTAAGAAATCTGTATAAATTCATGATACAAATGCTTTGTCAGTTTTATGCACTGCATATATATGTGGCTTATCTTAGTTTAACATTGTTAAATATCTTTGGACAAATAAGCATTTTTAGTGTTAATGGAATCAAACTTATAATATCTTAATGGTTTGTAGTTTTTGCATTTATTTAAGAAATTCTTTCCAGAGGGCATAAAGATATTCTCATATATTTTTCTGTAAAGTTTATTTTTCTCATTTAGTTCTCTAATCACCTGTAAATTATATATTTCTGTTTTCCATATGAGTAGCTCTTGTTGAGGGCTCAATGGTTAAGATCCCAGACTTTGAACCCAGCTTGCTTGAGTTTAAACACTGGTTTTACCATTAACTGGGCAAAATAGTTAAACTCCCTGTAGCTCATTTTGTCTGCTATAAATGAAGACATAAATCACAGGTAATTGAGTTAGCATATAGCACTCTTAGAACAGCTACTGGCATACAATACAAGCTAGTGACATACTACTATTGTATTAACATCATCAACCCTTTTTTGGGGGGGGGTTACTTTTGTGCCCACTGTCATAAGTAATATGTTTTCATGATAAGTCTCGTTCTCTGAAGGGCAATTTTGTACATTTGCATTGTGGTTAAAAACCAGACTCTAGAGCCAGACTATTTGTACTTGAATTTAGTTCACTTATTAACTAGTTATGTAAATCTGGACAAGATATTTAACCTCTTTTTGCCTCAGAATCGTCAGCTATAAAATGGGTATAAAAATGATACCTATTTCACAGATGTAGTAAAGATTAATAGTTAAAGAATATAAAGCACTTATGACAAATGCATGGTACTTGGTAAGCTTTTAATACATGTTAGCTGTTGCTGAAATTTTAATCACTCTTACCACCATTATTTTTAAAACTGCCTTAATGAACTATAATTGGTTCTCAACTCTTCTATATAAATTTTAGCATTAGATTATTTTCAGTGAAAATTAGAGTTACATTAAATCTGTAGATTGATAGATGATTTTGAATCTAGTGTTCCCAACTATGAACACAGTATCTCTATTTATCCAGGTTATTTTTTATGTCCTTTAATCATTTTTCATAATTTTCTCCATAAAGGTCTTAGATATCTTTTGTTTCATATTTCTATCCTATGGCTATTGTTAGTGTATTAAACATAATATTTTACTACATTTTCTACTTGTATTACTTATTTTTGTTTACTTATATCTAGAAAACTTGCTCTCACTAAATCTTAAAGATTACCTGCAGGTTTTCTTAGCTTTATAATATTGATGAGTATATGTCCATATATAAGAAGAGTTTGTATATATTTATTTCTAATCCTTTTATGTCCTTTCTGTGCTTTGTCTTACTGCTCTAGTGAATCCAATATTGAATAAAAATAGTGATATGGGCATTTCTTAGATTGACTCAAGGAACAAAGGCAAAGATGAATGCACAAAAGGAAAGAAAAACTGTAGGCTTTGTCTCACTTCTTTTGGTGTATACTTACAGGCTGACAGCTAGTTACACATTCTGCCTCTGACTAGGCTAACAAGAGGTATCCAAGAAAAAGAAAATACAGTTGTTTATGGGTTCTCCAGAAACCTTGTAAGTTTAACTATAGATATACAAGCAGGTGATCTCTCCATAATCTGCCCATGTCCTTCCATCAGCATCTCCATCTGGTTTAAGCAAGGTCTGCACTATTTCTTTCATTAGAATTTCTCTGTTAAGGTTAAGAAAGGTCCCACTGTATTTCTAGTTTGCTGAAAATGTTTATCATGAATGATTGTTGATATTTATTTAATATTTTCCTGTCTACCAAGATAATCATATGAATTTATCTCTATCAATTTGAGCTATCTCCTTAACAGATAGTTTACGTTGATTCTGCACTATTGGAATAGACTCTAATTCATCACAATGTATAACTTCTTTAGTACACTAAAAATAATTTATTTTGCATTCTGTATCTATGACTTTAATCGTGTTGAATTGCCTATAATTTCCTTTTCTTCTATTGTCTTTGTCTAATTGGTATCAAATTTATATAAAGTTAAGAAAACAAGTAGATCTCTCATTTTTCTCCCCCTCCCCCCCCCCCTCCAGTTTGTGTAAGACAAACATTATCTGTTCTTTACAATATTGGAAAAGAAAATCTTCTATAAAATCTTGGGGCCTACTGTATTCTAGCAAGGTGGTCTTTAACAGAATAAAGGAGACTGTTGTTTTGGTACATTTTATTTAATCGTTGTTGGTTTAGAGTTTTCCTATTTGTTTCAATACCCATTTTTGCAATTTGTATTTCTCTAAATATTTGTCTATAACATCTAATTTTTTAATATATTGACAAATGTGTTTGTAATATTCCTTTAAAAATAGTTCTAAGTATCTACTCTATATTCATGTCATTTATTTTCATTTTAAAATTGTATGTGTGCGTTTCAAGTTTTTCTTGATCATTTTTGCCAGTATTTATCATTATATTCATTTTTTAAAGATGTGACTTTTTTAATACTGTCAATCTTATTTCCTTGATTTTCATTTTGTTAATTTCTCATCTTTGAACTGTTTAACCTTCCAATCTCTTTAGGTTTATTTTGTTAACCTTTATCTAGCTTTTACAACTAAATGCTTAACTAATTTATTTAGTTTTTTATGGTTTTTGTTGTTATTGTTATTTAAATTAATACACTTAAGGCCATGAATTTTTTCTCTAACACTAGCTATGCCCTGTAAATACTAATACACAGTACTTTCATTGTCATTTAATGCAAAGTATTTTGTAACTTTTGTTATTTATTCTTTAGACAGTGAATAATTACATTTTTTATCCTTTGAATTGTTTGTTTCTAATTTAATTGCATTATGGTCAGAAAAATGTGCATGTATATAATTCCTTTAATATCTACTCAGATTTCCTTTCTAATCAAACAGTTTTGTAAATAATATAGGTGTACTTGAAAAGTATATATATGAAGACACTTCAAAAAGTTCATGGAAAAATGGAATTAAAACATAAAAATAAAAAATATAAATGTTTTTTCTCAACATAAGCTCCAGCAAGTTCAAGACACTTTTGTAAGCAATAATATCAGCCATTTAGTCCATCCCTAAAGGACTAAGTTTCCTGGGAATTTAACCATGTCATTGCAGTTGTTTTTACATCATTAGCTGAACAAAATGGGTACCCTTTAAAGACTTTTTAAGATTAGGAAACAAAGAGGTCAGAAGGAGCCAAATCAGGACTAGAAGGTGGATGCCTAATGATTCCCTGTAAAACTCTTGCAGAATTGCCCTTCTCCAATGAGAGAAATGAGCAGGACCATTGTCATGGAGAAGGACTCCATGGTGAAGCTGTCCCTGGCTTTTTTTCTGCTAAACCTTTGGCTAATTACTGATGTGGACAGTCTGCTGCTGCAGGCCTCATCTTCAACATTGTCTCATCCTTCCTTAAAAAGAATTATCCATTTATAAACTTCTAATTTCTTTGGGGCATTGTCCCCATAATCTTTTTGTAAAGCATCAATGTCACCATTCTTCCATTCAAGCTTCTTCAATTTTAGCAGAATTCTTGTTGCTCTGATAGGGACCCTTTTCAAACTGATATCATATCCTTCTTAGTGCCTCAAACTAGATCCTGTTCAGACATGTTATAACAAGTTAGTACAAGTTTATTTTGGAGCAATTTTTTTTTATAATCCATGCATATTGTTTTTACTATTCACATTTCCATAAACTTTTTGAAGACCCCTTGCACTGTGTTTTACTGCTTAATCTACAGTTTGTAAAAGTTATGTTAAAATTTCCTACTATAACTGCGGATTTGTTTAATTGTGCCTGCAAGTCTGCAAAATTGTGCTTTATGTATTTCAAGACTATTATTTGGTACATACAATTTCATCATTGTAAATCTTCTTGATGAATTGTTTCTCTTATAATTACATATTGTTCATATTTATCTCCATGAATGTCTTTTGCCTTACTTTCCTTTTGACTCAAATTAATATTGATGTATTAACATTCTTTTTTTAGACTTACATGGTATGCCTTTTTCATTTATTTATTTTTACTTGTTGTTTCTTAGATTTGTTTAGAGGGGCAAAGAGAGGGACTCTTCACTGAGCCAACTCTCAACACCCAGAGCATTTTCAGAAGCTATATAATGAAGATAACAGGGCTTGTCTATCAATCTAGGGCCCCGAATGAGTGCATGAAATGCAAAAAGCCGTACTGTGGGTTTAATTAACATGGACAAGCAACTGATCATAAAGCGAGAGAGTAATACATTTTTATTATATTAAACCATCAAAATTTGTTTTGTTTTATTTTCTTTAGCAACTCTTTTTACCAGAATTAATACTTCATGTATTTATAATATGTATACAGGTTCATCATCTTTTATCTGAAAATTTTGGACTTAGAATTGTTTTAGCATTCAGAATATTTGGATTTTAGTAAGGTAATATGATAGGTATACATATGTTAGTCAACATTCCAGATAAAACTAGGGTAGCATTCAATAACCAAGCAGAGTAATCTATCTGCAATTAACTAAAGGGGTAGCCACACTAAATGAGATAGAGCCTATAAGTAGTCATAAACACATGTCCTTTGAACAGGCACTGGTCAGACACAAAGCTGGATGCTCACTCCTTAGTAGATTCACTATCTTGATTCTGTCAGTCCAAAAACCCAGCACCTATTATATATGGGGATATGTACTACTTCTTATGAGATTTACATAGGAAAGCTTCTTATATATGTGAAATTTATGACCCAACAGTCATAATAGCCTAGACTTCTGATTATTCGTAAATGAGGACTCTTTCACATTTTATTTTGATTCAAATAACTATGTCTCATGTTGGAAATGGAACACTGAAGGTGCCATTAAACTTTCATATAAAATGACTGATAAATTTAAATGTCTTAAAAATGTGTTTTCCCTTTATAAGATTAGATTATTGAAATAGTGGCATTCTTATTTTATTTTTGCCAAAAAGGGTAAAACTAAGCTTTTGTATCTGCAGTACCAGAGCACTACAGTGGATGTTGGTGGCGCCCTCCCTAGATCCTCTTTCCCAGGCAGGTGCCCCCAGCTCCAGACCCTGCAGGTGTTAATAGCTAATGGTTCCCACCTGCACCCTCTTCAGAAGGACTGCCTCTAGCTGACAGGAGCCACTTAGTTCCCTCCACCTCCCACCTCTGTGGCAGCTGATGATTAATTAATGGAGAGAGGAAGAAGGCGAAAGGGTAGGGTATACAAGCACATCCCCCTTGCCTCAAGGCTGAATAAATTCTGTGACACAACTCATACTCCAGAGCTGTCTGTGTGATCAGACTGTCATGTCACTAGTCACATCTCTGCCTGGCTTCCTCCTCTGAAGTATCATGTTTCCCTCATGCCCTTGCAGGCTTCACAAGAGAGAACTTTCTCAATAAACCACTTGCATTAGAACCTACATTCGAGGCTCTTCTCGGAAACCCGATCTAACACAACACATAGTATTTATAATCTATTAAGCACCTACTGAGTGTTAAGCTTATGTGTGCTTTACACACTATTTAATTTATTCTAGAAATAGCAGTATGAAAATTATTATCCCCATATTGTGAGTGGGGAAACACAGGCTGTGTAGAGTTGAGGAACGTCTGGTTAGTTTGTTATAAGTGAGAAATCTAAGAATCAAACTCAGATAATATGACTCCATACCTCTGCTCTTTCCTGCACTTCTCACTGTCTCTGTGTCATATTTTTATCCAGGAAATAAAAAAATTAAAGATCTGTTCAACTATACTTTTTCTAGTAAAATGGAAGTTGATATGCATTTTATTTTCCAAACATTGATGTAATTTGTTTAAAATGAAGGTAAGATTGTATGAGTCATATAATTTCCATAAGGGTTTATTAGTGAACAAACATGGATTCCATTAAAAAGGAAATAAACATCTGTATAATACGTTCATTTACTCGAAAGGGAACATTTTATAGAAGTTGGAAAATAGCAAGGAGGGAAAAGGTCATGTCAGCACAATGTTACTGGTTGTACACAACGCAATCTTATGTTTCACAGACATTTCAACACAGGAAATGGGTATGTTAGGAACTGCCTAATTCATAGGTTTTCCTGACGCAGGTACAGTGGTTTCTTTGAATGACTCTGAAGGAACAGCTGTAAGCAGTGTTTTTATACCAGCTTCAATAATGCATATTTCAAAGCCAAAACTAGTCAGCCATGTAACTGTTTACATAGTCAACACTCAGTGGGAAAATAAGTGTCAACGGGTCCTACTTTCCCTACTCGGAACAGCATGTGACTTTTCATTACTATTCTCGTGAGTCTTCAATTAGGAAGGGAATATTTTATTTTTGTTTTTTCCATTCAACAAATCTAGTATTCTTAGTTTACTATCATTTGAAAAATAATACTACTTAGCCACTTAAAAGAATTACATAATCCTTTTACATTAGAAACACTTTGAGGGCCCATGTCTTATACATTTTTGTTTATGGCAAATAGCAAAGTGGTTTGTAAAGAGTGAAAAATTAATAAAATGGACTGTGATTTCCTATAACATCAAAAATATTCCACAGAGGGGCCGAGCCCGTGGCACACTCGGGTGAGTGCGGCGCTGGGAGCGCGGCGATGCTCCCGCCGCGGGTTCGGATCCTATATAGGAATGGCCGGTGCACTCTTTGGCTGAGTGCCGGTCACGAATACGACAAAAAAAAAAAAAAAAAAAAAAAAAAAATTCCACAGGGTATTTTTTAAAAAAATATTCTGATCACGAGAATATCTTACCAATAACCAACATTTAGACCCTTAATAAAATATGTAAGCTACTAATTGTCTGAAAGAACTCTTTCAACCGTCTTTTCTAAAGAGAAATTTAAACCTATTCAACGCTTCCCTGAAAACTATCAGCTGAAGTATTGCATATTTCTTACATCTATTTTATTGGCAATTATAGCTTTAGCAATTATAACTCTCATTTACTGCAAAAACCTTATTGTTTATTCAATACTTTTCATGTATCAGGCAGTGTGCCAAGTGTTTATATTTTCTTTTTAATAGTAAGTATTCAGATGAGGGTACCCTTTTAATCCTTACATTTTAGAACAGGACATTGTGGATTAGAAAACATGGTATAGTCCTTTTGTGATCTATAACATTGGGTAAGCTGTGAATCTAGAACTCGAGTCTAGTTACTGTTTACCTCCAACTACTATTTTTTTAACGACTTAAATATATTAGCCCTTCTAAATCCAGGATCATACTTCTCTCCCCATTATTAAAATTATCATTGCTGCTCACTCTCCATTAAATTCTCCAAATAGAAACATGTGAACAGTCCTCCACAATTTTCTCTCAGGGAAAAAGCCGAAAAGAAGAAAAGATTTCTCTTACAATCTGGGTCAAACATTCTGTATTTGTCTCTAACTTTTCCGTGGTTGAACATTTTCTGAGTTATTTATGCTTTCCCAAAATACTGAATATCTTTTCTGGAGAACTTGACTTTGGTCTCAAAAATGTGGGTGCCTTCACACAGCCTTGCTTCTGGTATTATTCCGTCTGCATGTGCCACTTTTAACTTGCTGGGGTCTCACCTGCAGACCTATGCAACCCCATCCAAAATGTGATTGCATGTTTTTGCTCTAAACATCAGCCACTCACTTTCATGTCACATTCCCTACATCAAAATAAAGCATATACTGTTTGCAGATTTATCTTCGAACTATCACTCAAATCCACGTTTTTCTCACCACTCATTCTGTCATTTTTTAATCCAGACTTAAAATGCATGTCTGGTCACATTAACCATTTGCCTAAAATTTTTCAAGGATACCCGTCATCTTCAGAGCATTATCCGTGCTACACAGCACAGCAACAGAGTTAGACCTGGCTGTTGCTCATGGCTTTGGCTTCCTTGCCTCCTCCCACACATTATTGTAGAGATATTTACAAGGTAGAATTGACCAACTGGATGTCAGATATGAAAAGCAGAAGAGGAAAAGAAAATTAGCTTATTGACAGATTAAATGTAAGTATCTGAGGTATAGCAGTGTGGAGATAAACACTGGAGTAGTGTTCAGGAGGTCTTTTTCTCCAGCTACCTACCTAACATCTGAACATCTTCTTTTATTAAAGACAATTTAAACTCAATATGTTAAAACAACAACAGCAAAAGAACCATGATCTCCACGCTCCATTTCTGATCTTTTAGTGCCCCATAACTTAAAGAGTGGCAACACCATTTATCCATCTGTGATGGCCATTCCCTTAACCTCCAGTGCCCTCCTTAGCCATATCCTGTCACCACATCCAGCCGAGTTTATTTCCTGAATAGCTCTCAAATAAGTTCTCTTCATCTTCCCTCTATATAATCTTCCTGATCCAAGCTACCATCTCGTCTTCATTTATCTGAACTTGTAAGGTATCTACTGGCATCTGCTTTATCCTCTCCATAATTTATTCCCTATACTAAAGTCATACTGATGTTTTCTCTCTGAAGATCTGATTGTATCATTCCCCTACTCACTTATACACAATCAGAGCTTTTTGTGTTTTTCCTTCATAGCACCTGTCACAGAATTTTGCTTTTATCTGTATGCTTACTTGATTTTTCACTTTCCTCCCCAAGTAACTCTAAGCTCCATAGGCACTTGCTATCCATTGTATCCCAAGCCACTAGTCAGTGAGCTCCTGGATTTGAATGATTCACTAAGGGAAAATGTGTATAGTGGAACAGACGCAGATCAACTGCAGGTATAAGATGATTAGCCTAAGAAAGACATTGAGATCAAAAGTCAAATGGAAGTTAGAAAACTATAAGATAATTATGTCATAGACACCAAGATAGATGGGAAAACAGATCAACTATGTAAATACCTCAAAGTAGTGTAGAAAGAAATTGGAAATTATTGTCTCAGAATAGTCCATCTTGCCTTTTACTCTAATTTCTACCTCATCTTTTCTTCATATAATCATCACATTTTGACCTCTAAAATTTTCCTTAGTTTCTATCATATACATGAAATGTATATCTTTATTCAAGCATTTTCTGTAATTCTACCATTCTATTGCAACATTTTTGTACATGTGCTGCATATAAAGCTCAATGTTTTATCTAAACTAAACGTACGGAACACCATAGTAATTTACAACAAGAGTGTTTTGGAGAAGATGTAAAGAAATAAATGTGTGTGTGTTTATATGTGCTTGTATATGCGTGTGTGTGTATTTATACACATACATATACATAATAGACACACTCACATATAGAAAATTGTAAGTCATTCACGAAATTATATTGATTGTTGAATTAAATCAGATTGCCTCTGGCTTAATACAAACTTCTTTAAAAAAGGATTTATTTCAATAATAACTATGCCAACAGCATCTGATCCACTGAACCATTAGAACTATTAAAGAAAGTATAATTTTCAAGAATTTTTATTCTTTGTGTAGCAGTTATATAAAGTTTTAATTTTCCTAAAACCCCATTTCCTTCCAAGGCATAGCCCTGCAATCACACGTCAAAGCAGTATGTTTGTAGGAATGATCTGAATGCATTCACTAAGCAAATAATACTCCAGCTTAAGCATTAAAAGTATTGGGGTGGAGGGCCCATGGGGACAGGAGATAGAGAGGAATGCTGTTTTCCAGAGCTCCAAATCCATAGCAGAATGAATTCAAGGCCTAAATGGAAAAAACTAATAAATCAATTTTTCAATTGGTTGGATAGAGGGAGAAACAGGACACCTAGAACAAGAATCAATTGCACTATATAGCATTTGAAATCTGGAATCACCAAAGTTAAAAATAAAATTAAAAATTGTGAGTATTAGAAAGCAAATCTAATCTTCTAATTTCTTAGCTACATTTAAAGAAAATTACCCCAGAAAAGTGGTATGAAATTAGTACTTCAAACCATATGAGGCCATTCAGACCAACTATGTCAGCTCTAAAACTATGTAACAATTTTTTCTAGTATATACTTTCAATAAGAAGAAACAAAAAGAGTAGCAAATGTCCCTCTGGGATGAAGTTCTGCATTTATTTTGCACCCACACATTACACAGAAAAACATTAATGCTTAGGAAATAGTCATTTCCCTTGGAGAGTTAAGACTATTCAGCATATGCAGCTGTAGACCTCATAAAACTCACATATAATTTTTGCTGACAGTGAATTAAAATAGATTCAAATCTCATGAATATTGTATATTTTATAGAACTACTTTTAAAAATGCCTATTCATTTAATAAACGGCTTTTAAGTAAGCTTCTGATAAGCTTATGATAGTAATAATTAGATCTATCTAAGATAATGTTACATTTTTGTGTAAATAGTTTGCTATAAAACCATTTGGAGTCTGCTTTAAGAATAGACATGGATATAGGAAAAATGAGCCTTAACTTCTACCCTTGCTGCAATGGTATTTATTCTACCCATTATAATAATACTACAAATTCAAAGACCCAAATAAATAACCATAAGTTTTTTTCAGAGTCAGTGAATTTACCAAGATTCTAGTTTCCAAATCAGAGGCCACCCACCCAACATTAAACTTTACATATTTAGCATACTCAATAAAAGTTAAATTTAGGACCTTTTGTACAAAAAAGTTTGTAATTAAGTAATAAAGATTGTTTGAAGCAACAATGCAAAGAAAATAGACACACTCAAAGCAGAGCTATCTCATCTTCCCAAACCCAAATTCACCACCCTACCTGACAGAAGTGCCTGTACAATCCATCTTCCCTCCTGTTACAGCGAAACATAGCTTCTGCCCCTATCAAAGGCAAACTTTTTCCTGGTGTTTTGGATCTCATCTCCCCAAAAGAAGTCCTCTTAGGGACTTCTCTGCAGCAATTATTCTCTTTATATTTCATACCATCAACACCATCCTCTACTGGATAATTCCCACTAACATAGAACATGGGTTAATAGTACCCATCCTAAAACAAACCTCCCTTGACTCCAGCCTTCATACAAATGTCACTCAATGTCTATGCTATACTTCACTCTGAAAATCCTCAAAAACAGTTGTTTTTCTTTATTTTCAATAATCCCCCTTTTTCCTTTCTCAACCTATTCCATAATATATTCTCTCACACTTCTGGAGGCCAGACATTTGAAACCCAGGTGTCAGCAGAATCATGCTCTCTCTGAAGGATCTGGGGAAGAATCTGCTCCATCCCTTGCTCTTAGCTTCTGTGTTGCTGGTAATCCTTGGCGTTCTTGGTTTGTAGATGCCTCACTCTAATCTCTGCGTCTGTTATCACATGATGTTCTCCCTGTGTTTTTGTGTCTGTGTCTCTGTTTTCTCCACTTATAAAGACACCAGTCATATTGGATAAGGGCCCACACTAATTGAATATAATTTCATTTTATTACATCTACAAAGACCCTATTTCCAAATAAAGTCACATTAACAGATACCGGAATTAAGACCTCAGCATTTCTTTTGTAGGGACATAATTTAACCCACAACAGATGATAAAAAATTTGCCATTATTTTTGGCTAGATAAATGTTATTGGTTACTTCAGTGAGAGCTGTTTTGGTAGAGGGGTGTGGGCTACTCTTTTTGCATTTAACAGTCCCCTTATTTCCACCCTCACCTTTTAAAAATCTCTCTTAGCCTTCTTCTTCCAAGAAAGTTTCCCCTATTTCAAGTCTGATTTAATTCAATTATCTAACTTATTTTTGTCTCTGAAGTACACTGAAGGTTTTGTCTGCAAGTGAAATTTTCAGTAGACCTAATAGTGAAGAAAATTCCAATTTCTTTATTGAGAAAACATTGGTAAAATAGGTCTCCTTATACATATACTTTCCTGTTCTAAATTTTTCATCACACTACTTCTGATTATTTTTCTGTAAGTCAGTCACTTACTACAATCTCAGTATGAGTATTTGTCTGTTTTATTAAATTTGATTTGGAAGATTTTAATGCTACAAAGGCTGTTATCACTAATATTATGTTAATAAAGCATGAAAGTAAATCTTTATTACAAATAATATTAGTGATCTTTACATATTTGATCTAGCACACATTTTAATAAAGCAAAAGCATGTTTTCCTTGGATGACTCAAAATCATGCCTTCCTATTATGTGGAAGGAACATAATATCTTATCCCCCACGGTAGGACTATAAGGAAGACTATAGAATTATCTCCTAGGAATCACATTAAATCAGGTAGGCAGGGGACAAAGCTTGCAGGTTGGTGGGTGAAGGAACTTGGGGAAAGGTAATAGGAGGTCAGGCTGAAAAGAAGCAGGAGGTTTCAACCTAAGACTAGAACAAAGTTGGAGATGACAACCAATCTGCCAACTACAGGCATTTTCTCTGCAGTAGATGTTTAGAATACTAATTTTTATCACCGTTTGGCTATTTCTGCATATGTCAACGGAAATTTTTTAAAAATCTACATATATTTCCATAACAAATAAATGATCAAAAGCTACATTTTATCCCTCATGAATTACTTTTAAAGGAATATATTAAAGGTTATATTATTGACTGTGCCTTCAGTGTGTACATTTTAAGCTGTTGGTGAAAAGCACTTACACTCACTTCGCCATTGCGATTGTCTTCCTCTCTCACGGCCAGGGCCTTCAGAAAATTATCTTTCAGATCTTTACCAGCACTTGTTAGTGTCCTGTAAAAAGCAGGTCTTTGGTTATAATGTATTAGACAATAAATATGTTTAAAACCCTCTGGAGCCAAAAACCATGCTTCTTTATTCCAAGTGACAATTTCCTTATAACATGAAAACCATATACAATCATTATAATCTACTACATTCTACAATTTAGTTTCATATAGTTATAGAATCTTTATTTACAAATAATTGGAATTAAGTCAATAAATAATTTACATATACATATTAATACTCATGCCAGATACAATTAATTTTATTTATATGCCCATTTTATTCTTTTTATTATAGCAAGAAAAGTCAACATATTCATATGCCTCACTTCCCACAAAAATTTTAAATCACTTATAATTTAAGTACAGTTTATTTATTAATTTAAGGAAATTAAAATACTAGGTGCCTAAGCCAAAACAGATACTGGAATAGAACATTAATTTTAGCTCTATAAGTGGAGATAATGAAATCAAGAACGAAAACTAGGTTGAGTTATCTTTGTCAGATGAGAGGAAGCATTAAGAATTCAAGAGAGAAATAACTTTCTCTGCAAATACATTTTAAAGGAAATTTATCAAAAAGATCTCACTCAAGCAACCTTGAACCAAATAACAAAGAATGAGTGCAAGAATGATTTGTGAAATAATAATCCTTTCTTCATATGGCAACTGCCTATATATTCGACAAACTTTTTCATTATGTGTTCACTATGTACCAGACTGTACCAGGGCACAATGACGACTAAGACATAGTTCCTGCTCTCAAGTTGCCATGGTCTCATAGAGGTAAACAGTTACATAAACATAATGGCATACCGTGTGATAACTGTATTAGTGGAGATATGGACAGAATATTAAAGGAGCTCATGGGATAAATACGCTCCTATTTAAGGAAAAGTCACTTAAATTTAAAAATAATTATTAATAAACCAAGTGTTAAAAGATGAGAGAGTAGTAGCCAGCTTGGGGGATGGAAGAAGTCGAGGGTCATCAGTAACTACAAAGGAATGAAACAATACAAATGGAAAACTGCAAAGCAGTCAGAAAGTGAATAAGAGTTAGCATTTTTATAGACATACTGTTGTAAATATTTGGTAAGACCACACAGCTAGTAGCAGCAGAACCTGGATTCAAACCCAGATAGTCTGGTCCTGGAACTCATAACCAATAGGCCATGAGGCCTCTCAGGGAAGGCCTTGTATGCTACTTAAGGAGCTTGGAACTTGTCTTCCAGAAGGTGTTGAACCACAAGGGTTATATGCAAGGAAATAAGATGGTCAAATCTGTGTTTTAGAAAGAATATTCAGCAGCTTTGAGAAATGTAGCCTGGAGGAGAGCAACACTGGAGGGATTAATTAGGGGTCTATTTCAAAGCTTTAGCAAGAGTCGAGGAAGATCTGATTTAAAGCAGTGGTGATAAAGATAGGAAGAAAAAAGATAGATCTGGGAAATGTTTAACTCTACCAGTACAGACCTTTAAATTGACCATAACTTATCTGCTTTTGTTTTTCTAGCTTTATGCTTCTTGGCTTGCAGTACGAATATCAATTAATAATCCAACATCTAAATATACAGAGAAAACAACTGCTAATTAGTACCAATGGTTAGAATCAGATATTTGAGAAATTTTTAAACCCATTGTTCTGTACAAAAGTGGGTCTTTCATATTACAATATATCCTAAGCACTACCCTAACATTAAATCTCTAAAATATCAAATTCATTTTGTCAGTTGCTTGCTCAGAAAACATGTATTATTTCTCTTCTGCTCGCAGGATAAGTTTCCAATCACTTGGTCAATTCCCACCAAATTTCCTGCTTATGTTCTGTTTTAAAATCACAATCTGTCAGAAATTCTCTGTGAAGTTTGAAAGAGAATTAGTTTTACATGTGCATTAGTCAGGACTGGTTAGGTTATGCTATAATAAAGAATGGCCCAAATCTCAGTGGCTTACAATTATAAGGGATTATTTCTAAATAATATCATGCATCAATAGCAGGTTTCTGTGGCTCTTCACCTTGGAAAGATCAAGTTATGAAACAGCCTCTGTCTGAAACATCTTTCATTATCGCATTGAGAAAAAATTGAACATGCCACACACTGGTTCTTGGAACGTCTGCTTGAAACTAACACATTTCACTTCCACTCATGTTTTCTTGGCCAAAGTAAGCCTGAAATCAATGGGGGTAGAAAAGTGTAATCCTGCACAGGGAATTGTAGCAAATACTTGTGAACAACAGCCCGTGCTTCTATGGCTTCCTATAGCATAACCAAAGGTTGAGAGTGGAAAATTCAGTAAATAAGAGCAGCAAAGAAAACAATTTGAGTGAATTGTAAAAATACAGAAAATGTGTTAAACAATGTAGTTCATTGCAAAATAATTAAGTAAAGATCCTTTTGGAAAAAAAACAGAACCTTCCTCAGCATACCCACAAACCATCTTAAAAATTATAGTTGAAGGGATGAAATAAACTTTGGTATCTGGTCTTCTGTGATAGTTGTATATGCCTATTGTTTTGGCTTTTTCAACACTCCTCCCTTTTTATTGGTAACAGAACCCTGATTTTTATTTGGGCAATGCCCCTACCATACTCTATGCCTTGGTAGAATCAGGTACCCTCTTACCACAACTTTTACCTCCCAAATCTCAATTAATGAATATGTCTCAAGCTTTAGCAATGTCATTTCATCTCATGAGAATGCAAATCCTAAACAGAGAGACACGCAACAATGAAAAGCAGCTAGAGTTGAAGTGACTGTTGTTAACTCCTACTACATAGCCTTATTCAACTTTGTCTTTGAATCTATGATAAATGGCATTCTTCCAATAAATTCTCTTTTTTGATTTAGTTCATCAGAATTGGATTCTATTGGTCACAACCAAAACCTGTAATTGATGAAATGGCTATTCAGTTAAGGTACTCCAGAGTTTCTAAAGGTTTCCACATAGTAAGTCTACTTCCCACTCCTACCACTCCCAAACATACCTTGTTTTGCTGTAAATCTGTAGAATATTACGGGTTGATTACCAACCTGTCCCACAACACAAATTATCAGTTTTGCATGTATGCTTTCAAGGTTATTTTCTACAGTTTATGTGTATATATCTGTGTACTCATAAAAATATATATGGTATCATAAGGTAAGTTGTTCATTTTATTACATATTTTGCAACTTACTGTTTTATTTCTGTTGTTATTCTTGTTCCTGGGAATGGATGTTTATGAGAGTGCCAAAAAAGATGAAAATTATTTCCAGGTATATAAGACACGAAATACCAGAAGAATAGATTTCTAGGTACCTTTCACTAATAGGGAAGAAATTCCTAATATTCTGCCAACCCGGGCTTTCTTGCTAATGGCTGAGGTTTTCAGCAGATGTCTGGGATGGACAGAAAAATGGAGTAATAGGCAGTTGAATTCTTGCTGCACCTGGATACTTACTATGGCAGACACTGTTCTCCTTTGTTCCATAAAAATGAAAGACTCAGTTTTTACCAGGACATTCCAGCTGCCTGGAATAATGACATTTCTTAGCTTCTCTGAAGAAAGTTATGTTCATGTGACTAAATTTACACAATGGGATCCTAGTGAAAATGATGTGCAACTTCTAGGAAGTGGACTTACAGAGGGGAGGGGCATCCTTTTTCCCTATAGGTAGAAAGCAATATAGTGAACATAACTCCAGCTGCCATCTTGGATTTAAATTGGAGGCCACTATTATGGAGCAATAAGAGAAAGGAATAGGGTCCCTGACCTTGAAGCACCATCTGAACTTCTTGAATATGAGATTGAAAAGAATTTATATTTTGTTTCAGCCACTGTAATATTGGGGTTTTCTATTATTCTTAACCTAACCCAAACAAATAATATCCCATATGAAATTTGCTTACCCTTCTGAAAAAGGTGTTGTGTGATTGGCTTGGTGATGAAATTGGACTTTAGCCTTATATGTAATAGTCTAAGGATTTCCCGGGAGACTGTTTTATTTACATAATGAAAATAAATTCTTTTTTAAACCATCAGAGGATTAGTCTTTTAAATGGAAACATGAGGTAATGGAAATTAAATTGAAATAAGAGATAGGACTTCAATCTTTAAATCCCAGCCAACTACCAACTGATTACTCCGAGTCATCACATTCTTTTAACCTGTGTTTCATGATGGGCTAAATAATTTCTAAGCCCCCTCTCAGATGTAAAACTTGTCATTTAAAGTGACTATACTGTATCACCAACCACCAATCATTAATTTACAATCAGTTAAGAAATGTACTATTATACTGACAATACACCTTGAACTATACTGTTCATTTTTTAACCATTATTCTAATTTTACACAGACTTAAATCATTTCCTACAAACTCTATGAGGAAGATACAAGTATTTTTATTATATAAATTGGAAACAGAGAGAAAAAGAGTCTATGGCCCCTATGCCATTTGCAGGAGAGAAAAAAACTTAACATTTTTATTACCATCCTGCAGCTGAGAACCTGAAACTTCTCAGCAAGAGGAAATACTGGAAAAGAAAAAGTTAATGCAGAGTGTGTGGTAAGGAATTCTTAAATCTTTAACGTGCACTACTCTTATTTAACTAGGTTTATTTAAGAGTCAGTGACCTGAGAAACCTTGCTTAAATAAATATTACAAAAAGAGTCACTTCCTCAAGAAGTGGAGTAGGTCTGTTACAAATCTTAAAGTTATAAGTTTTATAAAGGCAAATACTCCATCTTTGTTGTTTACACTCCACTGCACTTTCAGTATGGGGTAAAAGTTATATGGATGAGTTAATTTTTACCAACTGTTTAATCATTAACTAAAGGTATTTATATAATCCTACATGAATGACGGTAAGCATATTTTTAATCCTCAAAAATTAGGCTACTGGTTTTACAGTGTAAGTACATTGTTCGTGTATTGTATCACACACATTCATGTTATTAGATTAACAATCAAAGAGAAAGAACAGATTAAAAAAGAGAAAAAATTCAGAAACTGTTAAAGTAGAAATCTATTATTTTTTTATTTTAACTTCTCAATATACATTATAGTTGATTTTCGAGACCCTTCACCTGTTCCTCTTTCCCCTTCCCTCTCTCCCCTCCCCTCCCACATCATATCTGTTCACTTGTCTTAACAAGTTCAAGGAATTGTAATTGCTGTACCTTCTTCCCCCCCACACCCCTTATTTGTTCGTGTTTATTTATTTATTTTTAGCTCCCACAATTGAGAACATGTAGTATTTCTCTTTTTGTGCCTGACTTGTTTCACTTAACAAAATTTTCTCTAAATCCATCCATGTTGTTGCGAATGGCAGTATTTCATTCTTTTTTATAGTAGAATAATATTCCATTGTACAGATATACCACATTTTCCTTATCTACTCATCTGATGATGGACATTTGGGTTGGTTCCAGCTCTTGGCTATTGTAAAGAGTGCTGCAATAAACACTGGAGTGCCGGTATCCTTTTGGCAAGATGATTTCCATTCCTCTGGGTATATTCCCAGCAGTGGAATAGCTGGGTCATATGGTAGATCTATCTGTAATTGTTTGAGGAACACCCATACAATTTTCCATAAAGGCTGCACCATTTTGAGTCCCACCAACAGTGTATGAGAGTTCCTTTTTCTCCACAACCTCTCCAGCACTTATCAGTTTCAGTCTTTTGGATATTAGCCATCATGACTGGAGTGAGATGGTATATCAAAGTGGTTTTGATTTGCTGAGTGATGTTGGGCATTTTTTCATGTGTCTGTTGGCCATTTGCATATCTTCCTTTGAGAAATTACTTCCAGCTCCATTGCCCATTTTTTAATTGGGTTATTTGTTTTTTTGCCATAAAGTTGTTTGAGTTCCTTGTATATTCTTGATATTAATCCTTTGTCAGATGTATATTTTGCAAATATTTTCTCTCATTCTGTTGGTTGTCTTTTCACTCTGTTGATTGTTTCTTTTGCTGTGCAGAAGATTTTTAGTTTAAAATAATTCCATTTGTTTATTTTTCCTTTAGTTGCCTGTGCTTTTGGGGTCATATTCATGAAGTATGCACCCACTCCTACTTTCTGGAGTGTTGCTCCTATGTTTTCCTTAAGGAGTTTTATTGTTTCAGGATGTGTATTTAATTCTTTAATCCATTTTGAGTTGATTTTGGTATATGGTGAGAGGTACAGGTCTAGTTTCATTCTCCTACATATTAATATCCAGTTTTCCCAGCACCATTTGCTGAAGAGGCAGTCTCTTCTCCAGTGTGTAGACTTTGTGCCTTTGTCAAAGATCTGATGGCTATAAGTGTATGGGTTAATTTCTGGGTTCTCTATTCTATTCCATTGATCCATGTGTCTCTTTTATGCTTGTATCATGCTGTTTTGGTTATTATAGCTTTGTAATATAGTTTAAAGTCAGGTAGTGTTATGCCTCCAGCACTTTTTATTTATTTTATTTTTTTATTATTTGCTCAGGATTGCTTTGGCTATGTGTGGTCTTTTGTTATTTCATATAAATGTCTAGATAGTATTTTCCATTTTTGAGACAAATGTCATTGGAATGTTGATGGGGAATACATTGAATCTCTAGATGACTTTGGGTAATAAGGACATTTTCATATTGTAAATTCTTCTGATCCAAGAGCATGGGATACCTTTCCCTCTTCTTCCCTCCCATTTCTTCTCTCTTTAATTTCTCTCAATAGTGGTTTGTAGCTCTCATTGTAGAGATTTTTCACATCGTTGGTTAATTTTATTCCTAAGTATTTTATTTTTTTGGTGGTTATTGTAAATGGGCTAGCCTTCTTGATGTCTTTTTCTGCATGTTCACTGTTGGAGTACAGAAATGCTACTGATTTTTGCATGTTGATTTTGTATCCTGCAACTTTGCTGAAATCATTTATCAGCTCTAAGAGTTTTTTTTGTAGAGGTTTTAGGCTGTTCAATATATCGGACCTTATCATCCACAAACAGGGACAGTTTGACTTCATCTTTTCCAATCTGGATGCCCTTTATTTCTTTCTGTTCTCTGATTTCTCTGGCTAGTACTTCCAACACTATGTTGAATAGGAATGGTGAGGGTTGGAATCCTTGTCTAGTTTCTATTCTTTCAGCTTTTCCCCATTTGGGATGATATTGGCAGTGGGGTTATCATATATAGCTTAATTGGGTTGGGATACTCTCCATCTATACCTAACTTGTAGAGAGTCTTTATCATGAATGAATGTTGAATTTTGTCAAATGCTTTTTCAGCATCTATAGAGATGATCATGTGGTTTTTGTCTTTTCTTTGATTGATGTGGTGTATCACATTTATTGATTTGCATATGTTGAACCAACCTTGCATTCCTGGGATGAATCCCACTTGATCGTGGTGCATAATTTTGTGTCTGTGTTGCTGTATTCTGTTAGCTAGTATTTTATTGAGGATTTTTACATCTATATTCATCAAGGACATTAGCCAGTAGTTTTCTATTTTTGATATGTATCTTTGTTTAGTTTTGGTATCAGGGTGATGTTTGCCTCATAGAATGAGTTTGGGAGAATGCCCTCTGTTTCAATCTCTTGGAATAGTTTGTAGAGAATTGGTATCAATTCCTCTTTGAAGGTTTGGTAGAACTCTGCAGTGAACCTGTCCAGTCCTGTGCTTTTGTTTGTTGGGAGCCTTCTGGTAACAGCTTCAATCTCTTTTATTGTTATTGGTCTGCTCAGATTTTGTCTATTTTCTTGGCTCTGTTTTGGTAGCTTGTATGTGTCCAGAAATTTTTCCATTTCTTCCAGATTTTTAAATTTGTTGGCATATAGTTGTTTATAGTAGTCTCTAATGATTCCTTGTATTTCTGAGGTGTCAGTTGTAATATCACCTTTTTCATTTCTAATTTTTGTTATTTGGGTCTTCTGTCTTGGTAGTTAGTCTTGCTAAAGGTTTGTCAATATTACTTATCTTTTCAAAAAACCAACTTTTTGTTGCATTGATCTTTTGTATTGTTTTTTTTTTTTGGTTTCTATTTCATTTAGTTCTGCTCAGATCTTAATTATTACTCTCCACCCACTAACTTTGGGTATGGGTTGTTCTTGTTTTTCTAGATCTTTAAGGTGAAGTGTTAGGTTGTTTATTTGTCATCTTTCCATTCTTCTGAAGTAATAATCATTTAATGGAATAAATTTCTCCCTTAGTACTGCTTTTGCAGTATCCCACAGGTTTTGCTATGATGTGTCATTATTTTCATTAGTTTCAAGAAATTTTTTGATTTCCTGTTTAATTTCTTCTTTGACTCAAATGTCATTAAGTAGAATGTTTAATTTCCATGTGTTTGTATAGTTTCCAGAGTTTTGCTTGTTATTAATTTCTAATTTTAATCCATTGTCATCAGAAAAAATACATGCAATTATTCCTTTTTTTTTTTTTTTTTGGATTTGTTGAGATTTGCTTTGTAACCTAACATGTGGTCTATCCTGAAGAATGTTCCTTGTGCTGATGAGAAGAATGAATGTTCTTAGGCTGTTGGATGGAATGTTCTGTAGATATCTGCCCAGTCCAATTGGTCTAAAGTGTTTTTAAAATCTTGTGTTTTTTTATTGATTTTTTTCCCTAGATAATCTTTCCAATGTTGAGAGTGGAGTGCTCAGGTCCCCCATTATTATGGTGTTAGTGTCTATCTCATTCTTTAAATCTAATAGTGTTTGCTTTATAAATCTGGCTGCTCTGACATTGGGTGTGGATATATTTATGATTGGTATGTCTTCTTGATGGATAGATCATTTTATCATTATGTAGTGGCCATCTTTACCTCTTTCTATGGTTTTTGGTATAAAGTCTTTTTTATCTGATATAAGAATAGCTACTCCAGCTCGTTTTTCATTTCTATTTGCAGGGTATATCTTTTTCCACCCTTTCACTCTTAGTTTATATGAGTCTTTAAAGGTGAGGTGAGTCTCTCAAAGGCAGCATATTGTTGGGTCCATCTTTGTAATCCAGTCAGTCACTTTGTGTCTTTTGAATGGGAAATTTAATCTCTTTACATTTAGAGCTTTTATTGAAAGGTGTTGATATACTCCTAGCATTTTATTGATTTTTGTTTAGATGTCTTCCGTACCTTTTGTTCCATTCTTTCTAATTTTCTGTTTGTCTCCTGAATTTGTTCATTTCTTCAGGTGGGAGATAAACTATTTTTTCTCTTTATTGTTAGCATTTTTGTTTTACTGGTAAGTTTTGTTCTTTCTTGAGTATTCATGGTAATGATGGTTGTTTTTCAGGTAGTACCAAACCCAGTACTCCCTTGAGAAATTCTTGTAAGGCTGGTCATATGGTTGTGAACTCCCATAGTTTTTGTTTGTCTGAGAAATATACTATTTGTACTTCATTTTGGAAGGATAGCATTGTTTGGTAAAGTATTCCTGGCTAGCAATTTTTGTCCTCTAGTATTTTGAATATATCATCCCATTCTTCTCAGGCTTTTAGGATTTCTTATGAAAAGTCTGATGTTAGTCTGATTGGGGCTTCCTCATGAGTGAGTTGCTGATTCTCTCTTGCTCCTTTTAAGATTATCTCTTTGTCTTTGAGTTTTGCCAGTTTGACTATCACACTTCTTGTAAAGGACCTTTTTGGGTTGAATATGTTTGGGGATCTTTAGTCCTCCTGAATCAGAAGATCTGTGACTTTTCCTATACCTGGGAAATTTTCTGCTATTATTTTGTTGAATATGTATTCAATGCTATTTCCTTTTCCTCCCCTTCTGGAATGCCCATGATTTGGATATTTGAGTGCTTAAGGTTGACTGTTATCTCTCTTAGATTTTCTTCAGTTTTTTAAATTCTTTTTTCTTTTTTCTGGTCTGCCTGTGTTAATTCAAACAACCTGTCTTCAAGGTCAGAAATTTTCTATTGTGCTTGTTCTAGCCTGCTGGTTAGACTCTCTGTGGTGTTTTTTATTTCATTGAATGAATTTTTCAGCTCCACAAGATCTGCTACATTCTTTTTCAGGGTGTTGATTTCTTTGTACATTTCTTCTTTCAGATCATGTATATTTTTTTCTCATTTCATTGTGTTGTCTAACTGAGTTTTCTTGTATCTCATTTAGTTTCCTTAGAATTGTTGCTCTAAGAGCAGCCTGAGGCAGCGGGAACCGAGGACGGGGAAGGTGACAAACCAGAGGCAGAGAGTGTGCGCACGACCTGGCACAGCCCTGTGAGTGACCCCTGACCCGGCCCTGCACGGGGGGCTGACGCCCACCCGGCTTCCGCCTGCATCACCGGGCCACTCACCGCCCTGGGGCTGCCTCCATTTTCTCAGGTGTGGCAGCTCCAGCAGGGCTCAGCCAAGCCTGTCCTCCTTACCTGGCTCAGCTCCTCACTGAGCCTTCCCACCTGCTTTCCCTAGTGCGGGGCTTCCCGGAGCCTCTGGGCTGGCCTCCCCTCCCACACCCTCTGCGGTTCTCTGGCGGGGCTGGTGGCATGGGGCATCCCCGGCCAGCGTCGGGAGGGCAAGGAAGTATGGGCGGGGCCGACTGTCACTCCACCACACCCTGGACTCTGGCCCATGGTAAACTTCCTGTTACTGGGAGGCAGATACCATCTCTGTGGCCACCAGTTCGGAAAAACGCCTAACCAATTTCTGGTTAGGAATAGTGTGGTAGGAGAGTTCCCAAGTCCACTTGAACCTGCCAGAGAGCTGATGGCAGGCAGGCACCAGACTCAGTTGGTGCCGGGAGGATACAAAGGTGAACAGTGTGCTGCGGGCTCCTCCCCCGAGGAGCTCACGCTCTTGTGTGGGAGATAAGACAAGTACACAAATAACCGGGATACCAGGAGGAAGGTGATAAGTCCTGAGAAAGATCTACACAGTGCTACAAAGGCACCCAGAGCGACCGGTCGTCTATGCCTAGCAGAAACCTGGTAGACTTCCTGGGCGAGGCAGTGCAGAGCACGGTCTTGAAGGCCCAGCTGATAGATGAGGGTTGCAGAAGACACGTCCCAGCCCAGCCCAGTGTGCACAGAGTGGGGAGACGTCCAGCCAGGGAGGCGGAGACTCGACAGAAACCACACACTCTGTGGGGTTTCCACTGCATGATCCAACAGCCCGGGCCAGAGCACATGAAACAGGGAGAAGTCCTGCACGGGAAGTGAAAGCTCAGCAGAGATCAAACACCCTGTGGTATGTGATCCAGCAGCCCAGCAGAGTCCAAGCTGACCAGAGAGGTGGCTCCCCGGAGAGGCCCAAGACCCGAGGCAACCATAAACACGAGGCATTAGAGGCCAACTGAGCAGTCACGGAGGTAGCCATACCAAATTGGCAACCGCAGCAACATCTTAGTTAGACAATAGTCCCAAACCGGTGGACTGTGAAACCCCCTGCCACAATGAATAAACATCAAAAGAAAGATACTAGAAATACAAAAAATCAAGAAAGTACAGCACCAAAAGTAAATAAATCTCAAACTCTAGATCCTATAAAACAAGAAGACCTTGAAATGACTGACAAGGAATTTCGAGTGATAATTCTAAGGAAACTGAATGAGATACAAGAAGACTCAGCTAGACATCATGATGAAATGAGGAAAAGTATACAGGACCTGAAAGAGGAAATGTACAAGGAAATCAATGTCCTGAAAAAAAATGTAGCAGAACTTGCTGAACTGAAGAAGTTATTCAGCGAAATAAAAAACACAATGGAGAGTTTAACCAGCAGGCTTGTCGAAGCAGAAGAGAGAACCTCTGAACTTGAAGATGGGCTGTTTGAAATAACACAAGCAGACAAAAAGAAAGAAAAAAGAATCAAAGACATTGAAGAAATCGGAGAGAGATATCAGACAACCTTAAGCGCTCAAATATTCGAGTCATGGGTATTCCAGAAGGGGAGGAAAACGGAGATTGCATTGAAAACATATTCAACAAAATAGTGACAGAAAACTTCCCAGGTATAGGAAAAATCACAGATCTTCAGATCCAGGAAGCCTAATGATCTCCAAACGTATTCAACCCATAAAGGCCTTCTCCAAGACATGTTATAGTCAAATTGGCAAAACTCAGAGACAAAGAGAGAATCTTAAAAGCTGCAAGAGAGAAGCATCAAATCACGTATAAGGGAGCCTCAATCAGGCTAACATCAGACTTTTCATCACAAACCCTAAAAGCTAGAAAGGAATGGGATGATATATTCAAAATACTAAAAGACAAAGATTGCCAGCCAAGAATACTCTACCCTGCAAGGCTATCCTTCCGAAATGAAGGGCAAATAGTATATTTCTCAGACAAACAAAAACTGCGGGAGTTCACTACCACACGACCACCCTTACAAGAAATCCTCAAGGGAGTACTGGGTTTGGTTCCTGAAAAATAACTACCACTGCCATAAAAACCCAAGAAAAATCAAAACCCGCTAGTATAATAAAAATGGCATTCATGAAGAGAAAACAAACAAACAAAAACGCTATCTACAACCTAAGGAACCAACAAACACAGAAAACAAACAGTAAATTAGAAAGCAAGGAACAAAAGACACCTAAGACAACCAAACAACCAATTAAATGCTAGGAATAAATCAACACCTTTCAATAACAACTCTTAATGTAAAAGGCTTAAATTCCTCAATCAAAAGACACAGACTGGCTGACTGGATTAAGAAGGAGGACCCAACTATATGCTGCCTACAAGAGACCCACCTCACCCATAAAGATTCACATAGACTAAGAGTGAAAGGACGGAAAAAGATTTATCATGGAACCAGAAAAGAATAACGAGCTGGAGTAGCTATTCTTATATCTGACAAAATACACTTTACACTAAAAACCATAAAAAGAGACAATGAGGGACACTACTTAACGATAAAAGGACTGATCCATCAAGAAGACATAACAATCATAAATATGTATGCACCCAATGTTGGAGCAGCCAGATTTATAAAACAAACTCTATTAGACCTAAAGAAGGAAATAGACACTAATACCATAATAGCAGGGGACCTGAACACCCCACTGTCAATATTAGACAGATCATCTAAGCAAAGAATCAGTAGAGAAACACAAGATCTAAACAATACTCTAGACCAATTGGAATTGGCAGATATCTACAGAACATTCCATCCTACAACCTCAGAATATTCATTCTTCTCATCAGCACATGGATCATTCTCCAGGATAGATCACATATTAGATCACAAATCAAGTCTCAACGAATTCAAAAAAATTGGAATTATCCCATGTATTTACTCGGACCAAAATGGATTAAAATTAGAAATCAATAACAAATGAAACTCTGGAAACTATACAAACACATGGAAATTAAACAGCATTCTACTTAATGACATATGGGTCCAAGAAGAAATCAAGCAGGAAATCAAAAAATTTCTTGAAACTAATGAAAATAATGACACCTCATACCAAAACCTGTGGGATACTGCAAAAGGAGTATTAAGGGGGAAATTTATTGCATGAAATGCTCACCTCAGAAGAATGGAAAGATGGCAAGTGAACAACCTAACACTTCACCTTAAAGAACTAGAAAAACAAGAACAATCCAAACCTAAAGTTAGCAGATGGAAAGAAATCATTAAGATCAGAGCAGATCTGAATGAAATTGAAACCAAAAAAACAATTCAAAAGATCAATGAATCAAAAAGTTGGTTTTTTGAAAAGATAAATAAAATTGACAAACCATTAGCATGGCTAACAAAAAAAAAGAAGAGAGAAGACTCAAATAACAAAAATTAGAAATGAAAAAGGTGATATTACAACTGATTCATCTGAAATACAAGGAATCATTCGAGACTACTATAAACAACTATACGCCAACAATTTTGAAAATCTGGAGGAATTGGATAAATTTCTGGACACACACAAGCTCCCAAAACTGAACCATGAAGACGTAGAAAATTTGAACAGACCAATAACAATAAAGGAGATTGAAGCTGTTATCAGAAGGCTCCCAACAAAGAAAAGCCCAGGACCAGATGGATTCACAGCAGAATTTTACCAAACGTTCAAAGAGGAATTGACACCAATTGTTTACACACTATTCCAAAAGATTGAAACGGACGCAAATCTCCCAAACTCATTCTATGAAGCAAACATCATCCTGATACCAAAACCAGGTAAAGATATAACCAAAAAAGAAAACTACAGGCTGATATCTTTGATGAATATAGCTGCAAAAATCCTCACTAAAATACTACCAAACAGAATACAGCAACACATGCATAAAATTATTCACCACGATCAAGTGGGATTCATCCCAGGGATGCAAGGTTGGTTCAACATACGCAAATCAATAAATGTGATACACCATATTAATAAACTCAAACACAAGGACCATATGATCATCTCTATAGATGCTGAAAAAGCATTTGATAAAGTTCAGCACTCATTCATGACAAAGACCCTCTATAAGTTAGGTATAGAGGGAAAGTATCTCAACATAATTAAAGCCATATTTGACAATCCCACTGCCAATATCATCCTGAATCGGGAAAAGCTGAAAGCTTTTCCTTTAAGAACAGGAACTAGACAAGGATGCCCACTCTCACCACTCCTATTCCACATAGTGTTGGAAGTACTAGCCAGAGCAATCAGAGAAGAGAAGGAAATAAAGGGCATCCAGATTGGAAAAGATGAAGTCGAACTGTCCCTGTTTGCAGATGACATGATCCCATATATCGAACAGCCTAAAACCTCTACAAAAAAACTCTTGGAATTGATAAATGATTTCAGCACAGTAGCAGGATACAAAATCAACACACAAAATTCAGTAGCATTTCTTTTCTCCAATAGTGAACATGCAAAACGAGAAATCAAGAAAGCCTGCCCACTTACAATAGCCACCAAAAAAATAAAATACTTAGGAATTGAGTTAACCAAGGAGGTGAAAAATCTTTATAATGAGAACTACAAACCACTGCTGAGAGAAATTAGAGAGGATACAAGAAGATGGAAAGATATCCCATGCTCTTGGACTGGAAGAATCAACATAGTGAAAATGTCCATACTACCCAAAGTGATATACAAATTCAATGCAATCCCCAAAGACATTTTTCTCAGAAATGGAAAGAACTATCCAGACATTTATATGGAATAATAAAAGACCATGCATAGCTAAAGCAATGCTGAGCCAAAAAAATAAAGCTGGAAGCATAACACTACCTGACTTTAAGCTATACTACAAAGCTATAATAACCAAAACAGTATGGTACTGGCATAAAAACAGACACACTGATCAATGGAATAGAATAGAGAATCCAGAAAACAACCCACACACTTACTGCCATCTGATCTTTGACAAAGGCACCAAGCCTATTCACTGGGGAAGGGATTGCCTCTTCAGCAAATGGTGCTGGGATAACTGGATATCCATATGCAGGAGAAAGAAACTAGATCCATACCTCTCACCATATACTAAAATCAACTCAAAATGGATTAAGGATTTAAATATACACCCTGAAACAATAAAACTTCTTAAAGAAAACATAGGAGAAACACTTCAGGAAATAGGACTGGACACAGACTTCATGAATACGACCCCAAAAGCATGGGCAACCAAAGGAAAAATAAACAAATGGGATTATATCAAACTAAAAAGCTTCCGCACAGCAAAAGAAACAATTAACAGAGTTAAAAGACAACCAACAGAGTGGGAGAAAATATTTGCAAAATATACATCTGACAAAGGATTAATATCCAGAATACATAAGGAACTCAAACAACTTTACAAGAAAAAAACAAGCAACCCAATTAAAAAATGGGCAAAAGAGCTAAGTAGGCATTTCTCTAAGGAAGATATACAAATGGCCAACAGACATATGAAAAAATGCTCCAAATCACTCAGCATCCGGGAAATGCAAACCAAAACCACACTGAGATACCATCTCACCCCAGTGAGGATGGCTAAAATCCAAAAGACTCTGAACGATAAATGCTGGTGATGTTGCAGAGAAAAAGGAACTCTCATATATTGTCAGTGGGACTGCAAAATGGTGCAGCCTCTATGGAAAATGGTATGGTGGTTCCTCAATCAATTGCAGATAGATCTACCATACGACCCAGCTATCCCACTGTTGGGAATATACCCAGAGGAATGGAAATCATCAAGTCGAAGGTCTACCTGTTCCTCAGTGTTCATCGCAGCACTCTTTACAATAGCCAAGAGTTGGAACCAGCCCAAATGTCCATCATCAGATAAGTGGATACGGAAAATGTGGTACACCTACACAATGGAATACTACTCAGCAATAAAAACGAATGAAATACTGCCATTTGCAACAACATGGATGGACCTTGAGAGAATTATATTAAGTGAAACGAGTCAGGCACAGAAAGAGAAATACCACATGTTCTCACTTATTGGTGGGAGCTAAAAATTAATATATAAATTCACACACACACACACACACACACACACACACACAGACACACACACAAAAAAACGGGGGGGTGAGGAAGATATAACAACCACAATTACTTGAAGTTGATATGACAAGCAAACAGAAAGGACATTGTTGGGGGGGAGGGGGGAGGGGGGAGGGGGGAGGGGGGAGGTTTGGGTGATGGGGAAACAATAATCAATCACAATCTATATCGACAAATTAAAATTTAAAAAAAAAAAAAAAAAAAGAATTGTTGCTCTAAATTCCTTGTCAGTCATTTCAAGGATTTCCTGTTCTACAGGATCCAGAGCTTGAGAGTTACTATTTTCCTTTGGTGGTGATGTACTTTTTGATTTTTCATATTTCTGGTATCTTTCCTTTGGTGTTTAGTCATTGTGATAGGGGATATCATGGTCCACTCATTCCACCCTGATGTCTGGCCTGGATCCTCAAGGGACTGCCAATTCCGGGCAGCAGGAACTAGCCTGGGATGGGGCTCCTGCAGTGTCTGCCTGTTCTGGCAAGGCTGGCTCAGGGCGTATAGGCCTGGTGGCTCTCAGGCCCCTCTGTGTAGCAGGGACTGCACTGGGCTGGGGGTCCCATGTCACCTGCTTTTTCCAGTGCAGCTGACTCTGTATGTGTGGGCCCGTCAGCTCTCGGGCCTCTCTGGGCAGTGGGGACTGTTCTGGGCTAGGAGTCCCATGGCGCCTGCCTCTTCCAGCACAGCTAACTTGGGGTATGTGGGCCTGGCGGCTCTCAGGCCTCTCTGGGCAGTGAGCACTGGCCTGGGATGGGGGGTTCTGCAGCGCCTGCCTTTTCTGGCACGGCTGACTTGGGGCGTGTTTGCCCAGTGACTCTCAGGCCTCTCCATAAGTTTATTTTGAAGAGTTATTTTCGTAATAGTTATTCTTATTTTTTTTAATTGAAACGTAATTGATTATACATGTTTGTGGAATACAGAGTTGACAATCAGTATCTGTATACAATATGTGATGATCAAATCAGGATTATTAACATCATTACATAACATAACTTTTCGTGTCTGTTACCCAATTTCTTCCTGATCTCTTCCCTTTCCCCCTTTTCCACCTCTAGTAAACATTTTTCTGTTCTAAGAGTTCACTTATTTTAAAGATAGACTCTTTTAGTAAATATATAATACTTATTAATGATCATAAGATTTTAAATGGATAATTGGGAGTGTTTAATAAGCAAGATTCGATCACTAAGACGTGTTCTAATAAGCAGTTTCTGAATAATCACTAAATCAAAACTGGGATTGAATCTATATTAATAGCAGTACTTTTTAGCTGTTGGACTCTATTCTTGTCCAAGACAAAATGCTAGGCATTTTGTAAAAACTTTCAATTATCCTCAAATCAAGCCCTAAAAAGGGATGCGTTTATTTCCGTTTTAGAGATGAAGAGAGATTTAATGAAGTTAAATAACTTGATTATAAGTAACTGCTATTGAGCTTTTACTCTAGATCTCACTGATTCTACATCTTTATTTTACTATATTGATGCCTTACAATATATCACAGCACCATATTTATATCACAGTATTTTTATGAAAATACTGAAAATTCACTGGGAAGAAAAAACTTAAATTAGCTGGGGTGTATGGGGGTCTGGATGTTACCTTGGGAGTTTGCATCCCCTGGTCTTGAGACCTCTACAGAAAGCTAATCAGCCATAGTCAACATCCCAGTCTAGATGGGAATTCTGATCAACTGCACTGTTCAGAGGTACATTTCATTTCTTTTAAAGCCAATTAACTACGACATAGTCTACATTTTACATTTCTAGAATTTACATTCAACTCATTAGCACTTACTTGAATATGTAATTCAATTTCTATGTGCTTTAATTATTTAAAATGTTTCGCATACTTGGTTTTGAAAAAATTAATGAAAAGTTAAAAATAGTAGACAAAGGTGCACTATAAAAAAATCTATGCTATTATATACTTAAGAAATAAGCAAAATTATCTATGAAAAAGTAGTTTTCAGAAATACTGTGCTTTATTTCCATAGATAAATTTAATGACAGAACTATTTGCACATATTTATATTTGTATGGTCTCAAATAATTTAAATTTGATTTTTGAAGCAAAAATGAAAAATTATTTGCAAACAATAAAACATAATTTTATTTACTACAGTGTGTAGATTTTTAGATATTTTGTTTGAGAATTAAATATGGGAGATGTGTTTTTGCTGTATTTTGATGTATGGCACCTGTTGCTCAGTCAGAAACAGATAATCTTTTTGTATATTTTCTCCAAGAAAACATGATACCTTTTTGCTTTGTTCTTTACATATATTAGGAGAGGAAAATTCCACTTTTCCTCACACAAAATGCTTCATGCTTATCTCTTGTGCTTATAAATCTTCACATTCCTTCTCTCAATGCATTATTATGCATTTGCTCTGTATATGTCAGTCTGGGCTGCCATAACAAAATACCCACACACTGGGTGGTATAAACAACAGAAACTTATCTTATCACCGTTCTGGAGGCTGGAAGTCAGAGATCAGTGTTTCAGGATGAAAAATTTCTGGTGAGGGCTCTCTCTTGGTTTTCAGATGCCTTCTTCCTTTGTTCTCACAGAAACCAAGAACAAGCTCTCTGGTGTCTCTTCTTTTTTAAGGGCATTAATCCTATCATGAGGGCCCCACCCCCATGGTCTCATCTAAACCTAATTAATTCCCAAAGGCACCATCTCTAAATACCATCACATTGGAGGTTAGGGGATTCAACATATGAATTTTGGGAAACACACTTCAGTCCACAGCATGTGCTTTCACATTTCAGGACTCATTTTCTACATTTTATTTATTTTCTCGCCATATTGTGTCTTCTTTGTCTTACCACCTCTTTGGTACAACTTGGAACTTCTTCAAGTTTTCCTTCATCATGTGGGGTAGATTAGCATGTCTTCCACCTCCTGAAATATGTAGGATTAAGTTACTGAAATCAGCTATTTGTTCTTCTCCAGCTCTTTTTAGCAAGGTGTGAACAATTTTAAGCCCAATAATCACAAAAAGACCTAAATGAAATAGACCATGGAGATGTGCCTCAAAAATCATGAAGAAAAACTTCCTCTTCCTTATCGTGAATATAAATTTATGCTAAAATAATATACTCAATATAAGATGATTTTAACTTTTAAAAGTGTAGAGTACGACAAGCATTTATAGAAACTGCATAATCCTTACATGCAGAGTCTAATAAATTATTACAAAGCCAACCCCTGTAACTCATCCCCTAGACCGAGAAAAAGAACAATGACTACATCCTAGAAATTTTTGCTCACTCCTCCCTGCTCACAACCCCATCTCCCCACCTCCTCTGCCAGAGGTAACCACCTTCTTACTTTTATGATAGTCACTCTTGTGCTTTTTCTTTATTTCAGTCTTCAACTTTTACAGTCACCATTCCCTTTTATCACTTAAGTATATACCCCTAAATACTATACTTTAATTTTGTCCGCTTTTGAATTTTTTATAAGGTACTGGCATAAAAACAGACACACTGATCAATAGAATAGAATAGAGAATCCAGAAATCAACCCACACACTTACTGCCATCTGATCTTTGACAAAGGCACCAAGCCTATTCACTGGGGAAGGGATTGCCTCTTCAGCAAATGGTGCTGGGAAAACTGGATATCCATATGCAGGAGAATGAAACTAGATCCATACCTCTCACCATATACTAAAATCAACTCAAAATGGATTAAGGATTTAAATATACACCCTGAAACAATTAAACTTCTTAAAGAAAACATAGGAGAAACACTTCAGGAAATAGGACTGGACACAGACTTCATGAATACGACCCCAAAAGCACAGGCAACCAAAGGAAAAACAAACAAATGGGATTATATCAAACTAAAAAGCTTCTGCACAGCAAAAGAAACAATTAACAGAGTTAAAAGACAACCAACAGAGTGGGAGAAAATGTTTGCAAAATATACATCTGACAAAGGATTAATATCCAGAATACATAAGGACCTCAAACAACTTTACAAGAAGAAAACAAGTAACCCAATTAAAAAATGGGCAAAAGAGCTAAGTAGGCATTTCTCTAAGGAAGATATACAAATGGCCAACAGACATATGAAAAAATGCTCAACATCACTCAGCATCCAGGAAATGCAAATCAAAACCACATTGAGATACCATCTAACCCCAGTTAGGATGGCTAAAATCCAAAAGACTCTGAACGATAAATGCTGGCGAGGTTGCGGAGAAAAAAAAACTCTCATACATTGTTGGTGGGACTGCAAAATGGTGCAGCCTCTATGGAAAATGGTATGGTGGTTCCTCAAACAATTGCAGATAGATCTACCATACGACCCAGCTATCCCACTGTTGGGAATATACCCAGAGGAATGGAAATCATCAAGTCGAAGGTATACCTGTTCCCCAATGTTCATCGCATCACTCTTTACAATAGCCAAGAGTTGGAACCAGCCCAAATGTCCATCATCAGATGAGTGGATACGGAAAATGTGGTACATCTACACAATGGAATACTACTCAGCAATAAAAACGAATGAAATACTGCCATTTGCAACAACATGGATGGACCTTGAGAGAATTATATTAAGTGAAACAAGTCAGGCACAGAAAGAGAAATACCACATGTTCTCACTTATTGGTGGGAGCTAAAAATTAATATATAAATTCACACACACATACACACACACACAGAAAAAAAAAACGGGGGGGGGGAGAAGATATAACAACCACAATTACTTGGAGTTGATATGACAAGCAAACAGAAAGGACATTGTTGGGGAGGAGGGAGGAGAGGGAGGAGGGAGGGAGGTTTTGGTAAGGGGCAACAATAATCAACCACAATGTATATCGACAAAATAAAATTTAAAAAAAAAATATTTACAAAAAAAAAATTAATAAATAAATAAATAATGAATTTTTTATAAAATGAAATCACAAAATATGAATTTGTAATATATTGCTTCTTTCATTTGTATTTTTTATTTTCCATATATGTTGGTACATGTAGCTGTACTTCATTCTCATTGTATTCTTTTGTGTGAATATGCAACTATTTGTTTTGTTATTATGGACTTCGGAATAGTTTCTTGTTTGGGTCTATTATAAACATGCTGTTAGAATTTTCTGTACATGTACCTAAGTATAAATTCCTCTAAGATCTATAGCTAGCAATAGAATAGCTATGTTACAGGGTATTTGTAAATCCAATTTTACAAAATAATGCCAACTTGTTTGCAAAATGGTTGAATCAATTTACAATCCCACCACCAATGAAAGTTCCTCTTGCTTCACATCATTTTCAAAATATGGTATTTAAGAATTTTCTAATATTAAGGAAACCAGTGTGTTTGTACTATGTCACAGTGCTTTTAATTTGCATTTCCCTGATTACTTGTATATGATATTTGGCCATATGAATTTCCTCTCATGCAAAATGTCCATTCCAGTCTTTCCTTCACTTTACTATTGAGTTATTTATTTTTTATTAATTTGTGGGGTTCTTCAAATATTCTTGATATTTGGTTTTTATTATATGTACTGTAAGTATATTAACCTACATGTAGCTTGTATTTTTGCTCTCTTTTGGTACTTTTTAATGGTTGGAAGATCTTAATTTGAGTGTATGTCAGTATATCAAAATTTTCTTTTATTGTTATTGACTTTTTTCCAGTTTAACTTAAACACATCTTTCTCCTCTCTGAGGTTATGCTCTGTTTTTAAATTTTATTGAAGAGAACCTGCAATGCCACTTTTATCATGTATCAAGTATCTATACATATGATCTATCATTCATAGATGTTTCTGGCTTCTCCATTTTATTACAGTTTCTACTTATCTATCTCCTTGTCAATATTACACTCAATTACTGAGCATTTAAAATAAATCTGATGTCTGAGAGAGGCATCTTATCTTCCTTTCTTTAAAAGGTTTCAGTTCTTCTTGCATTTCCATAGAATTTTTTTAATCCACTTGTCAATTTCTATTTTAAAAAACCTGTAGGGATTTTTATTTGAATTTCTAATTCATAGAGAATAACATCTTTATAATATTGTAGCTTATAAACAAGAAAATGAAGATCTCATCACTTATTTTTTTGGAGGTCTCTTAATATGGATTTATAGTGTTTTTTCTTAATGTCTTACATATATTTTAATAGATTTATGTCTAGCAATATGAAATTAATGTTATGTGAAAGGATATTTTTATTTTTTTGTTACTTGTTGACTATATATAGAATAAAATCGAATTTGAATATTATTTTGCATAAGTAATTTAGTTAAACCCTTGCATTATTACTCATCAGTCATTTTAATTCCCACTTATCAGTTCTCTTTTATTTGACATGCAGATTTTAAGTTTCTCATCAGTCAGTTCACCTTTCTTATGAATTACCAGATTTCTCCTAAACCTGAGACCAAGTTGAAAGTTCTGAAAAACTTTTCCTCTCTTCTTGAAGGTTATAATATCAAAAGAAAAAAATGGATTAATTCAAACATTTTCCAAACAACTTTATATTGTAGAATATTTTTAAAGAAATCTATTAGAACACTTTCCCAATATAAACAGTTAACTGCACACCATCTGCCTGAAGATACAAGACAGTATATATTGAATCCGGAGACTTTATTCCTCATTGTCCATATCTGGTAGTTTACTTTATCAGCCAGCGTCCCAGCAGAAAATGAATTAAATACTTAAAGGGCTTAAGGGAAGAGAAAATAATAAAGAGAGACATCAGCAAGTTTAAGGGAGTTCACGGGGACAGTGAAAATACACACGAATTAGCCATAGTAGGAAGAGCTTAGCACGCCCATGCCTGGAGAGGCAAGAGGAAAGAGTGGTACTATCAGACCTGATAGGTA
This sequence comes from Cynocephalus volans, assembly GCF_027409185.1. Taxonomy (NCBI): domain Eukaryota; kingdom Metazoa; phylum Chordata; class Mammalia; order Dermoptera; family Cynocephalidae; genus Cynocephalus; species Cynocephalus volans. Next base: position 69,084,601 of record NC_084468.1, on the reverse strand, counting down.
CTGTGGTCATGAGTAGAGGAACGTGGCCACTAACAAATTCATGGCCTGGTCTCCATCTCCTCCCGCCTTCCACTTTCCTTGCTGAAGATGTAATAAACGGAGATCAGCCCCTAGGGCCAGAACCTTATCTCCTGATTCACCAGTCTCTACATGACAGCCATGGTACAGTTCCCCATGACTTTGATAGCCCTGAACCCTTAGTCCAGAAGATCCTTCCCCACCCTCTTGACAAACCTCTAGACTAGGCTCAAAAAATCGTGTCCCCTGTAAATCATTTCCTTCTTTCCATCTTTCCTTCTTCCTCCGCACAGGAAACCAAGAAAACTGAGTACCTTGTACTCCCACATAATCTGCAGTAAAGTCTCAATAAGCATTAGTTGTTTTAGTTATTACTATAATATATATTAGAATATCAATCATAAATTAACACAATCTACCATATTCACTATTTACTTTTTATTTATTTGTTATTTTTCTTTATATTCACTATTTAAAGAGGAAAAATAATGATTACTATAACAAATGCTAAAAAGCCTCTAAATATTATCCCTCAACAACTTCCATTTTGGATGTTTTTGTTGTTGCTGGCTTTCCTTTTAGTTTCCTTGGAAGTGAATAAAAAATTGATTAAATTTACAAAATTTTTGCTATGACTTTTCTGGGATTAATCTTATACCATTCTGGTATTCACGCATTACAGAGGAGAGCAAAGCAAATATATAATTTATTATTATTTTGTTATTTTCTAATTCACTAAGCTCAAATCACAAATGATTCAATTCTAAGTTTAAATTTTTATTTATTAGTTTCAATGTAACTTCAATGTAATAAATGAAAAGGGGCCGGCCAGTTAGCTCACTTGGGATAGCATGGTGCTAATAACACCAAGGTCATGGGTTCAGATCACTGTACTGGCCAGCTGCCAAAAAAAAAAGGAAAAAACAAAATTCAATGGCTTTTAGATTATCAAAAATATAGACTAATTATAAGTATGCAAATACTTCTGATTCCAGTGTGCTTGTGTAATATTAATTGATCAAAATAACACATACTCATTTTTTCTTTAGCTTTTTAGAAACACACGTTCTTTTATTATAGTGGTTTGTGGGGTTTTTTTTCTTTTTTAACCAAACATCTTTCTCTCAAAAGTTCTGAAGTTGTTTGTTGGATTAGCAATGAATTTATGATTAAGACAAAACAATTATGTTTTAAAATTGAGACTTTTATTGATGTAATAATAATGCACATTACATTTGAATGAACTTTGTTTATACTGCATTAGAATATAACACAAACTTTTTTTAAATTTTAACTTCTCAATATACATTGTAGTAGATTTTCATGTCCCTTTACCAGTTCCTCTTTTCTCCCCTCTGTCTCTCCCCTCCCTCCCCACCAGTACATCATATCTGTTCACTTGTCTTAACAAGTTCAAGGAATTGTGATTGTTGTAACACAAACTTTTTAAATACTATAATATATAATGTTACATTTCACAGTTGCAAAAAAATTGAAGAAAATTTTAGACTACATTATTTTATCCTGCTTCCTTTTCCTAGACTTTATCTCTGCATATTTACACACAAAAACATATTTACTGATATATATAAACATACTGAAATAGTACTTTTAAAACAAAATTGTATAGAAAGAAAAAAGCAACCAGTGAACAAGTTCAAGTTCTTTCATTTAAACATCAATTCAACAGGACAATCTACCTTTAATCCCTGAGACATTATTTTTTAAAGATCTAAGAAGGGAAAAAAAAATCGATGATGCTAAATCTTATATCTGTTTTTTGAATATCTTGTCTCTTTTATAAGCTATTCTTGGTGACTTCTCATTTTCTTTTAATTTAATTGAAACAATGTTTCTTAGGAGTCAGGTCAGTCAGGATTGCATTGAGAAAGATTTATGGTTTCGGAACTTTTACACTATACACTGTGATTTCCAAGAGGTCATCAATTTATATTCTAATAACTTTCAGAAGAGGAGAAGATTACTTGAGAAATGAGATTCATTTGTCGGTGAGAAAGAATGAGAATCGAATTTCCGTTGGGAAGAAAAATGGCAGCACTTTCCGCGTCCTTTTCTATGTGAAAGTTTTTAAATTATCAAACGTACTGTAAAGCTATCAGCATCTCTGGGAAAAACTTCAACTGTCAGAAGCACACAGAAGAAAGACACGTGCTAACATGTACAGTGGCAGCTGTTTCTTTTCATTTTCTGTTTTGAGAAAACCCAAGTGAGAGTCCCAAGATCTGTGGTGTCTTAAATCAGTCCAATTCTACTCCCTTTGGAATGAAAACTTTTGCATTTCTTTGAAGGGACAAAATGGGTTGGCTTCTGTGTGAGAAAGTGTCTCTGAACTCCTTGTTTTTTATAAATCTGGCAAGTTTCTCTAGTTAATTCTTAAATATGGTAGGTTAAGATGTTCTCACAATTTGTGGGAGAAAAGGTTGCTTAGAGAGGAAATAAACGTCGCAGAATGTGTTTGAATTTATCCTAAAAACATCAAAATGTAACCTTACTCTTACTCTCTTCTGGGAGAAAAGTGCATCTTTGATCTTGATTTAGAATGTACGTCCTGAGTTTCTGGTTACATTTATACAGTGAAAGCCAATGGAAAAGTAGAAAGTAAGGAAAGTAATCTCCTGTTTGCTGTGCCTGCCACCAGACTCCTCTCTATCTACAGGAATCAGTCTTAATTACCCCATAAAACATTCACAGCACCTCGAGCAAACGAGTCTTTAAAAAGCTGAAGGTGTTCCTTCTGTGACAGAACACCCAACGGAGGATGAGGGCGGTGCAGCAGGAGGGCCAGACGGCCCGGGTCCCTGGACCGGGAGGCCGGGATGGCTCTCGTGGGGGCTTTGGCAGCAGCATCGGGGGGGCTGGGGCCATGGAGCTCGCGGAGGCAAGGCCAGGGCAAGGAGTGGATCCCCGTCACCAAGCTGGGCCGCTTGGTCAAGGACATGAAGATCAAGTCCCTGGAGGAGATCTGTCTCTTCTCCCTGGCCATCAAGGAGTCTGAGATCACTGACTTTTTCCTGGTGGCATCCCTCAAGGATGAGGTTTTGAAGGAAATGCCAGTGCAGACACAGACTCGTGCTGGCCAACAGACCAGGTTCAAGGCAATTGTCACCATTGGGGACTACAAGAGCCATATCGGCCTGGGTGTTAAGTGCTCCAAGGAGGTAGCCACTGCCATGTGAAGGGCCATCATCCAGGCCAAGCTCTCCATCGTCCTGATGCGAAGAGGCTACTGGGGGAAGATGGGCAAGTCCCACACTGTCCCTTGCAAGCTGATTGGCTGCTGTGGCTCTGTGCTGGTGCACCTCATCCCTGCCCCTAGAAGCCCTGGCATTGTCTCAGCCCCTGTGCCCAAGCAGCTGCTGCCGGTGGCTCATACTGACAACTGCTCCACCTCATCCAAGGGCTGCACAGCCACCCTGGGCAATTTTGCCAAGGCCACCATTGATGCCATCTCCAAGACCTACAGCTATCTGACCCCTGACCTCTGGAAGGAGACCTGTTCACCAAGTCTCCCCATCAGGAATTCACTGATCATCTTGTAAAGACCCACACCAGAGTCTCTGTGCTGAGGACCCAGGCTCCAGCCATGGCTACAACATGAGGTTTTTATACAAGAAAAATAAAATTAAGCACATTAAAAAAAGAAAAAAAAAAGCTGAAGGTTTCAAGGCTCAGCATCCTTATGCTATATATGTCTGGTCTCTATGTGTACTTCTATAATTTTTTTTGTCTGTTAATATATATATTTTTTGCATTCAATGATGTTATTATGGAGCAGTAAGGTAGAAGGGGAGAAGGGAAGAGGGAAGGAAATAGGGTGGGAAAAGGAAGAAGGAGGGAGGAGGAGGGGCAGGGCTGAGGCCTGTGGCACCCACCTCATCCCTGCAGAGGAGACAAGGGAGCTTCCAGCGGTGGCTTGTTCATTGCTGGGCTGGGTGCAGACGTCAGGGGATGTGGCTAAAGCCCTTGCCTCCCACTGCCCCAGCTGGGGAGCCCAGGACCCTCCTTGGGCAGCTCAGATGTCTCTGCTGGGCTGGTGTGGCTGTCAGGGGCCGTGGCCAAGGCCCTCAGCCCTTCGCTCTCCCTGACTGGTAGCCCAGGGGACTTCTGGTCCTGTTAGGTTTTTTGTTTGTTTGTTTGTTTGTTTGTTTGTGACTGGTAAGGGGATCGTAACCCTTGGCTTGGTGTCATCCGCACGGTGCTCAGCCAGGGAGCGAACCAGCCATCCCTATATAGGATCCGAACCTGCCGCACAGCACACGGTCCCAGCGCCACAATTTCCCGAGTGAGCCACGGGGTCGGCCCAGTCCTGCTAGGTTTTAAAGGTGCTCTTTGGTGATGTGAGACTTTTAGTAGTTAATATCAAAATTTGTCTCTGGTCTGTGAGTATTTTTGTTTTTTCTTTCAGTTCTGTGTTGGATTATTTGCTGCTCCTACCATTTAAACTCTGCACTGGAACTAAGGTTGTCCTTTGCTTATGTCTAAAATGGGGAAACCTCCTGTGGGGATCCTTACTTGAGCTCTGTGGTTAAACCAAATTGTTGCTTTGCTGCTGATTCCCTGGGGAAGGGTTTTTGTGCAGCTCAGGTTTTAATTGTTGACTTTATAGGTACTTCCAGGTCTCATGAGATCCGATACACCTGGGTTGTATGGAAACTCTGGTCTGGGCCTGAGTCTTTTCAGCAAACTACACCCCTGCAGTTCTCTATTCCTGACCAGTCTACACAGATTGGGCCTGTGCTGATTGGAGGGCAGAGCAGCTGTCCTTGTGTGCCCCAGCATTCTCCCGGTGGGCCTGTCTCCCCCACCACCTGCATTCCTAATACTTCCCATGGGACCAGTCCCTTGTGACGACTCACGGGCCTCTTGAGTGACTCATTTTTTGTCAGTTATTGTGGCTCCTTACTATGGGGGTCCACGGGAACCCTATTAGTAAGTAGTCTTGATGGCTTGGGGGCTACCAAGGACTTCTTTCCCCCTACAGCCTCCAAGTAACTGCATATGAAGGGCACAGCTGTGGTCTTTGCCAGCTCCCGCTCCATGTGTTCACCAGGGCCAGCCTTGAAGTGCCAGGGCTTGAAACAGAGTGGTTCTTTCTTTCTCTCATTGTGGCTTTTCCTGATTTCATTCACTCCATAGGTCTCTCCTCCTCTTTCCCTGAGCTCTAGTGGCCCCAGCTTGGCTGTTGTTGCTTTTTAATAGTTGTAAATTGGTTGATTTGTGGGAGAAAGTGATGCTGGCAACTCCCTATTCTGCTGTCTTGACCAGAAGCTCACTGCTTCTCTAATTTTTGAAAGATAGTATTAAGGAGGTGGAAAATTTGATACGATGGAATTCCAGGGGGCAACTCTTCACCAGAGAAAAGCAGTCAAAGCCAGAGCCCATACTGTATTTCTCAATCACTGTACAAGGTGGTAGGGACTGGCATTCTTCAGGAAGGGTGAGGTCTTCAGTGCTCAGAGCAGCAGAGTGTTAGAACAGGGGAAGGGACTTTATGGAAGAAGAGTAGTTTAGGTGAGGGACTTTGGGGAGAAAGATACATAATGACTACTATTAGAAACTTTTGCTGCATGGTGTTCTCTGTATAATCCCCTATGTTACCCTTGTCATAAAACTTGCTTTTTCTAAATAAATTTTATAATTAAATTTTTCGAAAAGAAAAATTAAAAACTGATGATCATTCTACCAGAATTACTTTAAGTTTATAAATGTTTCTAAAGATTGTTTCAACATGTCCTATCCCATATGTTTTTTTGTAATATGAGCTTTGAATTCTCCCATCAAGAGGTACTTTTTACTTCCCCTCTCTTTCACCCATATAATGTGGCAGAAGTGACATTAAAAAGTTCTGAAAGCTTCCATTTTTGCACTTTGGGGAAGACAGTCACTATGGAAGAAGTCCAACTACCCTGAACCTGTCATGTTATTCAAGCTAGCTATATGGAATGCCCACATAAAAAGACAGAGATGTTTGACCAGCCCTTAGCTGTTCTAGGCATCAAGCTGAGGAGACACATGACCAAAGAAGCCATCTCGTATATGCCAGTCCGGACAGATACCACACAGAGTAGAGACAAACTGTCTCCACCAAGACCTGTGCTAAATGCTGAATCATGAGCAAATAAGTGAGTAATATTATCAACCACTGAGTTTTAAGCTTCTTTGATTTGCAGCAATAAATGACCAAAATAGAAATGTTTATGATTTTTCTCTTTGGCACTATTTATATGATGAACTGTGTTGTTTCCTATCTTCTATTGAATCACCCTTGTACTCTTAGAATAAATCACACTTAATCATGATATATTATTTTTTAATGCAATGCTAGATTTTACTAAGATTTCTGTATCATATTCATAACTGAGGTCAGTAGGTATAATCTTTGTAAGGTTTGTGGATCTATATTTACACACTTCATAAAATGAATTTGGAAGTTTTCCTTCTCTTTCAATGCTCTGAAGTAGTCTAAGTGGCATCTGGGAGCATCTGATATTAGAAAGTTTGGTGAAATTCCTCTGAAGCCATCTCTGCCTGGAGTTCTTGTTTGGTGGTGCTCTTTACTCTGAATCAAGAGTTAACCTCGGGCCTGTGCTGATTGGGGCCTACTTAGGATTATGACCTCTAGTCCATTCTCACAGCACTGTTTTCTTTGGAACTGCAGAATTGACATAGATATGGAATTTGGTGTCTGCTCTATCTGTTGTGTGGGATTGCACTGGACTCAGGGAGCTTTAAATTGAAATGTAGGCTTTGTCTAGAATCATATAGAAGATTGATGTGAAAGTGGAATTGCAGCTTGTCTGTGTCATGGTGAGACACATGTATTCTGGCTCCTGTAGATGCTGTGCATTTGAGTAGTTGCTAGACCTTTCCAAGAGAGGAAGGAAGATGCTCTATTTGCCATATCTCCAGTCCTGAATTTTCTATATAGCTAAAATGCAGTACAGTTGGACCACCCTATCCACAAGTCCCACATCCACAGATTCAGCCAATCATGGATGAAAAATATTTGGAAAAAAAATTTTAAATAATAATTTAAAAAACCCACAAAAAATACAGTATTAAAACTATTTACACAGCATGCATATTGTATTAGGTGTTATAAGTAATCTATAGATTATTTAAACTATATGGGAGGATATGCATAGTTATATGCAAATACTATACCATTTTGTATAAGGGACTTGAGCATCCGCAGATTCTGGTATTCTCTGGGGTCCTGGAACCAACGCCCTCCCGCCTCCCCACCTTGGATACCAAGGGATGACTGTATTAGATTAAAATCAAGTGTTTCATGATTATGGTTGCCAAATTGAACTTTAAAAAAACCTGTCATACTGTGCATCACCTACTCTATCTTTGTCTAAATTCATCTATTTAGACACTTCATCTTTACTATGGTCAATTTTGGATTGTTGTGTTCTTCTAGAAAATTCACCTATTTCGTGTAATGTTTACAAATTTATTTTCATAGAGCTGTATTTTCTCACTTATTTCTACAATTGTGGAGTATAGCTTTAAGCATTATAATTTATCCCTCATAGTTGTTCTATATTTTTATTTGAATATTAACTTATCAGATAGCAAAATTGTAACTTTTTTGCATTTGTCTAGAATACTTGTGTTCCTTTATTTTTTACATTTCTGTATTTCTTTGTTTTAGGTGTGTCTTTGCATAAAATACGGTTTATTTTGTTTTTATAGGTGAATTAAATTCATTTACATAAATTGATGTGATTGTTAAATTTGGCCTTAGTTTTTGTCCTATCAATTTATATAATATATATATATATATTTCATATGGGTTCATATTGCAGCATATACACACACACAGTTTTTCACAATTAAGTCTACTTTGTTATGTCTCTTTCTTTCTATATTCTCTGGCATTTAAAAAGATTTGTGTTTTGTTCGGATTATTACCTTTATATGAATAACTTTATATGAAAATCTTGTCTTCCTTCCCTTTTAGCTAACATTCATTCTTCCTACTATGAAAAATATTGAAATTAGCAGGCAGTATCTCTTTCCCCCCTTTTTCCTATCCCTAAATATCTAATCTGAAATAATGCTTTTACTTCTAGTTAACATCTATATTCAATTAGTGAACTTATTCTATTTACATATACTTTCCCTTATGTTTGATAGCTACTATGCATTGTAAGGGCATATGCCATTTTATATTATACAGTCTCCCTTATATGTCATTAATCTTAGTTTTACAGAGAAATATATATTTAATGTTCACCATGAGTCCTTTCATTAATGTCTTACAGGTCATTTTTGTTCTTTGAAGCTTATTTCCTAGTTAATTCCTCAGGACGTGCTGATGCAAACAATATTCCCTAAGTTCTTGCATGCCATAATAGTTTATTTGCAGCCTTAATATATGAAGTTTAGTTTGGCTAGATATAAAATATTTGGCTCATATTTTATTTCCTTGAGTCTCTGAAATGTTACTCCATTTAGGAGTAGCATTTGTCCGCTGGCATAGAACATTGAAAAACTGGATAACATTCTGAGTTTCTTTTCCTTATAAGTCTTGGCCTTTTTGCCTATATTCCCTGAGGATTTTTTTTTTTCCTTAAATTCCATCTTCCTAGACCATGTCTTGTTGTTGGCTTTCCTATGTTTTTTCCTGGAAAAGCAGTTTGCCATTCTAGTGTGTAATTTCAAGTCTTCTATTTCAGAAAAGTTTCCTTAAGTACAATGCTTAGTATTGATCTAATTTTGTTGCCTTTGTTATCCTTCTCCAGGAACTCTTACTGTATATATACGTTATCCATGACTTATATCCTTTTATATATTGTGAATTATGTCTGGTACTTCCTCTCAAATCCTTTTTAACTCTTCATTCTGTGTAATTTTAAATTTTTTCTCCTTTTCATATTCTATTCCTCCTAAAGCACTGCATGTGGAATTTATTCACACCTATATTCCTTTAAGTTTATTCTTCATTTAACAAATGATTTTTTTATTTCCAACTTTTCCTATATTCTGTTAGCACTCCTCATGTTATAATAATGGAAATCCAACATTTTTTTTTTCTTTATAACACTATCTCTCAGATAGAACTATATAAAAGGTGAACTCACTCCGATAGACCTCATATCCAAGTGAAAGAAACAAGTAAAGAATGCTGGATAAATACAACATTGATGAAAATGTCTATGATTGCTACCTTTCAGCCATTCTTGGCAACCCAGAATGAACAGAGAATTTAAAAATAGCATTAATAATAACAGTACATAATACAACAGGATTGTTTTGAGCCTTAAAACAATTCATGCAAAGCTCATAGCACTTTGCCTGACAGATAGAAGGTGCTTAGTAAATAAAACTATTTTTACTATCAGTATCCTTACCATTATCTGATCAAAACAGAAAAAGGAGTGTCAGATGTACAATAAAGTTTTGGGTTATAAACTTTGACATTTAAATTTTGGGTCTCTTTTATCTGCATGTCTCACTCTATCCTCAGATTGATGAGATATGTCGGCATACCAAGCAGGCTACTCATAAAGTGTCCTTGTAAACCAATCGTTTAAAAAGATTTATCAAATACTGTGCTAGATTGTATTTTCCACAGATGGCAGCAATATCTCCTATCCTACGTGCTCTCATGTTCATACACTGTGCCCATGGCATCCCTCCTGTCAAGAGGAATAGTATTTTTAATAATGAACCTTTTTCTTTATGTCCCAAATTAATCATTTTCACATGCAATGAATGAAAAATAAAAAGTCATATTTTAATTTATCTTCCATTTCATCAATTTGCTTATCATCTGTAATTAGCTATGCATTTACTTTAAGAATAAAACTACTGGATGTAGTAATAAACTCTTGTTCAAAATGCACTTCAATCTTTGTAAAGTCAGATTTCATGTTAGCAAAATATTTCCCTATTTCCATATTCCTTTTCCTCTCTACAGTTTTCTTTGTAATATTCTGAGCCAAACAAAAACTTAGGAGACATAGTAGAAGACTTTACATTCTAAACAATAAAATAAATCACTCAATTTCCAATAAAAAGCATTATGGCTCCTTCTATTCCAGTTGAGGATTTCACCTGGCTGGCTCAGGGTTAGTGGCACAATTACATTTGTGCCATGAAAACATTTAATGGTCAAGGCCAGGGAAAGGACATTTTCCTTTTTCATTTCTATTTGGGGGCACTCTCTACTTCAGCAAAAGCAGGATCTGTTTACATTTTCCCAAATTCATAAGCAATTGTGTATGATAACCTGAGTTAATTAGCACCATAGTTCCCATTTAAACCAGTGATATTTTAATAACCTTTATTAATTGGTGTCCCAGGCAGTATTTATCTGTTATGTTGCCCCAATAGAAAAAATAAACTAGATTCTGTTCTTTGACTATTTGTTTCCAAATACTTCTTTGAAAGGCACAGAATATTTTTATCTTAAGTAAATTAATGGCTTCAGCTCCTTTAAAAACATTGGTAAATATATTACTCACATGGAAAGCTTTTATACATGAAATTCAAGTATTAGTCATGTAAAGAAATCGTAGCTTTAATACTGGAGAAATTATACACATACATTTCCATATATAAAACTAAAACCCATCCCAAGAAAAAAAAAAACAGTATTTGTTTATAGTACCATGGTACTATTATACATGGTACTATTTATAGTAGAGTTAGCTGATATCTGGATTTAGAATATATATGAATTAGAAATAATGTATTTTATCAGTATATATCAGAATAAATGCACTTTATTTACATATACTCTATCTTTCTATCATTTCTAAATTGAAGAACTCTTTAAATGTGCTATCCTTTACAAGAAATAATTAGATTAGGAAGTCATTTTTTAAAGGTTAGGCTGTTAGTCATTTTTACATCATGGGCAGGCTGTCAGCAGAAAAATCTACCATAAAAATTTGATTGCTACATACATAATCTAATGTACAGGAAATGCCTTTGTAAGAACCTTAATAATGCATATTTTATTGTTTAATAAAAAGAACAAGTAATTGAAAGTTACACATACTATATGATATTTGAAACTCCACAGAGTAAGTGATTTAAAAAAAATATTATTGTTGCTCATATACTTCAGGTGAACAGTTTCCATGGTTATCAGGGTTTTGGCTTACATTGGAAGTCCACACCTGACTAAATATTGGCACGAATATTTTCAAACAGTTAACAGAGCTACCAGCATGACCCATGTCACTTGTCCAGCATTAACAATATATATTTTTAAAGTTTCTTTACCAGCTTTCTGCTAAGTTTGTAAAACCTACCACTTCCAGAAAAGGGGAAAAAATATAATTGAAAGGTTTTCCTTACGTGTTTATAGCATAGTTCAGTTTATAAGAAGAGGTAATTTTTGTCCATATTTCATATTTATAAGTGTATGTTTGTATGTGTGTGTGTGTGTAGAGTTATACCTTTAAAATGTAAAAAAATTCTAATTTATATGCATAGCTGCTCTCTGAATTACACAAGAAGTTAAGTTGGGGACAATGTTAACATTAGGATAAGGACAGTGGCAGATTACAAAAGAATCAGGTGAAACTCTTAACATCATTTTCAATATGATATAATGGTAAATAATATAACACATAATAGTAAATAATAAAGCAGAATCTATATTTAAGTGACTTAAACAAGGAGATGATACTACCCAACTAAAGATCTAAAAATACTGGAGTATTAAGTTGAGACTTGTCTACAAAATGTATAATTTGCCTATATCAGATCAGCCAAACATATGCAGATAAAGGTGTATTTAAATGTAGGAAAGAGAAACTGAGAAGTTGGGTCTGGTGACTCAGGATTCAGCTGATTCAAACATGATTTGTAGTTTAAGAGCTTTGCATTTATTTACACCACATAGTTATCGTATTGGAAAAAACTACCTTCACATATCTATTTGATTTAAAGGCATAAAAGTCCATACACATGATACCATGACATCTTTTAAATTCAACAGGTTTATACATCTGGAAATTCTGATTAATAGTACTTAACATAAATACTCAATTTCATGAGTAAGTGCATAGCAGCTTTTATTTGATTTCTCAGAATTGTTCCTTATACTCATTTGAAAATCCTTAAATCTTTTTCTCTATAGATGATTCAGCTTAATATAAACACAATCATCATGCATGAGGTTGTATAGAGTATTTAAAATGTTTTGTTTTCACTTAAATATTAACAACACATAGATGATTTATTAGGATTAGGATGTATTTTCTATTTCTACTTTTTTAATAAGATAAAGAATTTTAAAAACACACACAAAAGGATTCAGCTGATTCAATCAAAATATTAAAGGGCAAACTGCACTTAACATCAGTAAACAAATATTAATATTGACTACATATAACATAATTACCATGTCTTATTTATAATTTTATACACCACACATACCTAGTACAGGTTTGAGCTCAATAAATGATCACTGAATAGATAAATATACTATATAGTGATGGGTGGATTAGAACTGTACTGTGTGACACTATAAGTAGCTACATTTTTTAAACCCTATAGTCATATGGAGTAATTATAAAATATAATGGCATTTCATAAACAAATTACACATAATATAAAAGTTAACGTTATTTAATTACCTGGTAACATTTAAGGAGTTCGAATGAACAGAGGAAAAACTTAACAAAGAATAATTTCTGTGGGAACATTTTCATATTTTCCTTTTACCTTTCAGAAAGCAGAGTGAGTCTTTATACTGTGTAAATAAACCTTGTCCTGATTAATATACTTATCAAAAATATTGTGTTCAATGTTTTTTCAAAACTTTCGCTCAATTCATAAGACAAATACTCACGATTAACTAAAAAAATTCATTCAAATACAATACTTAATATGAATCATCCATATTAAATATCATCTTCCAGTCAAGATGGCAGAATAGATGGTTCCCAGCATCACTCTTTCCCACAAATCAACCAATTTACAACTATTAAAAAACAACAACAGCCAAGTTGGGGCCGCTAGAGCTCAGGGGAAGAGGAGAGACCTACGGAGTGCATGAAGGTGGGAGAAGCCATGATGAGAGAAAGAAAGGACCATTCCCACCATTTCAAGCCCCAGCCACTTTAAGGCTGTCCCTGCTGAGAACATGGAGCAAGAGCTGGTAAAAGCCACAGCTGTGCACTTCGTATGAAGTTGCTTGCAGGTGGCAGGCGAAAAGAGGGCCTTGGTTGCCCCAGGCCAGCAAAACAACTAACAGGGTTCCTGAGGACCCACATAGGAGTGAGAAGCCACAACAACTGTAAAAGAAGGAGCCATTCAGAGGCTAGTGAGTCATCACAAGGGACCAGTGTATGGCCTATAGCATGGGAAGTGTTTGGAGTGTGGGGAATGGAAGAGACTGGCCATCAGGGGATCATTGGGGAGCAGCATGGACAGCTGATCTTCCCTCCAGTCAGCACAGGCCTGCTCAGCATAGACTGGTCAGGAATATAGAACTGCAGGGGGTCCAATTTGCTGAAAACACTAAGGCCCAGACCAGACTTTCCACATAACCCAGGTGTACCAGAACTCATGAGACCCAGAAGTGCTTACAAGGTCAACAATTAAAACCTGAGCTGTACAAAAACCCTTCCCCAGGGAATCAGCAGCAAAGCAGCAATTTAGCTCAACCACAGGGCTCAAGTGCTGGTTCCCATAGGAAGTTCCTCCATTTTAGAAGTAACCAAAGGACAACAAATTAGTTCCAGTGCAGTTTAAGTGCTGGGAACAGCAAATAATCCAACACAGAACTGAAAGAAAACACAAAACACCCACAGATCAGAGACAAATTTTGATATTAAGTAGTAAAGGTCTAACACCACCAAAGAACACCTATAAAACTTGAAGTCCCCTAAGCTCCCAAGCCAGGGAGGGCCGCAGGCCTCAGCCATGCCCCACCAATGCCTGAACCCAGCCCAGCAATCACCACCAGGCCACCACCAGTGGAGAGCTGAAGGCCTCAACCATGGCCCCCTGACGTCTGCAACCATCCCAGAGATAACCGACAAGCCACTGCCAGAAGTGCCCTGGGCTCCTGAGGTGGGGCAGTGGGGAGCAGAGAGCCTTAGCCACACTCTCCAACATCTGCAACCAGCCCAGTGATGACCACTGATTCGCCACTGGAAACACCCTGGGCTTCTGAGCCGGGGCAGTGGGAAACTGAGGGCTTCAGCCACACCCCTGACATCTACAACCAGCCAAGCAACAACAGAACTGCTGCTGGAAGCCCCCTTGGCTCCCCTGCCAGAATGAGGGGGTGCCCCAGGCCTCAACCATGACACCCTCCTTCCTCCTCCCACCCTATTTCCGTCCCCCTTTCCCTTACCCTCTCCTCTGCAACTGCTCTGCAACAATATCTTAGGATGTAAAAAATAAATACTAATAATTTTTTAAAAAATATATGAACAATAAAATACTTTTCTATGAGAGCTCATTTACTCTTTTTAAGCAGCAACTTACATATTAAGTTCATTAAAAGGCTGAGCCTACAAGAACTTCATCAAAAACAAAAAGTTTCCATAGTTACCCTGATGAAAATCCACAATGCACAGTAGCATATTAAGGGTACTGAAGTCTTATAGAAAAGAAATTTTTTAACTTTGCCTAAACCCAGTGTTTCTAAAATTTATTTGATGACAGAATCACTATTTTAATTTTACAGAACATCTGTTAACATATGTGTAACAAGTATACTATAGAATACGTCTTTGATAACACTGTCATAAACATCTCAAAAGTTTAATTAACATTGTCTACTTCACTCAGTCTTCACCAACTTCTACTAAGTCTTTCTCTTATAATATATCTAGAATACATTTAATTTCCTCTGTTTTGCCACTATCCTAAATCCAAACCATCATCATCATTTGTGTTAAACATTACAATAGCCTCTCAGCTGGTATTTCCAATTTTACTCTCCAATTAATTTTCTTCATTGAAGCCAGAGTACTCTAAAGATGTGGCTGTGTGTTGCTTTCTTGATTAAACATCTTTAATAGATTATTTCCCATACTTTTCAGAATAAAATATAAAAACTACAAACCTGTCCTAAATGATTTTGCAAGTCTTTTCTTGCCACGCTTCTCATTACTCTCTGACTACACTGACCATGCATAGTTCTTGAAACACATGACACTTTCTCCACCTCAGGTTTTCCCGTTAAGCTGTTTGCTGAAAATGAAATATGATAGATTTTTTTCCTCCATAATTCTTGCTTCTCTGTAGTTCCTGCTTTAATGTCATATCCTCAAGGACCTTCACTAACCTTCATTCTAACTTAGGTGACATAGTGTATCACTGTACAGTTGAAGTGAAAGACAAAGCACTTGGCAATATAGCAGATAAAAACTACAGTTTTATTACAGAAGATTGTAGTGCTAGACAAAGAGTGAGTTAAGCAAATTATCCTATCCTGATCAGAGTCCTAATTCACACAAACTCACACAGGGAGAAATAGGAGATGACAGAGCCTCTCTGGGTAAGAAAAAAAAAATTGCATTCATAGAACCTGAGCTTCTTATACCTTAGAGTTTCCAGAATTAGTTATGTAGACAGATATTTTTACATGTTCTGATGTTTTACAGTAGGGTTTTAAAATTTTTCTTATGAATATGACTGCTGTCCTTAATACCCTTCTCCATCCTTGGCAATGGCTTAGTAGTGGCTAGTACAACGATAATAGGCAAAGAACTTGGAATTCGTTTCACCTTATTTTTGGTTTCCCATAAATTCACACAGATCTTTCCTTTTTCTTTATAGCCCTTATAGCATTTAGTTTTGTGTTTAATTGTTAAATGTCTATTGTCCTCACTAAGCTGAATCTAGAGAAAGCAAAAATCTTATCAATTTTGCTTAACTCTGCACACCCAATAAGTAGCAGAGTACTTCAATAAGTGTTTGTGAACTGAATAATTTATTATATGAAGTAACTACTGAATCAGTTACTCTGGTAAAAACTAAACGTAGAGATTATGATGTCATCAAGGTGACAAAATAGACTATCTTGGCGTCTCTCCCTTCCCACAACAAAACAACTGAAACTATTAAAACACAAAAACTGCCATCCTGTAATTACTAGAATTTGGGGGAAGAGGAGGAGGAACCCACTGTGTCCATGAAGGCATGGAAAACTGTGGTGAACAAGAGGAGGGATTACCCCAGTCAGAACAAGTCCCAGCTGCTCAATGAGCAGGTACTAGCACATGGAGCATCTACCTAAAAACAGCAAAGCTGCTGCAGCATCCTTTGCATGAAGCTGCTTGGACTCTGTAGAAGCAAAGGGTGCTGTGACCACTGGTAAAATAATAATAATAATAACAATAATAATAACAATAACAACAACAATAATAATAATAATAATAATAATAATAATAATAAACAAAATGGCTTTGGAGTGCACCATTCCATTTCCCAGGTCAGCAAAGCTGCTTGCAAGTTTCTCCTGCACCTGCATTGGAGGAAGGGGCCACAGCTGACAGGAGGAATAAATCACACAAAGGTTTATAAGTCTTTGCAGGGGACTCATGCAGAGCCTGCCCATCGGAAATGTTTGAAGTGCTGGAGTGGGGAGGTGATCCACCATGGTGCATCAGAAAGCACTGTAGGCAGCTTATCTGTCTTTTGATCAGCCTGGGTGCCACGGAGTTGAGACCAGTCAGTGCAATAGAACTATAAGGGGCACAGTTTGTAGGAAAGACTTAGTCCTGGACTAGAATTTTTACAAAGTCCAGTGGCATCTGTGGTGATGCCACAAGACACAGAAGTTTAAAAGTAAATAAATAAACAAAAGAGGCTGACATTTAAAATCTAGTCCACACAAAAAGTTTTACCAATCTGAGAAAAGATAGTAGGGCAGCAATTTTGCTCAGGTACAAAATTCAATTTCTGATCCTTGTGGGAAGTTTCCTCCAATCCAGAAGTTAACCACAGGACAGAAAATTAGTTCCAGTTCAGTTATTAAGTGATGGTGGTTGCTATTAATCTACCAGGCAACAGAAAAACAACAACAACAACAACAACCACAGACTAGAGACAAAGTTCTGACATTGAGAAGGAAAGGTCTAACACCACCAAGGAACATCTATAAACCCTGGAAGAGGTAACAGTCTTCTCAAATGCCTTGGCAGCAATGTAAAAACACAAAGATTGAGAAAGAACAGAGAAATGTGATATCACCAAAGGAAACAAAGAAAGTGCCAGGAATGGCCCGAGAAAACAGAGAATTTATAAAATGTCTCACACCAAATTCAGCATAATCTTCCTAAAGATGTTAAGGAAGGCACAAGAAAATACAGATAGCAAATTAAATGATATCTGGAAAACAATACAGGAGCAGAACAAGAAACTTGACAAAGAAATAGAATCAATTAAAAAAAAGTAGAAATTTGAGAAATAATGAATATATCATCTGAGCTGAAAAACTCAATAGAAACCTCCAATAGCAGATTTAAGCAGAGGAAAGAATCAGTGAACTTGAAGACAGAACATTTGAAATTATCCAATCATAGGAGGAAAAAGAAAAAAGCAGAAGAAAAAATT
The DNA here is from genome assembly GCF_027409185.1 of Cynocephalus volans. Classification (NCBI taxonomy): domain Eukaryota; kingdom Metazoa; phylum Chordata; class Mammalia; order Dermoptera; family Cynocephalidae; genus Cynocephalus; species Cynocephalus volans. Next base: position 69,067,018 of record NC_084468.1, on the reverse strand, counting down.
AAACAAAATTGTCAGCAATTATGGGAAGACTTCAAGTGAAAGGACCACCATGTAATTGGTGTAGCTGAAGGAGACAAAAAAGGAAGAGACCTAGAAAGAATATTTAAGAAAATAATGGCTGAAAGGTTCCTAAGCATGGAGAAAGATGACAGCATCCAGATACGGAAAAGATCAGAGGTCACCAATCAAACTCAATCCAAAGAGAAATACCCCAAGGCACATTATAATCAAATTATCAAAAATGAAAGACAAAGAAAGAATACTGAAAGCAGCAAGAAAAAAGAAACACATAGCATTCAGTGGAGCCATGATAAAGCTCTCAGCAAATATCTCAGTACAAACCCCCTATCAAAATACCAATGCCATTCTTCACAGAAATTTTTTTTAAAAAACTTAAAATCTGTATAAAACCACAAAAGACTCTGCATAGCCAAAGCAATCTTAAAAACAACAAAGTTGGAGGCATCACACCACCTGCCTTCAAAATATATTATAAAGCCATAGTAATCAAAACAACATGGTACTGGCATAAAAACAGACACACAGACCAATGGAACAGATTAGAGAGTCCAGAAATAAACCCACGCATCTATAGCCAACTGATTTTTCAATAAAAATACCTGAGATAAACACTGGGGAAAGGACAGCCTATTCAACAAATACTCCTGGGAAAATTGGATATCTGCAGGCAGAAGATTGAAACTAGGCCCCTATCTCTCACCCACAAAAATCAACTCAGAATGAATCAAAGACTTAAATTTAAGACCCAAAACTATGAATGGGGAAGTGTAATAAAAATGGGAGTGGACAGCACTTTTTTGAACAAGATTACAAAAGCACAGGCAACTAAAGCAAAAATAGACAAATGGGACTACATCAAATTGAAGAGCTTCTGCACAAAATCAACAAAGTGAAGAGAGAACCTACAGAATGTGAGAAAGTATTTGTAAACCACATATCAAACAAGGAGCTAATATTCAGAAAGGAAGTCAAACAACTCAATATTTTTTAAAAAATAAAATAAAGAAAACAACAAAAACACAAATAAACCAATTTAAAAATGGGCCTGAACATGCATTTCTTACAAGAAGCCATACAAATAGTCAACTGACACAAAAAAAATGCTCAACCTCACTAATCATCAGGGAAATGCAAACAAAAACCACAGTGATATTATCTTACTCTAGTTAAAATGATTATTATCAACAAGACAGAAAATAATAAATACTGGTGAGGATGTGGAGAAAAAAGAACTTTCCTACATTGTTGTTGGGAATGTAAATTGGTACAGCCATTGTAGAAAACAGTATGAAGTTTCCTCAGAGAACTAAAAATTGAACTGTCTTATGATCCAGCAATCTCACTACTGGGTATATATCCAAAGGAAATGGAATCAGTATGTCAAAGAGATACTTTCACTCCCATGTTCATTGTAACACTATTCACAATAGCCAAGAGATGGAATCAACCTAAATGCCCACCAGTGGATGAATGGATAAAAAAAAAAATGCAGCATACACACACTGTGAAATACTATTCAGCTATTTAAAAAAATATGAAATACTGTCATTTGCAGCAACATGGATGGAACTGGAGACTATCATGTTGGGGAAGCCATGCACAGAAAGACAAATACCACATGATCTCACTCGTATGTAGTATCTTGAAAAAAAGTGTTTCTCATAGAAGTAGAGAGTAGAATAATGGTTACCAGAGGCTGGGAAGGAAGGAGAGAGGTGGAGAGGGGAAGTGGTAGGTTAACGGATACAAAGCTATGCTATCTACCTTAAGTGAATCAATATTTAGTATATGCATGTATTGAAACAACATACTGTACCCCATAAATATGTACAAATAAATGTTAAATTTTTTTAAAAAACAAACTACAACAACAACAAAAACTAGAGGTAGAAGTGTCATAATATATACGTCCTGCCCTTAAAGAGTTATAAATGCAATGGGGGAAGAAAGAACATTAAACAGATAATTGAGAGAGAGAGAGAGTTTGATAAATGCTATGACATACACTGACTGACAAATAAGCCTAAAGAAAATGGTATATAATAATACACCAAAAATATTCTAAAGTTCTCTTAACTAACATATAATGCTAAGAAGACAAACACATGTGGGTATGTGTGTGTATCTTTAACACATTTACAACTTTGATTGAAGTAGCCCATCTGTTTCTTTGAAAAAATGTTTAATCCATATAACGGTCAGAATTACCAACCACAATGAAGCAACATGGAAACAAACAGTTCAAATAAACTTAACCATGTTTATATGGAATATACATAAACAAGAAATTATATTTTTGCAATGTCTAAGAAACATTAAAAAAAACTGCATGAATAGTATTTCTCACAATTATCTTTACTGTTGAATGAAACATTTATTTTCTGTTCATATGTCTAAATCACATAAAATAGTATCTCCATTATGTTTCCTGGGAAAAGCAAAATATATTACTAAATTGCTTCTAGGGGAAGCAAATTTCTCTTTCGTAGCAAGGTTTTAATTTGACTAAGACACAGAGATCAGAGCAAGAACTGAATCATCTGCTTCTCTGATCCTTCTATGTGTTTAAAAGCTCTGATAATTATCAAGAATAAAGATCCCCGTTAAAGGAACAGATGATAGTTTTGCAGAAGTTGAGTTTGTGAGATAGTTCCCTGCTAATCACTACAAAGGTTTATTATACAGCATAAGAAAAAACTGCTTGGTGCCATTTGTAGCAAATTAAGAATTCTTCATTATTTTGGCATCTCAAAGTATACAATATTTACTTTAAATCACGGAAATAAAACCTCCATTTGGAGAAAATACACACTTCATCCTTGTTTGAATGAGAGGTTTTTAGCTGGTTTTTAATTGTCCATGTGTAGGGATGTGCTGGATACCCTGATGTAACATTACCAACTCTGGATTTCCTCTGTGTACACACAGACTTTGTTTTGGATTCTAGCTAAAGCTGCTCATTATAAACAGTCATTTTCCTATAAATTTTCTTTTGGCATCAAAATAGTCATAATACTATACATTTAAAATTTTAGTTTACAAGTTAATTTGCCTACTGCTATTTTCTGTACTTTTGGGGGGTACTAGAGCTATATAGTCTTGTAACATATTACGTACTGAGTTAACCTGCTTACAATTTCTCCTGTTTCATCATACAATACAGTAGCAGTTTATATCTCAAATCAGGAACATTTTGTTTATATTCAAACTTAATTAGAATAGTTAAAAATATTTTCAACTATTTGGGTCTATGTCCTCTGTTTATTAAAATAAAATTCGGGAAAAAATTGACTCCTAGGAACTCACTGCATATCTCAGTGTTCTTAATTGCAAATAACAGAATCTACTCTGCCTGGGCTAAGTATAAATGGAATTTATTGAAAGGTCTTAAGGAACTTGCAAAACTTCCAAGAAGTCCAGAAAGTCAGACTCAGAAGTTTCAGAACAATGCTCAATCACACTGAATTATTGCCTCTGCTCTTGGCCAAGACATGGCAGCTTTTACAGACTCCACAGCTTATAACAAAAATACTAAAACTAGATTTTGGAAGATACTCTGCTTTTGGCCCCAGTAATAGATGCTATGCTCACCAAAACAACTGCCCCTATGTGATTGCTTTATTCACCTCAGAACCCTACAATTCTAAATTTTCTGAAAATGTTCTGTTTAGTCAAGCCGCAGTAAGAGAGGTTGGGAGAATGATCTTTGTCTTTTACTTTTGGAAGATGTAGATTCTATATTTGTCCATTTTCAATCCATTAATCAGACAGCCAAACTAATAGCCAAAGTTATTTATATCTCCCCTGTGATCCAGCTTTCTCAGGAGTGTGAAAATCATACAACAACCCCCCCCAACCAATTCCAACTCCATACCTTCTAACCACCACCTGTATTGAACTCTCACACACCAAGCCAGTATTCTCCCCACGCCTGCCCTAAATTACTCAGGGCAGCTATAAACTATCCACATAGCCCAAAGCCCACCATCATCAAACAGCCAATTCTAAGCTGTTTACTCTCCCCTGCCCTGACTTTCCATGGAAAAAACAATAAAGACTCCGGGCCATGCTTTCGCTTCACTCCTGCTTCTGCCTCCTTACTTGGTGCTTTCCCCATGTGGCCCTGCATAGCATCATGTGCACCCTTCTCTTCAGAAATGTAAGGAGTGAATTCCTCCTTCAAAGGCTGTTGTCTCCATGTTTATTACTTTGCCATACCTGACTTAAAACAAAATCCAAGGTACAAATTTTATTTGTTTTATTTTTTGCTACAAAACAATCTTAACCTGTTTAAGAAGACCAAGATCATAGAAAATATTCTGATAACAATAACAGAAGGAAATTTATAAAATTCACAAATGTGTGGAAATTAAACAACACTCTGCAAAATAAACAATGAATAAAAAGAAAAATCACAAATTAGAGAGTACTTTAAAGCAAAAATCAAAGCACAACATATCAAAATTTATAGGATGCAGAGCTGATGTGGTGCTTAGAGGAAAATTTACACTTGTGAACATCTATATTAAAAATAAGAAAAATTTCAAATCAGTAATGTAAACTTCTACCTTAAGAAAATAAAAAAAGAGCAAACTAACCAAAAGCAAATACAAGTAGAAATAACAAAGATCACAACAGTTATATATGAAGGAATTGAAAAACAATAGAAAAAAATCAACTAAACCAAAAGTTGATTCTTTAAAAAGATCAAGAATATTTTCAAACCTTTATCTAGACTGACCAAGAAAATAAGAGAGAAGACTAAAATCACTAAAATCAGAAATAAAGCAGGCGCATCATTACACTGTCATTACGGTTTTTCGTGGTGGTAAGATTTAGTTTCTTTCATGTTTGCATTTTTGTTCTGTTAGTGGGTTTTGTTTTTTCTTGTGTATTTGTGGTAGAGATTATTGTTTTTCAGATTCCAGATGCAGGAGTTCCTTGAGGATATCTAGTAGGGATGGTTGAGTGGTGGTGAACTCCCATAGTTTTTGTCTGTCTGGAAAACACACTGTATTTCCCTCATTTCTGAAGGACAGGCTTGCTGGGTATAGTATTCTTGGCTGGCAGTTTTTTTCTTTTAGTATTTCGAATATATCATCCCCTATTCTCCTGGCCTGTAGAGATTCTGTTTAGAAGTCTGTGGTTAGTCTGATAGGGGTTCCCTTAAAGGTGACTTGGCACTTTCCTCTTCCTTCTTTTAAGATTCTGTCTTTGCCTTTGAGCTTTTCCAGTTTGACAGTAATGTGTCTTGGAGAGGATCTTTTGGGGTTGAATATTTTGGGGGATTTTTGAGCCTCTTGGATCAGAAGGTCCAGGTCTTTCCCTATACCTGGGAAGTTTTCTGTTATTGTTTCATTGAAGAAGTTTTCCGTGCCTTTTCTTTTCTTCTCCCGTTCTGGAACATCCACGATTCAAATGTTTGTGTACTTAAGGTTGTCTGCTAGCTCTCTTAGATTTACTTCATTTTTTAAAAATTCCTTTTCCCTTTCTTTTGTCTGCCTGGGTTATTTCAATGAAAAGACTACCTTCAAGATCAGAAATTCCTTCTTCTGCTTGTTCTAGCCTGCTGCTAAAGCCCTTGGTTGTGTTTTTTATTTAACTGAGTGAATCTTTCCATGAGTTCTGCTACATTTTTAAGGTATTAATTTCATTGTAAATTTCCTCCTTCATATCCTTTTTTTCTTATTTCATTATGTTGTCTAACTGAATCTTCTCGTATCTCAGAGAGTTTCCTTAAGATTGTTTCTCAGAATTCCTTTTCAGTCATTTCAAAGATTTCTTGCTCTATAGAGTCTGGTATTTGAGAATTACTGTATTCTTTTGGTGGTGTCATATTTTCTTGGGTTTTCATATTTCTAGTATCTCTACATTGATGTCTGGTCATCTGGTAGAACAGTTGCTTCTCCTGTTACTCAGCAGTGGGCTTTGAGGAGAGAGACATACTCTTCTTTTTCTGGTCTCCACTGGTGACTCTTCTTCTATCTGTGCATTCAAGTGTCTGGTAGGCTGTCTGCACAGTAGCTGTGGCTGCTTTGGCATTGAGCTGCTTTTGCATTAGCCATGGCTGTGGCAGTGGCTGCAGTGGTCCACCCACATGGAAGTGGTGTTTTTGGTATGCTCTCTTGCTTGCTTTCAGGTGGGTAAGGGTGGGCTGCCCTCAGCTCTTCCTGAAGGACCCCAGGCATCCTCTCTTTCTTGCTTTTGGGTGGAGGGGGCTGCCCTCAGCTCTGTTCCAGATACAAATTTTAGAACAGGAGGCCAAGGCATATAACCTGAGAAACTATTGAAATACAGGGCAGGTATGCCAAATGTTGCATATCCGCAAATATGAAAAAGGACCAATACATCTACTAGGTAAATGAGAAAATTTTATTAGTGGAAAGTTTTTCAATCAACTAAATTTAGTGGGAGAAGTTGTAGACAAATTCCAATTTAGCATACTTCCTTGGAGAAACCACCAATATAGCCTTTAAATTGGTCCTTGAGCCTGAAGATACCTCTAGAGCTGGGAAGCTGACTAAAAACTATTAAGGATTCACAGAGAAGAAATGTTCACTTTATTGTTTATACATCTTTAAAAGTAACTTTATATAAGATTTGTGGAAGAAGTAACACCCTTTTAAATCAATCAAGTTAATATATCCATCATATCATATACTTTTTTTTTCTTTTTGGAGAGAACATTTAGGATCTATTCTCTTAGCAATTTTCAAGTATACATTATTATTAATTATTGTTAACATGTTGTACAATAGATCTCCAGAATTTATTCTAACTGAAACTTTGAAACTTTTATCCAACATCTCCCTGTCCCCTCCACCCCTGCCCCTGGCAAGCACCCTTCTACTCTCTGCTTCTATGAGTTCTAATTTTTAGATTCCACATATAAGTGAGATCATGCAGTATTTATCTTGCTGTGTCTGGCCTAATGACTTTTAGGTTGATTTCATTCTTTTTTAAGGTCAGATAGTATCCCATTGTATATCACATTTTCTTAATCTATTCATCCATTGATGGACACTTAGGTTGATCCCATATATTCACTATTGTGAATGATGCTACAATTCACATTAGGGTGCAGATGTCTCATTGACACATTGGTATCAGTTCCTTTGCATATATACCCAGAAGTGGAATTCCTAGATCATATGGTAGTTCTATTTTCATTTTTTTTTTTTTAAGGAACCTCATACTGTTTTCCATACTAGCTGTCCCTATTCATATTCTCACCAATAGTATATGAAGGATCCTTTTTCTCTGCATCCTCGCCACCACTTGTTATCCTTCTCTTTTTGATAATAGCCATTCCAACAGGTGTGAAGTGATATCTCATTGAGGTTTTAATTTGCATTTCCCTGATGATTAATGATATTTTTTTTTTTTCACATACCTTTCAGCCATTTTTATGTCATCCTTTGAAAATCTCTATTCAAGTCCTTTGCTCATTTTTTTAAAAATGAACCTCATTTGGGTTATTTCTTTCTTTGCTATTGAATTATTTGAGTTCTTTATATATTTTGGATATTAACCTCTTATCAGATTTATGGTTTGAAGTATTTTCTTCCATCTTACCCTATTCGTTTTTTGTTGTTTTTTGGGTTTTTTTGTTTGTTTGTTTGTTTGTTTGCTGTGCAGAAGATTTTGTTTGATGCAATCCTATTTGTCTCCTTTGCTTTTTCTGCCTATGCTTTTAAGTTTATAACCAAAAAATCATTGCCCAGAATAACATTAAGAAGCTTTTCTCCTATGTTTTCTTCAGTAGTTTTATAATTTTAGGTCTCATATTTAAGTATTTAACACATTTTGAGTTGATTTTTGTACACAGTATGAGATGAGGGTCCAATTTCATTCTTCTGCATGTGGACATCCAATTATTCCAGTGCCATTTATTGCTACTACCCTTTCCCCATTTTGTGTTCTTGGCACCTTTGTTGAAAATCAATTGACTGCAAATATGTGGATTAATTTCTGGGCTCTCGGTTTTATTTCATTGGTCTCTGTGTCTGTTTTTATGCCATTATTATACTTTGTAATTACTATAGCTTTGTAGTAGATTTTGAAGTCAGATAGTGTGATGCCTTCAGCTTTGTTCTTTTTGCTTAAGATTGCTTTTAAATGATACATATATATCATAATTCAGAGTTGCCTGGTGGAATAATTATGCAAATTTGTTTATGTTCAGCAAAATCACAATATAATAAAATCAGAGAATCTAAGGGTTTCTACCCAGTGTAGAAATCCATTTATGACATCCTTAAAAGGCAGTAATTCAGATTTCGCTGAAATATTTTCAATGGCAAAGAATTTCTAAAGGCACTTTATTCCACTATTGAGCAGTTCTAATTATTAGAAATGATGTCTTACACTGGGTTGAAATATTTCTCCCTGTAGCTACCACCTAATGCTTCTATTTCTGTTTTCCTTAACCCCACAATTATGTCTTAACATCAGGCACATCTTCAACTATTTGAGGATAGCTATTATGGGACCTCCTTAGTCCTCACCTCTTTATGGTAAATATTACTGGTTCCTTGACACCTTCAAAACACACAGTAGTTTTAGAGACCTCACACTTGATGATCCTCCTCTGAATGCACTCCAATTTGCAAATATTTTCTACAAAATACAGTTCTTACATTTCAGGCTCTATACTCTCAAGGTGGTTGAGAGAGAGTACTATGGCAGGATCACTTTTGCTCTACACTTCCAAGCACTTACATCATGCTATTGACACACATTGATCCTAACAATCCTTAAAGTTATTTTTAATTAATTGCCCAAGGCACTTTCATTTTTCAGTCAAACTTAGTTAAAGCACAGAGTAGATGAATGATTACCAAGATAGTAAATTCATCACAAACGAAAGAAGAGTTTGTTGAGCTTCCTGTTTCTGAGACTCAAAATTCTCTTCTAGTGTTAATGTCTCTCCTTTGCTAAATGTTTACCAATCATCTGTTTATTTGTCAATTTTGAAACATGATGAGTGATTGACATGAAGTTCCTTGGTCCAGAGGCTCTGAAATTTAAGTTTTTCCCATTTAGAAAACTGAGGAAGTGTACCCTTTCAGGTCTCTGGTATTTTTCCCATTCTTAGAAACGGCTCTGTAAATAAAAGGGCTCTAAAAACAAAATGATCGTTCTGCTCAACATCCTAACATGTAAGATGTTGAGGCTGACAAATGGGAATCAGTTTCAGTCTTACCTTTTTATATTTTAATGAGTGCTTTGCCCTACCCAGGTTGAAGATGATTTGTCTTAATGAAATAGGCACACGCAAAAATTGGCTAAACTGTGAGTCTCTCCTCTCTGTCATGTAGTTATATTACATCATTGTGCCCAGGACAGGCACATGGGTGGGATGACAGTTCTCTTTTAATCCATATTATTTTTATTGTTCAGAAATCAATAAAACACTGATGAATCTAGAATCTTAAAGACTCCTTGATAGTTTTATAAATTCACCTTCAATTATTCCTTTTGACCAATGGTTTCAATTATTCTTACATTAAAAGAAGGGGGGGTCTACGTTCAATTAAAAATGCTGATAAATAAGGAAATTCTCTTACTTTTTGTAAATTGGAGGATGCCATTCATAAATTTTTCAGTGTGCCTCTTATAATATCTTTGTCCTATAAGTGTGTTAATAAAAGAAAATACCTTATTTTAGTAGCATTTCTAGTGTCACATGAGCCTATGGTTTACTTTCTAAAACAAGAAGAAAATGTCTGTATTCTAGACTTAAAAATATAAAATTAAAAATCTTATTTTTTACGTCCAACTGATTGCTACACTAGATTGTCTCATTTCTGTAGATAAATAGAACAAAAGTAAATTTGTTAAGCTCTGAGAAAATCATCAAAATCTAATTTTCTGTTTCCAATTATCAAGATTAGATGTGCATTGTACCTAAGTACATGTAACTACTAAGTCCAAGCCAGAATAAATTACCAAAAGCTAGATAAGATGGAATAGCTCCGTAGAGAAATGTGATAAAAATTATCTGAGCTTTCTAAAGCTTTAAAAAATATACTAGGAAAACTTTGGTTAATTTCTTTGTAAAATGAGTTTTCTGTCTAATTTGTAGATAATTTATATTTTTAAGGAAATATTGTTAAAAATATTTTATTAGTCTTTTTCAACGTTATAAAAATAACATAAGTTTATTTTCTCAAAGGTTTGAAAATCGAAGATAAACAAAAATTTAAAAAATAAAATCTCCTTTAATCCCATATCCCAGGAATAATCACTTCTACTGTTTTTTTGCAAGATTTTTAAATATATAACATTCAGGATATTGGTATGCTTTCGTTTATTAACGGCAGATATCAATACTTAATCATGGTCTTCTATTCCAATGATCATAGCATTTGGGTGATAATTCTTCTGAGCACAGTATTAGAGCCAAGCAATAATTACATTTGTTCCCATTATTTGTACATAATATTCTGCAAACTATTTGTTGTTTTTATTTCTCACTTAAGTCCAGAACATAGTCCCAGGTCACAGAAGTGGTTTTTTACAATACCACTTTAAAGGACAACGATTCAGCTATATGTAAGTTCTACATTTACTGTAGAAAGCTTCCCAGGTATCCAGGTATTTTGTGTTATAAACACCTCTGTGATGAACATCCTTGGAGCATGTGTACATGTGATGTGGAATTCATTTGCATTAAAAGTTTTCTGATATGTGTTGCTAAATTGTTGGTACAGGGCTTCTTGATTTTTTTTGTTTGTTTTAAATATTAAAAGTCTGTGGGAAATAACTGGATCTTAGATATTTAGTCCACAGAATTTTCACCAATTCTCTTTTAAAGTTTCCCTGAGGCAGGAAATCAAATAGCTTTGTTTTGGCTCTTCTCTAATTAAAATCGCAAAAGGTACCCACACTGAAAAGAAAAAAAGATTTAGTGGCAAAAACTTCCTTTCTATATAGAGGAGCCAAAAATAAGGTTTAAAGAAGAGACTGGGACATTCCATTAAGAGAATTTATAAACAGAAATCCTAGAATTCCACACCTGTGTATACTAATAAACGTTGACAACATTCATTCAACCTTTTAAAGAGTGAAAGGTAGACAGATTTAGGGAAACATGCTTGAATACAGTGTTTTTATCTTTTGTGTTTAACCAGGTAACCACTGACAGCTTCAATTACCCAGCTACTGTTATGCAAATGAACTTGAAGCCAGAAGTCCTGCACCTGTGCTTGTCTCTGGATTTAATATTTCTAATGAGTTCTTAAATCCAGGTCTACAGGCATGCACGTGAGATTGCTCAACTCATATTACAGTAAAGCAAGTGAAAAGCTTTTCAAATGGAGACAATACTTTCAAGGAGTTCAAAAGGCAAAGTATACATAAGCTTTAGATGCTGTCAGATGGGAAATAGACACAACAAAAGTACAATAAGTTATTAAGATATTTGTTAGCATTGAGATGCTTGGCCTAGTGACATTAAAGTAATGAGAACAAAAAGGTAAGGAAAGGTTCTTAGTTATCCCCAAGTTTTCTCCTTCTGGGAGGTCCTTTGTACTCTTGTCAGCCACCCTCAATGGAGCTATATCAGATCTATGGTCACCTCTAGTTCTGTGTAGTTTTCTTTTTGCTTTTATAAACAATGTGTGCAACTCAAACTTTATTAGCAAAACATCACACTGTGTTATTCTAATAAATAACACATAGATCTATGAACATCAGTGGAAATAATAAAAACAATAATAGCAGTTAGCATATAAATTGGCTCTTACCATGTACCAGGCATAGGCTACAGGATTTTCATGAGATTTATATAATTTACTTATATCATTTAATCCTCACAAATTAATAAGAAAATAACTACTAATCTTATGTTACAAAGGAGGAAACTGAGGCCTAGCTGGATTAGCCAACTGGCTGAAGGCCACATAATGATTAAGGAATAGCAGGAGACAATTTTAACTCTACCTGACACTTACAGAGAAGAGAACAAAGCAAGATAAGTATTGCTAGAACATGCTAGAACCAAAGAAACTTTTTAAAAAGATGAAAAGTTCGTAATTGAGTAATTTCCATTTTTAATATCCTGTTACCATCTGACAATCTTTTCCCAACACTTAGCAGTACACTATCTAGAAAAGTACTGCATTCTTCCTTATGCTAATTTTTCTTACTTAAAAAAATAGGAAAAGTACTGAGCTGTGATAAGATATTCCCAATAGCCAGATCTCCAAGACATTAAATACCCACTTGAGATTTTAAGATGGATTCTGCTTCTCCATGGCTCAAGTCTAAGTAGGAAAAAGGGGAAGAGGCAATAGGGAGAAGCATCATGTCATTCATGTCTCTTAAAACATCTTTCCTAGAGCCTCACCAGTGCATTTCTCTCACATCTTGTCAGCCAGATATGGGTCACATGGCCACATTTACTTACAAGGAAGGCTGGGAAGGCATTTTTAGTTGGGAGCATCACCATCTTGAACCAAATCGTCAATCTATTCTTAAGGAATAAGGGAGATGGATATTGAGTAGGTCACTGTCAGTTGCTTCTCACAATCTAGGATAGACTTCCTGGTTTTTCTCTGTAGATTTTATTTTATTTTATTTTTATTTATTTTTGTTTTAGCTGCTGGCTGGTACAGGGATCTGAACTTTTGACCTTGCACCACGCCCTACTGAGTAAGCTAACTTGCCAGCCCTCTCTGCAGATTTTAAAAGATGATTGGAAAATTGGAAAATTATATCAGCTGCAGGTGGTACATGGTACTGTGGAGTGACAGTTGAAAACAGATCTTTGAGCCACAAGTTAAAATATTGAAAACTAGCGAAATTAACAAGCACTTTGTTTCACACTTCATCAAACATTTAATATTATGCTCTATACTTAAAACAAAAATGTATAAAGGATTATACGTACAAATGTCAGAAGAACACAAGCAAAAATTTTAAAATAATGCATGATTTCTTCCTTTCACTCACATTTCACAGCCAATACAACGGAAATTTTTTGAGAGCTACTTTTAAAAATATCTGGCATGTGGCCACTTCTTGCTATTTCCACCCTCCTACCATCATGGTCCAAGCCATCCGCATCTCTTGGCTAGATTGTAAAACTAATCTTTTAACTGGTCTCCCACTTCCTCCTTTGCCTCTCAACACAACAGCCAGCCATACTTTTAAAACATAAATCATTTTTGCCTTTACTTAAAAACATCTAAAAGATTACAGTCTTTTACAATACAAAACCTCAAGTTTGTATATTGTCATACAAGGCCCATGGTCTCTACCACCATCAACCCCCCACCACAGTTCTCAGGTCCCATTTCCGACCCAGTGTCACTCATCCACTCCAGCTCCTCCTTGCAGCACATGTCCACCTTAGGGCCTTTGCACACGCTTTCACTCTACCTAAAGTGCTCTCTCCCTGGGAACTGTTCAGCTTTGTTCTTCCCTTCCCTTTCATCTCTTCCTAACTGTCATCATATTGGTGTGGATTTTCCTGCTGACACTGAAAAAATGACAGCACAGCCCCCACTTCTCTCACATTCTTTATCCCACCTTTTCTGTTTTCCGTTGCATTTATCATCATCTAACATACAATATACTGATCTGTTACCTGTGTTTTTTCTCTCTCCCCTCCACAGAGGAACCTCCACAAAAGCAGGGACTTTATTTTGTTAACTGGGGAAGCCTTGTGCCTGGACCATTGTCTGGCACACAGGAGATATTATTTGTTGAATGGCTTAATGGACATCATTATTTAAATGAAAAAAGGAAAAGCTTTATAGTTGAGAAACAGAAAATGATCTATGGCATAATTAAATGACTTTCTTTTTTCACATAAGATTTCTACAAATGATATTGTCCAGAAAATATCGTCTTGATAGGAGGATACCCATATTATTTTAAAGAAACTTAGGATCATTTCACTAGACTACTTCACAAAGTATCTGTATCTTACAAATAAAATATGCAATATTTCTGAAAGAAATCTCAAATATTAACATAATAGTATATTTTTGCTACTCTTTGCATTTCAAATTTTGAAACACTATGATTACACTTCCAGATATACTTTCAAATATTTTCATGATGTCATTGCAATCTCATTCCAAAGCAAACATCTGGAAGTTCAAATCCCTTGTGGAGTTTATAGAAATATTTTCACCCTATTAGTGAACGTGTGGCCAGCTTTGCTAACTCACATGCATTTTAAACATTAGTATTTATAGCCTGTAAAAAAATTTTTCAACTTGGTAGTTTTTACAATTTCTTCCCTTAGATTACATTTATTGTTCCTTCATTGTCTTCAAATACTGTTTTCAAAATAAGAGATTAAGTGGTTTGAAATTTTGTACCATATTAGAAAAAGGGAGCTCTGCTATCTCTTAATTCAGTTAATTTGTGCGTAATTCAATTTCCTTCCCTCAGGCCCACAGGTGTGCTCTATTACCTGCCGTTCATAGAGAGGCCAACGCTGTGCTCCCCTCCCCCTACTATGATGTCCTTGCAAGTGACTTTGCACAAAACAATGCACTGTAGCTAATAGTGAGTTAGCAAGTGGAGATGAGCAAGTAGTCCCTCGCCTCTTTCTATGCACACAGAAAAGAAAAAAAATAAACAAACACATTAATTCCAGATTAGCTCTTTAAAATAATTCTCTACTAAAGCTTGGGATAAAAAAATGTGTATCATGGTAGCCGGAGGACGCTATTTCAGCACTCTAAACAGCATTAGCGAGATCCAGACAGCCAACTCTACTATAAATGAGTTAAACTATTAGCATAAATTGAGAGAAAATAATATAACACATACATACAATAGCACTGAGTGCTTTTTTGAAAATCCATACTATGCTAGTTAATGTTTAGAATATACAGACATAATCTGTCTTACATGATGCAGTGTATTCTAAAAATGAACTAGAGAAGCTGTTTGCATAACTAAACCAAGACCTGAAAGATGAGTCATATTTATTGCCAGGAAAAGATTGGAAGAGAGCCTATGGGGTAGAAGAAACAGCACATGGAAAGGACTGGACATAGAACACATGGTGCTGGCTGGCAGAGGTACAAGTGACTGTCTGAAGCTTGAGGAATACAGCAAGAGAGAAGGAAGGCAAACCACTGCCAGATGACAAAGTATTTAGAAGGCATGGAAATGTTTCATTGAGTTTTGGGAAGATTACTTGGGAGAATGGATTGAAATGAAGAAATTCTGAAGGCAAGTAAAGAAGCTGTAGGAATAATTCAGGCAAGATAGCTCAGTGGCCTGAAATAAGACAGTGAATGCAGTGAATAGAAGTGAATGCATTTGGGATCATTGAGGTGGAAAATTGACAGGACTTAAGAACTGTCTGGGTAGCCTCAGAAAGGGAAAACATTGTAAGAATAAGGGAGGAATACTGGCCTCTTTCTTGGGACTCCAGGCAAACGGCGATGCCATTCACTGAAATTTAAGTGCTGGAGGAAGAGTGAAATCTGGAGAGGATAGCATTAGTTTAGGATATATTGACTTTGAGGTGACTATAGAATATTCAAGGCCAAAACCCAGGAACAATCCTTGTCTGTTCTCAGCCTATCCATGAGCAAAGCCTATTGGCTCTAATTTCAAAATATGTCCAGAATACAACCTGACCACTTCTCATCATTTTCTCTGCTTTTATACTAGTCCAAGTCAACACACCGTCACTCTCTGGGATTATTGAACCACTCTCCTAATTGGCCTCCTTGCTTTCTCCCTTTTCCCTTTACAATTAATTTTCACTGTAGCAGCCAGAACAATCCTTTAAAACTGAAGTCAGATTGTGTCACTGCTTGGCTCAAAGCCCTCCAATGATCACTTATCTCACACAGAATAAAATCCAAAATTTTTAGTATGGCCTCCAAACTTACACCCCCTACCCTGTCTACTGACTCTGATTACATCTTTATGCCTCTTTACTCTTCTTGCCATTCCTCAGACAGGCCACACACGTTCCCATCTCTGGGCTCTGTACATGCTCTTCCTGCTGCTTGAAACACCTTGACACTGGGTATCTGCATAGCTTGCTCCTGCACTCACTGTCACTTTATCAGGGAGATCTTCCCTGATAAACCTATCTAGAATATCACCCTGTCCTTTTCTAGCCATTTAATCATACTTATTTTCTTTATAACACTTATCACTGCCTGAAATTTTATTATGCATTTATTTATTTGTAGATTGCTTATATCTCCCTATGGAATATAAAATTCATGAAAAAATTGTCTACTTTGATCACTATTCCTATCGCTTAGAAAAGTTCCTGGCACAAAATAGGTACTCAATAAATATATTTTAATGAATTCAAGTGAAGATATCCAACTGGCAATTGGATACATGTGTATGAAAATATCTGAAATAGAAATATAGGTTTGGTGGTCCTTAGCTATAATAAGTAAAGCCATGAGGGTAAATATTTCCAAAAGGAGGACAAACTCTATCATTTAAGTGCCAGGCAATCACAGGAGAAAAGCACTAATACATAAAAGTCTCCAAAATCTATATGTCTGGGTTCCACCTTTCTCTTACAAATTTTAGTCTTATATTTCTGTGATTTTTCTAGACATCTCTACCTGACCATCACACAAGTGTTCCTGGTAGATAGTTCCTCTCTCTCCCTCACTCTCTCGCATTTATGAAGCCTTCTCAAATTTAGTACCTAGATATCCCTTAATTCTATTCCCTCCTCTCAGTCCCCTCTGCCATAACATTTATTCATTCACTCATTCAACAAACATTAGATATCTATTACATTCCAGATACTATTCTAAGAGTTGAGAATGTCAGTGTAGATAAATTACAGCCCTTATGACCAATGAACACAGTCTAGTGAAGAAGGCAGGAATGTAAATGAACAATTATCATATGATGTGGTACACTGTGATTTTAAAAAATACAGTGTTGTATAAGAGGAGGTATGAATGCACATGTTTGGAAACATAAGTTGGTAATGATTTGTGAACTAGGTCTTGAAAGTAATGAGAACTTCCTCACAACATGGGAAGATATGGCATTTCAAAGGGAAAAAAAGAGCAGGTTCAAAGACAGGGAGTGGAAAGTGTGGAAAGTATTCCATGTTTGTGTAAGTGCAGGTAACTGGATATGGCTCTAGTATAGAGTGTAAGGGAGTGAAGTGGCAGGGAGAGCAAAATTTAATAATTGTTAGCAGAAAACAAGAGAGATTTTTCCCCCTAGGATAAAGGAATGTTTTCAAGAATAATAGGTTGAATTCTCTAAGAATTAGACTTTGAGCTTCTGAGATTTATGCGCAAAAGATTTATTGGGAAGTGCTCTTAGTAACACCTGTAAAGCAATAAGCAAAGCAGGATTGAGCAAAGGGAAAACTTGAACTATAATATAACTTCAGTCTGTTTTATGCTGCTATAACAGAATACCACAGGCTGGATCATTTATAATAAACAAAGTTATTGGTTCATGATTGTGGAGGCTGGGAAGTGTAAGGTGGAGAGGACAGCTGGTGAGGGCCTCCTTGCTACATCATAGCATGGTGGAAGGTGTCATATAGGTAAGAGAGAGAGGGAAGGGGCTGAAGTCATCCTTTATATGGAACCCACTCCTGAATTAATGGCATTAATCCATTCATGAGGGCAGAGACCTAATGGCCTAATTACCTCTTAAAAGTCCCAATTCTCAACAGTGTTGCATTGGGGATTAAGTTTCCAACACATGAACTTTGGGAGACACATTCAGACCATAGCAATGTGGATGCAACAGGGCTGTCACAGAGCTGGTGTATTAGCCCCTTTTTGCTGCTCACAGCAGAGTACCTAACACTGGGTAAGTAAAAAATATATATATATATTCCTTACAGTTTGGAGGCTGGGAAGTCCACAGTACAGGGGGCACATCTGGTGAAAACCTTCTTAGTGAGAATTTTCCACAGGGTCCCCTAGTGATAAGGTGTCACACAGTGAGAACGGGCTGAGCAAGAGTGCTAATCTGCTCACTACTCCTTATAAGAGCATCAGAACCATGCCCTGACCACCCATTAAACCATCAATGAATTAATCCATTCATGTGGGCACAGTTCTCAGGATCCAATCACCTCTCAAAGGCCTCACCTTTCAATTACTGTAATAGGATTTCCCACCCTCTTATCACTATTACAAGGAAGGTTGAGTTTCTAATACATGAACATTTGGGAGACACATTTAACCCACAGCAGCTGGTATAGTTCTTCAGAGTTGTCCAATTTGAAACAAGGAGGCCAAACATCTATATCCTGACATCAACTGTTCATTGAATGTGAGCTGCCCCTGGGGTGTGGGTAGTGGGGTTGGGATGTAAGAATTAATCTTAAGCTAGTCAGCTTCCTTCAGCAAGGGCAATTCCTGGAGAAGAACTCAACTGTGAGGGTTCAGCAGCCAATACCCTCTTAGCAGCTGGAGAATTAGTGCCTTGATATCTAAAGGAGGATTTAACATCTCTCTATGATATTTACCACATGGTGAGGCACTAGAACAGTAAACACAGAATGCTCCATGAACCATGACTATGAAGGAAGGACTCAAGAAAGACACAGGAAAGGACTTTGCCTTTTTCATTTTAAACAAAGAGGCATGAGCATGGTGCAGGGAAAGATCCAGTAAACAGAATGAGTTTGCAGGTATAGGAGAGAGAATCTAATGGGCTCAGAAAAAGGGCTAGAGGAATTCTAAGGATTGGAACCAAACACAAAGATGAGAGAGCTTCCAGTGGAAGATGAAAACTAACCCCTTCTAATCCAGCTTATCCAATTAATTTATGAGATTAAGACACAACAAAGTGGAGAATTACAACTACACTAGAAACCAATAATCTTAACAACCTACAGATTGAGACAGATCCCAGGATTATCCAGCCGAAGTACACCAATCCAAATTACGGACAGGCTCTGAATCAGGAACAGGACCAAAAAGGAATAAGTGAGAGGTGATATCTACTAACTGCCACTTGCAAGCCTGATGCAGACATTATAGATGTCATTCCCTTTTTCAAGGTCTGAGGTAGTTAGGCCTATTTAAGTGTATTTCTCCAATCAATTCTCTTCTTTATGTAAAAACATCATAGAGTATCTCTTCTTTTCAATCCTACAGAAAATGTTGACAAGAGCAATTATAAGAATAGCCATAAAGGCCTAATAAGTTCCAAAACAGAGGGATCACACCAAGCAAGGAGAAAGACATGAAAGAAAGTACAGAGGTGAAAAGTGTCATGCAGTGTCAGTGAAATGGGGAGCAGACCACTCCTGCTGGGGCAATGTGTGTGAAGGGAACAGGAATTATTTGGCTGAAATGTGTGGGGAAGACCTGATTACAGAAGGGCCTTCACTCTGATTCTGGGTTTGCATACTGTCCTGTAAACAACAGAAAGTCATTAAGGACTTTTGAAAAGAGTGTTACGTGATGAAAGTGGTATTTTAGGAAGATTAATAAGGCCCTATTATCTCCTTCTCTTGTTTCTTCATTAACAACACATATGTAGGCAAATATCATGAAGAAAGATGTAGTAAATGGAAAGGGGTCACAGATAAATTCTTATAACACCCTCCTGTCTCCTCCTACTCTAATTTGTTATGAAAACTGCTTCCAATCTAGGTAGGATAATTCCTTTTTTACAGAGACAAATGTTACTGTAATATTTAAAGTTCTTCCTAGCAAGTTACTAGGGATTTCATGACAAGCAAGCAGGTCGAGGCACTGAGGAGCTCATTTATAAAATATGATGATAAGTTTACATGAAGAGTAAATAACAATTGGTAACATTTCCTGAATATGCTTAGCATGAACAAGGCATTCTAGGAAGCACTTGTGTGTATTATCTCATTTTATCCTCACAATAATGGCCAAGATAGGTACTGGATGAGGAAAATACAGCTTGAAAAATTTCAGTAATTGGCCCAAGATCACACAGCTGGTGTCTTGTTCTCATACATTACACTCTAGGAGGAGATAAAAATATATTTGTTGCCTAATTAGTTTTAGCATCCTAAAACAAAAGCCTTAAATATATGTTTATTCAAGAACTGGATATTAGGCTCTTGGAATGTGTTTAGTGCTAGACTGGGAACTAAAAGGACATGTGATAGAAGAGCTAAGTGAATCCATTCTGCTATGCATATATATCATTTTCTTTATGTTTATTGGTTAGTTGCAATTAGAATCACAGCATATGCCTTACATACCAAAATAACACAGTACCAAAAGTGCCAATTAA
This sequence comes from Cynocephalus volans, assembly GCF_027409185.1. Lineage (NCBI taxonomy): Eukaryota > Metazoa > Chordata > Mammalia > Dermoptera > Cynocephalidae > Cynocephalus > Cynocephalus volans. The sequence continues at coordinate 69,046,780 of NC_084468.1, read as the reverse complement.
GTAATGGAAATTTTTCATTTGATTTTAATGCTGTAAATTTGCACATGTAGGTTTGTACAGATATGGACAAAATCTATACTAGTTAAAAAAAAAAAAAAAAGCACTGCCATCACCTTAAGTGCAGCCTTGAGAGACCCTCAGTAGGAGAGCCACCTGAGCTGTGTCCAGAATCCTGACCCAAAGAAACTGCGGCATAATAAATGTCTGTTGCCTCAAACTGTTAAATGTGGTGATTGGTTACATGTCAGTAGAGATCTAATCCACCTAGAATAAGGGAGATGATACCTAACTTTCTGGCTCACATAGCTAGAAGGTGTAGTGCATTTCAGTGAGTGAGCAAGCAATGGCAAAGACCCAGGTCTAGAGGTGGGAGTTCCGCAATGAGTTTTACTTTGATCATGTTGAGTTTGAAGTTCCTTGAGAAACCTAAGAGGAGATGTCAATTAGGCAGTTATATATGGGTCTGGAGTATAAGAGAAGCCTTATGCTAGATTGGTGGTGATTTTGTCCCTCAAGGGACATTTGTTCCTTTAATTGCTAAGAAAAAAATGACATTGAAGATGACCTATTTAGATATTTTAATTTAAATTTTCTCTTTAATAAATATGTATTAGCATAAATAGTAGAAACTATGTCACTAGTCTCCAGAGATTTATGATTTTGATTTAGTATGTATTAGTAAAATTTGCATAAAAGATTTTTTTATTAACTGGGTAGTAGAAAGATTTGAAGCCCTAAAGGAATAGAGAATTATTTTTCACTTTGAACTTCTGCTCTTTTTTTACTTAATGAATTTTCTGCTTTTCATGCGAAAATGTTGTCTTTCAAACTACTTTCCAAATGAATACATTTTCTCTACTTCTTAATCAAAATTGCTGAGATTCACCTTAGTTGAAATTTTCTTAGTATTTTATTGCAGACTTGTGAGACCCAGAACAGAGGACCCAGCTAAGCAGTGCCTGGACTCCTGAGCCATAGAAACTGTGAGGTATGTACATAATGGTAAAAAGTGCATAATAGTGTTTTGACTTTAGATCAGTTGCTATTAAAAATCAAAGTATCCATATCTACTACATGACTACCAATTTCCTGAATTAACTCTCTGATCAATCACTCATGTACTAAAATAAAAATAATAATAATAATAATTAAATGACTATTATGTACCAGGCATAGTGCTTCATGCTAAGGCTAAACCAGACACCATGTCCTTGCTTTCACAAAGCTTATTGTCTAGTTAAGGAGAGAGAAATTGGAACTACTATAAATTCTAAGAAGAGGAATGTGGAATAATGAGAACTTATACTGGTTGAGTATCTATTATATGAAATGCTTGGGACCAGAAGTATTTATAACTTAGGAATTTTTCAAATTTTGGAATATTTGCATATACATAAGGAGATATCTTAGGATGGGACCCAGATCTGAACACGAAATTTACTTATGCTTCATATACTCTTCACACACATAGGCTGAAGGCATGTTTATACAATATATTTAATAATTTTGTGCATTAACAAAGCTTGTGTACACTGAACCATCAGAAAGCAAAGGTGTCACTGTCTCAGCCACCCATGTGGACAGTCTGTGGTTGTCTGGCATCACCATCATTCCTGAATCTTAATTTATGATCATTTCTTAGATGTATTCACACATAAGTACTTAAACATAAAAAATATGACATACCATTAATACAGTGAAAAAAATAATGTGTCCAAGATAACTAAGCAGCACAGCAGCATCACCAGAACACCTGTAGCAGCTGTCAGACAACAGCAACCACAAGCAACAGCAGGCTTTCAGTCTCCATCTACAATGGTCTGTTTTGATTAAAAGGTTACTGTACACTGTATCTTATGTTTTTAGGAAATGATACATTACATCTGAAGGGGGTGAGGAGGTCATTTTTTCCCTGGGGATGCTGCATAAACTATGTGTTGTGCACCTGCATTTTGACTGCAGCCTGTCACATGAGGTCAGTTGTGGAATCTTCCACTTGTGGTGTCAGGTAGACACTCCAATTTTCAGATTCTGGAGCATTTCTGATTTTGGATTTTCAGATTAGGAATGCTCAGCCTGTATCCAGAAACATCAGAAAAGTTCTCTGAAGAAGTAAACTGATGAAGTTGAGGGGTGAGATCTTTCTATGTAAAGAGAGGGAAAGCATACATACAGAGACCCTGTGGCAGGAGGAAGCAAGGATAATGAAAGAAACCAAAACAGCTCGAGCAGAAACAGTGGCGGGGAGCCGTGAGGGGGGAAACTAGTATCTAGGTAGGAAATGACTAGATTATTCAGTGGCCTTGGAAGCTTTGATAAGGAGTTTTAACACATTCCTAAGAGCTTTTAAAAAGCTTTCTAACAGTTTTAAGCAAGAGGGAGGCATAACCATATTTTCATTTCAATGACATCACTCTGGCTGTAGGGTGAAAAATGGCCAGAGTAGATACAGGCATACTCATTAAAGAAGATACTGCAACAGTTCAGGTAAGCAATGATGATACGTTGGAATAGTTTCATGATAAAAGTTGAGGAAGAAACAGAAAGAAGGTGATGGACATGAATAAACACGATAAGATAAAATTCATGGGTCCTGTTGGTATTGGTTTTCCATGGTGTCAGACATACCCTAAGATGACCCCTAGTGAGACACGGCCTTTTAAAATCCCTTTTTCCTAAGTGCAGGTAAAACATGTGACTTGTTTCTAATCAATAGAATATGGCAAAGGCAATGAATTTTGCTTCCTTGATAGATTGTATCATATAAAACTGCCTTAGCAAACTGGAGAGAGAGAGATTCTTTTGCTGGTCTTAAAGAAGCAAATGCTGTATTGTGAACTGCTAATGGAGAGGGCTGCATGGCAGGGGACTGTGGGCAACCCTAGGATCTGAAGACAGTCTCTAGTAGAAAGCCAGCAAAAAGCCAGCAACCTGTCATAAAGGAAATGAACTTTACCAAAATGAGCTTGAAGTAGATTCTACCCCAGTTAATCCTGCAGAAGAGAATAAAGCCCTGTCATCACCTTAACTGCAGCCTTGTAAGACCCTCAGCAGAAGAGCCACTTGAGCTGTGTCCAGAATCCTGACCCAAAGAAACTGTGGCATAATTCACCATGTGATCCAGCAGCAGGTAGGCTTCACCGCTGCCACCCGGCTCCAACCCAAGCCCAGCCCAATGCACACGGAGCAGGGAGACATCCAGCAGGGGAAGGGGAAGCTCCGCAGAGACCACATGCTCTGCGGTGCCTCCATGCATCCCAGCAGCCCAGCCCAGTTCATGCAGAACAGGGAGACATCCAGCATGGGAGGTGGAAGCTCAGCAGAGACCACACACCCTGTGATACCGCCCCAAGACCCAGCAGCCCAGCTGAGTCCAAGCTGACCAGAGAGGTGGCTCTCTGGAGAGGCCCAAGACCTGAAGCACCACACGCAAGGCACTAGTGGCCAACTGAGCAGTCACCAAGGTAGCCATACCAAATTGGCAATGCCAGCAACATCTTAGTCAGACAATAGTGTCAAACCTGTGGACTGTGAAACCCCTGCCAAAATGAATAAACATCAAAGAAAAGATACCAGAAATAAGAAAAATCAAGAAAGTAGACCACCAAAGGATAATAACTCTCAAGCTGTAGATCCTATAGAACAAGAAGCCCTTGAATTGACTGACAAGGAATTTCTAGTGATAATTCTAAGGAAACTGAATGAGATACAAGAAAACTCAGCTAGACATCATGATGAAATGAGGAAAAGTATAGAGGACCTGAAAGAAGAAATGTACAAGGAAATCAATGCGCTGAAAAAAAATGTAGCAGAACTTGCCAAACTGAAGAATTTATTCAGCAAAATAAAAAACACAATGGAGAGTTTAACCAGCAGACTTGTGGAAGTTGAAGAGAGAACCTCTGAACTTAAAGATGGGCTGTTTGAAATAAAACAAGCAGACAAAAAAAAAAAAAAAAACAGAAAAAAAGAATCAAAGGCATTGAAGAAAATCTGAGAGAGATATCAGACAACCTTAAGCGCTCAAATATCCAAGTCATGGGTATTACAGAAGGGGAAGAAAAAGGAGATTGCATTGAAAACATATTCAATATAATAGTGGCAGAAAATTTCCCAGGTATAGGAAAAATCACAGATCTTCAGATCCAGGAAGCTCAAAGATCTCCAAACGTATTCAACCCAAAAAGGTGTTCTCCAAGATATGTTATAGTCAAATTGGCAAAACTCAAAGACAAAGACAGAATCTTAAAATCTGCAAGAGAGAAGCATCAAATCACCTATAAGGGAGCTCCAATCAGACTAACATCAGACTTTTCATCACAAACTGTAAAAGCCAGAAGGGAATGGGATGATATATTCACAATACTAAAAGACAAAGATTGCCAGCCAAGAATACTCTACCCTGCAAGGCTATCCTTCCGAAATGAAGGGCAAATAGTATATTTCTCAGACAAACCATAACTGTGGGAGTTCACTACCACACGACCACCCTTACAAGAAATTCTCAAGGGAGTACTGGGTTTGGTTCCTGAAAAATAACTACTACTGCCATAAAAACACAAGAAAAATCAAAACCCACTAGTATAATAAAAATGGCATTCATGAAGAGAAAACAAACAAACAAAAAGGCTATCTACAACCCAAGGAACCAACAAATACAGAAAACAAACAGCAAATCAGAAAGCAAGGAACAAAAGACACCTAAGACAACCAAACAATAATCAATAAAATGCTAGGAATAAATCAACACTTTTCAATAACAACTCTTTAATGTAAAAGGCTTAAATTCCCCAATCAAAAGACACAGACTGACTGACTGGATTAAAAAGGAGGACCCAACTGTATGCTGCCTACAAGAGACCCACCTCACCCATAAAGACTCACATAGACTAAGAGTGAAAGGATGGAAAAAGATTTACCATGCAAACAGAAAAGAAAAACAAGCTGGAGTAGCTATTCATATATCTGACAAAACAGACTTTAAACTAAAAACCATAAAAAGAGACAATGAGGGACACTACATAACGATAAATGGACTGATCCATCAAGAAGACATAACAATCATAAATATGTACGCACCCAATGTTGGAGCAGCCAGATTTATAAAACAAACTCTATTAGACCTAAAGAAGGAAATAGACACTAATACCATAATAGCAGGGGACCTGAACACCCCACTGTCAATATTGGACAGATCATCTAGGCAAAGAATCAGTAGAGAAACACAAGATCTAAACAATACTCTAGACCAATTGGAATTGGCATATATCTACAGAACATTCTGTCCTACAACCTCAGAATATTCATTCTTCTCATCAGCACATGGATCATTCTCCAGGATAGATCACATATTAGATCACAAATCAAGTCTCAATGAATTCAACAAAATTGGAATTATCCCATGTATTTTCTCAGACCAAAATGGATTAAAATTAGAAATCAATAACAAATGAAATTCTGGGAACTATACAAACACATGGAAATCAAACAGCATTCTATTTAATGACATATGGGTCCAAGGAGAATCAAGCAGGAAATCAAAAATTATTGAAACTAATGAAAATAATGATATATCATACCAAAACCTGTGGGATACGACAAAAGCAGTACTAAGGGGGAAATTTATTGCATTAAATGCTCGCCTCAGAAGAATGGAAAGATGGCAAGTGAACAACCTAACACATCACCTTAAAGAACTAGAAAAACAAGAACAATCCAAACCTAAAGTTAGCAGATGGAAAGAAATCATTAAGATCAGAGCAGAACTCAATGAAATAAAAACCCAAAACAATACAAAAGATCAATGAATCAAAAAGTTGGTTTTTTGAAAAGATAAATAAAATTCACAAACCATTACCATGGCTAACAAAAATAAGAGAAAAGATTCAAATAACAAAAATTAGAAATGAAAAAGGCGATATTACAACTGATTCATCTGAAATACAAGGAATCATCTGAGACTACTATAAACAACTATATGCTAACAAATTTGAAAATCTGGAGGAAATGGATAAATTTCTGGACACACAGAAGCTCCCAAACCTGAACCATGAAGACGCAGAAAATTTGAACAGACCATTAACAATAAAGGAGATTGAAGCTGTTATCAGAAGACTCCCAACAAAGAAAAGCCCAGGATCAGATGGATTCACAGCAGAATTTTACCAAACATTCAAAGAGGAATTGACACCGATTCTTTACAAACTATTCCAAAAGATTGAAACAGACGCAAATCTCCCAAACTCATTCTATGAAGCAAACATCATCCTGATACCAAAACCAGGTAAAGATATAACCAAAAAAGAAAACTACAGGCTGATATCCTTGATGAATATAGATGCAAAAATCCTCACTAAAATACTAGCAAACAGAATACAGCAACACATACACAAAATTATTCACCACAATCAAGTGGGATTCATCCCAGGGATGCAAGGTTGGTTCAACATATGCAAATCAATAAATGTTATACACCATATTAATAAAATCAAACACAAGGACCATATGATCCTCTCTATAGATGTTGAAAAAGCATTTGATAAAATTCAACATTCATTCATGACAAAGACCCTCTATAAATTAGGTATAGACAACATAATTAAAGCCATATATGATAAACCCACTGCCAATATCATCCTGAATTGGGAAAAGCTGAAAGCTTTTCCTTTAAGAACAGGAACTAGACAAGGATGCCCACTCTCACCACCCCTATTCAACATAGTGTTGGAAGTACTAGCCCAAGCAATCAGAGAAGTGAAGGAAATAAAGGACATCCAGATTGGAAAAGATGAATTCAAACTGTCCCTTTTTGCAGATGACATCATCCTATATATCGAAGCCTAAAGCCTCTACAAAAAAACTCTTAGAGTTGATAAATGATTTTAGCACAGTAGCAGGATACAAATCAACACACAATCAGTAGCATTTCTATTCTCCAATAGTGAACACACAGAAAGGGAAATCAACAAAGCTTGCCCATTTACAATAGCCACCAAAAAAATCAAATATTAAGGTATTGAGTTAACCAAGGACGTGAAAAATCTCTATAAAAAGAACTACAAACCACTGCTGAGAGAAATTAGAGAGGATACAAGAAGATGGAAAGATATCCCATGCTTTTGGATCAGAAGAATCAACATAGTGAAAATGTCCATACTACCTAAAGTGATATACAAATTCAATGCAATCCCCATCAAAGTTCCAACGACATTATTCTCAGAAATGGAAAGAACTATCCAGACATTTATATGGACTAACAAAAGACCGCACATAGCCAAAGCAACGCTGAGCAAAAAAAAAAATAAAGCTGGAGGCATAACACTACCTGACTTTAAACTATACTACAAAGCTATAATAACCAAAACAGTATGGTACTGGCATAAAAAAAGACACACTGATCAATGGAATAGAATAGAGAATACAGAAATCAACCCACACACCTACAGCCATCTGATCTTCGACAAAGGCACCAAGCCTATACACTGGGGAAGAGACTGCCTCTTTAGTAAATGGTGCTGGGAGAACTGGATATCAATATGCAGGAGAATGAAACTAGACCCATACCTTTCACCATATACTAAATTCAACTCAAAATGGATTAAATAATTAAACATACACCCTGAAACAATAAAATTTCTTAAAGAAAACTTAGGAGAAACACTTCAGGAAGTAGGACTGGACACAGACTTCATGAATATGACCCCCAAAGCATGGGCAACCAAAAGAAAAATAAACAAATGGGATTATATCAAACTAAAGAGCTTCTGCACAGCAAAAGAAACAATTAACAGAGTTAAAAGACAACCAACAGAGTGGGAGAAAATATTTGCAAAATATACATCTGACAAAGGATTAATATCCAGAATATACAAGGAACTCAAACAACTTTACAAGAAAGAACAAGCAACCCAATTAAAAAATGGGCAAAAGAGCTAAGTAGGCATTTCTCTAAGGAAGATATACAAATGGCCAACAGACACATGAAAATATGCTCAACATCACTCAGCATTCGGGAAATGTATATCAAAACCACACTGAGATACCATCTCACCCAAGTGAGGATGGCTAAAATCCAAAAGACTCTGAACGATAAATGCTGGCAACGTTGCGGAGAAAAAGGAACTCTCATACATTGTTGGTGGGAATGCAAAATGGTGCAGCCTCTATGGAAAATGGTATGGTGGTTCCTCAATCAATTGCAGATAGATCTACCATATGACCCAGCTATCCTACTGCTGGGAATATACCCAGAGGAATGGAAATCATCAAGTCAAAGGTATACCTGTTCCCCAATGTTCATCACAGCACTCTTTACAATAGCCAAGAGTTGGAACCAGCCGAAATGTCCATCATCGGATGAGTGGATATGGAAAATATGGTATATCTACACAATGGAATACTACTCAGCTATAAAAAAAGAATGAAATATTGCCATTTGTAACGACATGGATTGACCTAGAGAGAATTATATTAAGTGAAACGAGTCAGGCACAGAAAGAGAAATACCACATGTTCTCACTTATTGGTGGGAGCTAAAAATAAATAAGTAAATTCACACACACACACACACACACACACAGACACACACACACAAAACCCGGGGGGGGGGCGGGGAAGAAGACACAACAATTACAATTCCTTGAAGTTGATACGACAAGCAAACAGAAAGGACATTGTTGGGTGGGAGAGGGGAGAGGGAGGAGGGCGGGAGGTTTCGGTAATGGGCCACAATAATCAACCACATTGTATATTGACAAAATAAAATAAAATAAAATAAATGAAATTTAAAAAAAAAGAAACTGTGGCATAATGTTTGTTGCTTCAAACTGTTAAATGTGGTGATTAGTTACATGTCAATAGAGATCTAATCCATCTAGAGTAAGGGAGACAATATCTAACTTTCTGGCTTGCATAACCAGAAGGTGTAGTGCTTTTCAGTGAGTGAGCAAGCAATGGCAAAGACCCAGGTCTAGACACAGTGAGTTTTACTTTGGTCACGTTGAATTTGAAGTTCCTTGAGAAACCCAAGAGATGTCAATTAGGCAGTTTTATATATGGATCTGGAGCATAAGAGAAGCTTATACTAGATTGGTGGTGATTTTGCCCCTCAAGGAACATTTGTTAATGTCTATAGACATTTTTCATTGTTATATCTGGGGGTTACTACTAGCATCTAGTGGGGAGGAGCCAAGGATTCTGCTAAACATCCTATAATGGCACAGGACTGACTCCATTCCTCCTCTCAAAAACAAAATGCCAGTAGTGCTAAGGTTAAGAAACTACAGACTAGTTATATAAACCTATGAATTTTTATATAGGCTATGTATGAGTCCATGGCCATTGGTTAGACTATCTAGCAAAAAGCATAAAGTGCAAAGATAAGAGGACCTAGAATTGATCCTAAAGGAAGGTCAACATCTCATGGCTGGGTAGAGAAAGATTAACCTGCAAAGGCAAACAAACACAGAGTTGAAAGAAAGGCAGGAAAGAGAGTTCTGTATCTCATAAAGTTTGAGCACTTCCAGAGTCTGTCGTAGGTATTTTCCCTCTCGACTGTACTTTCTTTTGATTAACTCATCCACTATTTGGTTTCAAGAGCAGTTAGTGTTCCAGGGTTAACCCAGAGCCTTGGCTATTGTTAAACTCATGGTGCATGATTTAATTCCTATTACCATGTTTTCAGATTACCTATGGATTAGTATAATCACCCAAGTTGATTTCAATCCATAACTAGCATGCCTGGTATCTGAGTGAGAATTCTCCAGAGACAGAACCAGTAGGGTATATAGATATATAGAAAGAGATTTATTAAGAGGGGCTGAATCACACAATTATGGAGGCAAAGAAATTCCACTATCTGCTATTTGCAAGCTATTGGCCTAAGAAAGCCGTTAGTGTAGTTCCAGTCCAAGACCAAAGGCCCAAGAACCAGGATGCTGATGTCTGAGGGTAGGAGAACATGAATGTTCCAGTCCAAGCAGAGAGAGCAAATTCGCCATTCCTCATCTATTGTTCTATTTGGGCTCAACGGATTGAATAATGCTCACCCACATTGGTGAGGGCAATCTTCTTTACTAGGTCCACTGCTTCAAATGCTAATCTTTTCTGAAAACACTCTCATAGACACATCCAGAAATAATGTTTTACCGGTTGTCTAGGCATTCCTTTGCCCAATCAAATTGATACATAAAATGAAGTATCACACCTGGGTAATAAAAATCATTCACTCAATAATGAACACAATATAACATTTCATCATTAGTAAATTTATGTTCAATTTACCATAATGTTCATGGTTGTAGAAATTCAAATCAATTCTCTTAGATTTGCTAGTCAAATATGAATCCAAAATATTTATTCTGTTCCTAAATAGAAATCTACACGTCACTTCTCTTTCATGTCTTAGATGGTGCTAGAGTATGATCTTCCAAGGAGAAATAGAAAAAAAACTCTCCTATGGGTAAAATCATAATGGTCTTAAGGCTTGCACTAATTCAAAAATGATAAATCAATATTTTTTTGTCATGAATAACTGTGTGAAAAGACACTCAACCTCACTCAAAATTAACTAAGTATAGGTAAAAATACAGTGAGATATCATTTCTCATCTGGGTATTCAAAAAGATAACAAGGAAGTTTTATAATCTGTGATGGTATGGTACAGCAAATCTCATATCGTATTGGTGAGAATGTAGTGGTAAAACTGTTTTGGAGAACTATTTGGAAATATCTATTAAAATTTAAAATATACAGTTTAGTTCAGTAATCTATTTCTCAAAATTTACCATACAGATATAGTAATATAAGAGAACAAAGACATTAATATTAGGGAATTCACTGCAGCATTTTGATAAAGGTGAATAATTGGGAATAATCTAAATGTCCACTAATAGAAACTTCATTAAATAAATTATAGGGAATTCATATCTTAAAAGTAATGACGTAAATTTATACCTAGCAATGTGGAATGATATTCAAAAATTATTGCTAAATGAAAAAAAGAAGTCATAGTACTTTATATTATCCCATTTATTATGTAAAAATGCATATTTATGTGTACATATATACAACTACTATATGCATTTTCTATCAAAATCAAATATCTGAAATGATAACCATCTAGTACTTTCAATTGTTTCCTCCAAGGAATGAATTAGGGGTGTGGACAAAGACTTTGGCTTCTTATTTTTACTTCAATGAGATAAAAGGTTGAGTTGTTAATCACAAACCTCCCAAAGAAAAGCTCTGGAACAGATGGCTTCACTGAAGAATTCTACCAAACATTTAAGTAAAAATTAATCCAAATCCTTCTCAAACTTTTTTAAAACATAAAGAGGAGGGAACACTTCCAAAATCATTTTATTAGATCAGCATTACTATGATATCAAAACCAGACAAAGAAACTACGAAACAAGACAACTACAAGCCAATATCTCTGATTAATAGAGATATAAAAATTCTCAACAAAATACTAGCAAATCAAATTTAATAGTACATTAAAAAGATCACATATCATGACCAAGTGAGATTCATTCCTGGAATTCAAAGATGGTTCAACATACACAAATCAATCTCAATCTCAATAGATGCAAAAAAAATAAGCATTTGACAAAAATCATCACCCTTTCATGATTAAAAACCCAACAAACCAGAAATAGAAGGAAATTTCCTCAACATAACAAAGGCCGTATATGAAAAGCCCACAGCTAATGTCATACTCAAGAATTAAAAACTGAGGGGGGAAGGGGAGAGATTGGACAAGGGGCATAAAGAATAATTATGATTTGTAACAATATATATGCTAGTAATCCTGATTTCATCAACATATCTCAATGTTGAACCCCCAAAATATGTGTAATTAATTTGGATTCAATAAATTAAATATTTTTTTTTTAAAAACTGAAAGCTTCTCTTCTAAGGTTGGGGACTAAGCAAGGATTCCCACTCTGGCCACTTCTATCAACATAGTACTAGAAGTCCTAGCTAGAGCAATTAGGCAAAAATAATAATGAAAATAAAGAATGAGGAAGAAGGAAAGGAAAAGAAAATAATAAAATACATTCAAATAGAAAAGAAAGAAGTAAAATTATCTCTGTTTGTAGATGACATGATCTTATAAGTATAAAACCCTAAGGATTCCATAAAAAAAAAAAAAAACTGTTAGGGCCGAGCCTGTGGCGCACTCGGTAGCGTGCTGCGCTAGGAGCGCGGGGATGCTCCCGTCGCGGGTTCGGATCCTATATAGGAATGACCGGTGCACTCACTGGCTGAGTGCCGGTCACGGAAAAAAAAAAAAAAAAACTGTTAGAACTAATAAAAGTGAGTATAGCAGAAATTACAGGATACACAATCAACATACAAAAATCAGTTGTGCTTATAAACATTAACAATGAACAACCCTAAAAAACTAAGAAAAAAACAAACTCATTTACAAAGCATCAGAAAGAATAAAATACTTAGGAATAAACAACCAAGGAGGCAAAAAACCTGTACACTAAAAACTACAAAACACGGTTGAAAAAAATTAAAGAAAAGAACAATCAGTGGAAAGACATCCTGTACTCATGACTGGTACATTTAATATTGTTAAAATGCCCATACTATCCAATGAGATCTACATATTCAATGCAATCCCTATCAAAATGTCAATTGCATATTTTTGCAGGAATAGAAAAAGCAATCCTAAAATTCATACAGAACCATAAAAAAAACTCAGTAGCCTAAACAACATTAAGAAAGAACAAAGCTGGAGGTGTCATGCTTCCTGACTTCAAACCTATTACAAAGCTATAGTAGTCAAAATATTACGGCATTTGCATAAAGACAGACCATATACACCAAAGGAACAGAATAGAGACCGAAGAAATAAACCCACAGATATACTGTCAAGTGATCTGTGACAAGAGTGCCAAGACTACACAATTGGGAAAGGACAGTCTCTTAAACAAATGGAGCTGGGAAAACTGAATTTTCACATGTGAAAGAATGAAACTGAACCCTTATCTTACATCATACACAAAAATATCTCAAGATGGATTAAAGACTTAAACATAAGATCTGAAACTATAAATCTCCTAGACGAAACATAAGGGAAAAGCTTCTTTTAGCAATGATTTCTTGAATATGACACCAAAAGAACAGGCAAAAAAAAAAAATCAATCATAGATAAGTGAGACTACTTCAAACTAAAAAGCTTCTGTGCAGCCATGAAAGGGCAGCCTACAGAAATAGGAGAAAATATTTGACAACCGTACAGTGTAACTGGTGAGGGGTTAATATCCAAAATATATAAGAAATAATTACAACTTACTAGCAAAAACAAATAACCTGATTTAAAAATGGGCAAAGGAGTAAAGAGACACTTCTCTAAAAGAGACATATAAATGTCCAACAGGTAAATGGAAATATGCTCAACATCACTAATGAACAGGGAAATGCAAATCAAAACCACATGAAATGTTACCTAACACCTGTTAGGATTGCCATTATAAAAATAAATACAAAAACAAATTAACAATGAAAAATAAAAACAGAAAATAGTGTTAGTGGAAAACTTAGAACTCTTAGGCACTGTTGGTGGGAACGTAAAATGGTGCAGCCACTAAGGAAAACAGTGTGGAGTTTCCTCAAAAAATTAAAAATAAAACTACACTATGATTCATCCTTTCCACTTCTAGGTATTTCTCCAAAAAATATGAAAACAAGATCTGGGAGAGGTATTTGCAACCCCATGTTCTTGTATCAGCAGGAGCTCCCATATTGATCATATTGATCCTTTTCCCTTTGGGCTGGAATAGGCCCCAGCCTTGGAGAAAGTCTGCAAGGCAAACTTGCTGGCCGAATCCCCAGAAATAGAAGTATGCTTGTCTAGCAGAATATAAGATAAGCATAAAGGCTGACTTATCAGGCATTGCTCTGAGTTCCCTCTTTTCCCATGAGTATTTTTGATATTCTGAACCTTGATTACGGGGCAGGATGACATTATTTACATAGTACAGTGTTTTCCAGACAACCTGGAGTTACAAACTTGCTATGAGGCATGTACTATCCAGACTCTGAGAAACCAAGGAAGATGTCACTGAAGCTATGCTGACTCCACCCCAAAGTCAATCAAAAACTTACAGGACCCTAAGATAACATCAAGGACAGGAAGAGAAACTTGATAGAGCTTTGGCACCATAGATGACATCGGAGTACAGCTGACTGTCACGCTTGGAGATTTTGCAACTGGCCCCTTATGTGCAGCCCCTTCCTGCTCCTGCTTTTTATTTCCCACTTCTTATCCCATAAAAACCCTTGGTTAGCTTGAGAAGGTGAGATAGTCTTTGGGACATTAGTCCACCATCTCAGGATCACCAGCTTCTTGAATAAAGATACCTTTCCTTTTCAGCAACACTTGCCTCTTGAGTCATTGGCTCTTTGGGTTGCAAGCAGCCAGACATGGGTTCAGTAACATTGTTAGCAGCATTATTCACAACAGACAAGAAGTAGAAACAAACTAAGTGTCCATTGATGGATGAATGGATAAAGAAAACTTGATATGTATGATGGTAATTCAGAAAATTTGTTGAAATTGAAATTAAAAAATAATATGACTCTTTCCATGAACTTTTTGAAAACTTTTCCATATTAGTCAGTTTTTGTGTTGTCATAACAGAATACCTGAAACTGGGTAATTTATAAAGAGGTTAATGTGGCTCATGATTCTGGCCCAGCTGCCTCTGACACAGGCCTCAGGCTGCTTCTACTCATATCAGAAGGTGGCAGGGCAGTCAGTGGGTGCAAGGAGATCACATGGCAAGTGAGGAAGCAAGAGAGAGAGGGAAGGTGCCAAGGTCCTTTAAACAACCAGCTCTTACAGAAACTAATCCATTCCTGTGAGAGCTCACTCACTGCCTCCCGCCCCCAAGCATTATTGTATTCATGAGGGATTTGCCCCCATGATCCAAACATCTCCCAACACTGCCACATTGGGGATCAAATTTTGGCGTGAGCTTGGGGGGGGGGGTGCAAACATATCCAAATTATATCATCCTCATACATACTGTGGAATATCATTCAGCCTTTAAAAAGGGGATCCTGCTATATGCTACAACATGACCCTTGTGGACATTATGCTAAGTAAAATAAGCCAGTCACAGAAGGGCAATACTGCATGATTGCACTATCTGAGGTATGTAAAGCAGTCAAACTCATCAGAGCAAAAAGGAGAATGGTGGTTGTCAGGGCCTGAGAGGAGGAGGAAATGGCTAGTTGCTGTTCAGTGGGTAGAGAGTTTTTGTTGTACAAGATGAAAAAGTTTTAGAGCTTTGCTGTACAGTAATGTGCATGTAGTTAGCAATGCTGTGCTGCTCACTTAAAGCCTTGTTAACAGATAGTTTCATGTACATGTTTTTTACCAAAATTTTAAAAATTACATCCATTCTCTAACTTTTGTCATAGCCTAAGACTGTATGTCATAAAATTAATTCAAAGTATAAAAACATTAGTTTCATATAACAAAAACCACTGCCATTTAAATCAAATAGTAAATTATTCAAGTGAACATCAATATTGTGATAGCCATATAAGAGTGAGAATAACATTACCCTTTTATCATGCCTAGGGAAATATCGTGCCTAATCCAATACCATTTGGGAAATGTTTTACATAGAACAACATATATGAGAGACTGTTTTTTGTCAGTTTAATATCACAATATGAACCGAAAATCTCATCATTCCAATTCTTAATATCTAACTTTTACAATGCTAATATGTAGGCTTTCAAGTGATCCTACAATTTTCTTTCATCTTCATATTTGGTGTCTTTGCTTTAAATGGCAAAAAGTTTTCTTTATTTTTTTCCTCTGCTTACATAGTTCCTTTTTACATTGATTGCTAAAATGCAAATTGTGGCCCTTCTTCATGTGTATAGCACCTGTGGTGTGCATTGTCATGGGAGCCATGCTTCCAGCTCAGTTGATCACTATAGTTTATCCCTTGCTTTTCTTCTAATTTATATTTGCTTGCTATAAATTGCCTTAAATCATTTGTGGAATAAGTTAGAATATCAGTAATTTATCATTTTAAAAAGCCAGCAGAAAGTCTTATTAAATGTGCATAAATATAGCTATAGTTTAAATTTTTAGGAACTTGTCTTCAATTCTTCTATCTTTTAAGCTACATTTTTTTTAAGTATGTGTGATTTGGGGAGCTTATTCTTGCCTCCCCAATTATGCCTGAACAGAGATAGATAATCAAGGTCCCATCTTCTCACATACAAGGCTGACCTCAGTACCTTGTGAACTTAACATGCTATTGAGGCATGACTTGGTGAAGCTGTATTACAGGTAAGTTACTGATTGTGGGGAATGGTTAATGAGGATACCTGGGGAAAACTTGACACTTCTATGAGAAAGGGGACTTTAAGAAAAAAAAGAATCTTAAACAAGAAGTAGATTTTTCCAGGAATGAAGGTAAAGTAAACCCTCCCTATTATGTCAGAGGAGGTTATCACAGAAAGAATGCTGATAGAGAACAGGACTCAGTGAGCTCTAAGATACTGTTACTGGATATACCCCATCTAGCTGGTACAGTCAATATTTTGGTACTCAGAGGAGATTAAAGGAGTTCACGAATGCCCGTCCCTCAATTCTGTTTTAGCTAGTCTTATTTCTGTCTGGTTGTGCTACACAGTGAAACAATTTAATATATTAGGTACTCAAAACAGTTTTTAAATGAATAAAAAACAAGTAGAAAACTAAGACAGAACTTTAAAAGTTGTCATCTGCTTATTTCACGGTCTTCAAGTATCTTTTGCAGGCTCTCCAATGAGACCCCAAATTAGGATCTGCCTAGAGTGCAGATGGGGGAGGCAGGGAAGGTGTAGAAAGCCTTTCTACTGTAGCATTCTCTGTCATAGCCCATCCCTACACTTACTAACTATAATTCTGACACCACACTAATCATAAAATCATTTGCTCAGAACTCAAAATGAGGCTCCAGTTGTGGACTAACTTGTATAGATAGACTCGAGGCTCTAACCCGCTTTGTTCTTGTAACTTACAGTATGTGACATACATTTATGTGCCCAAGCTTTGAGGACAGTTACATGACAGTGTTGATACATATTTGGCTATGGTCAATTAAAATCCCTACATTTTCTAGCTCTGAACTGCTTAAGCTTGGCTCCCTACCCAACCACCCCCTCCATTCTTCACTTAGGTGACTGGTGTCTTGAACCTAAGTCTAAGATTGTATACCGGTCTCTATATTAAATTGTATCTCATTGTTCTTGGTTCATTCCAGTCTGTTGTCATATTTTTGAATTCCAATTCAGACATGTTAATTATTCTGCAAAGCTTCAAGTTACTGCAATTTGTATTTGTTTAATGAACACTGAGTGCTTTCTATGTGCTAGTAACTGTGCTAGGCAGTAGAGTTACAAAGATGAAGAAAACAAATTGTTTTATATTTGATCACTAGCATCAACAAAAGTTTAGACTTCTCTACAGTCAAGCCTTATCTAATACTGCAGTCCACATATCCTGTTGCTCTATCCACACAACTTTTCAATATTCCCTTCAATTGTCAAACAGTTTTGTTTTGTTTTGCTTTGTTTTTTGGCAGCTGGCCTGTACAGAGGGATCTGAGCCCTTGACCTTGGTGTTATCAACACCTTGCTCTAAATCAACTGAGCTAACTGGCCAGCCCTGCCAAGCACATTACTTGCACGTCTTAGTGCATGCTCTCCCTTCTGCCTGTTATATCCTCCTATGCTTCTTCTCTAAGCAAGGTCTTACTTCTTCAAGTCCTGGCTTAAATGCCAATCCAGGCCATAGGTGACTAATTCTGAGCAACCTGAGGGCCTCATATTCCCAGTCACCAGGCAGGAAAACTTGATGGCCATGCAAAGCCACCGTGCCTCACACAGCCCCGTCATCTTTCCCTGGTCATGACCCAATGTGTAAGTTTCTTCAGTCATTTTCTCTCTCTTGAATTCATATCTCCATGCTGTTTTCTAATTCCTCTCATCAGACTTTCCTCCCTCTTAAAACCGTGTACTCAAATATTCCAATTTCATGAAAAATAAACGGAACTGCATTTTGAACACATTCACTGAATATTTTTTGTATGTCCTTGCCTTAATTCAAAGCTGGTTCTCCCATACAGAACTCACAAGTGGAATCTACTCATTTTCTCATATTGTTTATGTTGGAGTCAGGATGAGTGGTTATCATTGTTCTAAGTCCTCAGTGATGCCTCCAGATCTTTATGCCTGTAGAATTCCATGAAATTCCTTAATCTTTAAAGGTTTATGTAGCACTCCAGCTTTCCACCCTATTCTCCCTTATTTATCTGCCAATCTCTTAATCATTCCCCCACATTTACTGAACACTTTTGCTCTTAGCATCATTTCCTGTACACCAATTGCTAATATCATCCTGGATGTCTATAAAGTCCATATGGACAATTTTAATCTCTCAGATCCTCTACCTCCTCATCTTCAGTGACTCTGACTTCTCTACTTTACCAATCAACTCTCATGTCCAGACCCTTGACCTTGTCATCAGCTAAAACTGGTCGACTCCCAAACCCTTAAACTCAAACAAGAACAGCTGTCCAGTACCCTAGTTCCATCACTCAGATTTCCCCCTTGAACCTGCTCTTAAATTTCAGTGAAATACCTACTTAATGCTTCTATTTTCTTCCCATTAAACAGTCTTCTCATGTCTCTACTGTATTTCCTCTTATATTCAACTCCATAGTGCAATCCATCAGTTAGTACTTTACAATGTCCTCAACTCCCTTGCTTGTACCTGAAACATACCCTCAATGATTTAAACCTTTTAAAGCAGGGCAGCTAAATCCTGCCAGAGAAAATAAGTAGTGCTGATCAGTGCCACAACAGATCTTTGGCCTCCAACATCGGCAGCTCACCCACTGCTGTCTAGGAATATTCTAGGTCTCACTAGTGAACTCTCTCTTTCCATTCCCCACAGCAGCCATTTCAAAATATCTATGCTTAACTCAAAGCTATGACTACATCCCTTTTTTAATATTGTCTTTGTTTTCTGTTGCTATAATAGAGGTCCTGAAATTGGGTAATTTATAAAGAAAATAAATTTATTTCTTATTTCTTACAGTTCTAAAGGCTGAGAAGTCCAAGAGCATAGTGCCAGCATTTAGTGAGGGCATGAGGGAGGGCATCACATGGTGAGAGGGCAACAGCATTCATGTCAGCTCAGGTCTCTCTTATAAAGCCACCAGTCCCATCATGGGGGCCCACCTGATGACCTTATCTAATCCTAAATATCTCCCAAAGCCCCACCTCCAATCAAAATATAAATTTGGAGATTAAGTTTTCAATTCATGAAATTTGGGGGACACATTTAAACCACAGCAAATATAAAATAACATTAACATTGCAAAGATCTACACAGTGCTACAAAGGCACCCAGAGAGACCGGTCGTCTGTGCCTAGCAGAAACCTGGTAGACTTCCTGGGCGAGGCGGTGCTGAGCAGGGTCTTGAAGGCCCAGCTGATAGACGAGGGGTGCAGAAGACACACCCCAGCCCAGCACAGTGTGCACAGAGGGGGGAGACGTGCGGCCAGGGAGGCGGAGACTCGACAGAAACCACACACCCGGTGGGGTCGCCACTGCACGATCTAACAACCTGGGCCAGAGCACACGGAACGGGGAGAAGTCCTGTACAGAAAGTGAAAGCTCAACAGAGATCACAAACCCTGTGGTACGTGATCCACCAGCCCAGCAGAGTCCAAGCTGACCAGAAAGGTGGATCCCCGGAGAAGCCCAAGACCCGAGGCAACCACACACACAAGACACTAGAGGCCAACTGAGCAGTCACGGCGGGAGCCATACCAAATTGGCAACCACAGCAACATCCTAGTTAGTCATTAGTCTCAAACCGGTGGACTGTGAAACCCCCTGCCACAATGAATAAACACCAAAAAAAAGACACCAGAAATACAAAAAATCAAGAAAGTACACCACCAAAAGTTAATAAATCTCATACTCTAGATCCTATAGAACAAGAAGCCCTTGAAATAACTGACAAGGAATTTCGAGTGATAATTCTAAGGAAACTGAATGAGATACAAGAAAACTCAGCTAGACATCATGATGAAATGAGGAAAAGTATACAGGATCTGAAAGAGGAAATATACAAGGAAATCAATGTCCTGAAAAAACATGTAGCAGAACTTGCTGAACTGAAGAAGTTATTCAGCGAAATAAAAAACACAACGGAGAGTTTAACCAGCAGGCTTGTCGAAGTTGAAGAGAGAACCTCTGAACTTGAAGATGGGCTGTTTGAAATAACACAACAAAAATTAAGCCAATAAAATTCCCTCAATTTTCTGATCTGAAAACTAGCTCCATCCACATACATGCTTTCAATCTTCTCTGTTACAGAGGGAGAAGTCTGACCTCCCAGATAAAGGTAATTACTCTTCCTATGGTCTGGATCATACTTCTGGCAGACTCTCATGGGCCTAGCTCTTTTAATTATATTCTTTCTGTTTCGGAGGCTTCAGACCAACATCTCTACATACTCCAATCTTTCTGATCTAAAGTAACCGATATTCTTACTAAAACCAGTGCCTTATTATTTTAGCTTATTAGTTAACTAAATTAGTTTAGTTTATTAGTTGACTACGTTATTAGTTCTAAGTAATTTCCTATTCCTTTGTTTTCTACTCCACAATCAAATTTAGAAAGTGGTGCTGCACTCTGGCTTATATTTAGACATCTTTCATTTACTCCTGAACAATTTGTGAAATAAGATATTTCTCTAAAAAACCTTATATCACCAGGGTTACAAATGAACTTGTTATTGCTTAACCCAATGAAAGCTCATCTGTCCTTATGTAAATCCACTCATCATTCAATACATGTTTACTGAACCCTTATTCTATCAAGGCCCTGAACTAGGTGCTGAAAATAGAGTTGTAGAAAAATAAACACAGTTGTTGCCTTCGTGAATGTGAATTCTGGTGAGTTACTCTGGTAATAAGCTAACTATGCGCTGAGAGGTGTGCTTCTTGAAAAAGTAGACTACACTTACTAAAAGAACTTCTTCATACTGCCTTTCCAACCTCGTAACCAGCGCTCTTCACAAGCTTCAAGATGGCAACTACTCTCTTGAAGGTCAGACATGACCAAATTTCCTCTTTCCTGTTTAGATATCTTGTTCTCCTAATAGTAATGCACGTACTTCTTACTTTATCTGCTATCTTGCATGATGATCATGAAAAAGATCTGCCATTCACATTTAACCTTCATCACAAGCTTTCTATTAAATTCTCTTTTTGTCCTCCAACCACATCCCAGAGCCTTACACATACAAGATTTCTAAAATATTGTTAAATGAACAGATAAATGGATACATGTGGGAGCATAAAAATAAATGATTTAGAATTAGGTCCACTTACCCCTGAAAAAGTAAGTCACTTTTATTGGCTTCTAAAACTCCATTAGGCATAGGAATTATTTACATAATTTATGTTATCACAACTTGTTTTCCTAACTACTTGTGACATTATCTTTGAACTCCAAGAAGAAAGTTCAGTGAAAATAAATTTAATGTTTTGTGTCTTAATTGTTGATACATGAACTAAACATAAGCATTCTGATCAAAAAAACAATACAGAAATATGTAAACTTTTCAAAGACTTAAACAGAGTATTCCAAATGCTGCTAAGTTTTCACCACTTTTTTTTAAGATAAAGAGTGTACCTATAGATACAAAGTGAAATGGGAGAGTATAGCAATTATCATGGGAATTAGATCAATCAAGACAGACAACTTGAATAATAATATTGATCTTTGCTGCAACAAGAATGTTTATTTCAACACAATCTCAGCTTTTAATATAATTTCATGTTTTAATAGCTTCTATGTGCAAATATGTTTCTAAATATTTCCTCAAGCCATCACTTGCACACCTCAAGAAATTCTGTTCAATGGGAAAGCACATAGCAACAATTGATGGCTGGTTTTAAAATATTTCTTTGGATGTTAAAATTAAAACAATTTTTTTTCCTCCTGGTTATTAACAACCTAAGTCTAGTTATTCAGCCTTTTTTATTTTTTCTTTATTCCCTTTACCCAATTTATCCCTCCCCAAACCCCCTCTATCCCCTACTACATCTCTAGTATCTTTAGGTCTGCTCTCTTCTTCTGAAAGCTCAAAGTATTGTTGTGGTCTTTTCTTTCTTTTCTCTCTCTCTCTCTCTCTCTCCCATCTCTCTCATCTCTCTGTCTCTCTTCCTTCCTTCCTTCCTTCCTTCCTTCCTTCCTTCCTTCCTTCCTTCCTTCCTTCCTTCCTTCCTTCTTAGTACCCAGTTACAGTGAGAACATGCAGTATTTCTCATCCCTTCTCTGGCTTATTTCACTTAATTTTCTCCAGACTCATCCATGTTGCTGCAAATGGCAGAATTTAATTCTTTTTCATGGTTGAGTAGTATTTCATTGTGTATGTATCCCACATTTTCCTTATCCAGTCATTCATCGATGGACACTTAGGTTGGTTCCATATTTTGGCTATTGTAAATAGAGCTGCAATGAACAAATGAGTGCAAGTATCCCTTCGACATAATGATTTCTATTCCTTTGGATATATACCCAGTAGTGGGATTGCTGGATCTTATGGTAGTTCTATCTGTAATTGTTTGAGGAACCTCCATACTGACTGTGCTAAGTTACAATCCCACCAACAGTGTAGAAGAGTTCCCCTTTCCCTGCATCCTCACCAGCATTTGTTATTCTTGGTCTTTTTAATAATGGCCAATCTAACTGGGGAAGGTGATATCTCAATGTGGTTTTTATTTGCATTTCGCTGACTAGTGATGCTGAGCATTTTTTCACACACCTGTTGGCCATTTGTATGTCTTCCTTAGAAAAATATCTATTCATCTCCTTTGCCCATTTTTTAATTGTATTATTTGGGTTTTTTTACTGTAGAGTTGTTTGAATTCTTTGTACAGTCTGGATATTAATCCTCTCTCAGTTGTAGAGTTTGCAAATATTTTCTCCCATTCTGTAGGTTGTCTTTCCACTCTGTTAACTGTTTACTTTGTTATGCAGAAGCTTTTTATTTTGATATAATCCCATTTATTTTTTTCTTTTATTGTTTGCACTTTTGGGGCCTTATTCATAAAGTTTTTGCCCAGTCCTACTTCCTGGAGTGTTTCCCCTATGTTTTCCTTTAGTAATTTTATGGTTTTGGGTCTTATATTTAAGTCTTTAATCCATTTTGAGTTGATTATGGTATATGGTGAGAGGCACAGTTCCAGTTTCATTCTGCATATGGATGTCCAGTTTTCCGAGCACCATTTATTGAAGAGGCAGTCTTTTCCCCAATGTATGTTCTTGTTGCCTTTGTCAAATATCAGTTGGCTATAAGTATGTGGTTGATTCCCAGGCTTTCTATTCTGTTGCATTGATCTGAGTGTCTGTTTTTAATGCCAGTAACATGCAGTTTTGGTTACAACAGCTTTGTAATATAGTTTGAAGTTGGGTAGTGTTATGCCTTCAGCTTTATTTTATTTTTTGCTCAGCATTGCTTTGGCTATTCAGGGTATTCTGTTGTTCCATGTGAATGTTAGAATTGCTTTTTCTATTTCTGTGAAGAATGTCATTGGTCTTTTGATGGGGATTGCATTGAATCTGTAGATTGCTTTGGGTAGAATGAACATTTTCATGAAATTAATTCTTCCCACAAGAGTATGCATGTCTTTCCACCTTTTTGTGTCCTCTTTAATTTCTTTCAGTAGTGTTTTGTAGTTCTCATGTAGAGATCTTTCACCTCCTTGGTTAAATTGATTCCTAGGTATTTTATTTTTTTTGGCAACTGTTTTAAATGGACTTGCTTTCTTGATTTCATTTTCTGCTAGTTCATTAGTGGAGTATAAAAACACTACTGATTTATGGGTGTTGATGTTGTATCCTGTAATGTTACTGCAATTGTTAATCATCTCTAAGAGTTTTTTTGGTAGATTCTACAGATGTTTCTATATATAAGATCATGTCATCTGCAAACAAGGACAGTTTGACTTTGTTCTTTCCATTCTGGATGCCCTTTATTTCTTTTTCTTGCCTGATTGCTCTGACTGGTACATCCAATATTATGTTAAATAGCAGTGGTGAGAGTGGGCATCCTTGTCTCATTCCTGTTCTTAAGGAAAAAGCTTTCAGCTTTTACCCATTCAAGATGATGTTGGTGATTTGGTTTGTTGTAAATGGCTTTTATTGTGTTGAGATAATTTCCTTCTATACTTAATTTGCTGTGAGTCTTTATCATGAAGGGATGTTGAATTTTGTTGAATGCTTTTTCTGCATCTATTGAGATAATCATATGGTTTTTAGCTAGGTTAAAAAAAAGAGAAGTCTCAAATAAAAATCAGAAATGAAAAGGGAGACATTACAACTGATAACACAGAAATACAAAAAATCATTAGAGATTATTATAAACAACTGTACGCCAATGAATATGAAAACCTGGAGGAAATGGATAAATTCCTGGACACATACAAACTACCAAGACTGAAGCAAGAAGACACAGAGAACCTGAAGAGACCAATAACAAGCAATGAGATTGAAGCAGTAATTAGCAATCTTCCAACAAAAAAATCCCAGGACCGGATGGCTTTACAGCTGAATTGTGTCAAACCTTTAAGAAGAATTAATATTACTTCTCTTCAAACTTTTCCAAAAAATTGATAACAGAATCCATTCTCACAAATTTGTTCTATGAGGCCAGCATCACTCTGATACCAAAACCAGATAAAGATACAACAAAAAAAGAAAATTACAAGCCAATATCCTTGATGAACATAGATGCAAAAATCCTCAACAAAATATTAGCAATGAGAATACAGCAACACTTCAAAAAATTATACACCATGATCAAGTGGGATTCATCCCAGGGATGCAAGGATGGTCAACATATGCTAGTCAATAAATGTCATACACCACGTCAACAAAACGAAGGATAAAACAAATGGTTCTAAAGCAAAGAAGCTTAGATAATTTTTATTTCTCTGTAGAATAAAAATGCTAAAATTTCTTAACGTGGTTTTTCATGTTTAAGTGTTACATCAAAAGACATTTAAGCAAAAAAGACTGTGTTCCAGGAATTTGTTCCTTTCTATTAGAATAGACATAGTCCAAGGTGGGGTGAGGTGGCTTATTAATATTTTGTGAACTTTGTATTAAGAAAACTGTTCTCATCAAATTAAATTTATAAGTATGACAAATTAGTCTTTAGTACAATAATCTGAGTTGTTAAACTGCTATTTTTAAAATTTATTCCAGCAATTTCAATACATAGTTATTTAACTTTAAAGCCATCCTTTTATTTCCATTAGATATTTTCCCCAAAAGGAAGATAAAATGATACTCTTTCTTAACAACTTGAAACTATTCAAAGAGGTAGGTAAAACCAACAGAAGAGAGTGAAAAACATAGAGTAAGAATAACCAGACATACAGAGATGTGGTTAGTAATAACAAGAAGCTATAAAGCTTAGGTCTTTGATGTGATCAATTGAAGCTTCAAGGGACTAGCGGGCTTTAAATAATCACTTTAATTTGGTAATAACCTGCCAGTCACCTGTTGGTAATTCTCCTGAATCAGCCTATATTTATGGCAATAATTCTCTTCCTACTGACTTGAAGAATTGAAGACTTAAAACTGTGACCCACTCTATTTTGGGCCTTCTCTTTTCCCATCATGCTATTATGGACACAAAGTTTATTGTAATTATTGGCTACCTCTTAGTTAAATAATAGAATTGGCTTAAGTGTTATTAAATTCCTGAAAGTTTAATAACATGACCAAAGAGCAAAGCCCATCCCTTAAAAGTGCAATTCTCAAACTTTGGTTTTGAATTACCATCTGAGAAGTTCGTGGCCTACTGTTGTTCCAATTTCTCCTCCTCTGAATATGGTATATATTTTGAATTGATGTTAGGCTGAAATCACATGCCATCTCTCTGACCACAAAAAGAATTTGTAACATACATGGACAGGACATTTTTGAGAGACTTCAGAATGTTTATTGATAGGGTTGCAACAGTAATTCTAGAGCAGAAAGTCACTGGAACACCATTCACCAGTTCAAGAAGTTCAGTTATCTCACAGTACTCTCCCTTCCATATTGTCTCTTTTCTTCCTTCATATTTAAACACGTGTAGGTTAAGGTTTCTCACTTATTATCTTACATGGTGTGATTCAATTAATTCTTCTTTCATGTTTTATTTAACCCAATAAATGTGGATAATAGTGATGGGAGATTTCTTGAGTAAGAATTTTATTATTCTCATTGTAGTACGGATGACTGGGGAAAAGGACTATTAAATTATAACATTCAAATTAGTTTATTTAAAGTTAAGCAAACCTTTTGTCCTTGATATACATTCACTCATTTAACACATATCTACTAGGTCCTTACTAAACAGCAGACATTCTGCTGCATTTAGGAGACCATTTCAGATGCCCAAAGTTTACTTGGGAATGAAATTATTTAACAAAAGAACAGCATCCAAAAAATCTTTCCTGTACTGAATAACCCAGATTCTTGAATACTGCACAGATTAAAATGTTGACAGGAATGAAACATGATAGAAAAAAAGTGGACTTGTGTTTTACTCTATCCTTTGTATAAAATGTGCTAGAAAACTTCTTGTTTTTCTTTAAAGAACATAGACTGCAAAATACTTGGAGGAATGCATCATAAATCAAACCAATAAGAATGATTAACCAGAAAAACTGACACTTGCTCCGAATGGACACAATTTTTACCACTACTTCTTGTTCCCAGCTGCAGCCTAAAGTATTCCAGAAACTTTTAGGTTATAACAGCACTTCACCTGCAAATTCCATATATTAGGTAGAATATGCACATGCTTTATCAACCAAAGCACAACATTTCTGAGAGTAAAAGAGAGTATTATAAATTGTCACACTGGGGCAACTGAGAAACTGGGACTAACCAGACAAAGCCACATGCATATGGTCTCTTTAAATTCAGGGGACCTGAGAATGTATAACTTTTCCATGTATTTTTCTTTAAAAGGAAATTCAGCAAAGTTAAAATTTGAATTCACTTTAGGCTGTAATTGGAAATATTCTTGATCTATTATTAATTTTAAGCTTTGAACCAAATTACTTTAATAACATGTTATTACATAATTTACTTTAATCATTATCATTAATCATTTCTGCAGAGATAGAGATACAGAGAAACAAAGAGAGAGAAATCACAAAAACACCAAATATGGGACTATGTAATTGAAGTTAATCTTGTAGAGGGAAGCACAAAGCATTGTTTTCCTCATTATCATCACTTAATCATCTAATACATTTTACCCAACTTTTTTGTTCTTGACATCCAGAGATGCCTTTGCACAAGAGCGCTGATGTAATTTCTCTGCAGCTGGATAATAAGGAGTTACTTATAATATTAGTTGAGAATTGATTAAAGGTGCTTATCAGAAGGAAACATTACAACACCTGCTCAAAATTATTTATTTAAATATTACAGTCCAACTACTTCCCCCTAAAATAGCTCTTGTTGTGAGGTCATGTCCTGAGTACTCTTCAAAGGAGCTGTGTGTTTCTTAGGCCTGGCTGTGCCAGAGAAGGCCAATGACAACACCTCTGGGAGAGGAAAGCTGGATAAAACATATTTGCAGTGTTCTGGCTTTGCTAGGAGGTAGAGCTGTGCTGGCATCATTTCTGCATGCCCTTCAGGCTCCCTCTTGGCCCAGGAATACTAGAGCTGCAATTGGTGCACATGTCTATTTTAGTAGTGCTGGGAATGCAGAAGCTGTGTTTGAGGACGTTTTGACAACTTCTTTATTTATTATTGAGTCTCATTTAAAATTCTCCAAAATTAAACATTTAAAAAGAAAAAAAAAAAAAACAAAAAAACACCACTGCTGAAGCAACTGAGCCAAAAAGAAGTCAAAATGAAATAGGCCCTTTCCTATTTCTTGTACTCTCCATGCATTTATTGAGCACCTTGCCTATGACAGGCCCTGGAAATACAGTGGGTAAACAACACCCACACAGCTGTTTTCATGTCCTCCCTTCTCAAAACATTACTCCAATACATGAGATTATTTTAGATAGTGGCTTAGGAGTTGTTAAGGAAATAAACAGTGAATAAGTAAGTGAGAGACAGTGACTCTAAGTAAGTACCACTGATGTTTGTCTACGTTAGTCTCTAGATTGTCTTCTGTATCTTTAAATGACACCAAATGTTAGCACTGAGACTACCCCTATTCTTTATATTCTTCCTCACTCCAAGGAGGTGTCATCACCTGTCCAGTTATTCATACCCACTATTACAAGTCAATATGCACAATTTCAGTTTTCATTACTCCAGTGAAGGGGCACAGTTTTGTTTAATCAAACGAAGGGAGTCCAAGGTAAAGCTACTTGTCAGTCACACTTCAGTGTGTATTTGTTTTATTGCCGGGGCGGGGCAGGGGGGAGTTACATGCTGATCACTTAAGAAGAAGAAGTTTGGAATTGATGGGAAGTGTAGGAGGGGGCAAGAGGGTAAGAAGTTATTACTTTAACACTTTGTGGTAGGGTAGACACAAGGAAAGCATTAGAGAGAAGGGCTTTAGATAACCAGTAGAGGCAGCTTAAAGGCATTATGCTCATGGGATTGACTGAAAGTAGTGTATCAAGTGCTGGGAAAGAGACAAGAGAAAGGGAGGTGGGATAGTATGAAAAGCTAATCTCAACAACTTCATCATTAATTCCATGCCAGTGAAGGTGAGAGCCACCAACTACCACTCCTGTTTTGATTAAGAGCTACCCCTTCATTCTTTTCTCTCCCTAATCACTTTTTCTCCTCTCCTCCCCTTCATTAAACAATTCTGATTGGGCGAAAAAGCCACTCTGGGATAACAACCGAGGAGTTTGCACACCAATCCCAACTTTGCCCAAAATTTCACCTTCTGACAACACAAGGGCAACCCCTCCTTCATTTTAATGATTAAATCTCCACCCCAAAGAGAACACGAGTCACATGCAACATACATGACACCCCACTGCACATGCAAGCTCATCCCCACTTGAATATGGGTAGAAATAACTCAGCCCCAGTTAAATATGTATAAGTTCCCACAGCTAGATTCTTAAAAGTTGTAATCTCCACCCATGCAGGGAGCTTGGTATGGGTTGTGAGAAGAGGCTCATTTCTGGCTTGCAAAACCCAAAATTAAAAATCCTTTTTGTTAAATTCACCCTCCCCACCCATCTTTGTGTTTCCTTTGGTACCCACAATAGACAAGGATCCTACAGGTGTTTACCTAGTAAAGGTGGAGTGAGGATGTTACTGAAAAGTCCCTTTCCTCACCTCCTATCCATAGAGAAAGGAGGCAAGAGTAACAACAGACTAGGAGAAACCAGATATAAGGATGTGGAGATTCTTCAGAGGTGCATTTAATGTGTGTGTGTGGGTGTGGGTGTGTGGAAAACTTTAATTCACAAATAAACTCTATGAAGTTCCTAGCATAATCTGTTGTAGGGCCTTAAAAACTAACACCACCTTAGGTGACATTACAAGTGGTGCCATTATGGGCCCACAAGGGCGTATTAATGTGGCAGCCTACCACAGCGCCAGGAGGAAGTAGG
Organism: Cynocephalus volans; assembly: GCF_027409185.1. Taxonomy (NCBI): domain Eukaryota; kingdom Metazoa; phylum Chordata; class Mammalia; order Dermoptera; family Cynocephalidae; genus Cynocephalus; species Cynocephalus volans. The sequence goes on along the minus strand of NC_084468.1, from coordinate 69,017,125 downwards.
GTGGGGGTGTCTGCAGGAACCTTGCCTTAGCCCTTATTGGCCAAATACGTGCTTCTGTGCTCGTGAACACTGCGTGATTGCAATAGCTAGGCATTGAGACAGGATGCATGCTCTCCTAACCTTTAAGCTGATTGGAAGATGTAAAAACCTCCCTTCCCCATTTGCCTTTAAAAGCAAGTGCTTGTGGGATAATAAACGGAACTGCTCGACAGAACCCCTGCCGCGTCTGAGTGTCCTTTTAACAGGGCTGGTTGGGGCCGGTGGTGTGCTCACCTCTCTTCATGGCTCTCTTCCGCTGTATCCTTCCAAAGGGGACAGGAGGGAAAGAGGAATCCGGGCCATTCGCTTGCCCACCAAAAGGAACGAGGCTAGGGCTGTATGGGTCGGCCAGTGGCATACCTGACAGAGTGGTGCCCTGTGTGAGAAGTTTTTTAAAACTCGTGGGTGAAAGGCGAGCAAGTGAGGCCCCCAGCTGCTCCGTCCTGAAAGAAGGTCGACGAAGGGTGATCAACTAGCGGAGTGGCCCCCGTAACTGCGGTAGTCACCGTGAAGCAATCCGCCTGTGTGTCAGGGTGAGTACCATAACAGGGGGAAGTCCCTGCACTTCTCTGCCCTGTTGCTTCCTTTGTCCCTTCCTCACGGGGCAACATGGGAGGCGTGTATGGAAAGAGTGACGAGACAGCCTGCAAGGCTCTAAAGTACATGTTAAAAAGCAGAGGCCTAGAAATATCTGACTCCATGGCCACCAATGCCTGGCATCATGTGTAAAGAGCTGAAAAAGGCTGTCACAGAGGATGGGCCCAATTCCCCATGGGCAGAAACCATTCTCCAGGGCTTAGCGCACCACCCCCAATGCAGAAAAGGATTACATTGGAAAAAGGACCGTAGGTCCAAATTTGACAAAGCCCGCAGTGGAAATAGGCTTGGCAGTTATTGGAGCGGGTACCAGGACTGCCGGAATAGCCTTGGCACATCAACAGGTAGCTTCCCTTAGGGAGGCAGTGGACATAGATCTTGGCCACTTGGCGGTGTCTGTATCACATTTAAAAAAAATTGCTAACATCACTTTCTGAAGTTGTTTTACAGAATCGACGTGGACTAGTACAGCAAGGGGGATTATGCGCTGCCCTCAAAGAAGAGTGCTGCTTCTAGGCCGACCACTCTGGAGTGGTCAAAGATTCCCTAGCTAAGCTTAGAGAAGGATTAGAAAAGCAAAAAAAGAGCGAGAAGCCAATAGTAATTCATTCCAAAGCTGGCTTTCAAGTTCCCCATGGCTCGCCACCCTGCTGTCCTCCCTGGCGGGCCCCCTAGCCATTTTCCTTGTCTTAATCATCTTGGGGCCTTATGCCATTTGCCAGGTTGTGTCCCTTATAAGGCGCAACACCACTTATCTCGTAATGCTCACCCAGGTGGTAGAGGAGGTGGCCCATAAAAGCCCTGACAGCCCTTGGGTCAATATGGCCCTTCAAGAAATCAACGCCAATCTCTAAGGCTCTGCCTGCCCCCGCTTGGCTGGATAGTCAATGATGGGTAAGATTTCCAGAGGGAAACAGCCTAAGACAGGCACAGCCACCAGAGGGAATGGAGGCGAGGCTGGGAAGGTTAGCCGCCTCCAGCTGCCTTATTAAAACAAAAAGGGGGAATTGTCAGGCCTTAAAAACTAATGCCACCTTAAGTGACATTACAAGTGGCGCCATTATGGGCCCACAAGGGCGTATTAATGTGGCAGCCTAAGACGGCGCCAGGAGGAAGTAGGGTGGGGGTGTCTGCGGGAACATTGCCTTAGCCCTAATTGGCCAAATACATGCTTCTGCGCTCGTGAACACTGCATGGTTGCAATAGCTAGGCATTGAGACAGGATGCATGCTCTCATAACCTTTAAGCTGATTGGAGGATGTAAAAACCTCCCTTCCCTATTTGCCTTTAAAAGCAAGTGCTTGTGTGATAATAAACGGAACTGCTCGACAGAACCCCCGCTGCGTCTGAGTGTCCTTTAAACCGGGCTGGTTGGGGCCAGCGGCTGTGCTCACCTCTCTTCATGGCTCTCTTCCCCTGTCTCCTTCCAAAGGGGACTGGAGGGAAAGAGGAATCCAGGCCATTTGCTCACCCACCAAAAGGAACGAGGCTAGGGCTGTTCAGGTTGGCTGGCGGCGGACCCGACAATCTGTGTCACACATGAGGAAACTGAGGCACAGAGAGGGTAAATAAATTATCCAAAGTCAAAGTCACACAGTCAGCAAGTAGATGAGCTGGGATTTGAATGGGCAGAGTCTGGCCTTGGCATCTGGGCTCTTGATGGTTATGATAGCCTATATGTGTGACTATTGGGGCTGGTGGTAGGGCCAGTGGGAAAGGTAGGGGCCGGCAGATATTTACCACCTGTTAGTATTTAAGTCTTCAATTTTCAAATTTGTACTTTGTAAACTATAACTTCAAATGCTCCCTGACTGAATCTAATAAAATTTCAATTACGTTATTTTACTTTACTTAAGCATTCAACTTTTAAAATTAAGACATCCGGTACAAACCAACCAATATTACATTTTAGTTTCACAAGCTAGATTTTGACAAAGATTTAAATATTAGAAATGTGTTAGATTGTGAACTTGGCCTTCCTTCTGTGCTTTCTACATCATGTCTTTTGCCATTACAGTAGTTCTAGACAGCTAGATATCTGTGATTGTATTTACTTTAGAAAATCTGTTCTTGTGCAACAACTCTGAAGTTATATGTTACTGTTTCATAGTATCTGGTTCCTGTCTACAATTTTTCAGTCTTCCAAGATACATTTATAAGAAACATAATGAGATAAATTGGATTTTTACAAAGGTATTTTTATTAATGTACATTCTCACTGAAGTAGCCAAACGTGACTACATCTAAAAATTGCATGGATTACAAAATATTTCAAATTTCCTACTTATAAATAATGTAATAAATATAGAAAACAGGTACCAAAGGGCAAGGATCCTGAAACATTTTTACACTAATTACTCCAAAGTAGAGATCAAATTTTTTTCTTGAATTCTGTATAAAGAGTTTATTACTAAATTATCAAATAATATAATTAAATTAGTGAGCATTTGAGTGGTTGCTAAGTACCAGGCATTATTCTAAGTATAATAATTCAGTTAATCCTTATAACAACTCTATCAGGTAGTTATTATTATCCCCATGTTTCAGATGAGAATACAGAGGCAATGAGAATTTCATCAATTTACTTAAGGCCCCACCGCTGCTAAATTGTAGAGCTGGGATTTCTACCCAGGCTGTGTGACTTCCTGAGCTTCACATGTGACTCCTTTCCTATACTGCCTCACCACTAAATGGCTCTAGTTGTCCTATTAGAAAAATGACACCTATTATGTAGTGTATTTGCCAGAAGCCCTGAAGCCCATATCCTCAGTTGGGTCCAAAATATAAATCCTTATACTAAGTACAACCACTTAGAGCTGTTTTCCACATGTGCTTTACAAGTATGTTTCTCCACGAGTTATTCTGTAAAGGTTGGGTGCACTTTTTCTTTTGCAGGATACTCTTCCAAGCATAGCATATTTTGTCACCTTGTACTTTCTTCAACCTAGGGAGTGTCTAGGTAATCAATCAGGTAGATGACTGATGGGAAAAGATGTGACTGTTTCTTTATACATATACATACATACATATATATGTATATATACACATATATATACATAAAGTGTGGATACATAAATAACACTCCAAAAGTACTAGAGCACATATTGTGTAAAATGTGTGCCTGCCATCACTACCAAGGTAAAATAAATAGAATTGACATTTTATTGTTTCCCTCCTCTAAGGTTGTACTTCACGTTCATTTTTATCTGATTTCACACAAATGAAACTTGAAAGTTGGAGTCATGCAACTTGATTTGAGTTATCCCAGTCTGTGAAAACACTTAAGAGGGGGACCAATTCTTCTCAAAGAAAAAAAAATATATATATCTTATAAAAATTGATCAATAATTTCCAAAACTCAAGAATTTTAAAAAATCTATTTCCAGGTCTCTCTAAATCTCTTAGCATTTCATATGAAATCTTAGACTTAGTGTGGTGATTTATACAATGATTATGAGAAATTAGTGTTAAGGCAATTCCTGAGTTAATAGAACTTTAAAGAGAAGAGGACCTGTCATTTTATGCTTGGTTTGACTACAGTTATTGGACATATCATTAAAAGATATAAAGACTCTCTTTGGTCAACCTTTAAGTCATGTGATAGGCCTGGGGTCAGCAGCTTCAAGAAATGCCACAACATGGTTCATTTGAAGATTCTGGTCTTTAATAAAATCCTAGGTCTTTAATAACATTAGTAAATACCCTAAGTGCTGTTTACTGCAAACTTCATTATCACATCCATGGCCATCACCTTCATTGTTCATAAATATTAACTTATAATAGGCATTAAAATATCAGCCACATCCACTTCAGCAGAAAAATATGAAAAAGAAGTTTTGAATACTTTAATATTTTAGTTATGTTAAATCATTATTTTACTTCTTAACAGGGAAAGATTAGCTAAATTAAGATAGGTATCTGTACCCCATAAATATGCACAATCAATATGTGTCAATTAAAAATAAAGAAAAAGCAAATTTAAAAATAGATATGTAGTCATTTTCTATATTCCAGAAAATTTCATATACAAATCAGCATTGAATATAGCTGTGTTACACTCAAAAAGTCAGATGCTGCATGCATCTCCTGTACTTCATGTTAATAGTAGCAATCACCAACATCTCTGTAATGCTTCCCATGCGTGTTCATTCTCATCTTTTCATATTCACTAACTCAGTTCATCTTTACAATTACTCCATGAGGTAGGTAGGTACTTTTAGTATAGTTACAGAGAGGCACAAAAAGGTTTAGTGGATTGCCCAAGGTTACAGATAAGTGAAAGCACTGGGATATGAACCCTGATGATACAACTTAAGCATCCATGTTCTTAATCACCACATTATATCGCTTCTCCAAAAAATAAGAACATTAAAAACTAGGTTGTTACTAATAAAAATTCCTATAAGAGTTGAATAAGTTTCTTCTTAGGGAAATACAAAATTCATCCTCACTAGCTAGCTGAAGACGAGCCTGAGGATGGAAAATTATCAGTTATTCATCAGAATTCTTGAATGCTCATTTTTCTAAGGCAACACAAAGCAGGTCAGGAGGCCAGCAGCCAGTGATCCAACTAATGCAAAGTTCTGTATCTGACACTGCACATGCTATGATGGATAAGTAGCTGGAGCACTGTTCACTTCACAAGCCTCAATTAATGCAGCTCTTGTTTCCACACGTTTATTATCAAATCATACGTGCAATATCTTGCATAACATTCCTATTTAGAAAAGGTATATATTGATGTGATTTTAACATCCCAAGGATTCTTTTTTCTTTCTTTTTCATTAGTGTTTTTACTGTTCAGTTTTGAGTGTTCTTTATACATTCTGTAGACTCTAGCTTTTGTTGAATATGTGGTTTGCATTTTCCCCCAGTTGGTAGCTCTTTTCATCCTCTTCACATAGAAAAGTTTATTTTGATGAAGTACAATTTATCCAGTTTCCTTTTTATACTCATAAATCATGCTCTGTTGTGTCATATCTAAGAACTTTTGACTAGCCCTAGATCCTAAAAATGTTCTCCAATTGTTTTTCTAAAAGTGTTATATTTTTACATTTTACATTTAATTCTATGATTCATTTCTAATTTATTTTTGTGTAAGGTTAAAGTTGAGGTTGGGGGGGCTAGGTTTTTTGGCTTATGGACTGCCAATTGCTCTGGCACCATTTGTTGAAATGGCTATCCTTCCAACCACTGAATTGTTTTTGCACTTCCATCAAAAATCAGTTTAGCATATTTGTGTTGGTCTGTTTCTGGGTTCTCTATTCTATTGCACTGATCGATGCATCCCTCTATCAATACACTGTCAAAACACTGTCTTCATTAGTATATCTATTTTGTGAATCTTAATATTGTGGAGAGTAATGCTTCCCACTTTTTCTTTGCCAAGATTTTTGTAGCAATTCTAGGGCTTGTGCCTTACATACAAATTTTAGAATTGGCTTTTCTATATCTACAAAAAACCTTAATATTATCTTGATGAAAATTTCATTAAACAGATTCTACAGATCATTCAGAAAAAATAGACATCTTCATTATGTTGAGCTTCTAATCCACAAACACAGTGGTGCCTTTACATTTAATTAGATCTTCTTTGATTTCTTTCATTACAATTTTTAAAAATTTTCCAGTATATAGATTATTAGCATGCTTTGTTAGGTGTATACCTGAATATTTTCTTGTTTCTTTTGGGGTAATAATAAGTGGTATTGCACTTAAATTTCTATTTTCAAATACCTAATGTTAGAATATAGAAATGCAATTATTTCTGTGTGTGGCAGTGTATCCTGCAAACTTGCTGAACTCACTTATTAGTTTGAGAAGTTTTTTGGTAGATTTCTTGAGGTTTTCTATGTAGATTGTCATGTCATATGTAGATACAGATGGTTCTATATCTTCCTATCCAATCAGAATTACTTTTATTTCTTTTGATTGCCTTTTTGCAGTGACTAGAACTTGTAGAATGATGTTAAATTAGTAATAAAAGTGGATATCCCTGCCTAGGAGAAAAGCATTGTTTCCCCTAGTAAGTATGATACTAGCTGCAGTTATTTTGTACATGTTCTCTATCAAGTTAAGATGATTCTCCTCTATTCCTAACTTACTGAGGATTTTTATAATGGGTGTTGAATTTTGTTGAACGCTTTTTCTGTGTCAATTGATATGATCATACGGTTTTTCTTCCTCATCTTGTTGATATGGTAGACTATACTGAAAGATTTTGAATATTGAACAAGCCTTACATAACTGGAATAAATCCTACTTGATCATGGTGTATATATTTTTTTATACATTGTTAAATTCAGTTTGCCAAAATTTTGTGAAGGAATTTCATACCCAAAGTAATGAGAAAGATTAGTCTGTAGCCTTCTCTATTTGTACTATCTTTGTCTGATTTTGGTGTCAGGGTAACACTGGCCTCATAGAGTAAGTTGGGGAGCATTCCCATCTCATTTATTTCCTGAAAGAGAGTGTGTAAAATTAGTGTTGTCTATTTCTTCTTTCATCTCTACCAGTATTTGTTTCTTGCATTTCATGGCTATCTTATTTAGTGCATACACATGTAGGATGAATACGTCTTCCTAATAGATTGATCCTTTTATTACAAAGTTCCTCTTTGCTTTTAGCAATTTTCCTGCCCTGGTGTCTACTTAATCAGATATTAATACAGTCACTCTTTTTAAATTGTTTTCATGTATACCTTATTCCACTCTTTAACTTTCAACCTACCTACTTCGTTAAATTTGGAGTTAAGTTTCTTTCGAAGAGCGTATCATTGGGTTATGGTTATTTACCCACTCTGCCAATCTCTGTTTTTTGATTGGTATATTTTGATTGGTATCCCTGAGGTGATTACTAATATTTTGGAACTTACTTCTGCCTTTTTAAAAATTTTTGTATGTTTCCTCTGTATCTCATTCTTCCTGTTTCCCTTTGTTTGCTTTCTATGGCTTACTTGAACATTTTTTAAAATTCCATCTTGATTTATAGTGTTTTTGAGTGTAGCTCTTTGTATAGTATTTATAATATTGCTCTGAGTATCGCGATATACATATGTAGCTTGTAATAATCTACTGGTATCAACATTTTTAGCACTCCTAGTTAAGTATGGAAATCTCACTCCCACTTAAAAGCAAAGAAGGCAAAGGGACTTAAGTGTCACTGTCTTGTGTATCAGATACTGTTATAATTTTGTTGTAGTTATCAAAATATGATTTATAAAACTCATTAGGAAAAGGATAGTACTTTATATATATTTATATTTCTAATCTTTCTATTATTTCTTCTTGTTTCCTGAGTCTCCAAGATTTTTTTTATTGTATCATATCTTTTCTGGATACTCTCTAAGGCTCCTCTCATCTCTAATACTCGGTGAATTCAAAACCTTTCCAAAGAAAGTGATTAAAAATCAAGCATTTAGAGAAATAAGGGCATAAAGAAAAACCATGATTTGTAATAATGAATATGCTAATAAAAAATAAAATAAAGTGTGAGGACAGGGATAGTCCAGAGCTGAGGCTCTGCCTAGAAAGACCAGACTAGGAAACTAGAGTAAAGTACCTATCTATGAAACAAGAGTAATGAAGCAAAACTTATCCTTTCCACAGTTACATCTTGCACAATACTAAATTGAAAGAAATTTACTACCTAAATACATCACCCCAAAATCTTTCATTCATACATTATGGGACACCTACAATATATCAATAATTGTGTAGGGTGGTTGTCTTACTCTGGGCTGCTGCAACAAAATGCTATAAACTGGGTAGCTTATAAACAACATAAATTTATTTCTCACAGTTCTGGAGGCTGGAAAATCAAAGATCAAGGCACCGGTAGATTCTGTGTTTGATAAGGACCTACTTTCTGGTTCATAGATGCTGTCTTTTCACTGTAGCCTCACATGGTGGAAAGGCCAAGGGTCTTTCTGGAGGCTCTTTTATAAGGACACTAGTCCCATTCATGGGGGCTCTCACCTCATGGCTTTCCAAAGGCCTAACCTCCTTTGGGGTTAAGATTTCAACATACGAATTTGGGGGGTAGGGGGAGACCATAGCAGTGGTGGAGATACAGAAACGAGTAAGATACGGTCTTTGTGCTAATTCATGATTGGCTTACACAGGAGTACCTAGAAGGAAAGCCTGGGACAGGGATTCAGGTACTTACATACTGTTGAGGGAATGATCAAAGGGGAAAAGCAGTGAGAGGAGCAGGACAGGTCAGAGGATGAAGCAAGACAAGAATGTGGGTTCAATTATAGTCTATTTCAATCTGATCTCAAGGGAGACCATGAGGTGCTCTGGAACATTAATGGCACCACAGAATGGTCCCATCCTAAGGCAAAGGATCAGCAGTTGGTATCTCTGTAACAGCACAATTCTCTGGAGAAGACCATCTGAAAGCCATGAGCAGCTAGCACTCATAGCAACTAGGAGATAGGTGAACTGGCTGATAAAAGAGATCAGGATGGGTGCCAACAGCATCCATTACAACTGTCTGATAAAGAGGGTAGGCTATAGTTAACTTGTGGCATAATTTGCTGTCATACATCAGACAGGTATAAAAAAAAGTATAAGAACAAAAAGGAGAAAAGAACAAATTCTATCTGCAGAAGCCATAGAAGGCTTTCCACATAATTTTGGGGATTCAGTGCAAAATGAAAATGTGAGGCACTTTGCTCAAAGTTATTAAGCATTTCAAAATGGTAACAGAGCATTAAAGCAAGCATGGGGCCCTTCCAAGGGTAGGTCTTTGCAATTGCAACAGGCAGCTCCCCTGTGAAGCCAACTCACTCTGATGGTGAGGAACCTGTGAGCAATGATGAACCAACAGGACTTTGAAGGAGATGAATTATAAGCCCCAATCTGTATGTTAAATAGAAATTTCTGGCAGCAGGGCAGAGGATGGTCTGTGAATCAGTTCTGTGGTAAATCTATGGTGTTTTCTAGGCAATTGAGATGTCTCATCACTCATCTCAATGAAGCAAAATGTTCTGTCCTCTAAACGTATGGCCATTTCCTTTTGCTGATTAGTTAAGAAGATCTGTATATGTCTATTCTATATAGTTATACTATATATGAGAAATAATTATACTCAGATATTCCTAATGAATAATGGTCTTTATGATCTGATAAATTCTGTTGCTAGTTACTATGTTTCAGAAATAAGCAACTTTATAAGAGCACAATACAGAGTTTCAATATTCACACTCAGAGGTCAAGATTTGACCTAAGTAAGGAAAATTACTATGAGTACACATGACAATATATTCTTGACTATATGCCACATTCGCATGAGGATAAAAAACGATTTTGGTATTTATGTGGCTTTCACTTTAGGACCACTTCATATAAAAACAAATACATCTTAAAAGTTTGTTTCCTTTGTATGTAGAAAACATACATGTCAATAAAAACATTTAATTCCACCCTTGCACTCAAGCTTGTTCTAAAATACTTCCAAATAAATTAGAGATTTGACAATATAATTTTACCATGCTATACACTAATAAGATGCAAAGTGCCATGCTATTACTTTTTATAAGGTGTTTAAAACTAAAATCAAATAATTTTACATATTTGGAGTGTATGTTCAAATTCTGTATTTAATTTATACCAGCCATACTTAGGTGTTTTTGCCCAACAACACTATATTCTGTGGTTTAAACATCTCATTCCCTCATCCTCTTCATTAGTCACCAAAATCAGCATGGAAACATTTTTGGCCAGGAAGTTATCTTTTAGATTCAGGAAAGGCTAAATTTCTAGAGCTACACTTCAGCTCTGGAAGTCTGTGGTTCTGAATCTAAAAAGTGCTCTCAGCCATGTCCCATATTGCTCTGTTGGCAGCCTGTCATTGGCCCATTCTGGTGTCTGGAGAGCTGTGTTCCAGATCAAACCTATAAACATTGAGGGGAGGAGGCAATGAGCTTGGAAATTACTCAGTGTTGGGTCTGGAAGCCTGAAAATCTGTGCGCATGCATTTTGTCTTGTCACAACCGATGAAAACTTATGTACTCATGGTGATTTTGTACATATGATAGAGAGTATCTGGATTCTCCTCTTGTATACATCTCAAATGTCCCCAAAGTCAGAGCAGTTTCATTTCTAGAGTCCCTGTAGAAATTACTTTTGCTAAGGAGAGCCTCACAAAGTGCTACCATATGCCAACCGAATGGCCCCTGGAATGTAGGTAAATAAGCAATTATTAGCTCTCATGTGTTCATGGCTATCTGTTGAGTCAAGGACACAAGTAAGCTAAAATTTTCAATATATTGAGAAAAGAGTTCTACTTGCAAATTCAGTTGTGCAAGAAAACTTTTTATTTTACTGTAACTATTTAACTTCTAAAGTCAAACTTTAACTATTTTTGCTCAGGATCAAGTCTAAGTGCCTCCAAGGTCTAAGTGCCAAGGCTCTTATATAATGTTGAAGCATAGGGTTAGGGGTATTCCCTAGTGTCATCTGGCCTTGCTTGCACCCTCTGAATCATCTGTTCTTGTTCGTGGAAATCAATCTGCTGAGGTTATAGTTCTGTCAAACCTAATTCTCATCTATAGGGTCCTGGTCCAGTAACTGTTTTGATGACCCTCCTGGGTGCCTGAGAATTTATTCAGTCACTGGAACATGCTGGACAATGGAGAAGTCTATGAGCCGGCCTCAGGACAGTCTGCTTAGAGATGTTATGTAGCTATTTCTGCTATAGATCCTGGGCCCTTCCATGTGGTAAGCTCTAGATATTTTCTACTCTGGGTCTTAAAATCCTGTCTGGGGTTTCTGTTGCTTCTTACCTGGGATGCAACTGGTCCGAGTGCTTGGCTCCTGCCTCACGGATCTCCAGACTGAGTCAAGACTCCATCAGTTCCTCCCCATCCCCACCACTATGCCCTCCCAAAGCAAATCATCTCTTGTTTTTCCTTTTTCCTCAGAATTCTCCTGAGTCCTCCCTTCTCTGGTGTAATGAACAAAGACTGTCCTAGTTTATTAAATAGCAGATAGGCCAATGACTGCAAAGAAATCTTGGAAAGAAAAGAAGACTATACTTTAAAATAATATCCACTACAAATTATTTCATATAAGTTTGTGGACAGTTCTATCAACATATGAACACACTTATGCACATTTTTAATAAAAATATTGTACACCCTGAAATTACTCCTCAAGTTGATATAACACATACATTAATGATTCTTAAGACAATTACTTTTATGTCAATTTTTTCATGTGTATTGTATGCTTAGAATAAAAGTATGAAATGACATTTCTTATACCAAACATTATCAAGAAATGATAGCTCTATTTGTACACATTGTTTCAAATAGCCAAAGTGACGGTAAACATTGAAACAGCAAGTTTATTTTAATAGTTTTATGAAAGTTTTCCTTACATTATAAACTTTTATTCCTTCTTAAGTAAATGAAATTAGACATATTTTTGTGTCGCTATAATAGAATACCTGAAATTGGGTAATTTATAAAGAACAGAGGTTTATTTGGCTCATGATTCTGGGACGGCTGCATCTGGTGCAGGCCTCAAGATGCTTCTACTCATGGCTGAAAGCAGCAGGCAGCAGGCAAGTGCAAGATCATATGGCAAGAGGAAGCAAGAGAAAGAGAGGAAAGAGAGGGGAGGTGCCAGGTTCCTTTGAAAAATGACCAACTCTCGTGGGAACTAATAGAGGTTGAACTCATTCACTAGCCACCGCCACCCCCCACCCCTGGAGGGTATTAATCCATTCATGAGGGATCCACTGCCTGTGACCCAAACAGCTCTCAGCACTGACACATTGGGGATCAGATTTTGACCTGAGCTTTGGGAGGACAACATACCCACACTCTATCAGAGACCTTCTAAAATGTTTCCCAAATACTCATGTGGTTTCATTGGTCTTAAAATCTTGATAATTTATTAAAAGTGTAATCTCTGAATGATACATTTAGTGCTGACAAAGCATGGCTGACATCCCTATTTTAGAACATCTATATTTCAATAGATTTATGCAACGTGTGAGGGTCTATTAGAAGACATTATGAGACTTCAAAATGTCCAAAAGTGTGAAACAACTGAACTGTGTAAAAATGATATACTGTTGCATATAGTTTCAGAAAAAAAATGAAATTTAATTCTTACTTTTTTAAAAACTTCTTAGCCATAAATATAGTCAGAATTTGGTTTTCATCATTACACCTAACTTCAACATTAAGTCAGACGGCATTTGAGGATATGTATTATAATAAGTTCGATTCATCTAAAGCAACTTACTTTACCCCTTTCCTCCAAAGAGAAGATATGAAAATACAGATCATAACACCAATAAATGTTATTCAAGACATTGAACTTGGATTATATCTAGGATTTCAATCTGATAATGGGAAGTCAACACTTAATTCCCTGATATACAGAAATTATAGTTTGAAAACTTGTCAAACAGTAATGAGAATATTACTATAAACATTGAGTAATTAATTGATAATAAGTTGTCAAGATTGCTAGCAATATATATTTTTTAATTTAATTCAAAGGGACCTAGCATACTGCTATGAAAAAGAGGGGTCATAAACTACTCATTTAAGAAGAAATTTGAAAACAGACAAATCTTACATCACAATACAGATAATCCTCAAGAAAATATTGGATAGATGACAAGTATTTTTTCTGTGATTCTCGTAGAATCCCAATAGGGAATATATATTTTATTCATTTATTCAATAAATATTAATTTGAATACCTATTATGATGAACGTACTGAAAGTGCAGTGGTAGAAACTTGGTCTTTGCCCTCCAAGAAGACACATATAAGAACAGGCAGATGATGAGACAGAAAAATATGGATCAATATAGAATGCAAGGAATGCAGCTCAGAAGTGCAGCTAATTCATTCATTGCAAGGGCAGGAGAGAAGAGGAAGCCTTCTTGAAGGAGATAAAGTATGAAGTAAGACTTGAATAAATAAAATTAACAGGATAAAGATGGAGAACATTTCAACATTGTTTCACTTATTCATTTAGTACATATTACTATAACCCAGGCAGTGTTCCAGGCACTTGAAAATCAATAGGGAAAAATATTAGACTAAAAGTACTGTCTTTAAGGAGCTTCTATTCCAGTGTAAAGATAGACCATGAGCACATAAGCAAGTAAATATATGTTAAGTCATAAGGTAATAACTATTCTACAGAGTACTGCAGAAGGGGCAGATGGTCATTAGCCTTGCTGGGAAAGTGGTATCAGAGCAAAGATGCAAAGCAGATAAGAGTAAAATCCATGAGGAAGGGTATGATCCAGAGGAAAAGTATTTCAGGCAACAGGATCAGGAAGACCAAAGACCGTGAGGTGGGAGCTTGCCTGGCCAGTTCAAGGTCGGTGTGGCTACAGTGAAGTGATTGGGAGACTGGTAAAAGGTAAGTCAGAAAGTTGATGAGAAGCCAGTTTGGGTAAGGCTTTATAAGACACTGTGAGTACTTTTGCTTTAACAGCCAAACTTAGACAGCTAAGTTATTTTATTGCAGGTATCTGAAAAGGTTAAAGAAGGGGTTGGATCCATTTTAATTAGTTTTATTTCACTGTTAAGGTATTTTAAACATAATATATAGAACTTGATTTCAACTAAATTCACAGCAGTCCATAGGAGTTAGAGAGGTTGTGAAACTAGACACTGAATGCAAGCACCACTCTGAGAAACTGGCTTGCTCCTAGCAGAAAGCTTCCTCCCATTTTGGGCCCCACCTGTGTGCATGCCTAATATCTTATCTCATTTTCACCTGGAACACTGTGCAAAAACCCACATCCAGCTAATGAGGGACCCAGCCAATGCTGACCAATGGCCTAAATGCAGGTGGGTTTTTAATGGACCTATGGATCAATGCTGCCCCTACAGAGGTGTATTAGTCCATTTTTGTTGCTTATAACGAAATACCCAGAACTGGGTAATTTATAAGTAAAATTTATTGCTTACAGTTTCTAAGTCTGGGAAATCCAAAGTCTAGGGAACACATCTGGTGAAGGCCTTCCTTGGTGATGGCTTCAGTGACACAGGATATCACACTGCGAGATGGCGGAAGCAGAGACTCTCACATGCTGTCCTTTTAGAGCCCTCAGAACCACAACCATAACTGCCATTATACCGTCAAATACATTAATCCATTCACTATGGTATGGTCCTCACAATATATTCACCTCTTCAAAGCTCCATCTTTCAATTATCATAATAGTATTTCCCCTCCCTCCAGTTACAGTGGAGATTAAGCTTTAATAACTTTGAGGGGCCATTCAATTCACTGCATTCTGGACCCCAAAAGTTTTTGTCCTTTTCACAGATAAAAACATTCATTCCATTCCCAAAGTCTTAACTTACTTCAACTCAAAAGGTTCAAAGCCCAAAGTCTCATCTGTTAAATCAAGAAAAGCTATCTACTGCCAAGATACAATGGTGGGACAAGCATAGGATAAATATTCCCATTCAAAAAGGGAGAAATGAGCCAAAAGAAAAGTGTAACAGGTCCCAAACAAGTCCAAAACCCAGCAGGGCAGGCATCAAATCTCAAAGCTGGTGAATCATGTACCTTGACTCCATGCTTCATGTATTCTGCACACTGGTGTGGGAATTGAGTCCCCAAGTCATTGGGCAGCTCCGCTCCTATTGACTTTTCTGGTCTCAGGTGATGCTTTAGCTCTCACAGGCTGATATTGCATGCTGGTAACTCCACAGGTCTGGGGTCTCCATGATGGTCCTGCTCTCACAGTTCTACTAGGCATGGTGCTGATGGGGTTTCTCTGCTGCAACTCCTACCCCATTTTTCTGCTCAGCATTGCTCTAATGAAGGTTGTTTGTGGCAACTCCATACCTGTGACAGATCTCTTCCTAGGCCCCCAGACTTTTCCATACATCTTTTGAAATGGAGGTGGAGGCTCCCAAGCCTTCATAGCTCTAGCATTCTGCAAGACTGCAGACTTAGTACTGCATGAACGCCACCAAGGCTTCCAGCTTGTATTTTCCAAAGCTGTGGGTCCAGACACACATGCGGCCAATGTAGGCACAGCTGGAGCAGCCAAAGCAGCCAGGGTGCTGGTGCTAGAAGCAGCTTCCCAAGGTGGCCCTGGGCAGTGAGCCCATGTAAGGTGCTTCAGGTCTGTTGCCCAAGACCTTTCTGTGTCCATAGGCCTCTGAGCCTATAAAGGAAGAGGCAGCCTTAAAGATCTCTGAAATGCCTTCAAGGTCTTTTTCCCCTCTCTTGACAATCCCTTTCTTCTGTACTCATCTCCTTAGCAAATGGTCGCTAGGCTGCACCCTGCTTTCATGGCCAGGCTGAAAATGTTACAGTTTTTTCCCTCTGCTTTCTTTTGAATTATAAATTCTGGCTTTACCTCAGGCCTTTTCTGCCATAGCTCAACATAGGCTCTTCCAAGTAGCTATGCAACTTCCTTCATGCTTTGCTGCTTAGAAACTTCTTCTGCCAAATAACCCTGGGTCAGCACCTTGAAGTTCTCATTCCATAAAACTTTTGGGCATGAACAGAACATAGTCAAGTTCCTTGCCAGTTCATAGCAAAGGTGATCTTTGTCCCCATTTCTAATAAACTCTTTATTTCTATCTGAGATCTCCTTAGAATGATCTTTACAGTCCATATTTCCATAAGCATTCTGGCCAACACCATTTAACGAGTCTCTAAATCACCCCAAACCTTCCTGATTTTCTTGTTTTTTAAACTCCCAAAAGCAGCTAGGCTTTTTCTACCCTGCTCTTTCAAATTCTTCCAGCCTCTCCTCAACACTGAGTTCCAAAGTTGCTTCCACATTTTAAAATATGTTATAAGCAACACCCCAGTTCTCTGGTACCAATTTTCTGTATTAGTCCATTTCTTTTGCTTATAACAAATACCTGGAATGAGTGATTTGCATGTAAACAAAACTTGAGGTTTCTGAGGCTGGGAATTCCAAAATCCAGGGAACAAATCTGGTAAAGGCCTTCCTTGGTGGTAGCTTCAGTGACACAGGGTATCACATTGCGAGATGGAGGGAGCAGAGAAAGAGAGACTTCTCACATGCTGTCTTTTTAAAGCCCTCAGAACCATGCCCACAACCACCACTACAACATCAAAGAGATCAATCCATTCACTCTGGCATGTTCTTCACAATCTAATCACCTCTTCAAGGCCCCACCTTTCAACTGTAATAGGACTCACCCTCAATAGTTACAGTGAGAATTGAGCTTTAATGACTTTGGGAGGCCATTCAATTCCCTGCAAGAGGCTATAGAAACAGACTCACAAACAAAGCTACCGAAGCAGAGGCATTGGTCTGTAGGTATGCTTCTTGGCAGCCCAGACATGGTCAACCTTCAGGTGGGCTATGTTCACAAAGAGGCAGAGTGACTATTGCCTGGGACACTTGTCTGCAGAGAAGCATAAAATCCCTGGCAGAGTGAGAGGAGATACATTTTGTTTCCTTATTGCACTGTATCCTTACAGATCAATCAAATCAATCCCTTTCTCTAAGAAAAGAATGCTGAAGCTATAACTTTCATTTTTGGCAACCAAAGACAAGTCAAACTACAGCTCCTAAAGGTCCTAAAACACAGCATTAGAACTAAGACTTCTTCCCTCAACAGTCAAACCTGGACAGGAACTTCCCTATATCCTGATTTGTTGAACAAGGGCTGAAGGAGAAGCTCTGCTTTTTTGGAATTTGCATCTCAGAAGCAGAATTCAGACAACACAGCTAGAATTTGGTCCCTTCCTAGGCAGCCCTGAGAGTGGAAGCCAATGGCATTTGAGACCTCCTCTGGAAAACAAGGAGAGGCATTCAGTGCCTTTCTGGAGGGGAAGCCTCACACATTGCCCCCATTCCCACTAATTGCTTCTGGATTCTAAGCACCTAAATATTATGTAAGACCAAGGAAACAGAACTTAATAGTCACTAATATGATTAAGTTAAAACGTAGTGACTACTTCAAATAACATACGGGCTACAATTCTTCATCATGAAAATTACATTTAGAGTATTGCAGCAGAGAGCAAAACTGCTTTATAAGGAATGAAACTAAAAGTGCCTTTCCTACATTATTTGTAAATGCATAATTTTGATGTAGTAATATATGTATTAGAATAAAGACTAAAAAATTTGTTCAACATTTTGCCATATTTGCTGCTCCTATCCCTTTTCTTTCCTGCCCCCAACCCCTACTTTTTTTGGCTATTACTTTGAAGAAAATCTCTTAAATCATGTCATTTTTTTCCTTAAATATTTCTATAGATATCACAAAAAAGACATTTTGTTACATAATTACAGTTACCATACCTAACAAAATTCCATTAATCTCTTTTAATATCAAGTTCATATTCAAATTGTCTCCTAATTATCTTCAAAAATGTCTTTTTACAGTTGGTTTATTAAAGTTGGAATTATAACAAAGCCCATACAGTTATTTTTTAATTCTCTTTTAATCAAGCAAAAGCCCCTTCCCACTCACCCCCCACCGTTCCACCCATCCATGCCATTGACTTGGAGGAACTGGGTTGTTTGTCCTGAGAATACCCCACATTCCGAGTTTTTCTGATTGCTTCCTGTTTTATAGTTCAATTTATTCTCTTATTTCCTATATATCATGTACACTTTAGTTAGAACTCAAGGCTCTATTAGGGTCAGGTACAACTTCTTAGCAAGAATACTTCATAGGTGGTGCTGTGAAATACATGCAGCAGCATATGAGGAGACCCATAATGCCTATCTCTTTCCATTTTGTGATGCTAAGCCTTGGTGATGTCAGCCTGGTCCTCCATTATAAATTTCCTTATCAATCTCTTAATTGTTTTAGCATTCACTGATGCTAATGACATTCAATTATTCAATGAAACTGCACAATACAATTTGCTAATGCCTTCTATATTTTTTAGCTGGGATTTTTCTATAAAGAATGTTCTCTCATAACCTGGGGTCATTTCTACCCTGAAATACAGTTTGCACAGGAGACACAAGATAAGTGTTTCTTTTCCTCTATCACAGCTATCTAAAAATATATGAAATTAAAAAAAAAAAAAAAGCAGGAACACTTACAGTGACTACATTAGTAGATGCTGGAATTTGCCCTTATTTTTCTTCTTAAGTTTTTCTATACTAAAATTGCATTTGTAACAGAAAATTTAAAATAAAATTTGTTACATAAGTATATTTGACAGAGGAAGTAAAATTTTTTTACAAGAAAAAAATTTCAGCTTTTACCTCTGTACTTTCAACAATTTCTGCCATCAGCATTCACTTCATTTATATCCATTCAGATATATGTGCTAACCTTAACTAACATTTAAAAAATGTATTTATTAACAAAGTAATACATCTTATTGGATATCTTTAGTGGATATGATTTAGATGTTTTTAGTAATAGTCAATATTTTATATATGATCTCTTTAATTATTCATTGTATTGGGGGATTACAGTCACAGAGAAACTGAAATTAACAACATTTAGCAGACAAATTTTGTTAAAGAGGAAAGAATAGTCTCCTCAAAGGATGGATAAAATACAGCAATAGGTCATTAAGCACATTTCTTTTTCTTTGATTGAAGTTAATACAGAAATGTAAAGTCTCTATTTCTAAATTGCTGACCTCCAGGTTACACAAGTCCATTGGAAAAATAATCCTTAAGTATTTTTTATATCATCAGGAAAATGTTCTGAACAACTTCAAGAATATGCTTTCTTTCATTTATAACATAAAATAAAAATTATATGCTAATTTGAAAGCCAGAAAATATATTAAAAGTGCTCTCAATATAATATTGATTAATCAAGAATTATTCCATACTAACTTCCCATAAATACATTAAATGGGTATAATTGCCTCACTGTCTATTTCACTGACTCTTTAGGGGGAAAAAAGGAAAAGAATAAGGTAAACAAACACATACAAGTTGAAAGTGCTGTGGCTCAGAGAACTATACCCCAAAGTATGGTGCTTTGGCATAATGAGCATTTCTTTGATTAAAAGAAATGAGAAGGACTTAGAAAACTGCTTCAGAACCAAGGACTTCCTAATCTTCTCTTGTTTCTCCTACCATTCCAAGCACAGGGAGGTGCTCTCTCAAGAAGTTCTTTTATCTAAGTGAGGAAAACTTCTTCCAAAAAAATTTCAATGGTCTTAAGACTTCCTCCCTAGGAATCTCATCACATCAAATAACCAGCAAAGATTAACCATCAGAAACAAAAACAAAAACAAAAAACCCACTAAAGGTAACCACCATGCCCAGACAGACTTATCTATTCTACTGAGGAGGGAAGCTGAGAGATTACTTGAGAGACAGGAGACATTACCTGCATAATAACACAACCACCCCTCACCTTCCCACCTTGCCACTTGGTTCATAAGAGAATCATTTACAAACTACTGTCTGCTGTTTAGGCTCATTCATTCCTCTGACAATCATTTACTACCCTATCTCCCTCTCCCCTATGAAGAAGTTATTTAAATCTCAACCATGTGGACCTTCTTTGAGTCTTATATTTTATATGGCTCCTGTGCTTATGCACCTTAATAAATATGTGTAAAAAAAATATAACTTTAACATGCTTAATTTGCTTCTGTATTTAATACTTGCTAAAAACGAGAAAACAGAACTAATGTCATTTTAAGTAAGGCAGGCCCAGACACATTAAATTCCAGGAAGGGAGTAAAACACCACCCGGTTCCAGGAACTGACTGACCAGTTCCTTATCTAAAAGCCACCTGGAAGATAAACGATTGGGAAGTGCATTGTTCCTTATCAGGGTACCAGCTCACTAAAGCCCACCAATAAATCCAAAGATCACCTCTGATAACCTGTAAACAGTAAATAACTCATCCTATTGTGAAAGCCTGTCTAAAAAACTGTATAAAAAGCTCTTGTGTTAAAAGGCTCAGGGTTGCTTTTGTCTTGAATGCTGAGTGACCCCAGCATGCTGGAAATAAACTCCTCTTGCTTGATTGCATCGGTCTCTGTCTCATGGTCTTTGTGAGGTGAACCATCCCGACGTGTGGGGTTTGTGCACAGTGCACAGATCTTACATATGTATGCTTTTTCTCTAACCTGCCTATTATCAGTTCACTTAGCAGATTAGAACCTTCAGAGAGGGTGGAAGGGAAGCTTTCCCTCCATTCTAATAAATGAAGCAAGTCATTTATTACTTTAAAAAGAAATCACTCTACTATTTTAATACTTCTTCCATATTTGAATAATACTTTCTCTATGGTCAACATTAATAATTAATTCAAATATGTGCTTTAAATTTTAATGGAAACTTTTGAGACTGTTATAAAACCTAATGCTTTCAATACTATTGCCAAAAAGTCAAATGTTACAACAAGTGAATAAAATAGCAATTTGAACATTCAAGTATTAAGTGCTAAAGAAAAAAAGAAAGAAAAGAAAAGAAAAATTTCACAGGAGATCCAAAGTTTACATAAATAATTAACAACAACAACAAACACATACCTTGGGGGGGGGAGTTTTAAGAACCCAACTTTTAAAATATTTTCACCATGTAACATGTACACCTTAGATTTGGCTATTAGAAACAGTTCCTTAAGATTTTTCAATATTTTCACTCAGACTTAAAAATATAAAATAAAATAGACCTCATACTTCATCTGGTTATAACCTATAATTTAGTCTTGCTTTAAACATACATTATAAAAGATTATGGATTGTAAAGCTAGGCAACCACACCAGTTGTCGGGCTCTTGTACCTGCCGGTAATCCTGCCAATTGGGCCGATTGTTGAGCTAGGGCTGGGTCTGGAGCTCCAAGACCCCTCAAGCCCATTCACAGCCTAGGTCATAAACCCTTCATATGCCAGGCTGGGTCCCCAGATCCCACACACACCAAGCTGGGTCACCAGAACCCTTCACGCAGGTCTATGAGCTAGGTAACTGGCCAAAAGGTCCTTGGAGCCATAGATTGGAAAGCATGGCTACACCAGGCGGATGCCTGAGACTGACGCCCGCCCACCTGCTTCACTCATTCTCTCTCTCTCTCTCTCTCCCTCTTCTCTCACTGAAGAACACAAGAATAGCACCAAAACTAAAAAGATACACTAGTGCGCATGCGCACTAACTCCACACACACATGCGCACGCACACACACACACACACACACACACACACACACACACACACACACACAATTTGCTTACAAAGAATGCTGAACCACACCCAACTGGATCCGAAGTGAGGTCCCTGACCAAACTATTCTATTTTTCCAACATGGATAAATTTGGTATATAATAAAGATGACAAAATTGAGAATGATAAAAAGATTTAATATTTTTATCCATATTCCAATTATAAGAATAAAAAATAAGACATCATCAATGCAATTCTTCTAAAATGTAGTTAGAAAATGCTAAAATTACATCTGAGGTATTAGATTTTTAATGCTAACATGATAAATTACCACAAACTTAGTGGTGTAAAGCATAAATTTATTATCTCACAGTTCTTGTCGGGCCTTAAAAACTAACGCCACCTTAAGTGACATTACAAGTGGTGCCATTATGGGCCCACAAGGGCATATTAATGTGGCAGCCTAAGACGGCGCTGGAAGGAAGTAGGGTGGGGGTGTGTACGGGAAACTTGCCTTAGCCCTTATTGGCCAAATACGTGCTTCTGCGCTCATGAACACTGCATGGTTGCAATAGCTAGGCACTGAGAAAAGATGCATGCCCTTGACCTTTAAGCTGATAGGAAAAGCAAGTGCTTGTGTGATAATAAATGGAACTGCTCGACAGAAGCCCCGCCACGTCTGAGTGTCCTTTAACCGGGCTATTTGGGGCCGGCGGCTGTGCTCACCTCTCTTCACGGCTCTCTTCCCCTGTCTCCTTCCAAAGGGGACAGGACGGAAAGAGGAATACGGGCCATTTGCTCACCCACCAAAGAACGAGGCTAGGGCTGTTCGGGTCAGCCAGCGGTGGACCCAACAGAGTGGTGCCCCGTGTGAGGCATTTTTTAAAACTCGTGGGTGAAAGGCGAGCGAGTGAGGCCCCTGGCTGCTCGGTCCTGAAAGAAGGTTGATGGGTGATCAACCAGCAGAGTGGCCCTCGCAACGGCGGTAGTCGCCATGAAGTAATCCGCCTGCGTGTCAGGGTGAGTACCATAACAGGGGGAAGTCCCTGCACTTCTCTGCCCTGTTGCTCCCTTTGTCCCTTCCCCACGGGGCAACATGGGAGGCGTGTATGGAAAGAGTGATGAGACAGCTTGCAAGGCTCTAAAGTACATGTTAAAAAGCAGAGGCCTAGAAATATCTGACTCCACGGCCACCAATGCCTGGCGTCATGTGGTGCAGGTAGCCCCTTGGGCACCTTCGTCCAACTTGTTCTCGTATGAGACTTGGGACCGGGTTCAGACCCTGGCCAGAAAGAATGAGATTAGTAACGGGCTAGACCCCCCCTTAGGGTTCTACCCAACCATCTCTGCCCTAAAGCTTTGCTTCCGTCCCGAGCATCAGGAAGGGGCAGAAAGGGATTGGGCACAGTTTGATGAGGAGAGAAAAAAGGAAACAAAGCTGCCAATGCAAGGCCCTGAGCCATTGAGTGATACCTATGCCCCTACCCTGTCACCCCGCCAAAGTTTAGCCAAAGGAGAGAAAGCGGCACCTGAAGAAGTGGAGGAGGCTAGCCCCCCTTTAAAAACAGCCCCGGCATGGGGCCGGCCCGTGGCTCACTCGGGAGAGTGCGGTGCTGATAACACCAAGGCCCCGGGTTCGGATCCCATATACAGATGGCCGGTTCGCTCACTGGCTGAGCGTGGTGCTAACAACACCAAGTCAAGGGTTAAGATCCCCTTACCGGTCATCTTTAAAAAATAAATAAATAAATAAATAAAAATAAATAAAAACAGCCCCGGCAGAGCCGCAGGCTTTTCCTGTCATGGCTCGCTGGGAACCCCCAGCCGTCCACAGCCCGTGGGGGGAAGCGGCCCCTCAGGCCTATCCAGTCAACGTTGTAAAAGAACTAAAAAAGGCTGTTGCCGAGGCCAGGACTTTATCCTCAGCCTTGCAGGCTCAGACACAAAACTTAACCAAAGTCTTCAAGGCGTTTACCGCCCTGATCCCCTCAGGAAACAATACTTCCCCACCCATCAAGGGACAATGTTTTGGTTGCAGAACACAAGGTCATTTTAAAAGCCAATGTCCCAAGGCTAAAGGCAAAAAAACCCCTATCACACCTTGCCCCCGATGTAAAAAAGGATTACATTGGAAAAAGGACTGTAGGTCCAAATTTGACAAAGCCCCCAGTGGAAATAGGCCTACTGCTTGGTACCCTTGGGAAGCTCATGACCTTAAAGAGCTGAAAAAGGCTGTAGCAGAGGATGGGCCCAATTCCTTATGGGCAGAAACCATCCACCAGGGCTTAGCGCACCAACCCTGCACAACCCAAGATTGGAAAATGCTCTGTAAGGCTGTCCTCCCCCCAACTTGTTTATCAAGTTCTGTGCCTTCTTTAAAGAAGAGTGCCATGTGCAGGCAGAGATAAATCAAGCAGTAGCATTGCCCAATGCCACCAACCCCGGGATCACCTTCCCGTGGGTCCTTGGCAAAGGTTCCTGCATAGGTGCCAACAGACCCTTTTGCAGCACTGTGGCAAATCTCACCCCCACAAAACTTGAAATAAGCGGACCCGAAACAGGTAGGCCGAAGGGGCAGCTGCGGTGGCCATCAGCTCCCTTTTGGGAGTTATTGGATCAGGTACCAGGACCGCCGGAATAGCCTTGGCACATCAACAGGTAGCTTCCCTTAGGGAGGCAGTGGACATAGATCTTGGCCGCTTGGAGGTGTCTGTATTACATTTTAAAATAATCGATAACATCACTTTCTGAAGTTGTTTTACAGAATCGACGCGGACTAGTACAGCAAGGGGGATTATGCGCTGCCCTCAAAGAAGAGTGCTGCTTCTAGGCCGACCACTCTGGACTGGTCAAAGATTCCCTAGCTAAGCTTAGAGAAGGATTAGAAAAGCAAAAAAAGAGCGAGAAGCCAATAGTAATTCATTCCAAAGCTGGCTTTCAAGTTCCCCATGGCTCACCACCCTGCTGTCCTCCCTGGCAGGCCCCCTAGCCATTTTCCTTGTCTTAATCATCTTGGGGCCTTACGCCATTTGCCAGGTTGTGTCCCTTATAAGGCGCAACACCACTTATCTCGTAATGCTCACCCAGGTGGTAGAGGAGGAGGCCAATAATGAAAGCCCTGACAGCCCTTGGGTCAATATGGCCCTTCAAGAAATCAACGCCAATCTCTAAGGCTCTGCCTGCCCCCGCTTGGCTGGATAGTCAATGACGGGTAAGATTTCCAGAGGGAAACAACCTAAGACAGGCACAGCCACCAGAGGGAATGGAGGCGAGGCTGGGAAGATTAGCCACCTCCAGCTGCCTTATTAAAACAAAAAGGGGGAATTGTTGGGCCTTAAAAACTAACGCCACCTTAAGTGACATTACAAGTGGTGCCATTAATGTGGCAGCCTAAGACATTGCCAGGAGGAAGTAGGGTGGGGGTGTCTGCGGGAACCTTGCCTTAGCCCTTATTGGCCAAATACATGCTTCTGCGCTTGTGAACACTGCATGATTGCAATAGCTAGGCATTGAGACAGGATGCATGCCCTTGACCTTTAGGCTGATAGGATTATGTAAAAAACCTCCCTTCCCCATTTGACTTTAAAAGCAAGTGCTTGTGTGGTAATAAATGGAACTGCTCGACATAACCCCTGCCGCATCTGAGTGTCCTTTTAACCGGGCTGGTTGGGGCCGGCGGTGTGCTCACCTCTCTTCATGGCTCTCTTCCCCCGTCTCCTTCCAAAGGGGACATGAGGGAAAGAGGAATCCGGGCCATTCGCTCGCCCACCAAAAGGAATGAGGCTAGGGCTGTTTGGGTCGGGTGGCGGCAGACCCGACAAGTTCTGTACGTTAGGACTCTAGGGGAGAATCCTTGCCTTTCCCATCTTCCAGAAGTCACCAGCATTCCTTGGCATATGACTCCCTTCAATATTCAAAGCCAACAATTGTGGGTCAAATTTTTCTCACATCACATCACCCTGACCTCTTCTGCCTCCCTCCTCCATTTTTAAGGACCTTTGTGATTATGCTGGGCCCACCTGCATAATCCAGGATAATAGCTCTACTTTAAGGTCAGCTGATTAGCAATCTTACTTCCATCTACAACCTTATTTTCCCTTTGCCGTGTAAGGTAATCTATTCACAGCTTCCAGGGATTAGAACATGAGCATCTTCGGTGGGGCACTCTTCTGCCTACCACACCTTAGTTCTCTTTGAAGCCTCTTTGGAATTTATGTATAGACTACTAAATATATGTATAAGACAAAAGTTGAGGTAACATTATCATTTACTGAGACCTAATGTTCAGCAAGATAACCGATTCAAATTTTAGTTTCAGCATTTAAAGGCTGTTGAAGCATATTTTGAAATTATTGGGGCATTGCTTTCCTTATCCGAGACATGGGAATAATGAGATTTCACAGGATTGCTGTGAAGATAAAGGTAAAGTAGGTAAGAAGGGTGAGCACAGTGCCTGACTTTGTATACTGAGTCCTTCAGTGCTAGCTATTGTTAGATTACTGAGCATACAGTATTGCTGCCTCTTCTGGAAAAGGCTGTTTTCCTTCATCTGTTCTCTGCTGCTTTGTTCTTTATTGTCGTAACTTGAACAAATTCTAAAATGCATATGTCACTATAGCTTGCATGCCAAGATATTTTATTAAGTTTATGTGCTAAAATTTTCTCACTTCTTGGATGACTTAAGAGATTTCTTAGGAGAATTATAATCTTCAACCATATTTTAATCTTTCCAAAAGTAACACTTTATGGGTGATGATGTTATCATTAAATGATAGACAAAAGTGACAGTTAATGGTATTTCACTCTGAATCTCTTTTTATCCTCTAATGCCTGTTCATGATCAGAGGGGGGGAAAAGAGGCAGTTAGAGCCAGTATTGATATCACTGCAAAGAGTTTAATGTGTTCTTTCTTATTGATCTAATATACACGTCTGGTAAAGGAATTTCAAGCATAATAAAATCTTTCCTTAAATTTTATATTCCCAGATAGAGTTGCCACCTGTGCAGTCCCAGAACCATTTTACAAAGTTTTCTGACTCCTCTACTTCTTTTACTACTATTCAGTTTTAGATAGCCAACCTTTCTCTTATAATCACTCAAAACAATTGTACTACTGTATTTTCATATACTATATACATCAGAACACAAAAATATTCTCTTCATCTCTTGGAATGGGCTTTCTAAATTAAATGTTTGCTGTTGAGTATTATCCATGTACGAGGTGCTAAATATAAACCAGGCTCATACTGGAAAAGTTTTAGATGGACAGAATAAATGGGAAGAAAATGCGTGGCAGGACTGCTATCATCATATGCTAACTAGCAACGATAAATATATAACAATGCAAATATATTTTCTATTTTCAGGTTTAGAAGTACGGACACATCTGTATTTTAGCCCCACCTCTAACACTAATTAGCATGTAATTTTTAAACAAGTCACTTTTAAACCTTGAGGTCATGCATGGTTTCCTTAATCTGTAAAATAAAGAAATAAAGACTAGGTCTCCAAGCTCCCTACCAGTTTTAAAATTTTACCAGCATTTAGTGGTTACAGTTAGTAATCCAAATTCTCTCAAGAAAAAAAAAATGTCACATTAACAAAATTACTTCATCTGTGCTTTGAAAAGCCAGTAAAATAGATGAATTTACTTTTTCAACAGAGTTTAAAAATATGCCTTTAAGTGAGAACAATATTTGGCAATGAGTTTTAATTTTGTTAATTTTAAAAACAATAGCTCACTAATATAAATAGATCTTA
This sequence comes from Cynocephalus volans, assembly GCF_027409185.1. Classification (NCBI taxonomy): domain Eukaryota; kingdom Metazoa; phylum Chordata; class Mammalia; order Dermoptera; family Cynocephalidae; genus Cynocephalus; species Cynocephalus volans. Next base: position 68,989,638 of record NC_084468.1, on the reverse strand, counting down.
AAATATTATTTGCTATGAGTTTAGGGGCATTTTATTAGTGGTGGTCGATAATTTTAGTACATTAGTTTTTGTGGCATATGGAAATATTCCAGAAACAACCAGCTATGAACTTAACAGCATCTATCCTCATTTTCATCCTTATTTAGACTATTTGTCTTTGCAAGTCAGACTTGAAATCCATAGAACTTCTGTTGTCTGCCTCTATTGATACTAAGGTTTGTTTTGTTTTTTAAACAAAGTATTGCCTCTTCATAGAGGTATCTATGACTGCACGTTCCCAGCTGCCACACATGACAATTTCATTGTCTTAGAACATGCCATTTCTGCTAAAATGGCTTAAAGAGACCAATGGTCAAAAAATATGTCTGTTGGGCTTTTTGAAACTTTTCCAAAAATAATGAACACCTTTTCGGACATCAGTTGACCTTTAACAATAGCACTTACTTGTTTGGGTGACTTTTTTTTTTTTTTTTTTTAAAGATGACCGGTAAGGGGATCTTAACCCTTGACTTGGTGTGGTCAGCACCACGCTCACCCAGTGAGTGAACCGGCCACCCGTATATGGGATCCGAACCCGGGGCCTTGGTGTTATCAGCACCGCACTCTCCCGAGTGAGCCACGGGCCGGCCCTTGTTTGGGTGATTTATAAGCTAAATTAATATAGAAAGATTTTTTTTTTCAATATTGTCAGGGCAAGTGTATTTTATATTGCAAACTCTGTAGATTGAGTTGATCAGAACAAACCCAGTAACAGAACTTCAGGTGTTTTTCAACATATACTATAATTGGAAGTCCATTTTGATGGAAGTATAGTATTCTGAAAATGTAATCTTCTGAAACAATTTATCCAACTGTTAAAGTAAGTTAAAATGGAGACTAGGCCTCAAAAAAAAAAAAAAAAAAGCCCTGAGCAGACAAAACCAGTAAGGCCTTAAAAATAACCTTGACCTTGCTTAAATCGCAAAGGTAAGTGAAACTTAACTTGGGCCATTTCTTATAAATGCTTGTATTAGAGAAAAAAAAGAACTAAAGCTCAAACAATCAAAAGCAGACAACTAACTTAGGTGTACAACTAGGAACTTTCCAACAGGAAAGACCAAATAAGGCAACTGTAACTGTAACCAAATATTTTCTCTGCTTTACTTCCGTGTTTGTCCAATGGAAGCCTTCTGTTTGTGTACCCTCAGTGGAGCTCCTGAACAACTTCTAGTTTGGAGCTGCTTGATTCATAAATCACTGTTTGCTCAAATAAACTCTTTTAAGATTTTATTGTGTCTCAGTTTACCTTTTAGCACAGTAAACAACCAGCAGCATCTTCACAATTTCCATTTAGACACTTTTATATAAAATCATTGAAGTACTACATAATTCATAAGAAAACATCCATAAGGGTAATTTTTGAAGAAAGAACACAGTTAAAAATTTTGCATCAATTTGTTTTTTAGGAAAATGCCATGGTATATAAGAAAAGGAATATATTAATTCGGTATTGCCCAGGTCCACATTAAATTGCTACAGCTGTGTATAACCATTAAAAAAAAAAAAAAAACCAAAAATCCCCACCCTGGATACGACCATTAGCAGATATTTGGCTTGTGTAAATCAGAACATATGTTTTAGCTTTATGGTAATAGGCTGTGAGCTTTTTGTCACTAGGTCTCTTAAGGCTTCCCAAAATGTGTTAATGTTCCAGGTGTCCACTTAAGTCATTTAGTACCAATGTAAAGATTTTTTTCTATCTAAAATTCCAAGATTTAGACTAACTTTATTGAACTAAACAAGTTTATTAGACTAAAGTGATATATAGCTCTGCCTAATATTGCAATAAGTGTTCTACATGATTATTTAAAATTAAAATATCTACTTTGAATTTATTTAATTAATGGACTTTTACCATGTTCTCTATTATTCAAAATAGACCAGTTTTCAAACAAGTAATTCATTACTTTATCAGTCTGTCACAAATGTATGCACTTGTGACCAGAAATGTGGCCTAATCTTACCTAACAGTTGAAGACAAATTAATGACAGAAACATTCATTTGAAGTCTAATTTGGTGTTTTTTCCCAATATGAAAGTATTTTATCTGCTTTTCTAATGCATGTTAGTATATCACAATAAAGACATATGTTTGATTTTCTTTTACCAGCGTTTCTCAAAATTACTTGACTATGAAATCTTTATATTCCATAAAGGCTATTAACCTCATGCAGAAAATATAAAAACCTCGAGATGGAGAAGATACCTAGAAGTTGGCTTTTTATACATTTCTAATTCTTAAATAATTTGTTTTCAAAATCTTCAAATCCATATTTTTTGCATTTTAAGCCCCTTTTGTCTCTCTCTCTCTCTCTCTTTTTTTTTTTTTTTAATAAAGACCGTGGTAAAACAGCAATTTTAACCTCAACTTTTGTCATTCAACTCAATGCAGTAAATCACTAGAGTATCACTAAGATACTCTGCTTGGCATTGTAAAATTGCTATATCATCTCTAGTTTTCACTTTGTTAGACTATTTTTTTTCTTATCAGTCACAATTTATACCCATCTGATTATTCTTCTAGAACTCTACTTTTTCAAAAATATCTACATATCTACAATCATCTTGAATTGTAATACTCAACACTAGGCATATCAGTTTAATGTAGCATACCCTATGAGTCAGGAGTCACTTTCAACACTTAGACTTGTCTAATATTGTTTTACATGCCTTTGTTAAGATGGCATTCCTTGAAATTTATGTGAACCTACCATATCAACACTGCTCCTACCTCCCCTCAGCCCACTGGCAAATATGGCTTTTTTGCCAGGGCACTTCATTACAACAATGTCTTTCAAAGCAAACTATTTTAAATTTCATTTTTTCTTAAGACAACTTTCATCTAAGGAACATGGAAAGCTATAGTATTGTGGAGGAGCATAGGAATGTTAAGATTGAGAAAGACCTGGGAACTTACAAAGGGCAAAAGCCCTTAGTGCAGACAAGAGATTTGAGGCAGAACAGAGATTGTTCAAAGGGCAAAAGCCCTTAGCAGAACAAAGATCTTCAAGGGTGTTCCGCTAGGTTAGATAAGAACAAAAAATCATTTCTTATCCAGCTTCACTCCCTTTCCTTTGTTTCTTAAGATGTTTTCCAGAGAATGCCCATAGCCAATTTCTTTTCATTCCTTCGATAAACAATTGTTTTTTCTCTTGTTTTTCCTTGTCTTTACAATAAAAGCTGAAGCAAATACTGACTTGGGGCTGAACCTTGTTTCTCCCTTCTTGAGGGAGTTTTCTCAGTGCAGTCCCTTCGGGCTTCTCATTGCTCTTAATATTTGGGCTCTGAGTAATCTTTGCATCTCTGTCACACAGTGAGAAGTGACATAGCATCAACTCAGACCCAACTATAATTGCATTCATAAATAAAATGGTTTCACTGGATATGCATATTTATTGGAACTGAAAAATGATGTCAGGACTTTTTTGACTTTGAATTCTTGGTAATTTAAAAAATGTTAAGGCTTAATATTTTTCAAAATATGTAACAGATTTATTTGATCAATTGTTTATTAAAAATTGTAATGATAATTAACTGTTGTAACTGCTAGACGTGTATGCTCACAGAAAAAATAATTTTAAAATTTTAATTTTTATGCTGTTTTATTACAGATAAGTATTAAAAGGGTAATAAAAAGCTATCAAAATATTTACATTAGAATAAGATCAAATTCTGTGGGGGTAAATATAATGGAAATAGAGTCCAAAAGAAACATGAGTGACAAACATTTTTAATCGTTGTAGAATAGCTTGTCTATGTTTTTAAGTGAAAAATAGTGGACATTTAGTTTACATTGGATACCTTTTAAAAGGTGGCATATAATAACCTGGTGTGACATCCTTTATTAACAATTTAAATGATGGTGAAAAATATTAGATATAAATTTAAGTAATATATGAGGGAGTATGTAGTTGTTCAAAATTCTTTTAGGAAGTAAATGAACAATAATGCTTGAAAACCTCTACAGTGGTCTGTTCTGGACATTGAGAGAGTAGATAAGTGCACGAGGGAAATGCAGTAGGACTGCAGGAGCACTAAGGGTCCACACAGGTTAGTGGTCATGAATTCAAAGTAAGACCCATTACTTTTACAGGATTTTCTCCAGGGCCACATGGAGGGTTTATCTTCACGAATATCGAATCACCAGGAGTTATGACAGGAATAGAGATAAAGAGTGACAGAGATTCAGGAGCCTAGATATCAAGAAGCAGAGGATGTTGTTGGTATAGAGTAAATACATGATTTTCACACCTGGGAGGTTCGGGAAGACAGAAAAATTGTCTGAAAAAAAGCAGGCACTGGGATATAAAGGTGTAAAACCTATCACCACTTGAGAGGGCTGCTGGGGAGAAGTTGTTCCCTTTGGAGACAGCCGGCTGATAGTGAAGGAAGCGACCAAAAAAGAGGTCCAAAGAGCACTGTGGAGAGGATCCAGAAATTGGAAAGAGATGGGAGGTACAGTCAGAAAAGATGAGAAATGGAATGAAATTCCAGGGGATAAGGAATTCTGGAAATCCTGAGTTTTGGTATAACTGACACCAACAATGGCAAAGAACACAATGAAATTAATTCTGATGCTATTGTGGGGACCCACTGGGATCCCTAAAGTTGGTATAAAGTTTATTTTACACTGTAAACATTTGAGGTAAAGTAGAGGCAGAAATAAATCTTATCTGAACTTCCCTTATCTGACCAAAGCAGAGTCTCCAGAAAACACAGCTGCCATTAACTCGTCTCCAAGGAGCTTCCTGCTGAGTCAGCTGCGTGGACATAGACTGCCCGCTCCCAGACTGAAACTTCCATACCTTCCCACTGAAGCCCTAAACCTCCCCCACCCCTGTAAATCTGGTACATAAACCTTTTATCTTTGACTACTGAGTTACTCATTACTGAGTACTCCTGTTGTTCCCTGTGCATTCATAAATAAACCTTGTCTTTTCTCCTGTTAATTTGTTTATTGTCAGTTAATTTGCAGGCCTCCACCTGCCCACCCCCACCCAAGTTGGAAGTGGAAATGTTTTCCTTCCAACCAAGTGGATAGTGGTGGTGAGGCTGTGAGTGTTAAGGCAGAAGAAGGAATAGGGTAGGGGTAAGGGAGATTTTTCCAGGAGCTTGGAGAATTCAAGAACTCCTCCTTTACTCTTGCCAATGATGTTATAGAGGTTGCAGGAGAGACAGCATTATTAGAGCACCACGTGGGTCTTGTTTTACATAATTCATTAAAAAAATAGACTGTTTGGCCTCTCTGAAAACTACTCAGAGTTTTTAGCAACATCTTTCTTTACTGGCCTCTGGGATATCACATTCTCCTGGCTTTCACTCTGCCTCATTAACTCTGATTCTCTTTGCTAGGCACTCCTCCTCTTCTGATCTCTAAGTTTTGGAGTGTTCTAGGGCTCTGTCCTTGACCCTCTTTACTTCAACTTATTTCCCTAGGGGTTCTCAATTAGTCCTATAGCTTTAAACACCAAATATTCATTGACAATGTTTACCTATTTCTAGCCCCGATTCATCTTGAGTTCCAAACTCTCATCTCAACAGTTGACTTAACAGAAGAGTTCCAAACTCTCATCTCAACAGTTGACTTAACAGAAGGTACCACAATTTTATCATGTCCCTAAGATATTCTTATTCCCCTCATTCCAAGCCCCCAGTATGGCCCACCCCTGTTTTCCTCTTCTCCCTGTCTCAGTTAACAGCAACACAATTTACCCAGTTGCTTAGGTCAAAAATAACTTGGTGTCTCAGTTGATTCCTCTTTCTTTCACTCTGAATATCTAATCCATCAGTATGTCCTGCCACTCTTGTTTCCAAAAATTATTTCTAATCTATCAAATACCACTTCTTCTACCACCTCCCTGAGCCACCTGCTGTGATGTCTTGCCTGGGCCACTACAGCGCCCCTTCACTGGTCAGCCCACTTCTATTTCTCCCTATAATCTGCACTTCACACAACAACCAGAGTGATTTTTTTAAATGCAAAATGTGTTCACATCTACCACCCTGTTTAAACACTAAGCTAAGTACTTCCCAAAGTCCTTTCTTGGCCTTTAAGTCCCAATTCCATCCAGCCCCTACTCCTCTCTCCCTCTGGCCCAGCCAGCCAGGCCTTTTCATTTCTCCCCAAACATGCCAGCCTGGTTCCCCTTCAAAGCCATTGTCTCCTCTGCATCTTTGGAGAGCTTGCTCTTTCTCAGCCGTCAAGCCTCTGCTTAGGCTTTCCCTGAAAACACTGTATAAAATAAACTCCACCACCTCAAGCCACCAGGTCACCATATTCTGCTATTCTGCTTTACTGTCTTCATAGTACCAATTACCACTTGAGAGTGCATATTGAATTATCTGCCTACTTATTATCTGCCTTTCTCACTAGAATATAAGTCCCATGAACACAGGCGCCATGTCTACCTTTCTTATCCCTATATCTCCGTGAACCTAGAATATATATTCTTCACATTTTCATTCCTTTTTACCACTGTAAATACTAAATTTCTACAACTCACACAACTCAGTTTGATTCTTCTTTGCATCCTGCAAAATATTTCTAATCTGACCCATATACCGCATCCTATTATACACTATAAAATCATATATATTTAAATAGTTATCATAAGATATGGATGGATGGTGAAATGCAGAAAGTAGTTTTAAAGCCAAATTTGAACATTAGTATTCCCGGTCCCATGCTATGCCAAAGAAGAAAACTGAATTGATCTTAGATGATTTGTTTTTGACAGGTAATTGTGGTCATTATTTAGTACCTTATCAGCCTTTAGGTGTTGAGCACCTGATTTTAAATTTATTGTCCCACCCAGGAAATTTTCAGGCAGAAAAGCCAGTTTCTAATTACAATCACATTATTTCCATTTTTAAAATAAAGAATAATATTTGCCATATCAGTAATTTTACATCTCAACTCTTTGAAAAGATTGATAATTCAATAAGTTAAAAATATATACAAAATCATATTTACCAGATAAAATGTGTGTTCAGTGTCCAAATAAACATATTATTCTTATTCTTATTATTCAAATGTTCCTTTACTTAATGAGAATGTTGATAATGTGAAACTAGAGGATCTTGAGATGCAGTCATAACTAGCAAAAAAAATTGATTTCAATTTCAATTTTAAAATCATAATTTTAAGTAATCAAAATATATTTTAAATAGTAAAAACAATTATTTGGTAGTAAAAGTTTTTAATAGCAGAAATTTTAAAAGAGAAAAAATATATTTAATTTTAACATAGTTTATAATCAGCCTCTTTTTTGTATTTTGTTAACTAGAGCAAAATTTCTAATTTTTTGAATAGTCTGTACTCTTCCTGTTTTACTCCAAAAGGGCATAGAATCTGTAAATAAAGGAGATACTGTGAGGGATAGTTCACCTCCTTAAAAAAGTTACACACTAGATTGTTTTTAAAGAATGGGACCATTTAAATGTATCAAAAACTATAAAAGTTAATATTAAACTTTAGCACCACTTGGGAAGGATTAATGATACTAGGCTAGCCCTTGGACTCATTTTACTCAGTTTGTCTTACAGAAATATGTTATTGGCTTTGGAAATTCACACATGCTCTGCCTTCTGCCTAGAATATTCTTTACCCTTATCCTTACCTGGCTGGCTCTTACCCTTCAGGCCTCAGCGTGGCTGTATCTCCCCCTGTGCAGGACTTCCTGGCCCCGTATGCCAGGGCTAGGGGTCTCTCCTTTGGGCTCTCGGGGCATGCTGCCTTCGTCCTATATATATCATATTATAATGGTCTATTTGCTTGTCTCTAACCCCTAATAAATTTTAAGCTCCTTGAGGACAGGAGCTATTATCTTCTTCACTAATGTATCTGTCACAAAGCCAGTACTAAATAGTTTATAATAGCTTTTTCATGAATCAACAAATTGAGCACCAATTAACTTCATCCACACTCACTGTACTTGACTATAAGCCACAGCACCCACTATTTCCTAACAAATTGAAAGGTTAACACAATCCATTATTCACTCATCAGGTTCTGAAAACAGTAGGATAGATTTTAGAAAAAAAAAAAGATTAATTATGCAAATTTTCCTTAAAGTGTTCAAAAACTTTAAATATCAGTGCAAATGTGTTATATTGTAAAGTTCTTTTGCTTTAATATATTGTACCTGAAACCTAAGAAGCCTCAAAAAACCATCACTTCCCTCCCCTCCTTGCTATCTACTTCACTAAGTAACTCATTTTAAGCCCGTGATCCCTATTTTCCAAGAGATGCAAATGAGAGGGAAAATATCTTAAGTCCATATGAAAGCAAAAAGTGACATGAAAACAACTCCCTCTCCTGCACCTTTTTAAAAGTTCAATGGTATTTACAAGACATCATCAATTCCAGTTTAAGATTTAAGGAAATGTCTGCATAACATTCTAAAATGAGTGAGATTCAACAAACTGATTTCGATTGAATCCCCAGCTCAGGGCTCCTAAATCAACCCTTTAACAGGGCTAGCTAGTGAAAGTGCAGGGGCAGCGTGGCCTGCATGGCTGAAAGCAAGGGAAAGCTGTGATGGAGGCTGGCTGCGGCTCATGTGCTGCCAGGGCCCCCGTGTAAACACAGGTGTGTGGGAAGCAGCACGGGCTCTCACATCCAGCAGCTACAGAAACACTGGCTGTCATGCTGAGGCGTCTGACTGCAAAATTTTGAAAATACATCCTTTTGGTAAAATTAATACATCTTATTTCACATGTTAAAACACCCTCAACTTAAATGGGTCATGAGGCACACCTGAACCTCATATCATTGCTCTATATTGAAAAACGAAGAGATTTAAAAGCAGATCTTTTTTTAACCTACCCACTGAGTCTTTCCCTACTGAGCAAAGTAGTCTGAAGTTATTGACACCTCGTTTGCTGGCATTTAGCAAGGATTCTTTTTATAGTGCATGGAATGAATGCCACCAGAGGATTTTTCCTGCCAAAGTCTGTTAAATGGCATAGCAGTGCTATTTTAAGTCTTAAGATACAAGGAATATGCCATACATTATCAATAAATTTATCAATAACATTTTGGGGGTAGTTTGTTTTCATTTTTAGGGTTTTGCTTTTTAGGTAGTCATTTGGGTTTGGGGTTTTTTTTTTTTTTTTTTTGAGGGGATTTAGTTTTCTGATGTATATCTGTCTGTTATCAGGAACAGTGTTACAATTGATGTACAGTAACCTTTAGGGTAGTCAATGGTTATAAACACAGGTTCCAAAGGCAGATAGCCTGGGTTCATATTTTAGCTGAAAGACCAATTACTATGAGGCTTTAGCAAATTATGTAAACTCTCAAGCCCCAAGTCTTCCTTTGTAAAACAGAGATAATGGTGATATCTTCCTGCAGGAGTCTATTTTGTGAATTAAATGATGTAATACAAAGAAAGTACTTAGTACAATGTTTGGTAATAGTGCAAAATAACTATTACTGTCATTATTACCATTTTGTTATGAGTATCATTTTATTTCATTTAGAACTTAACTTAGTTTGATATAATTTCCAAACTGCTTGATTGTATAATTGACTATAAAATGCAAATAAACATATTTGTAATTCATTTCTATACTAAAATCTCTCCTTACTTGTTAGGAAAATATAGCAAAATGGTCAGGGCACCTCAGATGTTCAGAATCTTGCTGAGCATTTGATGTAAATATGCACATGCGCCCAGGTGTCCCTTGGTTATTTTCTAATGTAATTGTACATGTGTGCCCAGGTGTCCTGGGTTATGTACTTAAGTATAAAGGATGAGTGGCTCTGATCCACAGTGCCCCCTGCCCCCAAGATGCCCCTGGGTGGAGGGGCCACAGGGAGGTCACTACTGCTGCTGCAGGCTGTTGCTGCCAGTGCCCCCGGGATGCCCCAAGAGGCCACTGCGACTGCTGTTGCTTCTGCTGCTACTGCTGTGAACTGAGCTCATGTCATCTGCCCATGGCTCCTGGGATCTTTCCCAATGACCCAGCCTGGCATGTGAAGAATCTGGTGACCCAGCCTGGCATACTGGGTTAAAATGTCAAAATGCATCCTAGGATTTCATTAATAACATGCAATGCTATCACTCATGAGTCAACAGATAAGTGAAAAATTGAGTTGACATAATAATCTTGAAATCGAGACAACTGTCATATCGCCAATTGAAGTTGAAGAAAATAAAACAAGTATGGACCATTAAATGGTATCAAGTGATTCAGTAATGATACATATAACAATTACATTTTCATAAGGTATTTTTATTTTATTTTTTCTAAAAAGATGACTGGTAAGGGGATCTTAACCCTTGACTTGGTGTTGTGAGCACCACACTCTCTGAAGTGAGCCAACTGGCCATCCCTATATAGGGGTCTCAACCCGTGGCCTTGGTGTTATCAGTACCACACTCTCCCAAGTGAGCCACGGGCCGGCCCTCATAAGGTATTTAAAAGTAACATATTTCCACTTAAAGTGATATCTGCATAAATGAATATCATGTTCTTAATGACAAAATAAATTTTATTTATTCAAATATTGCTCTAAACTGTATTTTGGAAGTCAGTACTCACAGTCATACATGGCATTAGAAAGAGAGAAGATAGACTGAGAATTCATTATTTATTCATTTATTCAACAAACAGTATCTACGTGACCAAACTTTTGTATAAATCAGCTTAAACTTAACTAGAGCTTTGCTGTTTATCAAGGATTTTAACATACACTGTCTTATTTGGTCTTCACAATCCATTCAAGAGAGAAGGAACTGAACATAAGACATTTAGTAACATATCCAAGTTGGCAGAGACTTGTTCTTGGTTTTTCTGAATTCTGGCTAGTGTTCTTTTCAATAGTGTGGTACTAGAGGAGCATTTTTCATTATGCAGAGGAGAGGGAGAGACTGAGAAAGCTAATGACCACAGAGAAGACAGAGAGACACTCCTTCAGTGAAAAGACTTTCCTAGTATTCTTAAGCAAAGTTCTTTTGCTAAGTCAAATGATACTCATAGCTTTTCTTCTTCCTCATTTTTTTTACTAAGACAAAAAGTACGAAGGAGCTTGTTACTATGGGCTTGTATTAGTCCATTCCTGTTGCTTATAACAAAATACTTGAAACTGGGTGATTTATAAAAAAAAACCAAAACACTATATTTATTGCTTACAGTTTCTGAGGCTGGGAAGTTCTAAGTCTAAGGAACACATCTGATGGTGGTGACAGTGACCCAGAGGTCTCACACTGCAAGATGGTGGAAGCAGAAAGAGCAAGAGAAAGAGACAAACTCTTCTCTCCCTTCTTCTAAAACCCTCTGAACCACGGCCCTGTCCACCATTTTTAATTCATTTACTACTGCATGGTCCTACAATCCAATCCCCTCTTCAAGGCCCCACCTTTCAGTTACCATAATAGGATTTCCCACCTTCTTAACAGTCACAGTGGGGGCCATGTTTCTAATACATAAATCTTGGGGAACTCAATTTAAGCTCTAGTGAGTTTTGGGGGGACATAGTTGAACTCACTACAGAACTGTAAAGCTATGCATTTCATAACTAAAGCCAAAACATTTCATTATTTTAGTTATACTAAGTTCCATTTGTATTGTCAGGGCTAGGGCTCAGACCCTTCAAGCCCATTGTGCAGACTGGGTCACAAACCCCTCACATGCCAGGCTGGGTCACAGACCACTCACATGCCAGGCTGGGTCACCAGACCCCTCACATGCAGGTCCACACTAGGTAATTGGGAAAGATCCCAGGAGCCATTGGCAGACAACACGAGCTCAGTCCTCAGCAGTAGCAGCAGCAGCTTACAGCAGCAGTAGCAGCAACCTCTCGTGGCATCCCAGGGGCATGGGCAGCAACAGCCTCCAGCAGCAGTAGCAGCTTCCCAGTGTACACCCCCCCCACAAGGTCACATAAATAGTAAATACTAATTGCTCATGCACATCTTGTTACTCCAAATCCCATGTTCTCTTTCAGATAAAAACTCTGCCAACTGACAGTCAACTCCATGGCCAAAGCCCAGAACAGTGGTTCTCAATGGTGAGCAGGCATCAGAGACACCTGGAGGACCTGTGAAAACACAGATCACACGGCCCCTCCATCAGTATTTCTGATCCAGTAGATCTGAGGTGTAGACCAAGAATTTATATTTTTAACAAGTTCCCAGGTAGTGATGATGCTGCTGGTCGGGAACCACATTTTGAAACTCACCAGCACAGAATTTTAAAGTTTCTAAATATATACTACACTTAGTATTTTTACTGATTGCTTTTTTCCCTCAGTCATCTAAATTTATTTGGCAATGTAGATCCTAATGTAGGTCTAGTCACTGGGAAAAATAATAGAAAGCCAGGTGATACCTAGAAATATTATTCCTTCCTAAACCACATTTGCTAATGAGTTTTTTAAAGCTTACAAAGGAACCAATGCTAACTGCTTCTCCCTGACTTCTTCTATTGAAAGACATTACAGTGTTGGTGTATTTCCTTTATTCAATCTTATTTCATGAATGAAAAATCTGGATTACATATAAAGCCATTATGCCTATGTGGGATTAAATTTTTCTTTCTTTAAATTGACTTTCATCCACATCTATCTCATATCAGTTAACATTAACATCTACATTATTTAGTCTGTGTTATGTGTTCCAGAGTTGAAGGGCACATAAAAGGAAAATACTCTCCTGCACGTAGAACAAGAGGGAGCCAGGTGAAGATGTGGCCTAAGAAGCCTGCTTGAAACAAGACAAGGAATTGGGGAACTCTATCTGGGAAAAGATTCAGAAGGCTCAGAAGGCAGATGCGCTTACGATAAAGGTAGACTGGGGAAAGTTGGAAAGAGGGAGGGTGAATCAGTCTGGAGAAGAAATAGCAAAATGAGGAAGACTGAAGGAGAAAAATAACAGAAAGTTTTACATTTTAGGAAGTGGTTAAGAGAGTAGTGCCATTATGGTATTGGCTTAGAACAGCTTTTGCTGCTGGCTCCAATCACCATCAGTATACAGTACTCACACCTGGTTGGGGAGTGGGGGGGGGGGGGGGACACTGATTGATAGCATTTGCCATTATCAGTGGTGTAAATACTTTCACCATAGCCAATTTCAAGCTGCCAACAGATGGCAGATCTGGGAAGAGACTGCCCAATTGACTTGCAAGCTTGTAAATGCTAGCTCCCACACAATGCAACCCCAATCCCACCTTAAATGAAAACACAACCCAAGAGAAAGAAATGTGCTTTCTATTAAAACGCAGCTTCAAGACAATAATGCTATAGCCTTCTCCACAGCCTCCAGCTAAAATGTTGACTCAAATCCTGCTACATAAAATCAAGAGCCATCTCTTCTCTGTAATTGATGAGAATGATATTACCTTCGTTCAAGTTTCCAAACCCTGGCATGCAGTTTTTCTAACTTCTGCTGCTAACATCTATCTCTAGCTGCTCTGATTGTTACATAAGGTGGTGCAAGGGCCTCAGGTGATGCAAGACAGCAAAAGCCTGGGCTAGTGAGGAGAAGCCTCTCTACCACAGTCAGCTTCAAGGGAACGAGGAGGAAAGCAATACCCCCAGGAGTTTAAGGCCCCCATAACCATGCACCATAGTTCTTGGGCCAGTAGACAGTCCGAAAAAGACTGTACTTCAAAACTAAGCCCTCAGGCTAAGTATTTTGAAATATGACCCTAGATACTTTGTACCTGCTTTAGTTATCGATATTTGTTAAAAAAAAATCTTGAGAGAAAACTTCATGTACTTTCTTCAAACATTCATAAGCAATTCAAATGGAATTTTTAGAACCTTAAAATACTTTGTTTCTTTTGTTTTAAAAAAGTAACAATGAATATTTAAGGTGTTATTTCCATGACTTATAGTTATTTCTTTTCACAGAAAGGTTCTAGAAAGATCTTATGTATCCTAATTTGGATAAATTAGGCTCAAAAAGGGTTTCTAACTGATGGATCTTGGACTTGACGGGCGCCATTGTGCACACAATAAGCACAAAATAGCCACTGGCCTTGTCTTTCACTCCAGCACCAAACTACTACCCACTTCCCTTTACAAGAAGCCTTGTGACTTCTGCAAAACAGAAACCCTTTTGTTTCTTCAAGGGCACAGTTCTCCACCCTGGTCCCATAGCTTCAGCATTAGCATAATGCCCCTCCTTGATGGTATCAGCCAGCCCTTGGCACCCTATGACCCCCACACCTGGTGCTGTCCTCCATTTTGAGGGAAGCCTGGCAGATTCTTCTCCTTTAATAAAGCTTGATCAGTACCCGGCGCTTTGGCTCACTTTCACTAACTTGTACTTTATGCCATTCAGGTCTGGGGTGACATTACATAAAAACTTTTTTATTTCTCAATTATTAACTCATATGCATTTTAAATGACCAGAAAATAATTTTGTTTTCTAAGGGACCCTGAATTATTTTCAGGTATCCTCACTTACATGAAAAAATGTCAACCCAGAACCTCAGAAGCTAGAAATCGCAGCCCTCCTCTGGTCTTCTGAGAGAATATGTTTCTTCCCAGAAATCATGGCTGCTGAATGAAAGATGAGTTATATCCATGTGTGTGTGAAATACAGCCTGGGTCTACCTGGCTGCAGTCCCCAGATCTGTGAAAGTTGATCATAAGAACTATTTACTCCTTGGGTGTTCCTGTTTTGTTTTCTTTAGGAAATCAGGCTCATGTTATGTTCAAGGAAAGAACAGCCTACAAGAGGGTTAAAACATTAAAGAAAAGCTTCAAACATGTTGGAAGACTATGGTTCCTTATGTTTGTGTGTTTGGCTGGTTTTATTTTGTTTTTTATTTTATGACATACTATTTCTTCTATTGGTTTTCCTTCTCTTCACTCTCCCTAGTCATAGAGAGGGAGCAGTAGTTGGTGGGGGAGCAAGTATTTATTTCAATTTCCTTATAATATAGCAACAGTTTTTAGACTGTGCAAGAGATGGAGAAACAGTGAAGGACACAGAAAGTTGGAGAAGTTGGTTCCCTGACCTCTCTCCCCATATATAACTGCAGGTTGCTCCTGGGATCTGTGGGGTGTTTTGGGACTGTGGAGCATTTCGGAATCTTTGCCTCCACAACCCTCTACTACTTCTTGTCTGATGTGCCAAACCTCAGGGAATGATGACTCCTCAATGAAGTAGTCATGTTTCCATGGCCCTCCCCCAACCAGCTTTGTCTATATCTCTGGTTAGATGTTTTTCTTTGATTTTTTTACTTATGGGTTTTTTAGCTTTAGGTTATCCAAATTAGGATATCTATCATGTAAGGTAGAAATGTCAAATACTATTTCTCTCTTTTCTTGACTTTCATCTGCTGGAAAATAATGTCCAATACAGACAATGGAAAGAACAGTGATTTAACAAAATAATTTGGATCATTTAGTTTTACATCCAAGAAATAACTTTTATTCTTTTGTTAATTGCAAATAAAATTTGATCAATACCTTAAAAAAACTTAGCCATGGGAAGATAATTTTAACTGGAATTATAAAATGATTTATCATTTTAATACCATTCTTAATAAAAGGATTATGCTCATCATAGAAGAGGAAAAAATGCCTGTCAGTTTTATCCTGCCAGAGTAGAAAATTAAATAATTGAAAAAGTAAAAGATATAAACGTATTCTCTGCAGTTCCTAGGATCCTTGTTTTTTTATTAATCAGTAATATTCCAGGTACTTTTAAAATATGAAACTCACTAAAAGATGTCAAAATATTATGACAAGGTAGAAGAAGCTATAACATTTCTGAACTTTTCAGTTTGCATGTCTTTGGTCCAACTCACAGAAAGCTTAACACATTTAGAATTTATTAAAAATGAATTATTTTCATACTAACTTTATCTGCAAATGCAAGAAAGAGTGTGCTTAAAAGGAAAGGTTAGAAAAATAATGGAAGTAAAGCAAAAAAAAATTTGCTAGTTTGCAGTTTATTTTCTAAGCCTTTGAAGTTTGGAGTACTGGACCATATACTCCATCTGTAAAATTCTGAAATGTTAGGAGCAAAGTTTTAAATATTGGAAAATTGAAAGACTCTCATTGTTTTTAAAGTTCTGCATCACGCACTATGTGTAACAGCCTTGCAATGTTTTGAATGGCCAACGAATGTCACCCTTTTTCACTTCCAGGTAAAAATCATCCATTTCCTTAGCAAATACTCAAAAGAGTAAAATGCATAGAAAATATAGCACATAATTTCATGCATGTCGAATCATGCAGCTGCATTGTTTCCTTTAGCTTTAGTACTAGTAATGCAAGTAAATATTACAACAAGCAATTGGCAGTACAGTGATGTTAAGGATTTAGCAACCTTCCACATTTTTTTAGGGAGTTATAATTTGGTCGTAACACTTGTTCCAGGCTTAAACTTGGCATGGAAGTTCTTGACAGCAGTGTGCAATTTTTTTTTATTTTTTATTTTACAGACTAAAGTCAAAATTAGTTTTCTTGTTATTTAGTTAAATGCAGCCAAAAATAACATAATTCTGGCTGAATATAGATACTTTTATGCATCTCTAATTTAAAATCAGTTTTAACTTTAAAAATGAAATGTTGCAGACATTTGTGGATAATGAAGACCAGGTCCAATTGGCAGAGGTTTAATGTTTGTGCACGTGAGTCTATGCATGAGTAATAATATTACCTAGTTAGCAAAACATCACTTCAGTAAAACTCTACTCTGTTTAGTATAATGTTATGGGCTGAGTTGTTGCCCCCAAAATTCATATGTTGAAGTCCTAAACCCCAGTGTGACTATATTTGGAGACAGGGCCTCTCAGGAGCAATTATGGTTAAATAAGGGTAGGGCCCTAATCTGATAGAACTGGTGTCATTATTAGAAAAGAAGAGGCCCCATGAGGACACAACAAGAAGGCCACTATCTACAAGCCAGGAAAGGTCTCACTAGAAACTAACTCTGACTGCACCTTGATCTTGGACTTCCAGCCACCAAAACTGTAAAATCATAAATTTCGGTTGTTTAAGTAACCCATACTGTGGTATTTCTGTTATGGCAGCTCAGGAAGACTAATACACATAATGTATGAAGAACTGAAAGGACAAAGGATTATTTAAACTGAATATTTATATTTAATCACTTTATTTTGGTTCATAAAATTCTTCAGAGACGTTCCTTTGGTGATATCTTATGTTCTTACTTCATATAATTTTGCAGCATTCATTCCTAATTGACTCATTCCCGTAACAGCATTTTTAAAAGCCATTTGCTATAGGTGATTTTCAAAATTTTGCTTTTCTTCTGACTGTTTAAGCTTATGTTTATTTTCCTTTGTTTTATAATAGTTATAATAAGCCTTGTGTTAAAAAGACTTTAAACATTTTTTAATCATTTTTTTCAGACTTAGTGTTGCCAAAAAATAGGTTTTGAAGTTTGTTCCTGTCCCACTCACTGTTTGGGGGGGAATATGCAATTTCTTTTTAAAGATCTACAACTTCAAAACAGCCTGATGTTCATAGTTGCTATTCTACTTCCGTTTTCACTCAGGTATTCACCTGGTCCCACTCTGTTGTCCTAAGGGGTCAACTTCTCCTGCCCCCACTATGCATTCTCCTGCCCCACTACTCATTCTCCGGACTGAGTAGTATATATTTTTAAAATCCCCTAAAATTTCCCATATCTGCTGTTATTAGGACTTTGTCATTTATTGAGAGGGAAACTTAGGAAGAGGAAGAAGTCTTGCTGGGTAATAGGCTGATGAGTGCACTTGGGGACTGCCGAGTTTGAAGCATTGATGGATCATCCAGTAGGAGACATCCAGTGAATGGCTGGGTAAAAGGATCCAAAACTAGGCAGAGATTAGAGCTGTTAGTGAGGAGATCACTTAGAGTCTATAAAGAGAGAAGAGAGCAAATGAGTACTACCAGCAACTAACAGACAAATTGATGGGGGTGGGGCAGGGGTAGAGAGATGTGAAAATCAAACCCATGTATCACAGAAACATGTAGGGTTGGGGGTGGGATAGGGGAGTGACAACAGTGTGAAATTCAGCAGAGGAAGACATGAAGAGTGTTGATTTAGCTTTTTAAGAACTACAAAGTCTTTCCTGACCTTAGCAAGAACAGCTTAGTGGGGCAATGGAGACAGAAGTCTAGCTACAGTGGGTTGAGGGATAGAATACCCATAAACTGCTCTCTCAGAACTGTTACTCATGAAGAAAAAAGAAATAGAGCAGGAGCCAGGATACTTTAAAGGTTGAAAAAAGATTTACTTAATTTGTTTTTAATAGAGAGAGAATTGACTGAATTTATACACTGAGGGAAGAATATCAGTAGAGAGGAAGATGTTGAAAATACAAAAGAAAAGAAGCATTTATTTTTCTCATTCAAGAAACTTGTTTTGAACACCTACTATGTTCCATGTACTGTGCTATATTGTGGGGATTCAAGGATAGATTAAATTAGCATGGTCACTGCCCATGGTCATGATGAACATAGACATGTTTGAAGATAGAGGGGAAGGAACAGGAATTTGAGGAAGTTTATACTTCAAGGTCTTTTCTAATTCTATGACATAGGGTGCAAATTCATATACCCAAATGAAGTTGATTATGTTAAAGACTAAAATAATTATTGAAGGAAATGAGAAAAGAACATCTTGGGTGTTATCATTCAGCCAGCAGATGGGGGAAAACGGTGGAGGGTCATGCCAGAGGTCAATGGCACACATCTCTTCTTTTCGCAGCACATTGGCCAGACTTTAGACACATGCCACAACCTAACTGCATGCCCAACTGTGTGCCGGGAAGAAAGAAAAAAATCAGCTAGCCAGATTCTGACACAAGGGGGTTTCAAGAAGTTAGGTTAGACAAACAAACTGAATCAATGAATAAATGGATGAATACACAAATGCAAAAAAAGGAAAGGAGTGGAGGAAGGAGAAAGATGAAGAAAGAAAGAGAGGGAGAAGTGGCACAGACAAATGAAGATTTAAATAATAATAGAACATGAAGTTAAGCTAGAAGGATAAAGAGAGATTTGAAGTATAAATAGTTAAGAGACTGGAGAATAAGGTTGGAGAGTAGGGGTGAAAAAGCTAGAAGTATTGGAGATAGTGACCAGAAGTTAGAGTAGTAGAATTCGAGAGTCCAAAGAGAGAAGAATCCTGGCAATGAGAGGGTCCAAGATGTAGCCATCAGTATGTTACTGAAGTATGGAAGGTCTAAGAGCTGCGTGGGCCCCAGGAAGTAGCAGTGAAGGATACAGCACTTCTGGAGTGACTAGTTACATTGTGACCTAGGTGCCAAACTCTTTGACAAACAGAAAGAATGAATTAAAATGCCACAGACAGATAGAAATCAGTGTCAGAAATAAGTCTCAAAGAATGAGAGATTTTACTGTAAGATGCAGGAGTAATAGTTCAGAAAAACAACAGGGAGCTACAAGCTCTGTGGGAAATGGGATAAATGAATACTCCCTTGTAGACAGCTGCCAGAAAAATCATGCCCTCAGCAGAGGGGGACCTAGTTTCAGCTAGGGGAAGGAGGTGCATGGAGTATTCTATGAATAATGAGTGTTAACAGTAGAACGTGGTTAGTGCAGGCCTGGAGGACATCTGAAAATGATTCACAGGGCAGGGAATAACTGGCAAAACAGTGTTAGCTCAAGAGAGAAACATGACTACAAAACCCTGGGTTTTGAGCTGTATCTTAGGAATCGATGACAAGAATGAGAGGTATGAGGGTACCAAATAGAACTTTGGCACATGCAATTGTTCCAGTGCCTACTGAAAGTCACAGGAGAATGGCATTTGTTGCCCATCTCATGTGGGCCCTGGATGCTGAGGGCTGCCTCTGTGCCACTTCCCAGGCACAGAATCTGTGGTGCAGCTGGGACTCCCCAGGCTCCCTGAGCCTGCAGGGTACTGCTCTGGAGTGGGGACGATCCCTCGCTACACAGAAGATCTGACAACTTCCATTCTACTGAGGCAGGAAGAAAGTCTGTTCTGTATCTCTTCTTACCTTCAAAAGTTGGACTCTCCCTCCCCTCAGGACTCCAAGTAGGAGCCCTAGAAAAGTAAATGAGGTGAGGAAATGCAAAGGACATAACTGCCTGCTTAAGAGATCAGGGTATGGTGGGATATAGGAAAAACACCAATAAATATTTGTACAAATTATTTATGCACATATTGATAATATTTATGATAAATTCAGTATTAATAGCACTCTAGGTACTCAAAGAATACATTAAAATAAAAATATATTTCCTGCTACTCTGCCAATTCATCCAAGTCAAAGAGATTTGGTGAATAAAACATCTATCACTGCACTTGGCACAAATGTGAAAGTGTGAGAGTATGTTCCCACATACCACAAACATGGCAGCTTCTTTGACTCTCTCCCCTAAACTAGGGATATTACCTAATACAACTTTCCAAAATGCCCTGACAGTGATTTCAGGATTTAGAGATGCTATTAGGACACAGGCTCATAAGAAAGACAGTTACTCAATTTCCTACACGATAGATTATTACAGGTATTAATGACCCAAGTATTGTGACCCTTGCCTTTCAATTTAGTGGCTAACTGAATAATTTATTTCTAATTTGCTCAAGTCAAAGTTGTATTTGAAGTGACTACATTTTGGTATAATGCAAACTACTTGTGCGGTATAACTCTTCCAATTTTATGTGCTCTCATAGCCTCTTTAAATTATAAAAACATTACCAGTATCCATTTGCAGATAAAAACATGTGCATTGAAAAAAAAAAAAAAAAAAGTAAAAAAGGCATTTGGAATAATTGATCCCCTCCTCTACTCAAAATATTTTCCTCTCTTGGTATCCAGAACACCATGCTTCCTTTGGTCCGTCTAGCTAAACCTTCTCTGTCTCTGCTGGTTATTTCTTCCTCATCACCCAAACTTCTGTATGTTAGAGTGTTGCAGGGCTCATCCCTTGGAGCTCTTTTCTATCTTACCCACTCACATGATTTTAAACACCACTATACTTGCCCCACTCACAAATAAATCTCTATCCAAACCTCTCCACTGAAGTCCAACTTGGCTATCCAACTGGCCTATCTCCAATTACATTTCTACACGGCATCTCAAACTTGATACATCTGAAACACAAACTCCAGATTCCAACCTTCCATATGTCCTCCTCTCACAGTCTTCTCTACCTAGTTGAATGGCTATTTCATCCTTTCAGATGCTCAGACAAAACACTTTGTCACCCTTGAGTCTTTCTCTTCCTCACACCTTAGGACCAACCGTCGAAAAATTCTATTTGCTGTATCTTCGAAATATATCCAGAACCCAAACATTCCTCAGCACCTCCACTGCCATCATCCTGGTTCAAGTGGTATTGTCTCTTGCTTGGTTTATGATGATAGCCTCTAGCTGCTATCCCTGCCTTCATTCTTATTCCCACAACAAAAAATCTTATTATAGTCACAGAGGAACCTTTCATATCAGATCTTGTCACTCCTCTGAGCAAAGCCCTCCAATGGCTTCATATCTCAAAAGCAGAAGCTACGTGTGGCTTGACATAAATCTGCCCCACCTTCTTTATTTCTCTGGCCTCATTTGCTTTTAGTCACTCCACTCCAGCCACCCTGGCCTCCCTGCTGTCACAAGCACGCTGTGTCTGCTGCTGCCTCCGGCTGTTTTCTCCTGCTTCTCCCTCTGCATGAAAGTACCTTTTCCTAACCACCCTCTGGGCTTGCTGATTCAGTTCCTTCAGGTTTTTGCTCAAATGTCTTCTAAATAAGGCCTCGCTTGATCATCTTTTTTTTTTTTTTTTAAGGCTACAACCCCACCCCCACCCCCACCATATCTCCTTTTTGTGCTTTTTCTCCAAAGAACTTGTCTATCTTCCCCAACTAAAACATAAGCTGGATACAGGGATTTTTGTATGTTTTGTTCTCTACTGTATTACTTGGTGTTTAGAGTAATGATGGATGTAGAGTAGATGCTCAATCAATACCAGATGATCAATGGATAAAGCATAATTCATTGATGTGTATAATTGAATATTATATACTGGTAACTGCCAAAGTTTATATCTGAAAATATTAACTTAAAAATTTTAAAGTATTTCAAGGAGATGCTTAGTCCCTTGGGATACATGCTTCAGAATGAATAGGTCACTAATTAGTATCTTTTTTCCTACTCTCTAGGAATTACCTGCAACTTTGCTGGTCCTCGTTCTGAAATTTTTTATTGTACGTATCTCTTTTTATCTTTACAAGCACTCATTCTTGTTCTGCAAGTGTTACTTTTGCACAGCATTGCGCCCTTTGTTTTTAAGAATACTGAATAAAGTGTAAATACAAGTGTGTGGGAGCAGGGGTGGGGGAAGTTCACTAAAATCCCCATATAATTTGAATAAGTGTCATAAATCCCCATATAATGTTATTTGTGCCTGTGTGTACATATATGTTCTTAGTTGTTTTATTCCTTATGTTTCAAGCTTCCTCAAATGTCTGTTAAACCTTAGTATCCTTTCATATTTAGAAATAAGGCAATGGAAGCCTAATTACTTGGGCATGTGTGCATGGGTGCTGGAGGGAGTTTTTGGTGGTGAGCTGGTCCTTATGGTTGAGGAAGCCTATATCCCACAATGCCAAGTCTTTGCTCTTGGCACCAACTCCAGTACCAGCTATCCATGTTCAATACAGACAAATCACTTTTTCTGAAGAGAAGAACACTCCAATATTCTGCCTAAGTGGGTTCATGCTCACTGGTAGATATCCTATCCACCGTGTGAAGCATCTGATTATTGTGACTTTCCATCTGTACATTTCTAATGACTTTGTTGTTCAGCTCACTTTTCACTCCTGCTCCTCATCAGACCTGTCATTCCTGAGTCTGGAGCCTCTTCAGGGTTCAGCAGGGAAGATCAACTCCCTCCCAGGCCCTGGCCCTTCTATCCTGCTTCTTCCAATACCTCTCTCCAAACTGCTTTCTGACTGCCAGAAATTGTTAAAAATTTCCAACTGCTAAATGATCACCTCCCTTCATTTTCATCATGATATGTTTATATTTTTTAATCTCTTTAACTGAGGGGTCTGAGATGATAAAGGATATAACGCCATGCGATCAGTGTGCCATCTTGAATCTTTTCTGACCTTTAAACCAGATATAAAGCTAAATGCTAGGAAAATAGCTAGTAATATAGAAATGAATATAAGGTTTGCAGGACTATTTTAAAGAGATCATTTGAGGTATCGGCATATGAAAAAACTTTAAAATTATTGTTTAGTTAAAGCATTTGGAAGCTTGTTAAAAATTTAAATAACTGGGCCACATTACTGACTAATTGAATTAGGATTTATAGGACAGGATACATGCACACTAAAATTTGAGAAAAAATGAATGAAAGGGATAAGTGAGAACTCATTTCTTAGTTTGAGTATTCTCCAAGGAGTTTAAATGTCTCTGCCTGAATACTCAGAGAAAACTGTTCTCTACCTAGTTTTTCTGCCTCGTAAAAACAAGAATGTTTGTGATATGCAAGGTTCAGTGGACAAAACATGATCTCTTCTAATAGTTTTTATGATTTTAAAACCTTTCCTTAAGTATAAATAAAGAACAGGGATTGCATTCTCACTGCTTACTCTATAGCCTTGTAGAAAAATGGGTGAGTGCCTGTTATGCCAATCACTTGAAACTTGATAAGATTGCAGTTTCTGTGAGATTTACTCAGGGTTTACATTGACTCTCCAAGTCAAGCATGTTAATAACTTGTGCCAATTTTGGTTTCTACTCTGCTCTCAATCCCTATGCAAACACCAGGAGCTGCTTTAATGTAAACATTCAAAGTACTAAATGCATCATCATGACCAGCTGTTTTTACTCCCATTTCTCATGGTGTCTCTGACTTCAACTAATAATGCAAACATCATTTTAAAATTAATCATCAACAGAGTAGTGTGAATTGTTTTAAGTTAAATTAACATCTCTAAAGATGACTAATGGAAAACACCATGTGGACAGATGTTTTCATTTGGGGAAATGTTATATCCTTTCAAACAAATCTCATAATCTACCCCACAATTTCTACTGCTTAACAAGTAATCATGTAAAATATAAAAATTTAATTACATTATTTTTCAAAGTTATTGTTGTACCACATTGTTCTCATTCAACTTGGTTTGAAGGCCCTTTGAATGTTAACAATATTAACAATAGTGGCTTTAGCTCCAAAAGACATTAAATTTCTATCACTTAAAATAAACCAACTATCATATGTATTTTACAATAGTCTTTGCTGAAAAAGCAGTAAGTTAACATAAGTTAGCTAGTTCATACAGGATACTCACGGTCTTTACAAACCTAACAGAACAATAAATTCTCAGATGAAATTCTGAAAGGAATACTCTTCTCTTTCCCAGAAATGGCAGTAGCCAGAAAAAACTAATTTGGATTCTCATGCCCTGTAATTTATTCTGTTGGGTGGGTATCAAGAGGAACAAGTAGGGAATGAAATGAATAGCTGAGGGCCTGTTGGCCCCAACAGGATGATGTAATTGACTGAAAGACACCCACAGAGCCAGGCAAAGGCTACGTGTTCCTGTCATGTAAGGAAAGGATTCAGGGGGCAACATACAGCATACCACATACAACAATCATGATGTGGCAGCACTCCCAGGCCGAGGGCAAGTCTTCTGCATCAAGACCCATAAAACATCCACTATCAGGATAATGTCTCTTTGGCATGATATTTACTAAGACGTTCTAGAAATTACCTTTGTATTTCTATTGGTGAATTTATACTTTCTATCCCCATCAACTGTTCTGAACTTGTGTTATATGTCTACCTGCCTCTAGGCGCAAGTTAACGGGTAACACCACTAGCACGTTTCTGAGTGTTACTGCAGGACCTAGTGAAAATCAGTTTCCCAGGAACAATTTTCCAGGTAACAGGCTTAGACTTTATAATTGATAGGATCTAGTCTTTCACTGGATAATTATCAGATCAATGTAGTCAAATATTAAATTAACATCCATCTTGCTAACAGCATAGTTTGTTTTGAGTAGTGGGTGAAGGTGATTTAATCTAAGCCACCTATGACTGGAACTTTCTTTTAATTGTGTAAAACACAGTCAAAAAAGGAAAGGAAACGAATATTATGTTATCAAGAGATTGAAAGCATACTTTAAATCAAGCATTAAAAGCCCTAATTTGATTTCAATGAGTGTAGTTATTTTCAGTAGATAATACCACATTAATTTTGTACTAGACAGAACCATGTTTTATTGATCAGTACTAAATAATGTGAAAATCATTTCTACACTGAAAAATATAAACTCAAAAAAGTTTTTTGAGTTCTTCTAATGTACTCAGTTGCACTGATAGACCTCTATTATGGGCTGAATTGTGTCCTCCCAAAATTCATATGTTGAAGGCCTAACTGCAGAATGTGACTGTATTGGGAGGCAGAACCTTTAAAGAAGTAACTAATATTAAATTAGCTCATATGCGTGAGCCTTAATACAATCTGGCTGGTGTACTGACAACGAGAGGAAATTTGGACACACACACAGACACAAGGGATGCATCTGCACAGAGGAAAGACCATGTGTGGACAGAGAAGGAAGCCATCTCTGAGCCAACAAGAAAGGCTTTAGAAGAAACCAAATCTGCCAACATCTTGGACTTCCAGCCTCCAGAACTGTGAGAAAATAAATTTCTGTTGCTTAAGTCACCCAATCTGTAGTATTTTGTTATGGCAGCCCTAGCAAATTAATACGACCCCTATTCACTCAAGAGATATTACCCAAGCGTGATTCTGGGCTGGATGAAAGCTAGCTGGTGAGGTGGGTGCAGTATTGAGACACTGCCTCCCTTCCAGCTGCTCAGTCCATCATAAAAACACTTTCAGTGTGTTTCTTAATTACTAGAAAACTACGTAAAAATTGACAAAGCTTTTTAAATTTCCCACCAGAAAGTTACCTTCTTTATTCTATTTTAGACTTACTGCATTTGTTTTTTATTCTGACAAAAATGATCCAACTCACTTAATTCAATCTTTCTAACTACTACCTTCTTCACTGCCTATTTTTAAAGTTGATGCTTTTTCAGCCCTTATAATCTCATCAGCTATTGATTTACTATTTTCCCTGATAAATAAGTGGCTCACAACTCTTTTTTAATGACACATAAAAAATAAAATTTTTCACAAAAGTGAATTTGGGAGCACCTATGTGGGGCTTGATAAAACATATATTGCATTGTCTTTTTATTTTATAAGTATAATATGGATAAAATCCAAAATATTAGGGAAGATTTTAAATATTGAATACAAATGAGACTTTACAAAAATTTTTTTTTTTAAACTTTTAATGAGAAATGAGATTTCCTTTCTGGACAATACATGGTTTTATGTTTAAAATGGCTATACACAAATCATTACCAAGACTTTTTAATGATGATATCCTTAAGTTTGTCATAGTAATATCAATGATAAATTTTGTCCAAACAAGTAAGTGATAACAAATGAATATTTTCACTCGTATTTTAATTATTGGAAATGGCATTCTTACGGAATTATCAGAATTCAAATAATTCTACTTGTTTAAATTTTTTTTTAAAGGGTGCAATAAGTCTTTAAAGTTTTCTTTTTTCTGTGACAACTGTAACAGTGAACATTCTGGTGGTAATGCTGATTTTGAACCTTCAAGTACTTGAAATTGTTAAAGATTTTCCTTGAATCTATACAAATGTTGCTTTTCTCATCTTATTCAGGATTCAAATGTTACAATGGCTAAAAAATCACTGGTGAACCACTTTTAACCTTACTTTTCTACTACTCCATAAGTACATCTTAGTATATTTTAATGAAGCTCTTCAGAAGCTGAAAAAAACAGTCAAGTGTGCTATTTTGAAAGTCAATAACAATCCACTTAAAAAACGTGCAAAGAAAGAAACTAGACTCTCTCTCTCTCTCTCTCTCTCTCTCTCTCTCTCTCTCTCACACACACACACACACACACACACACACACACACACTATTAATAAATTACTTTATAAACTCTTGCCTAACTTAGTATTTTAACAGCTTGGATTTTTGTTATACTCACAATTTTTATAACAACTTTTAAGATGGATAGATCTATGGGCAAATATTGATGTATACAAACATCTCTGTTGTTAAGAAATAATGTATTTCTGAATTCCAGGGTTTAAAAAGAACTCCATGTAAATCTTGTACACTTTGCTACAACTTAACATAACCATCAGCACACAAAGATATTCAGTGTTTCCCTAGTATTTTGTTTCAAGTATTCTTTCACTACCTTAAATGTTTTATTCCCAGTAGTTCAATTTGGAGCTTCTTTGGAACAAATAATATTTTTCCGCCCATTCCTCTTCAGAGATGCTAAGCAGTGTGATATTAAGTGAGTGTAGTTACTACTTCTGTGGAATCATTCATATTCAATGAAAAGTTTTTGATGTACCAATCTTATGTATTCATGTTGTCCTTCTACATTTGGCATCAATGTTAATGCATTTACTAATAGTATTTTTGGAAAAGGAGAGCTATTGTCTTCTCATTCCTTCTTTGGTCTCAAATACAGTATTGATAAGTTTTTACACAAGTATAGGCTGGTGAAATTAGCAGTTTGCAGTTATGTCAAGTGTCTTTCCTTTTGCTCCCTGGCTTTAGTCCTTAATTTTGCATGTACTTTCTTGAATTTAACATAGTAAGTAATATCAAAATAATGTATTTTTAAATTTTGTGCCAACATAGTTTACTTGGCTCCACTGCTTTATTATACATATTTTCAAGAAAAATAAGCCATTTAGGCAGAAAGAAAAATTATTGGGAAACAACAACAACAACAAAAAAAAGCAATTTGAGTTATTTCCCATTATGTTGCTCAATTAGTGACAGGATATTTCACCTTGTAAATCAGATAACTTTCTAGCTTTAAGAAATTGTACATCCTGGTGAGAAAATGAATATCTATACATATCAAACTAAATATAAAGTACTCGAGATTATGGGCCTTTCTAGCTTCAGAAAATTCGTTAAAAGTGTCTTTTAGGTTTTGGCATTTTTTGAAATGATAAGCAAGATGCATTGAAAATTCAAAACTTAAGCATATGGTTAGCAAAATAGAAAATATTGATGTTATTTTATTCAATTTCATTCTAATTCTGGAAAATTCAGAAAATATAAACATTACTTACAATAATAATTTAAAATGTTTTTAAAAATTAATTTCCTGAATTAAGGCAATATAATCCCCTTTAATAAAATTCTTAAATTACGCTGAGTTATGTTTTCAGAAATAAACTTTTTAAACCACAAAAATAAAAAAATTATAAAATTCTATCAAGAATCAGACTTGGCTAATTGTTAATATGAATAGCCACTTAGGAAAAGCTAGAATGAAGATCAAGATAATTAACAAAATAATTCTGTTTTATTTTAAAATAATAGTAGATGATTATTAATAATGAAATTACAAATAAGCCAGTTTCAATATGAAAACTTAGAGCAAAATAAATCTTAAGAAAAACTTAAGATTTTACTTGTATCCACATTTCACTTGTACCCACAAAACAAAAACTTCATTGACAAACACTGTGATTCAAATAATAATTAGACAGAGGTAGAAAAGTGATGGGTAAGTTCTCCATGCCATCATCCAAATTTTGCCTAAAAATCAAAATGAAATACAGAAATGCAGGTGATACATCTTCACCCTATTGGGATAAGACCATCTGCAAAAGGATTTGGTATAATTTGTGGAGTGTACCAGAGGACGGTGTGAAACTTTGTGTCTTGACCTAACTCTTCAAGAAGTATGTAAACTACTTTGATGCTTTTAATTTAGTCCTGCTCAAGGGGAAATAGATAGATGATCATTTGGGATATGTTTCTGTCCCAAAAGCTATAACTGCCTCATCCCCTAGAGCACCACACACTCTCATTTGGAAGTATGTCTGGTAAGTTTTTATGTTGAATGTGTCATAATTTTATTAGAGTATTTTTTTTAAAACCCTGCCATTTGAAGCCTAAAAATTACTTGAAGCTGAAAATAGTGTATGTTACCTGCTGAAATTGGGTCCAGAGATGTCTGTATCTCTTTTATGTTCAGTGTTGCTAACACCCAAACACAGCAGAAAACCCACTGTGTTCTCAGCCTTAGCTAATGGTAATTGCACCAGTTTTCAGACCCAGGATATAGATCTCCTAGTAAGTGAAGGGTAAAGAATTTTTCTAAGCACTTATGGAAAAGAAAATATCTTAAATGTTCAATGTCTTGTTTATATTATAAGAAGATACAAATGCATATTTACCACTAAATAGTATCATATTAAATAGCATTAAAACCAACCATATCATTAATTTAATAACACCTTCAGAAAACTTTTTAAAAAGTGTAAAATATTTACATGAGTGTTCATCTCAGTTTTATGACAATGAACAAGTGAAATCAACATAATTGGCCGATACAGAGAATAAGAATTTGAATAATTTATGGTATATATATATATTTTTAAATATTTATTTTTGATTATACATATTTATGGAGTACAGAGTTGACTGTCAATATTTGTGTACAGTATGTGATCAATTCAATATTATTAGCATGTTCATTATTACAAATCATAATTATTCTTTGTGTCCCTTACCCAATTACTCCCTAACCCCCTTTCCCCTCCCCCACCTCTAGTAACTATAGGTCTTTTCTCTCCTTCTAAAAGTTCAATGTTTTTATGTGGTCTCTCTTTTTTTTTTCTTTCATTCTTTTTTTCTTATTTTTTAGCTCCCACTTATAATTGAGGACATGTGGTATTTCTCTTTCCGTGCCTGGCTTATTTCACTTAACATAATTTTCTCAAGTTCATCCATGTTTCTCTGAATAGCAGAATTTCATTCTTTTTTATGGTTGGGTAACATTCCATTGTGTTTATATACCACATTTTCCTTATCCAGTCCTACATCAATGGACATTTAGGTTGGTTTCATATTTGGGCTATTATAAACTTCTTGAACTTATTATTATATGAATAGAATTATGATTAGAGTCTGTGATTAGATAAAAAGAAGGAACTAGACATTCTTAAATGCTATAATATTGATTCAGTAATCAACAATACAGCATAACTCCTAAGATTTTTCTAGCACTTTTGCCACCAGACAGCTCAGCTACTGTCACATACCACAGAGTGCCATAAAAGAGGCACTAAAGGTGAATGAAGAGGTCACCTAGAAGAAAAACCATTTAATTTGATTGGGGAAAGTAAAGTCTTCAAGATTACCACAAAGTGGGGCAATCTCAGCACAGACAATAGCATTGACAAAGCTACAAGACACATGCTAGATATATAGATCCACTCTGCAGAATACAGTGTTGCTGGTACCTAAAATATGAGTGAGAGGCAGCAGGTGAGGCTGCATAGATCCATAAACATTAGATCAGAGAACCTCATATGCCATGCTAAGGAGCTAGAACTTATCCCTATAAGCTAGTGGTATCACTAAATTAAGGGAATGTCTTGGTATGATTTGCACTATAAAAAGATTAAAATGGCAAGAGTATAGAAAACTGAGTAGAAAAGGGGGAAAGAGGATGGAGTAGAAGGATGACACCAAAACTGAAAGCAAGCAGACTGTTAATAAAACTATGGTGACTAACCCACATAAGAAAGAGTAAGTGTCTAATTAAAGGAGGGGGTGGAGTTATTTATAAGAAAATATCACTACCGGTTGATTCTATCTGCAGGCTATGTAAGAGAAATAATTTCTGAACCACAGTACTTAATCTTGTTTTGGATCACAAAACCCCTTGAAAATCTGAATAGCCACAGTCCATAAAAATTCACACATAAAATACTACAAAAAATACATTTTGAAGACTTGACCATTGCCTAAGAATCTCTGATTATATTTCCAGGTTAAGAATCATTGGTCTAAGATTTTCTCCGTATTTCTAGCTTGAGTGGCTGAATAGATTGTAATGTTGCCAGCTGAGAAAAGCAATAGAATTGTTAGCAAAGATTGGGAGGAAGAAAATCAGTTCAGTCTTATAATGTGATATTCGAGATGCCTAAAGGTAATCCAGAAAGAAGTGGTGAGAGGACAGTTGTATCTTTGAATCTAGAACTCAAGAGAAGGGTCTAAACTGGAAAAAATGGTTTGGAGGCCAAATAATACATAAATGACACTGAAAAGAGGACAAGATTACTTAGGTAGAGGGAACATTTATAAAGAAAGTCAAGAATTAGGTGTGGTGCACACTGTCATGTGCCAACCAGCTCCTCCTTATAGAAATTAAAGTCTTATTTCAACATTTTCTGGGACTGCCATTGGCAGACAATTCTCACCCGTCAGCCTCTTTTGGGGATTTCCTTGGGTTAAAGAGTATTGTATTGTACAAAGTCTTGCTCCCTTTCTGCATTGGACGGCTACATCCAAGGACTGGTTTATACAGGAGTAAAGAGTGCTACCACGTCCGCCGACTCCTCTCCTCATACTCAACTCCCTCCCCCTTCTCCCCCCCACAGAAATACACAACTATGGACGACATCAGAGCTCCATCAGGGTTTGGCTGAGGCCTTCATTAATCTGCACAACACCTCCACTTCTCCCTCTGCTAAATCCTGCTTTCTTCCCCTCCCTTCCACAGCATTGCTCTCAAGTGATGCACTCCCTAATACATGTCCAGCATGTTCATCTCCATCTCAAAGTCTTCCTCCTGGTAACTCCACCCTGCAACATAGACATCAAAAGGAGCAATACCATTTAAAACTTCCAGAGCACAGTGGAAAAATAAAAGACCTGAAAGTTTTGAAAGAGTCCAACTTAACACTATGCATAGACACACACACACACACACACACACACACACACACATCTTTGGAATATAATGGTGACTCAGTAATGAAAACTTTATTAGTGTAATAAATCATATATCATATTAACTGTTAAAGTAAATCATATGATCTCAATAGATACTAATTAGTATGTTTAACAAAATTCATCTTTTGTTTTTAAATTTCTTAGTACAGAAGTAGATGTTTGCTTAACCTGATAAAAATACATATGACTCAAAATAAATAGTTTCAGTTATGCTTAATGATGATACACTAAATGCATTCTCTTTAGAGTAAGGAAAAAGGTAAAGATTCCCATGATCATCACTATAATTTATCATTGTTGTCATTGTACTAATAAAAACAAAAGTAGACAATAGAAAAAAATAAGTGATGTAAATATTGGAAGGGAGAAGACAAATTTTAAATAATCACAATTAGTATCGGTCTTTACTAAGACAACCAAAAAGAATAAATGGAAAAACCATCTTATAGAGTAGTAAATTACAAAATTAATATAAAAAAATAGGTAGCTTATCTAAACAGTGTTGAGAAATTATAAAAGAGAAAGTAAGTCCACTTAGAATAGCATTTGAAAAGAAAAAAGGCCTAAGTACAAACCCAATAATTAAAAAGATATTAGTGTACTTTACTCTTCCTTTTCGGGGGGGGGGGCAGCTGGCCAATGTGGGGATCCAAGACATTATTGTACTTTTAATACCTATTGAAGGAATAATATTTAAATAAACATACAAATCACATTCTTTTATGGGATGACTGAATACACTTGCCAATTCTGTCTATCTATCTTGTGCAATATAAATTAAAATACCTAGAAGATGTTGAAACTGGACATAAGGATTGTATATTTCAATTGGAAAAATAAGGAGAAAAGTCTAGAAATTTCTAGAAAGAGAAGTCGTTATAATTCAATCAGCTTGTTAATTGGTTAAAAAATAACCACATGCACAAAAAGACAAAAAGATGAATGGAAAAGAAGAGAATCAAAAATGAAATCTAATTTAGACGGAAATTTATTATATGAAAAAAGTAACATTTCAAATCAATGGAGAAAAAAAGATGACTCCATAAATTGTCTTAGAAAAACTAGATTACCTTTTGGAAAACTCTCTACCTTAATCTTTATAAATGGATGAAGTATATAAACACACTCACACACGCAAAATTATAAATTTATAAGAGAAAAAAGTAAACTTATGTCCTCAGAGTTGGAATGACCTTTGGAAGCTGGACATAAAGCAGATAAGAAAGAGCAGCCTCACTATTTCCTCTCAGATACTACAGGCCCACTCCAAGCTCAAGGCCTTTGCATATCCAGTTGGTTTTTCCTAGACCTCTTCTACCCACCCTGCCTGTGACAGCCTCATGGCTTGCTTACTTTCTTCAGGTTTTTATTCAAATGTTAACTTATCAATGAGGTCATTGGTTTCAAATTGCAACCCGCCCCAATTTCCCTATTCTACTGCTTTTCTTTGCACTTGCCACCATCTAACATATTACATATTATTTCACTTATTTATCTTGTTTATTATCCAGCTTCCTCAATCTAACATATTACTTATTATTTCATTTATTTATCTTATTACTCAACTTCCCAACTAGACTGCAAGCTTCATGAGAGCAAAGATGCTATTCCCATTTTGTTTACTTCTCAGTGCCTACAAGACTACCTGGAGCATACTAAGTGCTCAAAATATACTTGACGAGTCAAGGAAAGAATGAACAAAAGGTCAAGAAAGTAAGAAGAAAACCCAGAAGAAATGATGTAAGTGAAGCCACAACAGGGGAAAATGACAATAAAGCTGTAAGCTGCAGAGAGGCCTAATTAGATACACAGACAAGAGTACCCATTAGGATAAAGATGAGAATGTCTAATGACTTTGGGAAACAATTCTCTATGGATCTCTTGCATTTCTATACATGTGACTAGGAAAGATACTGTCTTTCGTTCCAGAATATCTTTTCAAGGATGTCTATATAGGGAAAAGCCTTGGAAGATACAGTATCTACTTCTGGAATAAAAGGCAGGCTTGCTTACAATATTGGAGGATGGAGATGGCATCTCACCTTTGGGGCAAAAGGCAGGCATGCCTACCATCCATTATAAAAACAACAACAACAACAACAATGTGGCTATCTCTCAGGGCTCTTCTCTTGTAATGCAACCCACTGAGTGTACAGGTATCAACTCGCCCTCATTGTGTTCCCTTACAGGAACTGAGAGTCAGAGAACAGGTGGAAAAGATGCTGATACTCTGGCTGCTGCTATTTCTGTGAATAATAAATTGTTCTTCATCTCTAACCCAGGAGTCTTGGTCTCCTGCTAGCATCTGTTAAATTATGGCAGGATAATGTATCAGTGTATAAGCAGGGTAAAATCTCAGACTTTTTACAGTTCTAGAGCGATAGATGGCAAAATGACCGAACTTTGTGTCTATACTCCAGCCCTAGCAATGGTATAGCCATTCACTTCCATTCAATACAATATTAAATAACACCTAAGAAACAACACTTCAACTTCTCTTTCACCTTGATGATGTTCAGTTGCACAATTTTTATACAGGCTAGTTCACAGTCCTTTATTTGGCTATCATAACTCTTAGCTACAAGCAATATACACACTCTGGCTAGTCCTATTATTCCAAGAGAAAAACGAGAGAAATATGGATCAGAACTTATTAGACTACTTGAACATGAAACTACTTGAAAATGAAACAGAGTTGTCCCAAGCAACCCACAAAATTATGAGTAAGAAATAAATGCTTATTTTTGTATGCCACTGAGATTTTAATAGTATGTTGTGCAGCAATAACTGACACAAAACCCAAAATATCAACACTTTCCGTGTGATAAATGTTTATTCATCCCTTATGCCACATTCCAGAGAAAGCCAATACAGGCTAGTATGGTTGGTGGCTTTGCTACACAAAGTTACTTCCCTCCCAATCATCCTTACCTCTCATCCCAAGATAGTGCAATACCTTCCCTATGATTCACAACAAAAGGATGGAAAAAGAGTGGCAAAAATGTGACTCACTTTCCTTTTAAAGATATCCCAGCTTTTGCACCAAGTTTTCCCACATCCTACTGGCCTAAGTCATGTGGCCACACAAAAGTTAAAGGGAGGTAAGAAAACTTTACTTTTGGCAGTCCAGTATATAGCTCAGGAGTTTTATCATTGTGAAAGAATGAGAGAATGAAAATTTGAGTGTAAATGACATTTTTTTTGTCATAGTCTCTCCATGTGGTCACCTAAATATCCATGCACAACCTCTCTCCTCACATAGAACATATTCATCACCTCCACAAGGGAGAGGCCCCCAAAGCCCCATCAATTATTGCACCCACTTAAAAGTCCCTCATCTCTAGTGATGTGCAGCCCTTTCCATTAAGGATTGATATGGAGCCTCAAGGTTTGGCAACCCATAAACTAACATATAAGTTTAGCCATCTCAAGAACACTCAGTACTCAAGGATCATGAAGAAATTGGATATAGCCATCTAAACTACCCCTTATGCACAAAGCAGAATTGTGAAACACATAGCAGTCACTGGGTCATGGCAATAAGCACATCCCACATGGTAGGAATTACAAATATTCCCTTGACTCAGGGAATATTTGTCCCTTGGTTAGACCCATCTGGAAGTCCCTGATTTTGCTTTGAGGAAATGTCCATTTTCCTCCAAATCCCTTGGTTCTATCCTCTGAAAGGTGCTTTCCTATCCTTTGTCCTCCTTTGCCATGAGTCAAGTAGGCATTACAGAGATTACTCTTCTTGGAGACTGCAGTGTTTTCATAGCCTGCCTCATGCTGGTCCAGGTTTGGCAGACCAGGGATTTCCTTAGAGGTCGAACAATTATAGGCTTTACAGGCCATGTTGTTGTTCTTTATACATATAATTCCCTCAAAAACTCAGTAAGCTTCCAGGCAATTTGTTTTGGATTAGTTCCATATGTTAGAAAATATAGCCAAAGATCTAATCTGAATGTCATTTTTAAGCCTAAAGATGCTTGTCTTTTCCTTATTCTACTGAGTGCTTTCCTCACCCCTCTCTGGATGGAAGCTACATCCAGGCTATCTGAACCATTTTGTTTAGGTGGGAAAGCAATACCTTTAACTTGATTTTGCCTCTGGTCTGGCTCCCAAATCTGGCAGAGCATTGAGCTTATTTCCTATTAAGGTAGTGGCTTTGAAGCCACCAGTTACAATTGCTTTGGTTTGGAGTATAGAAGGAGTTGACTTTTTCAACCCTCAAAGGCCTCAAATTATAGGACTCTCGGTGAAATTATTTTGCTAACCCAGCACAAAGAACCTTTCTTAGCAGGCCTGCATTCCTTTCCATCTCTGCTTACATACTGGTTAACTCTAGCCTGAGTTCATCTATGTCATAGGACCTTGTTAGAAGAGCAAGAAGCAATCAACACATATCAGGATTCTGCCACTTTCCTATGATTTCCCCTGATGTTATGGTCTCAACATGTGGTTTGCCTCCTAAGGTATCACAAGCTACAATTATACCAATGTCTCACCTTAGCATCCTTAAGGATCAATCAAGTTTTCAGTCTCCAATTTCTGTGTCTCTTCTTTCTGCCTCCCAACTGCTAAACATAATATGCCATAATATCTAGGTTATACCTCTTTATACACCCACTTCTGGGACCAAATTCTGTCTTAGTTAGGATGTAGGTTTAGAATGTGTAACAGAGATTCAAATATAGTACCTAAAGAAAACAGAGGTTTGGTCCTTTCTCATTATAGTCTGGAGGTGGTAGTCTAGGGATCTTAAGGGGAAATAAGGCTCTCTCTGTCATCTCTAAGACAAATTCATCACTACAAATACTTTTCAAAGTAGCAGGATGAGGAAAAGGTGAAGAGAACAGGCAACCTTTCCTTCAAGGACATGTCTGGAAGCTGCACAAATAGCCTCCAAGGGATCTTGGAAAATATAGTCTTTACTCTGTAGCCACATGTTCCGTTACAAAACAAGAGTCCTTTCATTGTGGGAGAAGGGGAGAACGAATATCAGGGAACAAAAACTAATTTTTGTTACAAATTTAAAACAAGTGACTTATTTATTTGGATCTAACATGTTGGTGTATTGTAAACCAGCATTTGTAACAACAAAAATTAAATTGATTAGAGCGTTATTTTAAGAACAACTGCTGCTCTAAAGATATTTACAGAATATTTCGCAAGGTATAACATCCAAAATAAAAATTTTAGTATAAACTAATGTAAATTTACAGTTTACACTTTGCATTAAATGCCTTATACTTAGTAGGCATTTGATAAATAGTTGTTGATGAACTAACCGATTAACAGATATTTACTGAGCACTTGCTATTAGATTATATATGTGTTAGACACCAAAGAGATTTAATAAAAACTATAATGAATTGTCTCATAATAAAGGAGTATGGAGTACTGGGTACATCTTACAAAGGTTATGAATATAATAATCAATAAATTTTCAACAAAATTCTCAATGATTGTACAGAAGATAATACTTTTCCAAATTAAAAGTTTTAATAATTTTGATTTTATAATTTCAAATAAACTACAAAAATTGGGTATCTTCTTTTTTACTTACTTGAATGAGAAAGTTATTCCAAGGGCAAATGAATTAATTGTTGTTTATTTACATAACTTTTATATTATACTGAAATGGTAACCAAATACTCCATAGTTAAGATTTTAGTAAAAAATCTACACGTATCATGAAATTGTGACATGTAATTATTTACTTAAAATTGGAATTTTTTTTTCAAGTAATTGAAATCAATGATAAGTGAACTATTTGTTTACAACCAAAGTCATTTGTGCTTTTATTAGAAGAATAATTCATTTATAGTTTTGAGAAACTTAGAAAAGCCGAAGTTGGAACATTACCTTTTTTTTTTTTTAAAGTCAAGTATTCTTTTCATTTTTCCAAAAATGTTTCTCATTTCTATCTTTCCATTCCTAGAAGCAGAATTAAACTATCACCACAGATCATTTTCAGGAATACATAGCACTGGGATGTATTATTTAGAAGACTGTTCATGCATTAAGAGATATGACTCATCTATAAACATATATTAAGATTACTCAGGTACACGACACATCCATGGTTTCCAAGATATATCACCTTAGGATAAATCACACAGCTTTAGCCTTTTGAGTTTTTTTTTTTTTTTTTTTCCTCCACGGTTTTGCATATTTGGGAACAGATAAACAGAATAAATTAAGGACAATGGGTCTCGGAAAACAACTGCTTGAGTCCTGGCACACAACACCAAGAACAGATATTTTTAAAACTCTCCTCGATAAGAGTCAATCTTTGTTCTTTGACAGTGGAAAAAGTGATTTAGTGCTCTATCAGGAATATAAAATGAGAAGGTGAGAAATATTTTTTATTAAAAATAAACATTGTTAAAGATCTTCTGGGAAAGATGGCAAACTAAGCACACTTACTCCCTTCTCTCCACCTCAAGACTCCCGTTACCATGCATAGAAATTATAAAAAATAGGGTTTAAGTTTTATTAGATCCAGAAACCTTGTGCCAAAAACTACAGAGACTTTCTTTTAGGAATAGCATAGATAAAACTAATGAAAGGAAGAACTAAGTGCTCACTGCCAATATTTTATCATCATAAAACAGTTTCCATTTTTATTTTCTTTTAGATATTCCTATGTATATTTATAAGTGAGATTTGGACATTCATTTATTCAAAACATACTTATTGTGTTCTTTTTGTAAACCAGGTACTGCACTAGGCCTTGGTATTCAGAAAATGTTCATGTCCTCATCATGCTTCCAATGTACTGGCTCAGAGAACAAAAACTTTTCTGTGAATGTAGCACAGTATCACAGGAAGTAAAAGGGAGACATCCAAGGGTTGCCACCTCTGCCTGGAAGCAGGAAAGAAACAAATTACTCCTGGGGTCCTAGACAGGAGCCAAGTATCTCCCGCCTAGAAACAGGCAAGGAGCATGCGGAAAATACCACTTCCTTGTGGGTGGCCCTCCACAGCCACTGCCACAGCCATGGCTGCTGCAAAAGTGGCTGGACACCACAGCAGTAGCTACAGCTCCTGTGTAGGTGGCCCCCCAGACACTCGACTGCAGTGACACAAGGAGAGTCACCAGCAGAGATGGAAAAAAGAATAGGATGCCTCTCTTCTACAAGCCCACTGCAGTGTAATAGAAGAAAAAGTTGCTCTTCCATGACCCTGCTTTATTTCTGATTTTAGAATTTCTGTCTTCTCTCTCTCTCTCTCTCTCTTTTTTTTTTATTTTTGGTCAGTCTAGATAAAGGTTTGCAAATTTAAGGAATCAAAAAATAAATAAATAAAAGACTATTAAGCAGTCTACAAAAGCATCATTGATGTAAATACTTTAATCAAACATTAACTTTACATAATTCTTTTAAGGTATAATAATCTTTATTGTAACTTGTTAAATATGTAACTATCATTCACTTTCTTTGACAGACTTCGTTATGGGAGATTGAAATCAAGCTCAAAACTCATTTCTCATTATTCTCTAAGTTTCTTTCCTTACTTTATTTCTTTTCTGCATCTCTTCTCTCATGACAGTTTTGAATTTTCTAAATCAGTTAAGAACATTTTTGTTTTCAAGAGTTCATCATAATCCATTTCTATATTATAAAATAAAATAAAATGTACATTTCTAACCCCCTCTTTAGCATCGATTTATTTTACCTAAGCCTTGCACACGTTTTCAAAATCAAATTTTAGACTCATGATATAATAACCAATCTGAATGTATACTACCCAAATGCTGTATAAGATTTCCATAAAGCTGAGTTCGTAGTTCAAAATGACACAAAATTTCAGCACCATAGCCACTAAAATAAATTAACAAGTGAGAAATGTGGATGACACAGTAAGAATGCAACAGAAACATATCATTAAATGAAGTTAAAACAGAAACATTTCTGGGAAGTTTCTAATTATATTTTATTCTGAGATATATAAAGTATTTCCATAACTATATCTTACCAATAATATAATTATCTAAGATATTTCATATTCTCAAGGATACAAGTATAACTTGTGTATTTTCTCTCCAGTTTTTAGT
The DNA here is from genome assembly GCF_027409185.1 of Cynocephalus volans. Classification (NCBI taxonomy): domain Eukaryota; kingdom Metazoa; phylum Chordata; class Mammalia; order Dermoptera; family Cynocephalidae; genus Cynocephalus; species Cynocephalus volans. The sequence continues at coordinate 68,949,720 of NC_084468.1, read as the reverse complement.
CAAAAGAATATTTGAGTCTTTCAATTAAATGTGCCCTTATTGTTTCAACAAGGCTAATAAAGAGTCATCTTATTCAGACAAATAACTCTAGAGCAACTAGTTAGTTCCAGCTGATGACTGATTTTATAATATCAGTTGAATATAGGGTGGAATGCATGGAAAACTACCAGAATTTTCCCAGGCAATTTGCCAGACAGCGCTTGTCAAGCAAAACAGTATTGTGATTTCAACTTTGAACTCTGAACTGTACATTGTGTGAACTTGTCAAATATTCATCCCACAAATAACCTCATGCTCTTTCTGAAAATCTTGCCAAATGGAATGAATCTGATTTAGTGGAAAAAAATATTTAAGGCCAAGAAAAACACACACATTGTGTACAGAGTGTCAATAATTCTAGAAATATTAGTTTACCTCTATTCATGATTTCACTTTAAAAGAATGCAGTGTTATTTCTGCTGAAATATTTTTACTCTAATAAGTTCATTTTTCTCCCAAGGAAAAATTTTCTTCATATGGTATTATGTTTGTGTGTTATTTTCCTAGAGTAATTAATTTGGCTGGCTAAAACATGATGCTACTAAGGTCAAGGATGCAGATTCTGCACCCCCAATCATTCCCCATTGCCAGGCTAAACTATTAAAATTACACCCTGTGACCAGTATAGAATACAGATAAAAATATAGCCCCTGCCTATTTTCAGTTTAGAATATAATTTTTACATGAAGATATTGGATGGACAGGGGTAGTAGTAGAATAAATGTAGAAACTTTATAGAATTAAGAAGTAAACTAGAAACAAAGGACAGTCATTAATGAGAGGAACTAAAATATAGAGCCAAGGAATAGCATTGGAAGAGATGCCAGAGGTAACAACAGGTGGAACGTGCAGGACCACTCAACAAACTGACAAAAACTCATCCCTTCGAGTTCTGTAATTTTTATTGGTTTCTGCAGAGGCTTGATGTCTAGTATACTAACTTTACCAATTATCACCTGAGAAATAAAAAAGTTCAAGTTAAGAGCTATTCCTTAAAAAGCAGCTGATGGTTCTTTTTATTCACAGTACCTAACATGTGGCAAATGGTAGCTATTTAACCATTTGTGAATTAATATGAATAGATTAAAAAATAGACACATCAGGAATCTCTGAAGCAATAAAGAAAAATGAAGTTTATATATCTACTAAATAGCTAAAAGTAAAAAAAAATATGGCTTCCTCTGACATTTTATACAAATTCTAAGTGTTATATGTAGTAGAATTAAAAGTAAAATGTCCTACATGCCTTCACTAATATATTACAATATATTTTTCCATCTTGTTTAAATACTTAAATTGCTGTTTAAAGTAGCTTCTAGATTTAGGAAAGGAAGCACAATATCAACAGAGGCAATTATCTCCTACAGAGGAGTGGGTCTTAATCTTTTAGGGGTCAAATAACTCTCTGAGGATCTAACTTTAAAACAATGACCCCTTTCTACAGAAATGCACACATCTTACACAAAATGCCACATACAATTTTGGGACTACTCATGCCATTCATTGAAACCAGAAAGGTCCATGAAATGTAGATTAAGAAGACTCTTTTCCACAGGAGATGAACAGTAAAGTTAGTGTTTTGTTATTACCTTTAAAAGGCAGAAAACATTACATCAGTGCATAGTAGTAATATCCCATACATAGTAGGCACCAAATAAATTACTTTAAATTTACATTTCCCAAACTAAAATTGGTTTTAATAGGTCTTATTAGGCTAAGAGTTGTTAATTGGTGACATACAAATAAAATACATTGGAGGAAAGGAATTATATGGTTATACAAGCTTAAAAAGTGGTAGATTAAACAAAGTTAAGCAGGTGTTTCTTTACTACACAACTTTGCAGAGTTGATACCATATAAATACACAAAAACGGGATAGATTATGTAGGATTTCCTCAACTTCTTTGACCATGAAGTCTCCTTTCCTCAAACATCTGTTTCCTGTTGGAAATTATTTTACTTATTATGAGTGTGGTAAGAGCTACAATTACTTAATTGATACTCAATTTTGAATGGAAATAAATCTGAATTTAATATACATTTCATTTCTCTTGAAAGAAACCTAGATATAAGTATAAAAGTAATATCAAATATCTGAGCATATTTGTTAAACAATTTCTCCAGAACAAAACATAATTTTTCATATTCATACACAAAAAGTGTTATCTCTGAATTACCTGCAAGAGTTCAGTGGGGCAGGACAGGGTCATAAGTAATTGTGAGGCAGTTTGAGCTCATCAGAAATGGGCTCTGCTGAGAGGTGAATGTAGAAAATCCAACCTACATATCGTGGGGCTGCAACAGCCCTGAGAAATGCACACATCTCTACAATTCTTATCCCAATGGAGATATTTCCCCAACATTATGTGTATTAGCAGCATCCCTGAAGCAAGAATACAGATAACAAAAAACAGAAACTATTTTTTAAAATGTCGTATTGTTTTTGGAACACATTCTGTACTTCTTTGAATAAGAATGCCAACATTCTTCCAGCTCATAATCCAAGGAAAATGAGAAAGAAACTATTTTTTAAAAAAAAAAAAATGACAGGAAGAGTATTGCTCTGCTCCAATGAACTTGACCCTACTCCTTTACCCAGCCCTTCTGAGGATGGTAACTATTTTATAGATCATGAGTTCACCTAAGTGGCATTGGTGTTACCCCATTTATAGCTCTTTACCTATGACTTACATTTTATAAAAAATAAATGGGGCAGTCGAATGGTAGTTAAGCCAAAATGACACAAAGGAGAGGTAAAACAGCTGTTAGATACTTGACGGTTGAAGCAAAAGTTGTAACATTGTCTCATGTGACTATAAGTACATGTAAAGGAAATACTTAAGACAATATATTATAAACAAAGAATAGTAAAGGGATAAAAAGAGTTGTAAGGTTTCTATACTTTGAGTTGGAAAAATGATTACATCAGTAAATTGTGATAAATTACGTATATATAATTAATACTAGAGCAACCACTAAAAAAGCCTATGCAAGAAAATACATTCAAAAACAATATAGATAAATTAAAATGTAATTCTAAAAAATGTTCAAGAAATCCACAGGAAGACAGGAAAAGAAAACAAAAATAAAATAGAAAACAGACAACAAAAATAAAATGGCAGTTTTAAACCCTAAGAAACCATGAAGTCTCCTTTCCTCAAACATCTGTTACCTGTTGGAAATTATTTTACTTATGATGAGTGTGGTAAGAGCTACAATTACTTAATGATACTCAAATTTGAATGGAAATAAATCTGAATTAGATATACATTTTATTCCTCTTGAAAGAAACCTAGATATAAGTATAAAAGTAATATCAAATATCTGAGCAGATTTGTATATACTTATCAGTATATACATAATAGGTAAATGGTCTAAAAATTCCACTCGAAATACAGAGATTGGCAGAATCAATTAAACACCATGAACCAACTATGTGATGTCTATAAGAAACTCATTTCATATAAACCAATCCAGGCAGGCTGGAAATAAAAGGATGGAAAAAGATGTACAAGCTCAGCATCCCAAATCCTAAAATTCCACATCAGGATTGTCAAAATGCTCCAAAATCTAAAACTTTTTGAGTGCTATCATGATGCTCAAAGAAAATTATTGGAGCATTGTGAATTCCAGATTTTCACATTTGGAATGCTGAACCATTAATTATGCTGCAAATATTCCAAAATTTGAAAAACAAAATCTGAAACCCAAAACACTCTGGTCCCAAGCATTTTGGATGAAGAATACTCAACCTGTATCATGCAAACATTAGTCAAAAGAAAAAAAGAGGAGGCTATATTAATATCAGATAAAATAGGCGTCAGAGCAAACAAAATTACCAGAGACAGAAAGAGACATTATCCAGTGATAAAGGGCCAACTGACTGAGAAGACATAGCAATCCTAAGTGAATATTGCCAAGCAACAGAGCTGCAAAATATGTGAACTCCATACTTCTGGAACTGAAAGGAAAAATAAATCCAAAAATATATTTGAAGACTTTAGCACCCCTCTATCAACACTTGATAGGACAACTGAACAGAAAAATCACTAAGGATATAGAACTTAAAACCATTAGCTAACAGAATCTCAACATTTACAGAACATTCCACCCTACAGCAGAATACCTATTTATTAAAGGTATTCTGAAAGAAGCCCATGTTTATTACAGCTCTATTTACAACAGGTAGGTGATGGAACCAACTTAAAATGTCCATCAAAACATGTAGCAAGAAGCATGTACCAAGATAGACCATATTCTGAGCCATAAAATCAACCTCAACCAATGTAAAAAAATTGAAATCATATGCAGTGTGTTCTTAATGGGAAAAAAAATATTTGCAAATTACACATCCAACAAGGGATTAATATCCAGATATACAAAGAGCTCAGACAATGTTACAGCAAAAAACCAAATAATCCAATTAAAGAATGGGCTAAAGAGTTGAATAGACATTTCTCAAAGGAAGACATACAAATGGCCAACAGGTATATGAAAAAATGCTCAACATTACTAATCATCAGGGAAATGAAAATCGAAACTACTTTGAGATATCACCTCACCCCAATCAGACTGGCTATTATAAAAAAGACAGAAAATAACAAATACTAGCAAGGATATGTAGAAAGAGGTACATTCTTGTACTGTTGGTGGGACTGTAAGTTAGTACAGCCATTATGGAGAACAGTATGTAGGTTCCTTAGACAACTACAGATAGAACTTGTATATGATCCAGCAATCCCACTACTGGGGATATATCCAGAGGACTGGAAATCATCAGGTCGAAAGGATACCTGCACTCCCATGTTTATTGCAGCTCTATTTACAATAGCTAGGTGATGGAAACAACCTAAATGTCCATAGATGGATGGCTGGGTAAGGAAATTGTGGTATATATACACAATGGAATACGACTCAGTCATAAGAAAGAATGAAATTCTACCATTTGCAGCAATGTGGATTTGCCTGGAGAAAATTATTCTAAGTGAAACAACCTATGTACAGAAAGAGAAATACTGCATATTCTTACTCGTAACCAGGAGCTGAATCCATAAATAAACAAATGAATAATAAAGAGAGACACAGAGAAAGAAAGAAACAACAATTACAGTAATATGTTGAACTTTTAGAAAACTAGAGGTGGAAAAAGGGGGGGAGCGGGAGGGGGGCTAATGAGGAATTGTTCAATGGACACAGAGAATGGTTACGTATTGTAGTGATGAATAAGCTCACTGTACTGATCTAACCACCACACATTCTACACAATTACTGAAAATCAGTGTTGTACCCCACATGTACATATCATAATAAATAAATAAATTAATTAATTAATTAATTGATTGATTAATTAAAACAAGGGAATTAAACTAGAAATCAATGAGAAAAAGATCTATTATACAGAATGGTGACTATAGATAATAATAATGTATTATGTACTTAAAAATCACTACAGGAGTAGTCTTAAATGTTCTCACCACAAGAAAACAAGTATGTGAGGTGATGGACATGTTAATTTGCTTGATTTAATCATTTCACAATATATACATGAATCAAAAATACACCATAAATGCATGTAGTTTTTAGTTGTCAATTATACCTTAATAAAGCTGAAGAAAAAGTAAACTAAACTAGAAAGATAATGGGAAATCTACAAACACTTAGGAACTAAATGGCACACTTTGGGTAAAAGAAGGAGTATCAGGGAAATTAAAAAATAAATTGAACTTAATGAAAATGAAAGTATAGCACATCAGTTTGTGAAAGGCCATTAACAGTGCTGAAAGAGAAATTTATAACATGCAATGAATGCAGGTATAAAAAGGAAAATTCTTAATAATTTAAGCTCCCTCCTCAAGAACCTAGAAAAAGAAGAACAAAATAAACTCTAAGCAAGTAGATGGATGGGAAAAATAAAGAGCAGAAATCAATGACACTGAAAACAGACAAATAGAGAAAAACAGTGAAACCAAAAGCTGTTTTTTTAAAAAAGAATAAATTTGGCGAGCCTCTAGAAAGACTGTCAAAGGGGGGGGAGGCACAAAATGGAAATGTCAGGAATGACAAAGGGGACATCACTGCAGACCCTACATACATTGAATGGATAACAAAGGGATACTATGAACAACTCTACATATGAAAATTTGACAATTTAGATAAAATGGACCAATTTCTTAAAAAACAGAAATCTTCACAAATTGCCAATATGAAATAGATCATTTGAATTACCTTATAATCATTGAGAATATCGAATTCATAATTTCAAAACCCAAAAATAAAATGTATAGGCCCAGATGGTTTCACTGGAGCATATTCCCATACATATAAAGAATTAAAACCAATTTTATACAATCTCTACCAGAGAATAGAAGAGTTCAAACATGGCCTAATTTATTTTTTGAAACTAGTATTACCCTGACACTAAACCAGACAAAGACAATACAAAAAAGAAAACTACAGGCCAATATTCTTCATAAATGTAAATATCCTTTAAAAAAATAGTGAGAAATAGAGTACAACAACATTTATAGACTTACATACCATGATCAAGTGGGGGTTTATCCCAGGGATGCAAGGCTAAATCAATATTCAAAAGCCAATCAAATAATCCACCATAATAACAGACTACAGAAGAAAAATTACATGATCATTTTGATTGACGCTAAAAAATACCTGACAAAATTTAACACCCATTCATGATATAAACTCTCAGAAAAATAGGAATACAGCAGAACTTCCTTCATAAAGAGCATCTACAAAAATCTACAGCAAACATTATCTTTAGTGATGGAAGACTCAGTGCTTGCCTCCTAAGATCGGGAACAAAGCAAAGACATCTGCTCTTACCACTCTTATTCAACCTAGTGATGGAGGTTCTAGCTAGAGTAATAAGGCACAAAAAAGAAGTAAAAAGCATACCAGTCAGAAAGGAGGAAATAAACCATCTCTATTTACAGATGGCATGACTGTCTATGAAGAAAACTTCAAGGAATCTACAGAAGAACTTGTAGAACTAATATGTTAGTTCAGCAAGATCACAGGATACAAGATAAACATACAAAAATCAATTTCTCATACTAGCAATGAACCTGTGAACAGTGAAGTTAAAAATACAGTAGAACTTAAGGTTGCTCAAAGTAAAATGAAATACAGCTGACCCTTGAACAATGCAGGGGTTAGGGGAACTGGCCCTGCTCCCGCCCCCCACCCCATGCAGTTGTAAACACATGTGTAACTTTTGACTCCACAAACTCCTTGACCGAATTAGCTTCACAGAACTGAAAGCATATTGGCCCGTTTAATTTCCACATTAAATAATATACAACATGTTTAAATTAGTTCATGGATATGATTTCTTTGAGAAAACTTATTTGAATAGGTACTAAATCTTACACTACCACTAATAGCTAACATTTATTGTGCAAAATACTTGACGTAGTTTATCATCTCATTTAATCGGACAGCAACCCTCTTAGTAGATATTACCATTGCCCCCATTTTATATACGAGAAAGCTGAGGCTTACAGCTGTTGATACTTTTCCCCACAGTACCCTCTTAAGTGGTGAAATCAAGATTCTAACTCAGATATTCTAGTCCAAAACACCTGCTCTTAACCACTACCCAATGTTTGTCAAATTTGCTTGAGCATAAGAATCACCTGGAGTGTTTGTTAAACACACAGAGTCCTAGGTCCCTCCCCCTGGAGATTCTGATTCAGTAGGGTGGGGGGACCCAAGAATAAATTTTAGCAAGGCACCTTCCCAGTAGGATCTATGAACAGGCAAGTTTGGGAAATCCCAAGCCATGCTATGCTTAATCTGAAAATTCTAATGTTATGTGTAACCTAAATTCTCTACATTCTAGCTTTTAGATTCATTTTTTCTTCTGAGGATGAAGAACAGCAGATACTTTTTCATCTTCATTCATTTTAGAAATTGCTAGAGAACTCCATATCGCAGTACAAAGACTATATCCAGAGCCTTGCAGGAAATATAGCAAAATACAATGTAAAGATCATATTAACATATACAGTAAAAGTAAATGCTAATAAATATAACATCTTTTCCTTTCAAAATTTCCTTTAAAAAATTAAATAATTTATATTAAATAAGCATTAAATATGTTCAGATAAAAAAATGTAGAAACAGCCAACATGCCAAATGTCAGACTATCATTTTTGAGTGACAAAAAAGAAAAAAAGCTAAAAGCTCTAAGAACTCTGTTAAGCTATCTTTGGTGATCAATTTTATTAAATATACTGATGATCAGAATTTTAATATACAAAGCTATTAACTAAATTCCTTTTCTTTGTGTTTTTAGACAAAAGAACAACTTCATCCACAAATTTAAATACATACACATGCACCTTTTAAGCATTTCATCAAGCTTCTGTGCTAGCCTTTTTCACTTTAACCTAAGAGACTGCTATTTTTACACAAGACTATAATCATTCCCCAGTGTAAAATCACTCCCTGAGCCATTCAGAGGCTTAATTGGCAACACCACCCTTTGACTAAGAACTTCACAATAAAGAAAATGTTTTAAATAGTGAATATGTAACGAGGCAACATGTGATTAAAATTCAGTACATTATCTCTCTCAAATTTTATTACTACAGGTGCAGAGTACAACTGTTCAGAGGCTTTCTAAGGACAAGTTTTTCTTTAATTGAAAAATATATATATTTATATACCTGCATTTACAAAGATTCTAAGTGAAAAGACCTAGGTACAGATAACAGAACAAGAAAATAACACTAAACGTTACCCTTACAAAAGCCTGAATCAGTCCTTCCTCAAGAAAAAAGAAGAGGTGAGAATAATTCTTGACCTAACAATGGTATTCCCAAAGTTACCTGTGTCCTCAAAAATGTATGCGTGGTAATAAATGTGTTAGATAAGGTAAAAATATTTTTATTATCCTCCAATGAAGCAATAGTTACCAGGAGCAAGAGCTGAGAGTTTGTTCCATGTCATTTATTATGCAGTTATCACTTTCAATTCTGCAGGTATGCATTAATCCTGTTATTCATTCAACAAATATTTATTGAGAGCCTATTACATTGTTAAAAGACAATCCTTAGACAAATTAAATTTAATAGAGTTTAACTGAGCAAAGAATAATTTGCAAATCAGGCAGCTGCAAGGACCAGAAAAGATTCAGAACGACTCTGGGGCTGCTGCTAAGGTTTATAGACAAAAAAAGGAAAGTGGCATACAGAAAGTAGAAGTGAGATACAGAACAGTGGGCTGCCTGTAATTGCCTGAGACTTGGCTGCTCGTTACAAAGTTGGTTACAGTGTGTTTGCACATCAGGTTAAGTTACAGTTCCCTATGTCTGAAGAAACCTTTAGGCCAAACAACATGAAAGACACTGTGCTGGGTATACAGTGTGAAAAAAAGATGTGAGAGATTATGGGGTAGGATTTGCAAGAGGTTAAAAAAAGTAACTTAGAAATAGAAATATTAAGTAGCACTTACAATCCGGTTACTATTAGAAAGCGTACTATACACAAGCTCTCCAGAGTAATATGGAGTGCTATGAGAACTCAAAGGAGAAAGGAAGGAAAGGCATATTGATTCAGTGAAGACTTGTAGAGTGTCTTCCCCACACCTGATATTATTCTATGTCAATTGACTTGTTTGAATCTTTTTCTTTAATTTACAAATTTAACAAAGAGAATAGTATATTGAGTTCCCCAAGCACCCATCACTCAGGTTCCACAATTATCAATATTTTGTTAATCTTTTTTATCCATAATCTAGCATTCTGCCCCACCCCTCAAGTATTTTAAAGGCAATCCACACATCTTATCATTTCATATTTATCTCTAACAGATCTGGGCTTAAGAAACATGTGCATGCACACACACACAATACTATTATCACACATGGCAATTTCTATTAAAATTAATTTTTTTTTTTACAACTTAAAATAAAATTCCTTTATACCATATAATTCTGTCTTCTTGCTAATATATTTTAGCCACTTAATTTAATGTCATTTTCTATATGGACTTTGTTATAGAATTTAGTTTACTTTGAAACTTTTCAAAAACCTTTTAAACCTTTAATTGTGACTGTTAAAACAAAAGTGGAAATTCCCAACTGGTTTGATTTTGTTTAGTTCCATACAAAGGAAATGAGGACATTTCTTCCCATAGTTCTATCATCCCTATATGTGTCCATAGCTGTCTTTGTCCATTTTGTGCTGCTATAAGACAATATCTGAGACTGGGTAATTTATAATGAACAGAATATATTGGCTCACAGTTCTGGAGGCTGGGAAGTCCAAGACTGGGGGCCAGCATCTGGCAAGGGGCTTCTGGCTGTGTTATCCTGTGGCATAAGGGCAAAGAGAGGGCAAGAGAAAGACAAAAGTGGGCTGCTATGTACCAAAACTTCAGTTGAAATTTGGTCCTCAATGTGGCGGTGTTGGGAGATGCGGCTCAGTGGGAGTTGTTTGAGTCATGGGGACAGTTTCGTCGTGAATGGTTTAATGCCCTCCCCCAAGGTGAGTGAGTGTTCAGATCTTGGTCTGGAACCCAACACCAATCTCAGCTAATTCTGACCCCAGGAACCAGAGGGGGACTTAAAAAATTTGGAGGAAAGGGCTTTTGGCAACAAAATTTAGCTGGACATCCTACATTTTTAACTGCTACATCTGGCAAACCTACACATTTTACTCATTTCAGGGATCACCAATAATCCATTTATACCATGATTTCTCTATTATTAATTTTGATTAATTTTTTAGTCATCTAGAATACTTCTCGAAATAACGTTTTTAAAAAGGGCAGGTAGGTAAGAATGTGCATATTTCTAAAGGTTTCTAAACCTTGGCGCGTGCACAAATTTCCATTGTTCTTAGACTGCAGTTTGGATTTTATAGAAATGAATATGAAGCCTATCTTATATAGGTTTTGATGCAGAGAATCTATTTTTTTTTTCTGCCTAGATACTTGTACTGTACATGTAAACCAAACAAAGATAATGATCATCTGCTAATAGTTTATTTTACTTTATTTACATGATTACGAGGTTAGATGTTAGCTGCCTGAAGGCAGAGACTATATCTTACTTAACTTTGAGTATATAAGCACAGTATATTTACTGTGAGTATATACTCGGTCCTCAGTGTTATCAGTGCAATGACAGCATCACATCCAGAGTCATTGCCTTCTGTGTTTCCCCAAGACTTGGCCAGCTTTAAGCAAGGTAGCTTTTTTTCACTCTCTTTTAATATTTAGGGAACAAATCACAAGCTCTTTCATAACTGTCCCTCAGCTCATAGGACTTTTGACTTCACATTTTTGTACTTTATCCCATTAAGATGGAAAAAAAAGAAAAAAAAAAGAAACCTTTACAGTTACTTGTCTAAGTCTTATAAAGTCTTAATAATACTAACATTCTAGTATGTCTCTGACATACTGTGTTAAATGACTACTTCTATGGCATGGAGTTTTGCTGACAACCATATTCATCTCTAACTTTAATGTACAAATAGAATTTAATTTCTATAAAGCCTTTCGTGTATAGTGACATTCTTTGAAATGTAAGGATAAAATTAATGGATGAGGAAGAAGAATTAGAACAGTGTGGTTTTATTTGGTTTTGTTTTTCTGTAGAAGATCTCTTCGAGAATTGGATAAAAAACTACTGACTCACCCACAAAATTTGCATATACACTCACATGTCGCCTAACAATGGGGATATGTTCTGAGAAATGCATCATTAGGCAATTTCGTCATTATGCGTAAGTGTGTCATGAAAGGGAACAGCGATGAATTTTCCTATTATCTACACTGGCCACTAGTTGCATGGGCCCTCTAATTATGTTACTAAGTCTCTCTGTGCCTCACTTTCTTCATCTGTTAAATGGGGATTAGAATAATACCATTCTCACAAAGTTATGACAATTAAATTACAGGTAGAGATTGTGTTTGGCACTCAGTAACCTCTCAATGAGTGTTAGCTATCTGTCACTATCATTTTGCTATTTAATCATTTAAAAATGCAGGAATTCTGAAGTAGAAAACTCTTTCACTTGGGGTCAGATCTAATGCATCAAATTCTTGGCTTTCTATCTTAAAGATCTGAACTACTTTGGGGAGAGTCACCCCATGGGTAAGCAGGACTCTCCTCTTCAACATATTTTGCATAGGTTTGTTTATACCAGCATCACCACAAACATGTAAGTAATGTATTATTCTAGACGTTGCAATGGCTATGATGTCACTAGGCAATAGGTATTTTTCAGCTCCATTATAATCTTATGGAACCACCACACTGTATGTGGTCTGTATTATATGAGGTCTGTCATTGACCAAAATGTCATTATGCAGTGCATGACCATAATCTCATGGAGTTCCCAGACCTCCTAAAGTCCATTCATGGAGTCCTGCTTCCAAAGGGAACCCAGGTTCAAAAACTGATTTTGTCTACATTTAATTATTTTCTCTTTTTTTCCCCCTACTTCTTCTTATCTAAACATTTTAAATAAGGGAAAGCCACAGGGAAATAAAAATTCATAGGAATATAAATAATAAGTAAATGCTCATTATTTAGAAAGCTTCTGTACCAAGACCACAAAACATCACAAAGTAAATATATTGGTTTCTTAATTTCTCAATGGAGAAATCAGTCTTTTGTAACTGGTTTTAAATCTAATTTTAGTTATTTATTCCACAAATGCTTATGAGAACATGCAAGATACCATGCTAGGGATCATGGGGGAGGCAAAGAGACTATGTTTGTCTGTGTCCTCAAGGAAAATATAACCAAATAGAGGCACTAAAAGCCTTACATAAGTAAAGATAATGCAAAACAAAGTGTGATGTGTCATGAGAAAAATATAACAATATGTCATGAGATAGCAGAAGAAGAGGAGAGTGGGGCTATTAGGGTATGTCAAGGCGGGCTTCCTGAAGTGTTTCATCTGGGCTATGAATAACGAACAGGCTTATATATGAGGAGACTGGAAGAGGTCACTCTTGGCGGAAAGAACACAGCAGTGCCTGGCACTGAGTAGGCCCTGGTATGTGGTTATTCCATAGCTGAACAAACACAGGAGCATGGAAAGGCCAAGAAGCAGGACAGCCCAAGGCCTTTGAGAGTCACAGGTAGCAGTTTGTTTCAGTGAAAGCAACTATGAAGGGAAATCTCAGGGAAATAGATGGAAAAAGTGGGCTGGAACAATAGATGATGGGAAACTGTTGAAGGGTTTGGAGCTAGACAGAAGCAAAACAAGAGGGGTGTTTTAGTGAGAACAGAACAGGATATTAAATTGAAGGGCAGAGATGGGTGTTGGGAGCTACAGAATGATGGGGCCCATTAACCACTAGCTGTCAAAATCTCCCCAAAGCACAATGCATCTCCCTGCATCTGGGGTGGGAAGCACTGGAAACACTCTTAAATGTGATGGAGTAGGAAATATGATTGTATTTCAAATTGACACCCAGTTGTGAAACAATTGTCCCAGGGATAATCCTTCTGTCACAGTAAAAATGGCTGATTATCATGAAAATGAAAACTGAAAACACAAGTAGTAAGCACTTGGAGGAAAGAGCACTAGAGTATTCATGTTTGATCTCAAGTCCAGATGGTACTATTTCACTGTGGGTGAGCTGCTGGATTTCCTGGTAGGTTTCCTGCCCCAGTGCATTTCTTTTCAGAACGTTGATGTTACTGGCCTTATCAAATCCCTGGGTTTCCAACAGTTATACACTGGGACATCATTGTAAATTAATCTTTAAGTCAATAGTTATAATACAATCATGCAATTTATAAAATACCTATTATCTGGTTTGCTCATTATAATAGCATCTTTTTGAGAGGTGTCCTCATTTTACTCAAATCAATAATTGGTAGGATGAAGTTTATGAAAAGATCTTGAAATGTCATAGAAAAACTTGCTATATTTCTTTTATTTCTGATGGTTAGAAATGTAGATTTACATTATCAGACAAATAAGTTGTCCTGCTGTTCACACTTATGGCGAGATTCTGTATTATTAGCTATATCTGTTCTTAGCACATTTTCAGCTACATATACTAAATTATAAACCTTCAAGTAAAGGACAGTAGGCCCTTTGTCAAAACCTAACAGCAATTAAATGAAATAAAGTAAAAATGAAAATAATCTAAAATATGTATGAGGTAAATTAGGATCAGAACATGGAGTCATAAGTTTGTTATTTAACAAAAGCACAATTTGAAATGGCAAAATCAAGCAAACCATTATAAAGACATCCCACAATCAAGGTGTTTCCCATAAAACCCTAATTTTAATAACTCTGAGGTGTCAGGATTGCAAAAGTCTGGGCATCAACTAGTCTTCTAGCATTTATACTGATGACAATTTGTACTTGCTTTTGGCAACTCATCCAGGAAAGGATGCTTTCAAAATGCCATAAGAGTAATTTCTCCTATTTTCTTTTTTTTGAATTTATTTTTTATTTTTTAAAATATTTTTCTGACTGGTAAGGGGATCGCAACCCTCGGCACGGTGTGGTCTGCACCACACTCAGCCAGTGAGCGCACCGGCCATCCCTATATAGGATCCCGACCCGCAGCCTCAGCGCTACCAATGCCGCACTCTCCTGAGTGAGCCACGGGGCTGGCCCCCTATTTTATTTCTTACTGTATATTTCATCAGAAATTAAATCTGCCTTAATCCTGTCCATAGGACATGATACCCAACATGCTCTAAGATTCTGTTCAATATAGCTCTGTAATGATCTCAGTGAAAACCAAGCAAAACAAAGCAGTCAATTTCAACCTACTGTAATCTCCCAGCAATAGCTTTTCACTATTTTCCTAAGATTTAAGGAGCAACCTCTCCTGCTACAACTCTTTTCAGTAGAAAAATATTCCCTATAATATAGTGCATCCTCAGAAATCTGTAAAGGTGGACTGAAAAATTTTAGTTCATTTTTACTCAAAATTATTTTATAAATTCCTATTTCTGAGTTTTGAATTTATATCTATTGATTAAATCATAGTAACTGGAACTAACGTCTGTAGCATAAATATATATACTAACTTTTCACAATGTATATGTTTCAAAGTAAAAGAGTATTTCTCATGTATACATTAACAATTTTTATATAAACTATTTTAGTAACCAGATTAAAAATACATGAAAAACAAAATTCAAAAATTTATTTCATGGGCCGAGCCTGTGGCGCACTCGGGAGAGTGCGGCGCTGGGAGCGCGGCAGCGCTCCCGCCGCGGGTTCGTATCCTATATAGGAATGGCCGGTGCACTCACTGGCTGAGTGCCGGTCACGAAAAAGACAAAAGAAAAAAAAAATTTATTTCACTCAGATTCAATATGCTGAAATAGAATCATATGCAATTACTCTACTGTAAAAGAAGCAGTGATTTTTATGTAAGTGGCAAATGTTTACCAGAGTATTTTTTTCATTCACCTCCTTTGCAATATAGATTTATTTGGAGGATAAAACCCAGAAACATAGAAAATTAGCAGCACCTTCTGAGTTCTTAAGTCATTTCTTAGGCCTGAACCGCACATGAGCTAATCCACAAAGACTGCCAAATTTTCATTCGATATGTTGTCACAGCCAAAAATGTAATATTACCAAGTGGTATTAATGATAGAGGTTATATTTTCATTTTTAAATTGACTTAACTCAGCAAATATTTATTGAACAATTATTAGACTTTTGGTAGGAGAATCTTTTTAAATTGTGACATGATTCCTATCTATGTAATTGTATTCGTTTAACCATATTTATCAATACAACTATTGCTTCCTCACCCCTATGTTCCAGGCAGTTGTTTGGGTCGGTAAGGTCACAATGATGACCCCAAAGACACAGTCCCACCCTTTGTGGTATTTAACACAAACACATATGAAACTTTTCATATAAAATACATGTGCCAAAATGAAGAGTACATATAATTGGATAAATATGCCTAGATGAAATTCCCCTAAGGTAACTCAAGAGTGGTTTCATGTGGATGCTGCAGGTGCGAAGGGGGTTAGGAACAGAAGTAGAAGATTGAGACTGTTAGGATACAGTATGTATCCTTCAGAGGATGGGCAGGGAGGGTTCCACGCCCCTTAACAATGCTTTAGCCACAGCATCCACTAGCATCTATTTTATCTTGTGGAGTTGCATGTGCAACTTCTTTTGCAAATACACTCTGCTGAAGGAACAAAAGAAGAAGTTTTGAAAGTCATTGACCTAATTACTGTGCTTCGTTTTATTCCTTAAAGTTGATGAACAACTACTTTAGAACTATGTAAAAATCCTCTGATATCCTGAAAAAAAAGTTTAAATAATTGATCTGGAACAATATTCTTTTTCTAGTTACATTTTCCAAACATGTCCCACTGTCCCACTACACCAGAAATGCCCCTTCATTTCTTGAATGCCCCTCATGTCCCACTCCAAGAAGATAACTTGAATCTCCCTTTCAGAGAAGAAATTCATGCCTGTTGAGAGGAAAATGGGTCAGATGACCCAGCCCTCTTAATCAGAAGTGACTGGATCTGGGTTGATCACATTTTTTTTCTTCTAGAAATTTGAGATTATGACTTGTGACCTTTATCAGATGTTAAGTGTTTGGACAGAAAGACATAAACTGCAATAGTCATTTTATGGCACAAACATGGAGAGGTAGAGAAGCAGGTTTGAAATTAAAGAGAAAAGAATGACACAGACATGCAGACAAAGGCAGAAATGAATGATCATGAACTTCTGGAGGAACAGAGAAAGTCAACTTCATTCCGGCTTTCAGTTCCTGGGTTCTGGTGCCTCATGAGACCCAGCTGTAGAACAGATCTCTATTCCTTTCATCTGGAATCACTAAGACATCCACTCTCCACAATTCCTCCAATTTCGTGGTAACTTCACTGTCGCATATTTTCTTTTCTATTTTTTTTTACTCACACAGAGTAAGTTTTAGCTCTAAAGCCTGTAGGTGCAAATAGGGTTTCATTAAAGGTAATAAGCTACATTTGCAGGTGTTAGTTGTCTCCACAGCTGCAAATATCTCCAGCTCCCGGGTCCCACCCTGAAAGGTGTCATAGGTGAGCTCACATGCAGTCTTATCTCTTCCCAGTCTGGTTTCTACTGGAAACCTGGCTGCTTGCACAATCATCTAACAGCAAGGCTCCAAAGCCATGACCAGCATCACAATCAACACCCAAGTAAATGACACCAATGTCTAGGACTATGCTTCTGCAATTCCATTCCTCCCATCCTCTCTCAAAACCACTCCAATTAAACTTTCACCCATTTTGTTGTGGTCATCAAACAGGTGGCTTTGAAATACAAACAAGATTATTTGGATTCAAACTACGTTCTTCCCTGTGCTTTTAAATTATGCCAATAGATCTTAAGGTCTTAAATTCTCTTGAATGTTCCAATACACTGTAATTTTAGAAATATTTATACTTAAAATCACAAGGTTAAACCGATTACTCAATTGCACATTTTAATTTGAAGTTACTAGGCTGCTATTCCAAAAGGCCAAAATCCCTTACTCATTTTAAGCATAGTAAATATGTAAATATGAGCATAGTAAATTTACTGTCTTGTAAATATGAGGTTACTTCAAAAAGCTCTTTATCTAATAATTTGTATTATCCTTTAATTCCATTTTTCCATGAACTTTTTGAAGTATCTTTGTGCTAAATGTGAACAAAGTCTTCCTTAACACACAAATGTTAATACTATAATTTTGAGTCTAAAACACACTACATTCTAAATCTTCTTGAGGCTAAAAAATGTATACCCATGAAGGAAGATAATTACCATCCCAATGAACTGAGGTTACTTTATAACCAGGGATTTACTCGAAGGATTAACAGACAGATAGATGAATAGATATGTGTATACCAAGGTGCCCAGTCCTGATATTCATAATCCAGCAATAATTGAAACACATATCTACAAGTCACTGTGGCCCTCAGAATCTTCAATGAACAAAAACTGCTGCAAAGAATGTCCCTGTTTCCCATACAGCACACTGTCTATGCCCACACATCCCAGGGTTATCTTACTTAACACAGATCCCTTAGCTCCCTCTCCCTGGGGCAAGACCCATGGCACCATATTTGCCAAATGAAAATGAATCTCTCCCTCCTCTGTGCTTCTGGAATATGTTGTTTATGCTTCTCTTACACCAGCTAGCACATTCTGCTTCAAGCAATATATTTAGTTGAATGTGTTACTCCTCTCTCTGAACTATAAGGTACTTAATTAAAGGGGCTTTTCTTGCTTAATTTCATATCCCAAAATGTGTCATTAAAAACATTCATTTAGTAGTAGCTTATAATAAACATATACTTATTTGAATTGTAAAGCTTTTATGCTTAGTGTTAAATAAGTAAAAAAAATAAAATAAAATCTGTACGTTGATTTAAACTATTGTTTTGGTTGAGAGGGACAACTTAATTATGACATGTCATAAAACCTCACTGAATTTTACCCCAAATCTAAGTATTGGTCCTCATGAATTCAACACATATTTCTTTATGTTCTCGTAATGCAGATTATTACTTTTTGAAGTTCATGCTAATTCTTAATATTAACAAAAGCTACCAGTATCAATGGAGTATTCTTCTAAATGTGTACAACTTCTCCCTAGAATAGAAGAACAGAGACAAGTAGGCCAAGGTTTGAATTCTGCATTTACTTGGTGAAGGACCTTAAGCTAATGACTAAATTTCTCTGTTTCAGTTTCTTTATCTGTGAAAGGAGAAACATACCACCTCCCTGTGATTAAGTGAGGTAACTGAATGCAATAATCTTCAATATAACAGTAGCTGTTATAATTTCCTGAATTATCATTTAAGATCCAAAAAATTCAGAGAAAAAGGCCACATATACTACCATTCTACAAATGGACAGGTAAGAAACACTCTCTCCTCCCTTGTCCAATCACTAATACTTGTGGAGTTAGGAGGAGAATCAAGATACTCACAGAAACACCAGCTAGCCCTTTCATCACCATCTCTGCCAAATTCTAGCTTTTATCCTTGGATAAATGCTCCTAACTGACTGTCTTCCAGGTAACTCTGTGAGGGTGAAAACAACATGCACAGAATGCTGTTGAAACACGCATAGAAAACTCAGAGTTGGAAGAGTTTCAAAAGAAGAGAGAGGGTAACTCTGTGCACTGAGGTGGGAGAACACAAATCATCCAACAGAGAGGACTGTCTATTCTTAGTTTTAAAGATCTCTAAGGATTGAACTTTCCAATACTCCTTGGTTACCTGTTTCAGTGTTTAATCCCTTCTTTATACTTATGTACATCTTTATGACCAACTGAAACTTTCTCTTGCTACAATTTAAAAGTATTTCCTTTTATTTGTTCTCCAGTGAAAGTAAAGAACATCTGTTCTGCATCTTCCATATAATAACCTTTCAAATACTTGAAGACAGTTAAATCACCCCTTAGTCTTCCCTTCTCCAAGTTAAACAGGCCTGATCCCCCTGCACTCTCTCTTAGGAGCTAGCCCCCATCCCTTACATCACTTTTGCTGATCTTTGCTGGACCTTCTCCAGCAGCTCCATATTCTTTGCCAAATGCAAAGACCAAAATCGAACACAGTCATAATGCCAAATAAAGCAGAAGGATTACTTTTCACTTCTGCATCCCTCTCTTGATAAAACATTCCAAGTGGTGTGCTTGCCCTTTTTTCCAAAAACATATTGCTCTTTCTAAGCCTCTTTGCTTTGTAATCATGTATGCTATCATCTTGTGGTACCTTTCTCCAAGGCTCTTATCAGATTTCAGGTGCTTCAAATAATTCCTATCAATAAAGACCAAATTCAGAATTGCACTGCTTTAGAACATTTTTCTACCTTCTATAAAAGCTAAAATGGAAAAACTACAAAAACAAAACCAGAATTTATGCAATCCATGAAATAACCATCGACATTTACATCTTGATGGTATTTTAGAAATACTTTCTTCGTGATTCATATGTAGAAATTTTCATTTCCATTTTTCCTCTGATTCGAGAATGACATAATCTAACAAACTCTGTAGGAGTATCTTATAAACAAACAGTAGCATCAACAAAACAACTAAAGGCTAAAATTTATACAACAATTTATCAATAAATTTGTGAAGATGATAAGTCCTGGTATATTTTAAATATGGTTTGAGTTTTGCAATTTTCAATTACACTCTACTTTATAATAATACACACAAACATACATTTTCTGACAGCTGCATTGGTTTAAATGCCTGCATGTATTTATCCAGCGATACATTTCTGAGAGTTAGAGTTACCAATAACTCCAATATTTTATTTTGAACTGTTATAAATAACAATATTTGAAACCAGTTGAAATTTCTCATGGTTTCTTCTCTTTCTGTTCACCTTTATGAAAATACCTATGTATAAATTCTCCTTTTATAAACATGCTAAGCCAGAATTATACAGTTCCCTAACACATATTTATCAATCATTTATATTTTTCAAGATATCACCTAACCAGTTTATTGTTTAGAAATGCCAAAACTGGGGCTGACTGGTTAGCTCAGTTGGTTAGAGCACAGCCTTACAACACTAAGGTCAAGGGCTCTGATCCTCATACAGGCCAGCTGCCAAAAAAACAAAACAAACAAAAAAATCCATTATAATTAGGAATGCTAAAACTGAAAGATATAAAAAGTGTTAAAAGTGATTTGAAGAAAACATACTTGAAGCAAGAGTATGTTTTCACTTTAGAAATACAATTTTTTAAAAAATAAGGAATTTTCTTCTAATTTCTCCCATTTCTTCAGAGCCTTTTTTGGGTGTATCCCATTCTTAACCATTTGCTCACATGGCAGTAGACAATTAGGACATGTGAGGAGAAGGCAGTCTGAATCTCTGCTCTACGCACATGCAAGTGCAAATGTGTAACATACTCTGGACTCCCAATAACCACATGCCCAAGTTAATTTCAGATCCTGACCCCAAAATAATGTGAAAAGACAAATTACCAACTGGGAGAAGCTACTCAAAGTATATATAATTTGAACAAGTATAAACAAACTATTCCT
The DNA here is from genome assembly GCF_027409185.1 of Cynocephalus volans. Classification (NCBI taxonomy): domain Eukaryota; kingdom Metazoa; phylum Chordata; class Mammalia; order Dermoptera; family Cynocephalidae; genus Cynocephalus; species Cynocephalus volans. Next base: position 68,928,652 of record NC_084468.1, on the reverse strand, counting down.
ACAAATAAATAAGAAAAGCACAAATAACCCAGTTAAAAAACAATGGACAGAAGATATGAACAGGCTTTTCACGAAAAAGGACAAATGGCCAATAAACATATGAAGAGATTTTCAATTTAATAACTTTAGTGATTAGGAACGTAAATGGAGACCACAATGATAAACTACTTTTAAAATAGTTCAGCAAAAATAAAATACTGACAAGTATTAGACAGGATGAAGGACCAAAAGATTATTTATTGGTAGTGGGAAGACAAATTGGTTTAGCTACTTTGGAAGTAAAGTTAAATATTCACATATTCTAGTATAGCACATGCCCAAGAAAAACTCTTGCTTAGTTGTATTAGGAGACATATTCATAGCAATTCTGTTCACCATAGCAAAATCTATAAACAACCCAAATCCCCATCAACAAGAACATGTAAGACTTTGTGGTGATACAATCAACAGAATGTTATACAGCAAGCAAAAACAAACTGTAGCAGCACACAAAAATATGAATAATTCTTAGTAATAAAATATTATGTAAAAATGTGTATTAGTCCATTTTCTGTTGCTTATAACAAAATTAATTTTTAAAGAAATAGAATTTATTTCTTACACTTTTGAAGGCTGGAAAGTACAAGTTCCTGGGAATAAATCTGGTAACGGCCTTTTTCTTGGTTGCAACACAGGGTATCAAATGGCGAGAATGACAAGAGAGCTTTCACGTGCTCTCCTTATAAAGCTACCAGTCTATGACCATGATAATTCATTATACCATTAACCCATTACTCCATGAAATGGATTAATCCATGCATGTGGGCATGGTCCTCCAGATCCAATCACTTATTAAAGGCTCCAACTTTCAAATATCATAATCAGATCTCCCACCCTCTTAACACTGTTACAGTCCAGTCAAGTTTCCAACACATTCAACCCACAGCAAAAGGTAAGCCCCAAAAGAAGACATCTAGCAATATCATCTCTTTGTAGAGTCAAAACAACTGAAATTTAAAATATACTTCTTAGAAACACATATAGATAGAATACAATTAAATAAAAATGAAAGCAAGAACATGATAAACACGGAATTCAGGATGTTGGGAAATTTGTAATTGTGAAAATGGCCCCAATCATTACAAAAGCATGCTATATATCCCTCCCTGTATCTCCCTTTCGGGTATACTTTTCTAACTTCCCTCACAAAGAGGTGGAGTCTATTTCTTCACGCACTGAATCTGGGCTGGTCTTGTGACCCACTTTGGTGAACAGAATCATATAGAAATGACAGTATACCAATTCTAAGCTCAAACCTCTCTTCCTTCAATCCCTGCCAGAAGAACATGCGCAGGCTAGCAGGCTGGAAGTTAGGAGATCACATGGAGCAGATTGAGTCATCTCAGCCAAGTCCATCCCAGACCAGACAGCCCCAGCCAACTGACCACAGACTCAGGAACAAGCCCAGTCCAGATCATCTGCTCATCTGTACCAGTTCCATAGCAGCAGGACTGAGCCCACCCAATCCATATATTTGTGAGTTGAATACATGGTGGTGGTTTTAAGCCACAAAGTTTTGGGGTGGGTTTCAATGCAGAATATTCATGACAATAAACAAATGATACACTTCAGGTTGGAGAAGTTAGGGCTGTACTCTGTATGTTTTTATTATTTTGGGTTCTGTTTGGCTCTTTAAACCTGCATTTCCATTCACTGATATTGTCCACATACTGACAATTTTTAGTTATTCTCTAGCATTTCATAAACTGATGATACACCAGTTGATGAACCCTCATTGCCCCATTACTAGGCAGTATAGCAAAGTCACTCTGATTTTAAGAATACTAACTTAGAGTAATATAAAATTTTGCCATTGTTGTTTATGTTTTCCTCTATAAAACTGTGTTTTTGTGGTATTGCACAGATTTTGGAAACATACAGACCTCTGCCACTAACTAACTGTTTGAGTAAGTTGTATAACTTCTCTGTGTCTCGTTATCAACATGTATACAGTGGAGATAAGCATATTTACCTTTCAAGGTTTTTGTGGGAATCATAAGAAATGCTTATTCATACCTTTAACAGAATAGATAATCAACAAGTGCATAGTAATATTGCAAAGGATTTCATTAGTATTGGACTTTGATCAGTTTTTCTTCACCTGATGAGTGTGAATGATATCTAACATTCAGTTTGTATTAGGAATGGATAAGGTATGAATGTAGGTATGAATTTCCTGCTGGGAAATGCAAAACTTAAAACAAAAACACCAACACCACATATCTCTACCTGAGGCTTAAGGGTTTGTTGAACTAGGACTTTTGACATTTCAAAACAGATGTACAAGGTCCATGAAATAACCTGCCTGCTGACCATACCCTGAATCGATATTCTAACATTCTTATGTCTATCAAAAATCAGTCCTCTTGGGTCTTGTGTGGGACATTAGTTTTTGTTTTGGGGTTTTTTGTTTGTTTGTTTGTTTGTTTCAGATATGCCATGGTATATCCTGAGGAGCTGGTATAATCAAATATATCGCCCAAAATGCCATAGTTTTTGATGAGCTAATAATAAAACTATGTGAATTAATATCATTAATAGCTACTGCTAGAGCTATATCTTGTAACTCTATCAGAAATATAATTAATACTTTTTCAGAAGCTGTAAAGGGACTCTAAAATAAAGAAAAATAATATGCTTTTTGGAAAATTATAAAATGTATTGTCTAGTGAATTTTATAATAAATATCAGGATTTTATTCATTTTCTTGTACAAAGTGAATGCTCATCGGCATATTTGAAACAGTGCTACTAAGATGTTTCCAGAAGTATATACTAATGTACTACTATATACATACATATACATACATATATTAGCATATATACTAATATGACAGTTTTAATAAGTAGCCCATTCTAAATGTGAAAATGCAAGAATATACTGAATGTATTTTTATTCTTTTCCCTTATTAATCTCTAAATTACAAAATAAGAGAACATAATTATCGTATACACAAAATACATTTTGAGATGAAGTAGATTATACATTTCAATGAATGGATAAACAAAACATAATATTATACATAAAATGAAATATTCAACCTTAAAAGGGAAGGATATATTTTATATATGGATGAACCTTGAGAAATGCTAGCTGAAATAAGCCAGTCACAAAAAGACAATACAGTTGTCCCAATGTATCCATGGGGAACTGGTTTCAGTACTACTGTGGATACCAACATCTGAAGATGCTCAGGTCTCATATAAAATGGTGTAGTATTTGCATATAACCTGCGCACATTCTCCTACATACTTTAAATCATCTCTGGCCTACTTTTAATACCTAATACAATGTAAATGCTGTGTGTATAGTTGTTATACTGTATTTTTCAAATCTGTATTATTTTTTATTGTTTTGTTTTTCTGAACATTGTTTATCCGTGTTGGCTGAAGCCACAGATGCAGAACTCAGAAATATAGACGGCCAACTGTGTTGTATGATTCCACTTATTTGAGGCACCTACAGTAGTAAAATTTATGAAAACAGAAAGTAGAATAGAGGTTACCAGGAGCTGGGAAACAGGCAAATGGGGACTTGTTTAATGGGTATAGAGTTTCAGTTTTGCAGGATGAAAACGTTATGGAGATTGTTTGCACAACACTATGAATATACTTAACACTACTGAAATGTACACTTTAAAATGATTAAAGGGTAAATTTTATGTTATATGTTGTGTGTATTTTGCCACAAATAAAAAAAACCTATATTATATATATACATATTTATGTAATTTTATATATTATATATAATTGCAACATAACCATCAACTGAGCACTCTCAGGAGCAATTTACTTAAGCACATAATTACGCAATAGAAGTAAGTAAGTTTTAAACAGATATATGTTGGTTTAGGTTTTTAATGTGATTTTTTAAAAAATAATGTCAGTTCAAACTGCATGAATTAAATCACTTAATGCAGGCTAAGCCGTGGGTACTAGGACTCCATTGTCAATGTTGGATAAACATTAGTGTTGCAAATTGAATGACAAATCATCTTACTGCTACCTCGTTTATAATACAAACAGCAACTGGCACTCAAGTCTTGAATCAGTCATATATTGAGCTAGTAGTTGACAACCTAATGTTTATCAAGCACTGTGATTGACTCTGATGAGACAGTGGTGAACAAGGAGAAAAGATACCAGTTCCTGCTCATATGTCACTTACCTATAATTGAGGAGAAAGACATTGCATATAGCAATCAATCAGTACAAACAAAAGTATACTGGGTAACAAGATCTCAGAAAAAAATAAAATCAAGCAATGTTGTAGCATGTGACTAGGTGGCTACTTTAGATAGACAGTCTGGGGAGACCTCTATTGAGAGGTGACACATGCACTAGGATCAGAATGACAAGAAGGAGCTAGCCATACAATGATCCATCAGGCAGAAGAGTGTTCCAAGAAGAAAGGAAAGCTAGTGCAAAGAGTTCATGCCAGGAACAAGCTTCATGCTCACAGGGGAATAAAATCAGAGCTATCAGTTAGTACCAAACACAAAAGAGAGGGAAAAGATTCAAAACAGCAGAATCATTTAAAATCTATGGATAACAGCCCTAGAATCCACAAACAAATTATTTCCTAGACTCTAGCCCCTTTGCTTGAAGATTATTAACTTGTGACAAAGAACAACAATCTCTGTTTAAAAAATGTTTTGTAGCACCTATGTAAACCAATTTTATTTATTTATTGTTGTGGGCATTTCCAAGACTACTTAGAATTAAAATATTTTAAAAATATACAAAAAAGTACTAAATTGGAGCCCCAATTTACTGTTAGGCTGAGAAAGTTTATTGCTGTCTAAATCCAAGTGCAAAAACATTTTTGCTAATGTTACAAACTTAACTACTTAAAGAGAAAAGCTACCCAAATGCACCTGCACATTTTTCAAAACTGGCTTAATTTTGTGTTAAAGTAAATACATTAAGGACATGAATGTTTAGTTATCAAAAGCTACATTGCACAATCTGCTATTTAGAATGAGTTAAATGGGATTCTTGGATTCTGATAAACATAAAACTGTATGAGTATTGCACAATGTCCTTTCCAAAGCCAATATTATCAAGCAGTACTTGGTGCTTATAATTTTACCCTAATACTGGTTTAGTCATACAACTTATATCATTAAGAATACATGTAATAATGTCTAAGGAAGAGGCTACATTCTGAAGATATAGCCTTTAATGCCACAATTTATTATATGAAGCAAGAGAGTATAGTTGTTAAGAATCCAGGATCTGACACCAGACTGCTTGAGTTTTCATCCTGCTTCTATCTCTTCCTGTTCGTATAAATTTGGATATAAATTGTCTATACTCAGTTTCCTCATCTGTGAAGTGAGATAATAGTACTTACATCCACCAAGATGGCTGTGAGCAATAAACAAGTTAAAGCATGTAAAGTGCTCTCCAGTGCCTAGCACATATCAGCAAATGATAGTTATAATATATTACTATTGATTAGCACTACATCACACACCAAATACACAAAATACACTCAGTTCAGTCTACTGTCAAGTTATTCACTCTCATAAAGTTTATATATCTAATTACGTGTATATCAACATATAGTCATAAAAGAGAAAGGCAATATATAAAGTACAAATTTTAACAAGTCATAACATTGCAAGTTGGTAAAAGTTAATCCAACAAGCATAGAAATTAAATTTTAATTTTAAAAGTATTTCTGGTATGTCTATAATGCCATTTCATTTCAAGGATGTGTCATACATTCTTTTAGCCTCAGAGACACACACACACAAAAAATGGGCTTAACAGAAAATACATGATTTTCAGAATGTTATATCAAGTCAAGAAATTAGTTCACATATGGAAATAGTCTCAACATTTAAATAACAAAAAGGAATCCTACTAAGTAGAACACATAATCATCTTGACTAGAATAATTTTACTATCAGGTTGATGTACAATAGAAAGAATTCATTGCATATTTTTCATCCTTAATAGTAATACTGATGCTAACTAAATTAACTGTATAAGTTTATAGAACTCAATAACTGAATGTTATAAGTATCAAATATATATATATATTACACATATATTATTTTTCAGTGAATGTTTACAAAAATATATTTGAGACAAACAGAGGTGTTTGATGTTATGGTTTACTGAACTAACTCATGAAAAACTGGAAGAAATCCTGTTTACCCATCTCCTGAAACCCTCTCCATATTATTCACTGAGTACTGGAAATGAACATCTCTAACTAAATGGAGCAAAAGACCATTGTAGTGGGTTTTTACCACCTTTCTCTTACACCAAATATATAGCTGTATTGTAAAGAATTTTCTCCCTAAATAAAAATAATAACAAGAACAAACAAACAAGATAAATTATTTTGTATCACTTAAGCAAATTAATAATTGAGAATGCTGACAAACTTGAAAGTGATATGTAGCTTTGTGGAAAATATCTATTGCTCTATTTACTTATTTTCCCTCCATAGTGGCTCTAAACATTTAAAGAGAGAGGGAGAGGGAAAGAAGTAAAAAAAAGAGATTTTGTGTGTGTGTGTGTTTGTGTGTGTATAGACCATTATCATTTTTTTAGGTTCTCCAGGCTCAATCATATATCAATTTTGCGGGGTAGATGGGGTGCAGCTGGCTGGTACAGGGATCCAAACCCTTGATGTTGATGTTATCAACACTGCACTCTAACCAGCTGAGCTAACTGGCCAGCCACTTTATATATCAGTTTTTATGCTAACTTATTATAATGAATACAGTAACCAGGAGTTAAAAGAATCATTAGGTTGTAAGCAATATTTATTAACATAATTGTAAATGATTAATTCAATGACTTAAAAATTGAGCACTTTGATGTCTTGAATTTAGTTTTAAAACTTTATCCAAATTGGTAAAAATAGCAAGAAGCTGCCTGCCAGAGGTTTATTTAAATCATCTTACTTCTTTTTATCAGATCTTTTATCTAATAACTTTAATAATCAAGTTAAGACTCATTAAACATAAACTGCAAGATTCTCCCTTAAGATATGACCCTTGGAAAATGTTTTAAAATTCTTTCATGATAAAAACTTTCACCAAATTAGGTATAAAAGAAATACACCTCAAATAATAAAGGCCATATATCAGATAAGCTCACAGCTAAAATCATACTCAATTGCAAAAAGCTTTTCTCTAAGATCAGAAGCAAGAAAGGGATGCCCACTCTTGCCAATTCCATTCAATATAGTACTGAAATCCATAACCAAAGCACTTAGGCAAGTATAAAAAGTAAAAGGCATTCAAATCAGGAAGGAAGAAGTAAAATTGCCTCTGTTTGCAGACAACATTATGTTATATATAGAAAACCCTAAAAGCTCCACAAAATAACTGTTAGAAACTAGTAAAAGAATTCAGTAAATTTTCAGGATACAAAATTAGCATACACAAATCAATTGCATTTGTATACAACAACGCACTATCTAAAAAAAGAAATTAAGAAAATAATTCCACTTATAACAGCTTAAAAAATACAAAAAACTTAGGACTAAATTTAACCAAGGAGGTAAAATAACTATACACTGAAAACTATAAAACAATGATTAAAAAATTGAAGAAGACACAAATAAATGGAAAGATATCCCATGTTCATGGACTGGAAATTAATATGGTCAAAAATGTGCATACCACTCCACACAATTTATAAATTCAATGAAATCTCTTTCAAAATTCCAATGGCATTTTTCACAGAAATAGAAAAAAATCCTAAAATTCATATGGAACTACAAAAGACCTAAAATAGCCAAAGCAATCTTGAACAAAAGGAACAGAACTTAAGTCATCACATTAACAAATTTCAAAATACACTACAAAACTTTAGCAATTGAAATAGCATGGTACTGGCATGAAAACAGCCATATAAACCAATGAACCAGAATAGACAGACCAGAAATAAATCCATATTTATGTCCAATTGATATTCAACAAAGTTGCTAGGAACACACAATGGGAAAAGGATATTCTCTTCAATAAATGGTTTTGGGGAAACTGAATATCTACATGTGAAAGAACAAAATTGGGCCCTTATTGTACCCTAAATACAAAAATCAACTCAAACTGGATTAAATACCTGAAACTTTAAAACTACTAGAAGAAAACATAGGTAAAAATGCTTCTTGATGTTGGTCTGGGCAATGATTTTATGAACATGACCCCCAAAGCACTGGCAACAAAAGCAAAAATAGGTAAATGAAATGTCATCAAACTAAAAAGCATAGGCACAGCAAAGGAAACAACTAACAGAGTGAAGAGATAACCTATAGAATGGAGAAAACATTTGGAAACCACACACCAAGTAAGGGATTAATATCCAAAAAACATAAGGAACTCAACTCAATAGCAAGAAAACAAATAATCCAATTAGAAAATGGTCAAAGAACGTGAACAGGCATTTCTCAAAAGAAGACATACAAATAGCCAACAGGTATATGAAAATGTGCTCAACATCACCAATCAACAAGAAAATGCAAATCAAAATCACAATGAGATATCACCTCACACCTGTTAGAGTGGCTATTATCAAAAAGACAAGACATCAACTGTTCGTGAGGATGTAGAGAAAAGGGAACTTTTATGCACTGTTGGTAGGGATGTAACTTACTACAGCTATTATGAAAAACAGTATGGAGATTCCTCAAAAAATTAAAATAGAACCACTATATGACCCAGCAATCCCACTTCTCAGTACACAGCCAAAGGAAATAAAATCAGTATGTTGAAAAGATGTCAGCACTCCTATATTCATTTTAACATTATTCACAAGAGCCAAGATATGAATCAACTTAAGCGTCCATTGATGGATGAATGCATAAAGAAAATATAATACCCACAAACACACGCATATACACACACACACACATTGGAATATTATTCATCCTTAAAAAAGAAGAAAATCCTGTCATTTGCAACCACTTCAACTTTATGATGGGTTTATTGGGACATACTTCATCATAAGCCTAGTAGCATCTATAGATCTTAAATGTTCCCAAAAGAAAAAAAAATGGTAACTATCTGAGATAGTAGATATGTTAATTAGCTTGATTGTGGTAATCATTTCACAATGTATATGTACATCAAAACATCACACTGTACACAGTAAATATGTACAATTTTTATTTATCAATTATACCTCAATAAAGCTGGAAAAAATACCTTCTGTAATCAATTTTTGCACTGGAATAAACCACTGTAGGCTCTGGAGCCACCATCCCTGGACTTAAATCTCAGCTCCACTATGTACTAGTTGAAGGACTTTAGACATGTTTCTTAACTTCTCTGTGCCTCAAATTCATCATCCACAAAATAGGTTTTAAAAATTAAATAAGTAAATACTTATATAAGGATTTTAGTACTAAGGATCTGAATGTTAGAATGTACTCAATAAGATTGGTTATTTTTATTATCAATTAAGCAATGGAGGCATAAAGTAAAAATGTCTCTAACTCAGCCAATGTGGTATCAGAGTTAGTTGTCAGTCAGTGGATCTTGTTTTCTCAATAGCAGAATTAAGCCTTTGTCCTCAAATAAATATTTGTTTGCTAAAGTCTTATCATTCTATTTATCCCTGGTATCCTGACACAGCTAAAACCAAAATACATTCCATTTATCCTTCATTCCTCAGATACCATTCAATTTCCGCTCTAGTCTTTGGTCACTTTAAGTATAGGTCTCTTGTCTGAACTACTGATTTGGACACAACTGAGGATTGTTTGACTTTTAGTTCTCTGGGTATGGGATCAGATCTATGATAATTGAGTGTGTTCTAATAAATCCTTAGATGCTTAAAATGGGGCTTATGAAAGTCTGATTTAATCACAGAGATGGAGTAAGGTGGGGTAAGAGGATGATTAGAAGAATAGAGAGTTGTTTGTTATTGTGATTCTAGGTAGGAATGATGGGCAGATAATATTTGGTAGAAAATCCAAAAGACAATCTAGATAAATTATTATCTAACTGAATCCAACAGTGAATAATAAGGATAATAAAAAAGACCAGGTTGAGCTTATCCCAGGAATACAAAAAGGATTTAGTATTAGAAATTCTTTAAATGTCTCAACATTTAATAGACTAAAGGATAAAAAACTACATGATTATCTATCTCAGTAAACTGCATTTGGAAAGAAAATTTCCATGTTAAACTCTCTCTCTCTCTCTCTCACACACACACACACACACACACACACACACACACACACACACACAACACATAAACCACCAAATATCACTGTAAACAAGGAAATAGCAGACACTATCCCTTTCAAATCAAGAAAAGCACCAGAAAATCCACTATTAACACTTACACTTACCCATGTACTGCAGTGCCTTACAAGAACAATAAAATAAGAAAAAGAAATCAAGGTAAAATAATTGAAGAAGGGGTCTGGTCAAGATGATGGAGTAGTCGGTTCCTGGTGTTGCTCTCTCCCACAGAGTAACCAATTTGCAGCTATTGAGGAGCAGTGACCGGGGACCCAAAATCAGCGCTGGAGTGGATGGGAGCCATGCACCATGGGACCCCAGTTCAGGTTGCTCCCCATTGCGTAGAGAGACTTTAGAGTTTCTGGGCCCACATTCCCCAAGCATGCCAGACCAGAGAAGGCAGGTGGGGTGGGACTTCCAGCCCAGGCCAGTCCTGCAGCCGGGAGAAACTTAAGAGGCTCATGGGCCCACACACCCCTAGCCAGCCCAGCCAGAGAAAGCAGATGGGGCGGGTCTTCTGGCCCAGGCCAGTCCCTCCCTCCAGAAGTGACTTAACAGCTAGGGACTCCCACAGCCCAAGCCAGTCAAGTCAGAGAAGGCAGGCAGGGAGTAAGTCCTGGCCCAGGCTGGTCCCTGCCTCCAGGAATGAATTAAGAGGCTCGGAGCCCCCAAACCCCCAGCCAGCTGATCTGGAGAAGGCAGGTGGGATGGGACTTCCAGTCCAGGCTAGTTCCTGCTGCCAGAAGTGGCAGTCCCTTCAGGATCCAAGCCAGACATAAGGGTGAAATGAGTGGACTGAGATACCCCTGGCCACAATGACAAAACACCAAAGGAAAGATACCATTAATATGAAAAATCAAGAAAGTACATTGCACCAAAGGAAAACAATAACTCTCAAGCACTAGATCCTATACAACAGGAAGTCTTTGAAATCACAGACAAGGATATTAAAGTAATTATTCTAAGGAAACTAAATGAGATACAAGAAAACTCAGTTAGACAACACAATAAAATAAGAAAAAATATACAAGATCTGAAAGTAGAAGTGTACAAAGAAATCAATGCCTTGAAAAAGAATGTAGCTGAGCTTGCGGAGCTGAAGGATCCATTCAATGAAATAAAAAACACACTGGAGAGTTTAACCAGCACACTTGAGCAAGCAGAAGAGAGAATTTCTGACCTTGAAGACAGGCTGTTTGAATTATCAAAGTCAGAAAAGAGAAAAGAAAAAAGAATAAAAAAAATTGAAGAAAATCTAAGAGAGACAACTGACAACCATAAGTGCTCAAAAATCCAAATCATGGGTATTCCAGAAGGGGAGGAAAAAGGAAATGGCATTGAAAACATATTCAATGAAATAATAGCAGACAACTTCCCATGTATATGGAAAGTCACAGATCTCCAGATTCAAAAAGCTGAAGATCCCCAGACATACTCAACCCCAAAATGTCCTCTCCAAGACGTGATAACCAAACTGACAAAACTCAACAACAAAGAATCTTAAAAGCTGCAAGAGAGAAGTGGCAAGTCACCTGTAAGGGAGCCCCAATCAGACTAACATCAGACTTTTCATCAGAAACCCTAAAACCCAGAAAAAAGCAGGATGATATATTCAAAACCCTAAAGGACAAAAACTTCCAACCAAGAATACTTTACCCAGCAAGGCTATTCTTCCGAAATGAAGGACAAACAGTATATTTCTCAAACAAACAAAAACTGTGGGAGTTCATTACCACAAGACAAGCCCTAAAAGAAATTCTCAAGGAAGTACTGGGTTTGATATCACAAAAACAACCATCACTGCCATGAATACTCAAGAAAGAACAATGTCTATCAGCAAAACAAAAATGCTAACAAAAGAGAAAAAAAATAGTTTATCTATCACCAAAGAAACCAACAAATACAGAAGACAAACAGAAAATTAGAAAGAAAGGAACAAAAGTCACTGAAGACATCTAAACAACAATCAAAACAATGCTAGGAGTAAATCAACATCTTTCAATAACAACTCTAAATGTAAAGGGATTAAATTCCCCATTCAAAAGACACAGACTGACTGACTGGATGAAAAAGATGGACCCAACAATGTGCTGTCTTCAAGAGACTCACTTGACCTGTAAAGACATACATCAACTAAGAGTGAAAGGATGGAAAAATATATATCATGCAAATAGAAATAAAAAAACAAGCTGGAGTAGCTACTCTTATATCAGGTAAAATACACTTTAAAGCAAAAACCATAAAAAGAGATAAAGAAGGCCACTATATGATGATAAAAGGATCTATCCATCAAGAAGACATAACAATCATAAATATACACACACCCAATGTCAGAGCAGCCAGATTTACAAAGCAAACACTATTAGATCTAAAGAAAGAGATAGATACTAACACGATAACAGTGGGGGACCTGAACACCCCACTCTCATCATCGGACAGATCATCTAGGCAAAAAATCAACAGAGAAACCCACGATCTAAACAATACTTTAGACCAACTAGACTTGGCAGATATCTGCAGAACATTCCATCCAACAGCCTCAGAATATTCATTCTTCTCATCAGCACATGGAACATTCTCCCAGATCACATGTTAGGTCACAAAGCAAGTCTCAACAAATTCAAAAGTATTGGAATTATTCTATGTATTTTTTCTGATCACAATGGATTAAAATTAGAAATCAATAATAAACCAAATTCAGAAAACCATACAAACACATGGAATTAAACAATATTCTACTTAGTGACATGTGGGTCCAAGAGGAAATTAAACAGGAAACCAGAAAATTTCTTGAAACTAATGAAAATAATGTCATATCATACCAAAACCTGTGGGATACTGCAAAAGCAGTATTAAGGGGGAAACTTATCACATTAAATGTTTATTTCAGATGAATGGAAAGATGGCAAATAAACAACCTAACACTTCACCTTAAAAATCTAGAAAAACAAGAAAAATCCAAACCTAAAGTTAGTAGATGGAAAGAAATAATTAAGATCAGAGCATAACTAAATGAAATAGAAACTCAAAAATCAATACAAAAGATCAATGAAACAAAAAGTTGGTTTTTTGAAAAGATGAATAAAATTGACAAAACTTGAGCAAGATTAACTAAGAAAAGAAGGGAGAAGACCCAAATAAAAATTAGAAATGAAAAAGGGGATATTACAACTGACACCTTCAAAATACAAGGAACCATTAGAGACTACTATAAACAACTATATGCCAATGAATTTGAAAATCTGGAGGAAATGGATAAATTTCTGGATGCATACAAAATTGAGCCAAGAAGATATAGAAAATCTGAACAGACCAATAACAATAACAAGATATTGAAGCTGTTATCAGAAGGCTCCCAACAAAGAAAAGCCCAGGGATTCACTGCAGAGTTCTACCAAACCTGCAGAGAGGAACTGATATCCATTCTCTACAAACTGTTCCAAAAGATTGAAACAGAGGCCATTCTCCCAAATTCATTCTATGAGGCAAACATAACCCTGATACCAAAACCAGACCAAGATGCATCAAAAACAGAAAACTACAGGCCAATATCCTTGATGATTATAGATGCAAAAATCCTCAATAAAATACTAGCTAACAGAATACAGCAACACATATAGAAAATTATACACCATGATCAAGTGGGATTCATCCCAGGGATGCAAGATTGGTTCTACATATGCCAATCAATAAATATGATACACCATGTTAATAAAAGCAAAGACAAAAAACCACATGATCATCGCTATTGATGCTGAAAAAGCACTTCACAAAATTCAACATCCTTTCATGATAAAGACTCTCTGCAAGATAGGCATAGACAGAAAGTATCTCAATATAATTAAAGCCATATACAATAAGCTCACTGCCAATATAATCCTTAATGGAGAAAAGCTAAAAGGTTTTCCCTTAAAAACAGGAACTAGACAAGGATGCTCACTCTCACCACTCCTATTCACCATAGTATTGGAAGTACTAGCCAGAGCAATCAGAGAAGAGAAGGAAATAAAGGTCATCCAGATTGGAAAGGATGAAGTCAAGCTGTCCCTTTTTGCAGATGATATGATCCTATATATTGAACACCCTACAGCCTCTATAAAAAAAACTCCTAGAGTTGATAAATGATTTCAGCAAAGTTGCAGGATACAAAATTAACACACAAAATTCAGTAGCATTTCTGTACTCCAACAGTGAACATGCAGAAAAAGAAATCTGGAAAGCTAGCCCATTTATAACAGCCACCAAAAATATAAAATACTTAGGAATAAAGCTGACAAAAGATGTGAAAAATCTCTGGAAAGAGAAGTACAAACCACTGTTGAGAGAAATTAAAGAGGACACAAGAAGATGGAAAGATATCTTTTGCTCTTGGATTGGAAGAATTAACATTGTGAAAATGTCCATATTACCCAAAGTGATCTACAGATTCAATGCAATCCCCATCAGAATTCCAATGACATTTTTCTCTGAGATGGAAAAAGCTATCCAGACATTTATATGGAACAACAAAAGACCATGCATAGCCAAAGCAATCCTGAGTAAAAAAAACAAAGCTGGAGGCATAATACTACCTGACTTTATGTTACAAAGTTATAGTAACCAAAACAGCATGGTACAGGCATAAAAATAGACACATGGAACAATGGAATAGAATAGAGAACCCAGAAATCAATCCATATGCCTACAGCCATCTGATCTTTGACAAAGGGACCAAGACCATGCACTGGGGAAGAGACTGCCTCTTTAGCAAATGGTGCTGGGAGAACTGGATATTCATATGTATGAGAATGAAACTAGACCCGTACCTTTCAACATATACCAAAATTAACTCAAAATGGATTAAAGAATTAAATATGCATCCTGAAACAATAAAACTCCTTAAAGAAAACATAGGGGAAACACTCCAGGAAGTAGGAGTGGATACAGACTTCATGAATAGGACCCAAAAATCACAGGCAACTATAGCAAAAATAAGCAGGATTTTATCAAACTAAAAAGCTTCTGCACAGCAAAAGAAACAATCAACAGAGTAAAATGACAACTGAGTGGGAGAAAATATTTGCAAACCATACATCTGACAGGATTAATATCCAGAATATACAAGGAACTCAAACAACTTTACAGCAAAAAAACAAATAACCCAATTAAAAAAAATGGGCAAAGGAGCTGAACAGGCATTTCTCAAAGGAAGGTATACAAATGGCCGACACATGAAAAAAATGCTCAACATCACTCAGCATCCGGGAAATGCAAATCAAGACCACTTTGAGATACTATCTCACTCCAGTTAGGATGGCTAACATCCAAAAGACTGAGAATTATAAGTGCTGGAGAGGTTGTAGAGAAAAAGGAACTCTCATACACTGTTGGTGGGGCTGCAAAATGGTGCAGCCTTTATGGAAAATGGTATGGAGGTTCCTCAGACAATTCCAGATAGATGCACCATATGACCCAGCTATTCCACCACTGGGAACATACCCAGAGGAATAGAAATCATCATGCAGGAGGGATACCTGTACTCCAATGTTTATTGCAGCTCTATTTACAATAGTCAAGAGTTGGATCCAGCCCAAATGTCCTTCATCTGATGACTGGATAAGGAAACTGTGGTCTATCAATACAATGGAGTACTATTCTGCTATAAAAGAGAATGAAATACTACCATTCACAACAACATGGATGGACTTAGAGAAAATTATATTAAGTGAAACAAGTTAGGCACAGAAAGAGAAATACCACATGTTCTCACTTATTTGTGGGAGCTATAAATAAATAAATAAATAAACACACGATCAAATCAAGAGGGGGTGGGGGAAGAAGACAAAATAACCACACAAATTCTTTGAACTATTTAAGGCAAGTGAACAGATATGATTGGGGGGGCGGGCAGGGAAGGGGTGGAGAGGAACAGGTAAAGGGGCATGAAAATCAACGACAATGTATTTTGAGAAGTAAAATAAAAAATAATTTTAAAAAGTACCCCAGTGTGGTAGCACAGAAAATGCTCACACCCAACCCAGAAAGGCTTGGAGGTGTAAAGGACGTGCTGCTTTCTTCCCACTGAATGAGCGAGTCTTGCTGTTGTTGTAGTTGGATTGTTGTTCACCTAAAAGCTGATTCAGGGCTTCCAGACACTGCTGAGATCAGAAATTAAACAAGCCTTATAAGAAGCAATTAGGCAGTCTTTTAATCAAGAACCTTGAATGGTTTCTGCATTCTAATAAAATAACTCCCCTTTAGGGAATCTATATAAGGAAATGAATATCCTATGCAGAGAAAACTCATGCATGGCCATTTACTTCAGCATGGCATGGCTATTACTGGGACAGTGACAGGTTACACAAGGAAAGCCACAGGCACAGTTGGAGTCTCCTTGACAGCACAGGCAGCAGAACACCTACGGAAAGTCACCCAAGGCAGGACCTGAGAAGCCTTTGCTCAGGCAGAGATCCATGGTCCCCAGTCACCCTGTGAGCTCTGCCACTGTACACATGGTCCACATAGAGAGAGTATCTCAGCAGGATGAGAGATTTTGGAAACTGGAGCTGCATGTGAGATGCAAGCAAGTCATGCCAAACCACTAAGACGAGTACTGAGGAACTATCTCAGGACAGGGGAAGACATCCTTCTAAGCAATCCAGTCCCCAGTATGTCTGGAGTCTACTCTGGCAAGCCCCCCATATCATGGAGAGTAATTAGGAATGTTAAAAGAAAAGCTTTAGACTAATGAAATTTAGCAAAGCATATTTGAGCACAGAAATAATTCATGAATTAGGCAGCACCCCAAACCAGTAAAGGTTCAGAGAGCTCCAGTCAGCAATGTGGGCAGGCAATATTCATAGGCAAGAAAAAGGAACTAACATACAGAAACAGCTTGATTGGTTACAACTGGGCATTTGCCTTGTTTTTTGTTTGAAAGTAAAATTATATTTAATGTTTTATTCAATATTCATTAAATATCATAACAGTGTTGAGATAATAATTGATAAAAAATAAAAATAAAAAAATAAAATAATTGAAAGAGAGGATACAGAAACATCATTGTTTACAAATGACATGACTACCTCCATTGAAACCTCACCCCCCCAAAAAACTACTGACAAATTATAAGAAATATAGAATACATAGTACAATTCACATTTCTGTAAAAATTTGACCACAATTTTTATAGAAAAGCGTACATTTAAATAAATGTATGAAAGAAAGGAAATAAACATTCTAGAGCAGTCATGTGTGGTAGAAGAGAGATGTAGTTGAAAACGGGGAATAAAAATGGTTGCCAGGAGCTGGAGTGGAGTGGAGAAGGGGGAGATGTTGGTTAAAAGGTACAAAGTTTCAGTCAGACAGGAGGAGTATATTCTGGAAATCTACTGTACAGCATGGTGACTATAGTTAACAATAATGTACTATATACTCATCAAATGCTAAAAAGTGGATTTTAAATGTTTTCAGCACAAAAAAGTAGGAATGTGAGGTGATGGACACGTCAATTAGTTTGATTTAATCATTCCACCTGTATACGTGTACCAAAACATTATGTTGTATACAATAAATACAGACAACCTTTCATTGGGCATTAAATAAATAAGAAAACGGGGGATAAAGAAGGAAAACATTTTAAAAATTAAATTTAACTAAGCAAGAGCCTAGCAGGGACTCATGGTGATAGTGGTATGTAAAGCAGGGTGCACTGACTCAACTCTATGTTCCTGAGGTCCTTCAATTAAAAAGGGTGTGGGGGGCCTGACATCAACATTACCTCCTGAAACAAATAAAATAAAGCCTTAAAAGTTATAGGCTTATGCACTAATTTTTCTGAACAATTTCATTCCCTCCCTCCAGCCACACCTCCTAAGTCGTGCATAACACTGGTTTTCCTGATTGATCACTAGGATAGGTGTTTTTCCCCTTATCTCTTGAAGTGAGTACCACAGCCAGCACATTTCTTTCAAGCTTACCCCAGTATCTAGGAGATCACAGTAGTTAACAACGCAGACAAAATGAGTTCTGTGGCACCAATAATATAACTTGACAGTTTCATTCAGAAAACACAAATGAAACATTACTAATTTAATGCCAGACTCTTCATAAAGTCAAGATTGGCTTTGTAATATCAACATAAATTATTCTAAAAACTTATGAGTAATGTAGAAACTACTGAATAATTTCATTTTTAATTCTCAGCATAGTGCTAACCAGAAAAATAGAAATATATGTTCCTATCTCTAGTAGGCATCCTCAACATTCTAAGAGTTAAGAGTCCTGATTCTTTGATTAGTAGAAAATGAGTAATAAGGTAGTAGAACAGATGTGTACGTTTGATGTGTTTGTGTGTGTTTGAGGGGGAAGGAGAGATTTAAGGAATGGATAAGAGAAGATGTAAAAAAGAAAATAATCCTGGGAGGAAGAATAAGAGTCCTAGCTAGATAAGAAACTTTGAATAAAAGTCAAAGTCAAGCAGATTCCAGTCTCTTAAGGCCTCTAACTAACTATAAGTGTATTATAGAAACTTTGCTAAAATCTTCTAACATGGACATTTAAAACAGCATAAGAGAATATCAATTCTTGAGAATCGATGTGTTCTTGAATTTTAATGAGGGAAAGAGAACCAGGAAAAACAGATAGAAAAATTTGGGTGAACAAAAGCACAAATCGCTGGTAACTAATATTAATTTAAGACAATTGCTTGACAGAGTCACTTAATAAAAGATAAATTTTGATAGATAAAATTAGGTAACTTGATAGGGTCATTAAGTAGAAGTTAAGATTCTTTTAAACAGTAACAAAGACTTTGTTCAGGACTATTGTGATAGGTGTCAAGACTATCACAATTGCAAGTTACAGCATATACTATTGATCCTATAGGGCAAGAAAGAGTTACTTTTCTATGTAAACTTGGGTATTATTACTATTATAAAATGTTGATAGGGATATGATTCACTCTGTCATACTAGGTTCTCATTATGTGTCTCCTTAGAAAAACAATTAATCTTAGATCTTACAAACAGAAACATTTATGCTGCTTCTGCTCAATGGTTTTGTTGTTCTGGGTGGACAATATGAATGATGTAATGTAATATTTTCTTCTTTGAATTGTCTGGCCACATCTGGCATACATTTTGCACACTGACCTCAACCTCAGCTTCATTTCATTTCTTCAACTTTTACTTTTCTTTCTCTCCACCTTTTAAAATCTTATTGACATAAGACATACACATTTTCATTGTAATCCACCTCAAATTCTTTTGTAGGAATGCAGATTATAGACAGTTCATAGATAGAAGGAAGAAAAAGGAAGGAGGGAGGGAGAAGAGGAAGCAGATATTTTGAAAGCTATATCCCAAAAGCATGACTTGGCAGCAAATCATGAAGTGTGAATAAAGTTGAGATTGAGCAACCAGGTGAGTCAGACATTACAATAAACCAAGTCAATCTAAAGAAAGACTGAATTAGCAAGATACAAGACAAATAAAAGACAAAAACTGTAGAAATGTAAGAGCAAGTATAAACAAAAGTCACCAAAAGTCCATTGTTAATTGCTATTTAGAATTGCTCATCAGTAGATTTTGAAGATGTTCTAAAATATAAAATCTGTAGGGTCAAAAAATGGTATTACCAGCGCAAAAATGGTATTTTTGTATAGGATTTAGGATTCAGCAAAAGAGCTATTTTCAAGTATTTTGTTATTGGCTTGACGATTTAACAACAAAAAACAGATATGCAGCTAAAAGCCCAGTAGAGCAGTCAAGCTTACAGATCTAACACAGGTTAACTGAAGACATAAAAGTGAGTGAAATGTGAAGGTAGTAGAATTAAGAGGTGCAAAAACCAAAGACTATCTTTTGGGAGAGATCCAAGTTAGTGAAAAGAAGGAGGAAGATACAGCCAAGATAACAGACATCAGCAAGTCTGGAAGACAAATGACAGGTTATAAAGTAATAAATGTCAAAGGAAGGGAACAAAGACCAGATTGGACAAACAGAAAACAGCTAGCAAGGTGGTAGATTTAAATCAAATCATATTTATAGTTGCAAAAATATGCTAGTAGATAGATGGTCCAAATACATCAATTAAAGGCAATGAATGCCAGATTGAATTTTTAAAATGCAAGATTCAAATATATGCTGTCTATTAAAAATTCATCTTAAATATATAAGTATAGGTAACTTAAAAGTAAAAGGATGGAAACAATATACCATGCAAATACTATTTAAAAAAAAGCTTAAGTGGCTATGTAAACATCAGAAAAAATAAATTTAAGAAAAAGAAATATTTCCAGGAGTAAAGATATTAAATAATAATATAGGAGTCAATTTCGTTTCAAGAAAAAGTAAAAATTATGAAGCATATGCATCTAACATCAGAGCATCAAAAAGCATAAGTCAAAAAAAAAGTAAAAAGAGAAACAAATACATAACTACACTTAAAGATAACAACATTTATCACTAAGTAATTGCCAGAACAAGTAGACAGAAAATCAGTAAGGATACAGAGGGCCTGAACGACACCATCAAGCAACTGTACCTGTAATATTCGCCAAGACAGATCATATTCTGGGCCATAAAATAAATCATAATAAATTTTAAAGCCATCAAATCATACATAATACATTCTCCTTCCAGAATTTAATTAGAAATCAATATAGGAAAGATATTTTGAAAGATGTTCTAAAATTTGGAAGTCAAACAACACACTTCAAGAGTTATAAAGAAAATTTAGAAATCTTTTGAATTGAAAATGAAAACTAACATCAAAAAGAAAATAAAAGCAAACATCAAATATAAAAATTTGTGAAATTCAGGTAAAACAGTGCTTAGGAGAAAATATATAGCATTAAAAATTTATATTGCAAAAGAAGAAAGGCTTAAACTCAATAAACTAAAATTCTGCATTAAGGTACTAGAGAAAAAAAAATTAAACCCAATGCAACTGAAAAGAAATAATAAAAACAAGAGCATAAATCAATGAAATAGAAACAAAAAAATGCTAGAGAAAATCATTCATGCCCTAAAGCTAGTGCTTTGAAAAGAACAATAAAATTGATAAAGATTAAGAATAACCTACTGATATCAGGAATGAAAGAGAAAATATGACTTCAGATTCTACTTGTATTAAAATGATAATAAAATATTATTAATGACTTTAGGCCTATTTATGTGATTAGGTGAAATGAACAAATCCTTTAAAAGATACAAACTACAAAAGCTTGTCCAGAAAGAAAGAAAGAAACCAAATTTCCCTATTATCTATTTTAAAAATTGATTTTGTAGTCACTGGCCTTCTCACAAAGCAAACTCCAGGGGTAGAAGGCTTCATTGGTGAACTCTACTGTACAATTAATGAAGAAATAATATCAACTCTACACAAACATTTCCAGAAAGTGGAGAGCAGGTAAAACTTCCCAAATCATTTTGAAGCCAGAATTACCCTGATACGAAACCAGAAAGAAAAAAAAAATTTTTACAAGAAAAGAAGACTGAAGACAAACATGCTTCATAAAAATGGATGCAAAAATTCTCAACAAAATGTTAGCAAATTGAATCCAACAACATAAACACAACATGAGCAAGTTGGATTCATCCCAGTTATGCAAGTTAGTTCAACCTTCGAAAATCAATCAATGTAATTCACAACAGACTAAAAGTGAAACACCATCATTATTTCAATAAACATAAATATGATTTGACAAAATTTAACATCTATTCCTGATAAAAAAGTAGAAACTCTTAGCAAACTAAGAGTAAAAAGGGACCTCCTCAATGTAATAAAGAGTACCTACAAAACAAAAGCCTAGCACTAACATCATACTTTGTAATGAAAGAAAGCTCTCTTTAATATTGAGAAAATAGTAAAGCCATCCTCTCTCTCCACTTCTATTAAACATTATCCTGAAGGTCCTATGCAGTGCATTAAGGAGTAAAAAATAAATAATAATAAAAGTATACAGATTGAAAATAGAGAAATAAAAGTTTTCATTTATGTTGTTCTACATACAAAATTACACCCTCCCCCCAACCAAAGCCAGAAGACATAATAAATTTAAGATACATGATGCAAGGTTAACAGAAAAATCCATTTTGTTTTTATATACTATCAATAATCAATGAGAAATTGACATTTTAAAAAATACCATTTACATCAGCATGAAAAAAGATGATTTCCTTAGCAACAGATATAACAAAATATTTGGAAGAAATTATACTGAAAACTACAAAACACTGTTGAGAAAAATAAAAAAGACCTAAATAAATGGAGAGATATGTAGTGTTCATAGATCAGAAGATTCAATATGTTAAAATGTAATTCTCCCTAAATTGATACACAGATTCTTGCAAAATTCCAACAGGCTTATTTTCAGAAATGAACAAGGCAATTCCAAACTTTCTATGGAAAAGAAACCTAAAATTCAAAAAAATTTCTAAAGAGAAGAACAAAGTCTGGGGATTCATATTATCTGATTTTAAAACCTAAAGGCAATGTGGTGTTGGCATAAAGATAGACATGTAAATCAGCGGAATAGAATAGAGTGTCCACAGAAAAAATATGTTGAATGGGTTTTCAACTAAGATATCTACAAAATTAAATGGAGAAAGGATAGCATTTTCAACAAATAGTGCTGGAACTCTTGGAAATCCAAATAAATAAATAAATAAATAAAAAGAACCCTGACTCTTACCTCACAAAATACACAAAAATTAACTCAAAAGGAATTACAGACTTAAATATAAGACATTAAACTCTAAAGGTTATCAAATATAAGAAAGATATTTGTGACCTTGGAATAGTCAAATAATTCCTAGATAGACATACATGCAAGTATGAGGGGTCTTGAGAAAGTTCATGGAAAAATATGTACCATAAAAAAATCTATGCATGGACTTCAAAAAATTTGTTACACCAAAATAAACTTGACCTACCTTGTTATAACATGTCTGATCAAGATCTAGTTTGAGGCACTAAGGATAAGACACCATCTTGAAAAGAGCCCCAATTGGAGCAACAGGATTTCTGCTAAAATTAAAGAATGAACATCAAATTTATGGTGAAGCTTGGGTGGGAGAATGGTGAAATCATTGATGTGTTATGAAAAGTTTACGGGGACAATGCCCCAAAGAAATCAGCAGTTTACAAATGGATAATTCATTTTAAGAAGGGACAAGATGATGTTGAAGATGAGGTCCACAGTGACAGGCTATCCACATCAATTTGTGAGGAAAAGTTTAATCTTGTTCATGCCCTAATTGAAGAGTACCAACTATTAACAGCAGAAACAATAGCCAATACCATAGACTTAGATAAGCTTACACAATTCTGACTAAAAAGTCAAAGTTGAACAAACTTTCCACTCCATGGGAGCCAAAACAGTTGCACCCAGATCAGCTGAAGACAACAGCAGAACTTTGAATGGAAATTTCAAACAGGTGGAATCAAAATCCTGAAGGATTTCTTTGCAGAATTGTAACAGGAAATAAAACATGGCTTTACCAATAGCAATCCTGAAGATGAAGCACAATCAAAACAATGGCTACCAAGAGGTAGAAGTGATACGGTCAATGCAAAAGTGGACTGGTCAGGAGCAAAACTCGTGGCAACAGATTTTGGGGATGCTCAAGCAATTTTGCTTGCTGACTTTCTGGAGGGCCAAGGAATGATAACATCTGCTTATTATGAGAGTGTTTTGAGAAAGTTAACCAAAGAAAAGCCTCACCAGAGAGTCCTTTTCCACCACAACAATGCTCTTGCTCATTTCTGTCATCAAACAAGGTCAATTTTGTGAAAGTTCCAGTGAGAAATCATTAGACATCCACCTCACAGTCCTGATTTTGCTCATTCTGAGTTTTTTGTTTCCTAATCTTAAAAAAAATCTTTTAAAAATACCCCTTTTTTTTTTCCAGTTAATAATGTAAAAAGACTGCATTGATATGGTTAAATTCCCAGGACTCTCAGTTCTTTAGGGATGAACTAAGTGGCTGGTATCATCACTTATAAAACTATCTTGAATTTGACAGAGTGTATGTTGAAAAATAAGTTTACATTTTTTATTTTTAATTTTTAATCCCAGTTTCCTCTGAACTTTTTGAAGTCCCCTCACACACAAACACAAAACCATAAATGCTAAAGAAAATTTGATAAATTGAGCTTCATCAAAATTTAAGTCTTCTGCTCTTCAAAGATACTGTTAAGAAAATAAAAAGAAAAGGCACAGATGGGGAGAAAACATTTGCAAAACCTATATCTGACAGAGAACTTGCAACCAGAATATATAAAGAATACTTCAAATTAATAAAACACTTCACCAATGAAGAGATATGGATGTAAAATAAGAACATGAGAAGACGCTCAGTATCATAAGTCATTAGTGAACTACATGTTAAAACTAGAATCAGATACCACTACACCTACCATACTGGCTAAAAATTTAAAAATTTTAAAAACAATACCATGTGTTCTCAAAGAAGTAGAACAACCAGAAAGAACTCTCATACATTGCTGATGGGAAAGCAAAAAGATATAGGCACTTCGGCAAACAATTTAACAGTTTCTTATAAAGTTAAACAAGCAGCTGCTATATAAATCAGCAATCTCATTCATGGGTATATATCTAAGAAATATAGAAATATATGTCCTTGCAAAGACGTATTCATAAACGTTTATAGCAGGTTTATTCAGAAAAGTCAAAAACTAGAATCAACCCAATTATCCATCAACTAGAGAATGGATGGATGGATACACAAATTGTTATCTATCCATAAAATGGAATATTACTCAACAATAAATAAAAGCAGACTCCTCATGAGTGCAACCACACGTAGAAGACTCAAAAGCCTTATGATTACTGACAAAGTGACAAAAGACAACATACTTTGTAATTTCATTTACACAGCATCCTAG
The DNA here is from genome assembly GCF_027409185.1 of Cynocephalus volans. Taxonomy (NCBI): domain Eukaryota; kingdom Metazoa; phylum Chordata; class Mammalia; order Dermoptera; family Cynocephalidae; genus Cynocephalus; species Cynocephalus volans. The sequence continues at coordinate 68,903,502 of NC_084468.1, read as the reverse complement.
AAAAGACAAAACTACAGGGACAGTTATCAGTTATTTGGGGCTGGGCACTGAATGCAAAGGGACATGAGGAAACTTTCTGAGGTGATGGAAATGTTCTTATCCTGATTGTTGTGGGGGTCACACTCTCTATATATTTGTCAGAACTCATTGAATTAAGCACTTTAAAAACATTAATAAATATGATTTTCAAAAAGGAATTATAAAAAATAAAGGACTTACTGCCCATCTAGGTGCAGTAAGGTCAGCTGACCAATGGAGTTGTTAATTCTTTCTTGCCTCAGCAGTTGAGCCAATGTAATGTCGTCTTCAGGGTGGCCTCCACAAATCACTGAGCAAGGCAATTGTGCAAGGACCTAACCATTTCCACCAAACATGGGACTCTTTTAACAGTTAGTCTTTGCTTTGCGGCCCCTCCATGGGCCTGGTAGAGAATGTGCCAGGTGGCCATTAAGGATTGACAGCTCCCCGTGTCCAATCCTGCCTCCACCTTTTCCCTTTTATGTTTATTACTTCCCAGTTGACCTTTTGAATTCTTAACTCCATTTCCACACATGCTTCCCAGAGAGGCCAGTCTGTGACAGATTGCATCTGAAGTAGCCTGAAATGGCCAGATGGAGTTTGGCGACTGGATCACTCACCACGAGCTCTTTAGTAATGAGAGGACTACATCCCCAGAGGTAGATGGCCCTAACATAAGGTGATAGTCCAATTGTTAAAACATTCACATGTGGTAACCTGGGAAGTTATGCCACTGAAGGGGAATGCCCTAGCCAATAGGATGATGCCAGCATTCAAAATGTATGGAGGAGTAATAAATATAAACACAATGGAATTAAATAGTTGTCACTAATTTGCATTGATTCCCTATGGGTTAATAACACAAAACTAAGTAAGGGCAATTAACCAAAATTGTAACAAAATACCTCACGCCACAAGTGTCTTTGCCAGCTTACAAAGAAGCCCTCGTCTCATAAAGTGGGCAAGCAGAATAAGATGAAGATCAAGCACAGAATTCGATATTCACAGTGGCTTAAACCCAAAGACAGTCAAATGCTCAGCAGGAGCAGGTTTGTTACATCAAAATCAGAGCTCTGACTAGAAAAATCTGGGATCCTGACAATGGGATAGGGACAACTTGAGTAGATGTTCTTGAAAATGTTAACTTCCCCCAGACTCTGAATCTTCTGAAGCTGAAGAGGTGGCCTACCCCTCTTCAATAAGAGCTAGCAAACCCCCACCACCAACATCAGCAATGCAAGAAGAAAATACAGGGTCTTTTTCCCACAAGACAAGTGTCCACCTAAGGAGATGTCTCCATTTCCTTATACTTCTACTTCTTGCCACCAGGCCTATAAAATGGTCACAGCCTGGGACAAGTCAGGTCTAAAAATGGAAGGAAGAGACATTATCCCAAAAGACCTGCTAGATCTAGACAGCACACATCAGCAAGACTAGAGGAATACTCATGGGACTAGATTCTGAGGATTCTAGACCAGAGAAATAAAAACTAAATAAGTTGGAGTTTATTGACTTGGGGCACCCTCTCAGAACACAGGGCAGAGCATTCTGGTATTGACCCCAGAAGAAGGTGCAAACTCACTGCTAAGGTGGCTCTAAGAAACTTGGAACAAGCAATGGCCTGAACTGACTGCAGGTGAAATGCCTAAATTACAGAGAGAAAACCTTGAGGAAGGGATGAAAAGGTTCACAAAAATAGCGGTATTGAAAGGACATATTACATGAGACCAGAACACCCACCAGAAGACGATGGTCCACAGAAGGACCTAGAGGATACTCAGTCACTAAGGCCATCAAAAATGTGCAGGTCAGAGTCGTGCCAGAATCATTAAGAAGCTCAGTGGTGGCTCTCCAATGCTAGCCAAGGCTGAATGCAGAAGAGCCTGTCACAGATCTTGGCTAGTTGAGAGCAATGGAATAATAGTACCTCAATGCAATAGAAGCTAAGTGGTGGAGCTTGCCATAAGAAGCCAGTGATTTGTAATTATCATAAGGACCAATGATGTCACCGTGACAACTAAGGGCACTGCAGAAGGTTATAGAGATGGTTTATAAAACATGGTATTTCTTGGGGCAAAATAGATGAGCCATCCAAAAATGTACTACTTAATTTGTATCATAGCAAGAAATCAAACAGGACTATCTGAGGCTGAGGAAAGCTATCCCAATAAAAAGGCAAATGCACTGTCTGATATCTGTATCTGATCCAGTTTTCAAACCAGGAATTTGCTGACTGAATAAGTGACCGTGTCCCAGAGGAATGGACCTACAAAACCATAGCAAGTATACATTGCAACAATCCCATCTGTTCTCCCCCAAAGGGACCTATGGGCATTTACTCAAATGAGCATACACTAAGGAAAAGGCAATACTCAGTCAGTTAATAGAGTATTGTATTCAGGGTACAAGTTGAGATTGGTATCTGGAGATCTAACGCACCATTGTGGCCCGACAGTTAGAGTGAAAGTATCTGGGGACAAATGGAGTTCTGGCCAAGGGTTAGTTTCAATAGGTTGACTGTTTTCATGGATTCACTCAGAAGTCATTGATCCAAACGTTTAATTCAGATTGTCAGACTTGGCACAAACCCTATATTGAATCCTGGAGGATGACTGTAGACTACCACAAGCTCATCCAAGTAGTAGGCCTCATCACAGCAGCAGTGTTACTTGCTGAAAAAGATTGCCGTGGTTTCAGGTAGATGCCAGGTAGCTTTTGATTTGAATAAGTTCTTTTCTTTTCCAATTAGAAAATGAGGTCAAAATCAGTTTGAATTCATGTGAAACTGACAATAATATCCACTCACGGTTTTGCCTGAGGGCTATAGTAACTCTCCTGTCCTCTGTCATTATGGAATCTGGGCTGGCTGGACAGGGACATTGCACTGATTGGAGAGGATCAACAAGAGATGGACAGCACATGGCTTTTAGAAAACACATGCACTCCAGAGGAGGGCAGATAAACCCTACAAAGATGTGGGACCTGCCACTTCATACATTTTTCCAGACGCTATACAGACTTACTAAGTATATCGGTTTCCTACAACTGCTGTGGCAAATTATCATAAGCTAGATAGCTTAAAACCACATGAATTCATTGCCTCATAGGTTTGGAGGCTAGAAGACCAAAATCAAGGTATATCAGTAGGGCCATGCTTCCTCTGAAATCTGTAGGGGAATTTTTCCTTGCCTCTTCTAGCTTCAGATGATTTGCTGGCAATCTTTGCATTCGTTGGCTTGTAGATGCATCACTGGAATCCTTCATTGACAATTGGCATTTTTCCTGTGTGTCTGTCTTCACATGGCTGTCTTATAAGGATATCAGTCATATTGGATTAGAGGCCCACTCTACTTCAATCTGACCTCATCTTTAATTATATCTGCAATGACCCTTTTCCTAAATAATGTCACATTCTGAGGTATTAGGGGTTAGGACTTCAACATATCTTTTGGGAGGGACACAATTCAACTCATAATACTCAGGGATGGACATGAACCACAGTGAGAAGGAAAATCTTCCCAATGAGCAAAACTTCAATTGGCACACCTGATAATTCACTTTGTGTGGAAGAATAAAAAAAAAGAAATGGCCCAAAGATTAGAACAGACTCAGGAAACTGGGAAGAAAAAAGTTGGGAAGATTGGAAATTAGAAATGGCATCTGGGAATGAGTACAAAGTATGAAGATTTTTATAGTACCCACCAAAAATAACGTGCAAGCCACCAAATAGACAAAAGGACTCAGTTGATGTCAGCCAGCCTTATTCAGTGCTCAGCTCAGTGCTGGCTTGATGGACGCATGAACAAAATAGAAGGGACAAAGGACATACAAGGACTCAACAGCATAGATTTCTACTTACCAAGGCCAATCTTGCTATTTCTACCTCTCAATGTCCAATCTGCTAGCAAAACAGGCCAGTGCTGAACACCTGGTATGGCACTATTCCTCAAAGAGAACAACTGGACTCTTGTTGGCAAGTTGATCACATTGGGCCCTTTTTGTCCCAGAAGGGTCAGCAGTTTATTCTCACAGGAATACGAACCTATTCCAGACATGAGTTTGCCATTTTTCCTGCTTGGCCTTAGCCAGCTCAACTATCTGGGAGCTCATGGAATGCCTGATCCACAAGCATGAAATACAGTACAATGTAGCATCCCAACCAGGGATCCACTTGATAGCTAAAACGCAGTAGGCTTATGACCATGGGATCCTCTGGTCATATCACATAGTGCTCCATCCAGAAGTTGTCAGCCTAAAGTATTGGAATGGTCACCTGAAGGCACGGCTGAGTCTCAAGCTTAGCCAGAATATTATTCAAGGTTGAGGTGCCATCTGCTAGGACACTGTCACCAGGGAAAACAGCAAGTGTCCCACTGAGCTGTCCTGCCACCCAGGGCCTTAAGCCTTCTTGTGGCTACGGAGCAGCAGGCAAGAAGAGAGGACATGATCTTGTGAAGAGTAATTGATGCTGACTAGCAGGAAAAATAGGGCTGCTGTTATAGAATGGAGATAAAGAGGAATATGTGGCAAACAGGTGACCCACATAGGCACCCCTTCATATTCTCTTATCAAATTTTAAATGAGAATGACAAATGCATCAACTCTAGCCTGAGAAGAGTAAAATTACTAGGACTTCAGTCATCTTATGAATGAGGTTTGGGTCACATCACTGAAACCTGGAGAGGTAATCAGTTGATAGGCATTTGGTTATTTTTATCTCATGAATATTCATAACCAATAAAAACTAATAATTCTGATAAGAACTTTTGTGTATGAGTTTTTAAGTGGACCTACTTTTTCAATTCCCTTGTAAATATATTTAGAAGTAGAATTGCTGGATCATGTGGTAACTCTATGTTTAACTTTTTGAAGAACTACCAAACTGTTTTACACTTTCCATTCCCACTAATATGAACTTCTGTCATTTATCTAGCCCTCAAACTCCTACAGGACAGGGACTAAGTTTTGTGCTCTTTTGTCTCCCCAGAATCTTGCACAGTGCCTAATGCAGTATGGTTGTCAATGAATATTTGTGACATTGAATCAAAGCCCTAAAATAGTTTTTTCACTTTTTGCCCATTTCTGTGACCCTCCCTCATCAAAAAATCCCCTGCCAGTATCTTTAACTTTCATCCCTCCATACTCTTTTTCCCTATGAAGATGTTGTAAGAAACATACTTCTAGACACCAGCACTTCTTGAAATGGGTGTTCTACGATTGGCTAGACCAGAGGATTAGGATCTTCTTGGAGTTGCTCTCCTGCACATTAGAGAACTTAATGTAAGATAATCCAGTAGTAGAATCAAATGTCTCTGAGTTGGTACCACTAGGCAGGGAATCAGATGTTGATGCATATTGTTGAAGTGATCATCTAGCAAATATAGGCACAGGACATATTTGGCTCTAGGAAACTCTCTGCTAGCCCTGCTGTCAACAACACTAAAAAGGACCTGGCAGAGAAGGGAGCAAAGTGACTTCCACATGGGGCAAGAGACAACATATGGGACCCATCCCGTTACAAAGGCAACCAAATAATATCTGCAGATGAAAGGGCCTTCCAATCCTAGCAGCTCTGGGTGGGGATTAGCCTCCCATAACTGACACTTAAGTAGCCTGATGACTTCCAGGTCTGGCCAGTTAAACAGACTATTGCACAGAGGAAAGGACCTGCTTTGATCCTTAAACACAAAATGGACATGTGACACAGATGCAACTTATACTTTAAACATGACCAACTCCTCTTAATATAAAATAGGTTATATCTCTTTTAAAATCACATATTACACCCCATAAAGAGGTATAATCAAAAATAAATTTAATTTCAGCATTGCAAAAAAAAAAAAACCACATACGAACATACATACATTTTTTTGTAAAATCTTACATAAATATTTCCACTTCTGCTCCCAACTGATAGATATTTACTGATTCTCACAGAAAGACAAGACTCTCCCTGACATTTTATAAAATATACATTACATTGTACATATACCATTTACATCATTTCAATTTTTTTAGACTAGAAGTAGAGATTGACTATGTTCAATAAGTTATTGAAGTTTTATATAAATTACCTGCGGTAAGCAGGATGCCAACCCAAGGATGTTCATTCCCTAATCCTAAAAACCTGTGAATATGTGACAGTACATGCCAAAAGGGACACTGCAGATGCAATGAAGGTTACAGACCTCAAAATAGGAAGATTATCCTGGATTATCTAGATGGGCCCAATGTACTCACATGAGCCCAATGAAGGAGAGAACATTTCCTGGCTTGAGTCAGGAGAGGCGCTACATAAGGGGAAGTTGGAGAGATCTGCCAGGTGAGAGGTTCTCGACTCACTGTCAGGGTGGGGGGGAGGGAAGTACATGGAAAGCATAAAAAGGAATGCGAGCAAAGACCAGCCGCCAAATAACAGCCAATGAGAAAATGGGGACCTCAGTCCTACAATCAAGGAACTGAATTTGGCTAACAACCCAGATGAGTGTGTAAGTGGATTCATTCTCACAGCCTCCAGACAAAAACTCAGTCCAGTCCAGCCAACACCAGGATTTCAACCTTGCGATAAACCGCAGAGAACCCAGCTGGGCCACACTGTATGTACAGCACTATGAATAAATAAATCTGTGTTGTTTTAAGCCACTAACTTTGTGGTAATGTATTATGGCATCAACAGAAAATATTGCTGCCATTATATATCCCCAAATATCAGTATGATAAGTTTCAATATTCTATGGTTCTAAAACACAATAACCATTAGAACAGTCACTGAAAATTGCATATTCCCAGGACCAACATATTCCACCAAATGTTATTTTTTATAATGAGTACGTGGGAAATTTCTACTCATAATTACTGGGTATTTTTAAAGATGTTATCTGAGAATAATATAGTGATTTCTAAGTAAATCCTCTCCAACATTTATAACTTAATGATTCATTTTTAAAAATTAAAGAGATGATTGCTTTGCCAAGGTTTTTTGAAATTGTCTCACCAGTTAAATGCAGTAAATTTTAGGAATACATCTCTTTTATTATATGTTTTAATATATTTTATTAGATTCATATTTTATATAACCATATATTAGTCACATTAACAAAAGCCAGTGATTGTTAATAGAGTTGAATGAATCAATGTTTAGAAAAATGTGAGAAAATAAGTGATGCCAAAGATTTACAGGCCTCAAAAGTACAAGGAATTTTAAGGCAAACGTCACTCATATTTTTAGTATGTAACTACATGAAACCAATAACACTGAGTTACTTTGTAAGAGGACTTTATTGGTATGATGGCCATATTTTGGTATTTGTATTTCTTCAATTAGTAGCTTAAAGTTGCATGTGGCTTTACTGGAAGCACATGACAGGTCCACCCCTGCCTAATCTGCAGAACACATGCTTAGGATATTCCAAGTTTTACCTGCTCCAGCCAATGTTCCTAAACTACAATGATGCCAACAAAATTAGTTTTCCAGAGATTTTAGAATATAATATAAAATCTGGATTTGGAACATGGACACTTACTTTTTCTGAGTTCTTTCAGCCAGCCTTACAGTCTCAATAGCTGCCTTCCTTGCTTCAAAATCTTCCCTTTTCACTATCTCTCCAATCCCTCGGTAGCCTAGCTCCACCAACTGGCGGGCCAGGCTTTCATCCTAAAGAGAAAATAATTTGGTAGATAACGCTGATGAATGAGACATCTGATTTTCTCCAATGTATACAAAACAATTGTTTTAAATGACAAATGAAATGTATTTTTAAATGAGACAAGATCTATTAGCTATAAAAAAAAAAACTAGAATTCATTTTAACAATATATTTATACACATCTGATTTGGTCTTCCCTTTCCCATAGCCATAAGATGAGAAAAAGAATAAAGTCAACCACTAAATTTTCTCTAAGGGGCTGAGGACAAAAGTCTGTGTGTTTTTAATAAACTTACGAGAACAGCTGTGGATAATTAATAGAGGATCTTTAAAGCAAGAGAAAATTAGAGACAATAGTGCTCACACAAGAAAGCCTTTTTAGAAACCAAGGGCACAAAAAGAGAATTATGCTGCTTTCAGAAGTTAAACATTTCAGAGACTTAGTTCCTTGAAGTCAATTAACTGTTGACACAGAAAATTATAACTTCAAATACAAAATAAAGCAGAGCAGATGAATTTCCTACTTCACTAAAAAGATATTGTTTCCATATAATGTTGGTACCAATAAAAATAGAAAAGTAGAAACCCAAGAAGATAACCACAAAAAGTTTTAAACTTAAAAAATAATCCTGACACTATTTCATGTATATTTCAGTTCCTTTAAGATTTGTCTCATACATTTTTGTCACTTGCATGGTATACGCAAAAATGAATATATTTGCCCATGATTTGAAGAAGTATCATTTTACACGAAGTTACTAGTATAAACTATTACATAAAAATATTTATATATTAAAAATGGTCATTATCATCTTAACTAAGTATAAAATATCTGGAATATAGTGAAAACTGCATATATTTTATTGTTATAGACCCTTAATTAGTATATCACTGCTGAATGCAAGAACTGTCTATCAGTTAAATAAGAAAACTTAAGATGGCTTGTTCATAATCTATTCAACTCATGGTGGCAATCTAAAAGTTATAACTATTCGAACAAAACCAAAAAATTTAGACACTATAAAACTAGTGAAACACTAGAAAGCTACTACCTTCCTTTACTAAGCATCAAAAGCAAACACTGAACGTGTAGCAATGTGTATACATTTGCCAAGCTATTACAATGCAAAGCACAGGCCTTGGAAGGCCCAAGTCTATTGGCCTCGTTTCTGAGATGTTCCTCTGCTTAGAGTTTATTCCTATGCTTGTTAGCATGAACCACAAAATTGAGCAAATGTCTCCACCTAGTGGAATTAATCTTTAATAGGTTTTTGTGGCTTTTTTTTTTTTTTTTTTTGGACACGGAACAGCTAGTTAGGAAAAATAAGTTTTATTGATGTACAATCGAGCTAGTCATCTATAGCTGAGCCATTAATTTACTGCATATTATCAGGTTGCTAGGAGAGAGGAGAACAAATGTCCTCAACACAGAGAACTGATTATATTTTGTAATGAATATGCTAATTATCCTGATTTGATCATCACACATCGTACACAGGTATTGATACTCAACTCAACTCTGTACCCCATAAATATGTATAATCAATTACATGTCAATTAAAAATAAACACAAATGTCTTTGCAGAAAAAAATCTTTAATAGGAAATGCAATGCAGATTTGGAGTTTGAGTTACAAAAGTGAGGTCATTTGAGTATGACTTTTCTTAAATATATTACTAAAAATGAGTTTATAGAAAGGACTCTCAGCTCAGCAAGACTGTGGGACTCTTCTATACAAATGTAAATTCCTTGTGGTCAGCATAGGATTTTATATAATAATAAAGACCATTAAAAAGTTGCTGTATTATTTTATACACAGTGGATTTTGCATTCTTGTGTGCCTTACCTGGGTTACACAAAATCATCTGGATATTCCTGTGCTCACCAACACTAATCTATATCGCAACAGATGGCATGATCTATCGAGAAACAAACAGAAAGTCTATAGTGGTTGCCTCGTCTACCATTATCATGTCCTAACTGGTAGACTCACAAGTCATCTCTCCACCATGACAACGTACTTCTTTTTCTTTTTCTTTTTTTTTTTTTTTTTTGCCGGTAAGGGGATCGCAACCCTGGGCTTGGTGGCTGGCCCAGACAACGTATTTCTTGTGTCTCTGGAAACATCCTAGGTAAGGGCACAACTACTAGCCCAAAGGAAGGATAATACTCAAGCTTATCCCAGGAATCTGAGCCTTTCTTGGGGAATGTTGCTTAAAATGCAATCTTGCCTTGCATATTCTAACAACTTTTTTCCAGACCTCCAAAATAATGTCTTTAAGGAACACAAAATGGACAAAGTCTCACTTAATGCCAAACACTAAGACTTGATAGCTCCACCATCGCCAGAATCCAGAAGAATTTTCCACCAACTATAAGGGAGATAGACTTAAATTGTAAAGTAAAATCAGTAGTCCACTTGCAAGTTAGCTTAAAAAAAGTTGTACATCCTTTCTTCATTTCGTGCCCTTGGATTCAGAAATGTGAAATCTATGACAGAAAGCTGGTTTCTGGCCACTCACCTCACAACTAAATGGGTGCTACTACTTTCAGTCTATCTTTTCCTCTTTACAAAAGTAATATGTGATTGTTGTGGAAAACTTAGAGACATAAGACAAACATATCACCCATATCATATATCACTCATAACCTTACCACTCAGAGAAAATCACTGACGTCTTGGAGTACAGCCTTTCAATCCTTGCTCTTGGCATATGTTTGGGTGTGTTGGATTTCTTTGAACTAAGTTAGAATCATGCTGTGCAGTCGCTCATGGCCGACTTCTCTGACATTTAATAATGCATCTTGAACACCTTTACAGTTAGTATACATACAACAAAATTTTAGTGATTACATATTCCACACACTCTGTGAGGACAGGTATTATACATAGTTCACTATTGTGCCTTTAGCTCACCGCCTTCCTCTGACAATGAAACTGATACAAAATCCTTATTTGATTTGCATTGCTTTCAGGTTTACCATCTGTTCACACCTTTATCAGCCATTGCATTTCTTCTTTTTGTATTGTCTATTTTAAATTGTTAAATGAATCCTTTGCTCATTTATTACCAATTTGTAACAACTTTGTATGTGTATTAAATGTTTATTAAATGTCTGCAAAATATCTGCAAACATTTTTCCTAGGTCATTGTTTTCCTGTAATTCTATATAGCCTTATTTTTATATCTAAGAATGTTTGAAATATATTTTGGTATCTGGTATTGGAAAGAGAAATACTTTCACTTTTTCAATAAGTTTTTTAATTCCAAAATAGACAGTTGTGACAACATTACAGTAATCTCCCCCTTAGTCCCCTGGGGACTGTGTTACAAGACACCAGTGAATGCCTGTAACTGTGGATGATACCGAACCCTATACATATATATACACATATATATACACACATATATATATATACATATAAACTATGTTTCTTTCCTGAACATATACAACTATGATAAAGTTTAATTTATAAATCAGGCACAGTAAGACATTAATGCATTAACAATGATAACTAATAATAAAATAGAACAATTATAACAATACACCAGCATCACTACTCGTGCATTTTGGGGACATTATTAGGTAAAATAAGGGTTACTTGAACACAAGCACTGTGATACCATGATAGTCAATCTGACGACCAAGATGGCTACAAAGTGACTAACGGGTGGATAGCATCTGCAGTGTAGACACGCTGAACAAAGGGATAATTCACGTCCCCAACAGGAAGACACAGGACAGCACAAGAATTCATCACACTATTCAGAACAGCACACAATTTAAAATTTATTGTCTGTTTCTGGAATTTTTCATTTAATGTTCTTGGATCAAGGTTGACACCCCACAGACGGTGAAACTGGATAAAGGGGGACTACTGTAAATGTTGAATACTGTTTCCTTTCTCTACTGATTTGAAATTCTGCATATTTGTATACTTTTGCTGTCATTGATCTTCTCCATTATTTTCCTATTTTCTACTTCATTGATTTCTGCTCTTATCTTTATTATTTCCTTCCACCTACTTACTTGGACTTAATTTTTTCCTTTCTGTCTAGCTTCTTAAGGTGGAAGCTAAGATTAATTTTTAGACCTTTCTTCTTTTCCAATACAAGCTTTTAAATCTATAAAGTTCACTCTATAGACTCCTTTAGGTGTAACCAACAAATTTTGATATGCTTTGGTTTCATTTTTATATAAATTAAAATATTTTCTAATTTTCCTTCTAATTTCTTCCTTGACCATGAGTTATTGTAGACCTATGTTGTTTAATTTTCAAGTATTTGGTAATTTTCCAGGTATATTTCTATAATTGATTTCTATTTTTAATTCTGTTATGATCAGAAAATACATTTCTGTATAATTTCAATATTTTAAACATATTGAAATTTGTTTTATGACCCAGCATATGGTAGCTCTTTATGAATGTCCATGTGCATTTGATAAGCATATCTATTCTGTTGTTGTGTGGACTATTCTGTAAATGTCAACTAGATCAAGTTGGTTGCTAGTGTTCTTTAAACGTTTTATATCTTTATAGATTTTCTATCTTCTGGTTCTATTAATTATTGAAAAAAGGAATGCTGATACTTCTAGTTGTAATTGTGGGTTTTTCTATTTCTTTCAATTGTTATCAGTTTTACTTCATGTATTTTGAGGATCTGTTATGAGGTGCATAGACTAAATGTTTATTATGACATGTTGATTGACTCATTTATGTATATATAAAATGTCCAGCTTTCTTCATTCTGATCCTTTAGATGCCCCATTGTTTTGTTCTGCTTTTCTCCTACATGAATGCTGACACCTTCCAGGTGTTGCTGTTTGTCCCCATCTTCTTTTATGTTAGGATTCACAGGAATAACTCTCACTATTTTTGGGTAAATGTTGCTCATTTTTGGTTTTGTTGGAGTTGCTCTTGGCTTCTGAGTCATCCTATTCTTGATTTTCTCCTACTTTTCAGACCTCCCTTTTCATTGTCCTTTGTGAGCACCACTTCCGTAACCATGCTAAGTCATGGTTGTTCTTCCAAATTTTCTTTTAATCCCCATACTTGTCTCACTCTACACCCTGAAGTTGAGACGGAAACTTGACTGGGTCCAGGATAGGATTTGATCTGATAATTAACTGGATTGGATTGAGTTAGAGGCCTCAGATGTCTGGCTGGGTCAGACAGGTAGAAACTGGACTGGGTCCAGGATCAGATTGAATCAAGTGGCGATTACTGTGGGGAGTGAACTCCAGCTTTCAGAAGTTCGCAGGAATTTTGTGCTCTATCCTCGTCACTTCTTTCTTTTGCATGCTTAGGTACGGACTTTTTTTTTTTTTTTTTTTGACTGAGGTGATCAAGGAGATCTTAGACCTAAAGCCAAGATTTACGGTAAAATGAGACCCCAAATTTCTAAAGAATTAAGTATCCCATCTTCCGCTTATGCATACATTTACATCTGTATGTTGTAGGCCCCAAAAGTAGCAATTCATTCAAACATAGAAAAATCTTTATAAAGATCATTTAAAACTATGATCGAATGTTCCAAATGAACAATAGTGCACTTAAAATTGAGCGCTCCCAAATTAGGCTTATCCAGGGACACCTACTGATGTGAAAAAGTTTATAAAGATTTCAAAACTTTGATTGCTTCTTTTAAAAGACTCTACCAAAGGCAAATAAAAGGCTTAGGCAACTAATTGATAAGAAAAATTGAATCTGCTAAACTTTTGGCTCAGTTGCTATCTTGCCCAGGTGGGGGATGGGAAGCCAAATAACTGTATAAAATATTTGTTTAAAAATAGGCCCTCAGGTAAAGTAGTCTTGCTACTTTTTCAGAGCTATCTGTACCAAGTCCAGGCACAGGGAATGTTTTCTCTGCCCTATTCGTTCATTCTGCCCTGGACTCAGTAATTTTAGCTAAGAAACAGAAGCTAATTAAAAAGACCACCTGTTGAACTAAATAGGTCTCCAAATACAGTTTTCTGGCATCAACTGGTAATTTTGACCAGATTTCTAAATCTTCTTTTAGGCACATCTATGTATCTCCTCCTAAAAGCATATGGTGAATTCTATGATTTTATTTCACCTTGGTGTCCATTTTTTTAATCTTTCACTTGTCTCCTCTGAGGAACCCAAACAATTTGGGCAAACTTACGTTCTTTCTCTGTGCTTTGAGATGTAAACTTGCTACTTTCCTTCTCTAGAACTTGGTGAGGCCATGTGGGGCAGATAAGCTTTAACTTGCTTCAGAAGCACGACTTAATCCAACTGTCCTTTTTAAACTAGTGAGTTTTATATTTTATCTGTCTCATTACTAAAATTTTAAATGAAAACTATAAGATCTTTGTTTCTGTGTTTTGTTTTGTTTTGTAATGTGTGCATGTATACATGTGTGGGCTTTATGTCATGTCTACATGTTTGTCTATACATGTATTTGTGTATTGTCTACATGGTACCAAATTAGCTTATAAATAATGTGCACTCACAATAAGCCTAAATGCTTTTCAAGTTCACATGACTCGTTTTTAAAAAATTGTTGGTAAAATAAAACAGAAATGTTTGCAGAATTTAATTTAGATATTTTTGCCTATGTTTGTCTATTTGTCAAAGCAAATTTACACTGTCTCTGATATTTTAAGGTCAGAATGTTGCCGTTGTGTTAAGTTTGATACTTAGTCCGTTTGTGAACTAAAAGCTGTGAGAGAACTGGATGCTGGGCCTCCTCCAAAGCCTTTTACATGTTTTGCTTTTAGTTTGTTTTTGGTTCTAAGCCTCTGAATTCTGAGGACATGTGTCCACAGCACATGGGTTACCAGCTGCAGGACAAAATCTAATATGGTCTCATCCTCCCTGTCCCAGCTCTGCCTCCTGGCCATGCTGGGAGGGACATCATCCTTTAGACATTATCTTCAAAGCTGCTCTTGGGCTCCTCATGGCCGCCCTGGATACCACTTGGGTACTTGGGACCCCAGATGGCTAGGGAAATGGGACCTATGTCTGGTATCCCAAAGGCCTTAGTCAATACTGATTAATAAAGGTTTTGCTTGGTATGAGTAAATTAGACAAATGTGAATGGGTTTAACACGTATAAATAAAGTTGTAGTTTCAAAAATTATTTTCAGTAGTTTAAAATCTTGATGTTGTGTTATGTTAAATTAAGTAATAGGTAACCATAGATGTCTAGTCATTTCTAAGTAAATTAAAATACTAAGACATTTATTATTATACATAATTTAAGTGTATATACTCTGACATTTTGTTTACATGTGATATTAAAAAGCCAAATATATTTGGATCTGTTAAAAAATTATTTTTTTTTCTAAAAACTAAGCATTAATATCAAAAGTACATTAATACAAAACTAGAATTTTGTTTTCCAGCCTCATGTAATATTTGTTATGTCTTTGATTATTTGGATAAGTGAGTCTCCTCTCTTTCACAGAGTAAAGGATTTCGCTTTTCAAAATCTTACTTTGGCTAAATGAATGATTATTATTTTACAGGGACCTGTGATCCTAAAACACTTATCAAGTGTTTTAAACTTTTGACATATTTGACAGGCTTCCCAAAACCAAATTTAAAAATCAATATTAAGTCTTTTTGACCTTTTGTTCCCTAAAACATTCAAAAGAGAGATAATACACAGGCTTATTTGATGTGTTAAGTTACACAGGAAGCATTGACAAAAAAAAAACAAAAACAATGTTTAATCTTTTTTTGCTGGAGTTATTTTTGTATACATATGTTATTAATATATGTCCCAAAATTGAATAAAATTCCTAAAGTTCTAATATGTCTTGGTATGTTATCAGTCATAATTATGTTATCAGTCACTATTATGTTAAATTATCATAAGCCAAAGAGATAACCAAATTTTCTTATCAATTACATCTTTAGTCATGACCATTTTAAGTTTTGTTGTGCTCAGTTAATTGCTTAATTCTGATGCTTTCGCTTAAAGCTCTTTACAAACAATTATAATCCTAAAGTGTTGTGTCTTCAAGGAGGTTCATGAAAATGATGAAAAGGACTCTGACAAACACAGGTTTCGGGTAATCTTAGATCGTATTATTGCACCAGGTAAGAATTATGTGAATTCTAATTAAAAAAAGAAAAAAACTGGTTTATAAAACTGCTAACCAACATCAAGCAAGACAAGAATTAATTAAATACAAAGGGAATACTTTGGCAAATTATCATGCTAAGATAGCCTGTACTGCAATTGTTAGGATATGCAATTGGAATGAATTCTATAATCCAAGTCAAATTACCTATGATAACCTATTTAAGAACAATGTGATGCAACTGAATTGGAAAAAACAAAATTGGCATTTAAAAAAATATGCATATAAATCCATTATTGAGCATGGACTCATGGAGAGCCTGGACGGCCACCTGGTCCTTCCTGAGTCCTTAAAGCTTTATTATTAAAGCTCTGTCCTCCATGACTCATCATAAAAAAGATAAAATGATCCAAATTATGAAAAAATAAATTTACGTGGTGACTGTTATAAAACTGGTCAAATGGTTTATGGCCAATATTTGGTTTGTCAAACCCATAATTCTGAGAAGACAATCAAAAAACTTCAGGTACATTTCTGCAACCTGATGAGTCATTTAAACATTTATAGAGGGATTTCATTCACTTGCTATTTTCAGTGCATGATTTCTGATTGTATAGAAGCTTCCCCATGCAGGAAGGCCAATGCTATAATAGTAACTAAAAAAAGGTTATTAAAAAATGTGTTTCTCACGTTGGACATTCCTGGAGAAAATCTCCAGTGATAGAGATACTTGTTTCACCAGACAGGTTATAAAACAGTTACATAAGGTAGGCAAAGCTAACTTAATAAACTGAATTGCCTTGGTCAAAGGTATTGTAGATTGATGACAATCAGATCTACTTCCAGTAGAAAACATAAGTTGACCCCTTATGAAATATTCACTGGAAGGCTTATACCCCTAATAATGAAACCTCGTGTATCTCCTCATGTATCTAACATGACTAAATGTTGCAAGGCTTTAATGCATTACGCCAAAGTGCATTTTTACCAGGGAGAAGAAGCTGTTTATGATCCACTGAGTACAATCAAAAACCTTCATGATCTAAAACTTGGAGATTGGATCTTCTAGAAAGGACTTCAGAGAAAGACTGTCCTTGCCACCCATACTGCAGCAAAACTTTGGGATCTTAAGTCTTGGGCCCGAGACTGCAACTCAAAGGGCCGCTCCAGACCTTGGAACTGTACCCCTGTTGGAGACTTTAAGGTAAAGCTGACCTGGAAAATTTCTCTTCTGAAGCAGATGGCTCATAGAAGTGGACAGCTTTCCCAAGAACATGGATCAAGATTTCCCTGCCATTATGAAAGTATTATGCCTTGTTTCCTTACTCTTATGTCCTCCTGTCCTAATTCTTTCCTTTTTTCCACAGGAAAGTAAATTTCCCACTGGACGCTCTTCAGGACCTATAAAACATTATGGGTGAACAGATTTAACTGACCCTTGCTCTAGTGCAACTAGGTATCCTTCCTGTCCCACTGCTGAGGACTATATTAGGTCTGTGGAGAATTTCCTTATTCTGTACTGTCTTCAAGCTGGTTTGGATCTTGCTATGTCTCCTGGCTCACTCCTGCCTTTCAAACAGCATCACCTGAAAGTTCTCATAATAGCTCCTATCATCAGAGGCCAAAACAATCAAGGACATTAATTAACACCAGCCTTGAAATAGATGACAATATGCTATTTTCTGCTGAGGAAAAATTCCAGTGGGATTCCTGGGGGCTCACTCTTGGGGGTAGTGGGGTGCCAGTTGTATGGAATTTAAAGTTAATCCATAAATTTTGAAAAAAATCTTGGATTTTGTAGCCAATCAGACTCCCTGGGTTTCAGACGAGTAGAAGCCACTCTTTGAATGGTGGATGATAACACAGGTACTCAACAAAAACATTTAAATGGAACATAAGGCAGCTTTAGACCCCTTTTTGCCCAAGCTGGGGGCTTATGTTTGATATTGGACAAAACTGAATGTTGTACCTATCTCTCCCCTGATTTTGTTACCACAGAAATCTTAATTTAAAAGATAGCTGATACTGGTATTTCCTTAGACTCTGCCCCCAAATACATTATGGAAATTTCTCAAGAACAAGGAACACATGATGTGTTTATGGGAACAACTAACAGTTGGATTGGAGGCATCCAAAATAGTGGATGGTAAGCTTGGGTTTTCCATGGTTTTCTAATCTTTATATTTCTTCTAGCAGGTCTCCAGGTTATTATGACTTGGGTTACTAAACTAACAAGAAAAATGAATGCTTCTTTAAGTCAGACCACTTTACAGCAAATTATGATCCTTAATTCCTACCATACCTCAAACAAGGACTATGACCGATTAAACTCAAATACTGTTAAATTGCCTATATTGCCTGACTTATCTGTTTTGGTTCAGTCCATTTCATAAGAACTCTTGCTTTAAGAGAACACTTTGATCTTTTGATATTATCTTTTTGATAGTCATCATAGTCTGCCTGGTGCCCTGTATTCTTTCAAATCATAAATGTGTGTGTACAGCCATCCATCATGCATTGAATGGTCTCACTTCGAATAGACCAGCAATAACATGAGAACTAGTCAACTGGTGTGATACAGAGACTGCTGAACTCCGTACTCAGACCAGAGATGACTGGTGAACTCCATACAAGACTAAGGAAAACTCATGAATTCCACACTGAGACCAAATAAGTCATTTGCACTGGTGACAGAGAGTGGTGTCAATGCCCAGTTTTGGTCAGCCTCTCAAAACTGAGAGGCTGACCAAAAGGAGGGAGTTGTTAAATCAAGCTAAAAAGTTCTGGCCTGAGAAAGCCTCCATACTCACTCTCAAGCTCTTGCATAGGAACCACAACCTAACTTGGCACATAAGCACATGGGCAAACTGAAAATCTAACCTAGAAGTGTGCTCCTGTGATGATAGCTGAATCTCAGCCATTTGCAGGCAGTCAACTGTTCTGTACCTCACTTCTTTTTTCTGTATTGTCACTTCCCTTTTTCTGTCTATAAATCTGACTAACCATGCATTTTCGGGCACAGCTCCTCTGAATCTGTTCAGACTAGGGGCTGCTCAATTTGTGAATAGTTTTAAAAAATTTTTTTCTTTTTTGCTCAAATTAAACTTTGTTAAATTGAATTTGCCTAAAGTTTTTCTTTTAATAGTTATATTCAAAAGGTTTAATTTGTATCATTTATTTATTTCTATTTTCTAAATAATGGAAAGATAGTGCTCTAAGTAAAACTCCATGTTGCATATCTCTGTAAATAATTTAGCCATGATTGGGATCCATTAGGAAATTTTAAATAATTCTAACTTCCCTTGATCCCTTAACTGAGAAAATCAATTTAGTTATGACGTTTATTTCTCCAGTGGTCATAGGCAGTCACTGGAATGAAGGGACTATGATTATTTAAATGGAAGAATTACCAAGAAAGAAACTGGAAAATCATAGTGTAATAATTTGGCCAAAACTCTTCAACTATTTGTATATTGATTTAGGGAATTGGCTTAATTAGGTTAGCTGATACTAACTCCCAGAACAAATAATGTGTAAATAAATCAAATTGCTGATACTGTCATAAATTTATTTTAATGTTTTACAGCTATCAAGTAAAACAAGCAAAGCATAGCAGATATGGAATGAAGAGCTTCCTTTATCTTCCCAAACTGCCTTACCCCTATCTAGCTCATCAACTAATTAACTAGTGTGGGTCTTCAATTTTTTCCCTACTTTTCTTTCTTACTAATCAAGTATTGCATAAGTATTGTGGTTATTTTATTCATACACTATTTGTGTACTTATGATGGTCTGAGATGTTAAATGATTATATACAGATCAGGGGGATGGCAGCAAATAGTTGGCCAACTCAAAGGGGATGACTAAAATGTATGAAAGCACTATTTACAAAGATAGAGGCAGAGTAATGGAAACCAACATGGGATGATGAAGAATACTCAGGCTAGCAACAGGAAATGTAAAATGGGGGGAAAGGAGTAAAAGGAAATGGGGGAGAAAGCAATTCCTAGAGTAGGGAGTGTTCCCAGACTCTGAAAAGAGTTTGGCAGCTGATGGAAAGAGAATTTGGCCAAACTTAAGAAATGCAGGCACTTCCAAACCACAGCCAATAGAGAGATGAGAGGGAACAAATCCTCTAACCATTACCTTCCAGTCCTCTGATCTCCTGCTAGTGTTTCCTATTGGCTGGAACCAACCCAAAGCTGAAGGGACCTGATTAATTACCACCAAGGTCAATTTCCAGGGGCACATTTAAGGATAGAGAAAGGTGAGAATGGATCTAGTACAGAAAATATAACCATTTTGTATGTGGATCATTGGTACTAATTTCTTATGGAATTGAAAACTTTTGGCAGAAAAAAAATACTACATAATAAAATACTACATAATAAATAAAAATAGTAAATACTTGTAAAATGATTGCTGAATAAATGAAACTTAGACTGGACTGTAAGCACTATACTAAAGTTAAGCTACCGAAGTCAAGTCTGGAATAGATTCTTACTTAGCCTCCAAGCAGTTAAGGCAGTGTCTACTACTGCAGGCTCTTGGGGAAGGATTATTAACTACGAAGGTGGTGAATACATGGATGCGTGCAGGGACAGATGGAAGCATAGTTGGCTCATAAAATTTTACAGATATAAAGAATGTAATATAGTCTAGCCCCGTCATTTACAAGTGACAAAATGGAATTTCAAATTAATTAAAAACACAATATTATAGGGTTAGAACCCAAATCTCACAACTTTAGGATAAGTTCAAGATATCTATTGTACAACATTGTGACATTGTGACTATAGTTGATAACAATACGTTGTATTCTTGAAAAATGCTCAGTTGATTTTAAGTGTTCTCATCACAAAAAGGACAATTATGTGAGGTAATAAATATGTTAATTAGCTGAATTTAGCCCTCCCACTATGTATAGATATTTGGGAACATCATGTTGTACATTATAAACATATACAATTTCTTAATTTCAAAAATCAAATAAAATGTTAAAAAAATTTACTCCATTCAAATCAACGTCAATTACTGATGACGAGTAAGAAAGAGAGAAAAGATCACCTCGCGTAGCCTGATAGAGCTATGAAACATGCTTGCCATACTGCTGGAAGAATTCTGAAGAGTCTACTCCTTTCTGTGTGACCAAGTGGGCGATTAACATGCATCCACAGAAAATATTTGAGAATATATGTCTCCATAGCAAAAGACACTTTAAAAGTTGTCATTAATCAAACCAATAATACATATGCTTGCCTTATTATCATTATTCAACTAAATCATTTTATTTTTTATGAAAGTAAAATAAGAATAAGCCTAACCAATGCCAATGTAAAAGTACATTTCTTTACCACAGCCCCAAATATAGTCACCACCTTCCATTTTTGAGATCGTTAAAAGTTCTCATTGATGAAACACAAAGTATTAACTTCTCACCCATACTCAATATAAATGTTTGTAGTTCCTTACACACATGAAAAAACATGCCTTAAAAAAATTGAAACCTTTCTTAATAATAGAAAGCTTAAAATTGACAATGGTCCACATGTGCTACAAAGATGATTTTATTCTAGCAAGACGTTTTGTCTGTATTTCACTTTTTATTTAAAAATTCAGAAATTTGGATGTAAACATCGTTTGGCAGCATTATTTTTCCCCCTTTGTTTCAATGTCTTAGATGCACAGCATAAAACTGACTTTCATGACTTTAAGTATATTTTCTGTATAAAATATTAAAAGCTTGTTTTTGAAGCTAGGTGCTATATTGGAAATACCACCTACATTTACTTTTTAACAAATAACTACAGAAAAATCAAATTACTTTTCCAATGTCACACAAGTTGTTTGTGGCAGAGATAGGACTAGAATTAGATGTTTCTGTTCCCTTAAAATTATTTTCATATCTAGCACATGAATCTGTTATGAAGGGTAAACAGTTTTCAAACCAGTAATCCACATTTAAGGAAAACCCCGCTCTAACCCGATCTTTGAAATCCAAAAGTTTCAATCCAGTAAAATGCAGTTACGCAGTTGCAGATTAGAAGTATGAGGAGTTGGCTGCAAGATACGAATCTCTTCCAGCCAAGGATGTGGTTTGGCGCCACGTAGTGGCGCTTGTTCTCTTTGGCCTAAATAGGGAGGTGACAATTCTGCGTCCGGAAGCGAGGCTGAGACTTCTAGGACAGCAGAATCTACAGGTCAGTGCATTGAGTCGGCCTGGTCCGGGGAGTCTGGCTGGGAATATACCGGGGCTTTAGGGCTGCACCGTCCACCTGCCAGAATCTCAGGACCGGGAGCCTGTTATTTTCCTGCCTATCAGGGTTTTCAGGACAAGAACTTCCCGCCCCTTCCACCCCAGTGGGGCGGGGGTGGGGGGGGGTGGAAAGGGGGAATAGTTGCTGGGCAAAAGACCGCAACACGTTAGGTCTGATTTCAAGTGCCTTTTTCTTTTCTATTTTTTTTTCTTTTTTGTATTTTTACTATCAACATTAGTTGTGATCATTAACTCAATAAACTTGAGTCAGGAACACGCCTGCACAACTACCTATAATGTGACCTGTAATTAAAGGGCTTTCTGAATCAATGAGTGTGAGGTGGAAGTTTATGGACTCAAATGCCCAATGTTAACACCAAATATACTAAGACAGTGTGGCCACTAGCCCTGGACAGATACTGTCTTCTGTTCTTTAACAGAAATTGGTAAAGGAAAGAGAAAAGTGTATCTGTCCTGTGACAGCCCACCCCAGGATTCTCAGCAGGCCTCCTTCCTCTCAGAGAACGACTTTGGAAGGGGCGTGGGCTGGGAAGAGGCAGATGAGCCCGAGGTTCAAAAATGCAAGACTCCCCAGAATGTGAGCGTCCGCGCACGTGCTCTGCGCTGGGTGACACGAGGGGCCCAAATTCTGTCGGGACGGAGGCAGCGCGCCAATTCACCTCCCCAGCTGTTTTGGTGCCGATGTCCGGAAACCGCGGAGCTCGACATCTGCCCGCTCCACCTGCAGGGGCGACCGCCCCACGACGCGGGGGCTTTTAGAGGAACCGAGGGACATGAAGGCGGTGGCCACTCTGCCGCGCCGCCGCCCTTACCTCCAGGTAGTACAAGTCCATGGTAGTGATCTGCGAGTCGAGGAAATCTTCATAGGTGTTGAACTGAGTGACTATGTTGTCCACGGCCGTCAGCCTCTCTTCCTGATTCATTGCGGTTGCCTTGGCCGAAGCGTCCCTAACGACGGAAGCACGGGGGCCGGATCAGGAGGCTCCACCCACTTCGTTCTTTCCAATCCGTTGGGGGCTGGTGTGGAGCTTTGGACGTTTAAACCCGCCCCCAGGTGTTGTTACTGCGTTTCAGGCCTTCGCTTAATTCCTGGGAACATTGTCTCAAATTACCTGCTCCAAGTTGGGGTCCGATACCCCTCAACTTACTGATATCTTGATGAAATGTGGAGCAACGGGAGAGATGCAAACTGCATTCCAAAGTTAAAAATTATGACACTGCCGGGATGTTTAGACAAAAATTATGGATGAGTGTTCCCAATCTTATTCTAAAACAGTGTTATGCCGGACAAAAATATCTAGGTATTTTGAAAGAAGAGTATCTCAAAACAGAAGACTATGAAAATGGTCATGGACCAAGGGCAATACCAAAATACACTAATAATTTTGTTATATTATTTTTAGAGTTATAACTTGAAGGCAAATGATTGCTAATGTTTTGGTATAAAGAACACATTATGAATTTCTCAAAGGAAAGAAACTCGATGAAAATATCTTTGAAGACCTCTTTTGACCCCCAAGTTCTTGCTTTTTTAATTTTTTTTAAAATTTTTTAAATTTTTTTTACTATTTAAATTTCAGTAAGTACACAGTGAAAAACTGCTTTGTTGAAGCTGCTCTTTTAAGAGTGTAAAATATCTGTGGAAATTGAGAAAAGGTTTTTACTAAAGGGTTTTCTTTTCCTTTAGAACAAACTTTTGCATTTTTAGAAGATGGACTTAAAGTAATTCAACACAGAAGCAGGCAAAACTTTTGAGAACCCATTTTTAGATTTTAATATTTTACAAACCATCCTTGGGAATTAATACATAGTACAATGCTAAGCCTGTGGTGGTTGTTCTCTAAGTACTTATTGAATTGATTTAGAAAATTTCCACGGGTATGTTTAAAAAAATTAATGAAAACATCTGGTAAGATACTTTAGTTTTAGTTAACTTTTCATTTTAAAAGTTCATCTTAAAAATTAGGATGTCACAAATTGTGCAAATTTTAAGTGACGTAGACAATTATCTCTAGGATATTACTGACTTATTTTTTATTGAATGAGTCTATTCTGAAATGTTTAAAAAGGCAGTTTGGACCTTGCTTTTAAATGTGATGTAATTACCAAATTTGGGAGAACAGAAAAAATTAGGAGAAAGAAACCCTAGACACTCATAACCACAACAAAAGTAATAATAATAGTAACAACTTTTACTGAGTGCTCCCTGCATGACAACCACTGTCCTAAGTGCCAGAAAATGAATTACCTCATTAATTAGTATTTATATTAAAATTAACAACCATTGACAATTTGGCATCATATAATATCTAAAAAGATATGGAAATTCAAATAGCCAAAGAAAGGAGAAGAAACCCATATGACAAAACATTCTAACTAACAGGGGACATAGGTCTCAGTATTCTCTGTCAACTAGAGAGCACTATAAGTCCCTTCTGAAAGAGGCATTATTCTGGGTGAATTGAGCAAAGGGAAAGGCTTAGAAAAGATTCAGTCACTTAATGTACAACATTTACAAGTATTTGTTTTAGTACAATAATAATATTTAGTGAGACCTTATTATGTGCCAGCCCTGTTCTAAATACATGCATCATCTCATTTAATCATGAGAACAAACTCACTAGAAAAGTAGCATCAGTACTATTCTCATTTTAGAGACAGAATGAATTTAAATGCCTTGGCCAAATTTCCAAAGATAGAAAAATAACTACATAACTTATTACTCTTGATTTCACACAAAGAAAAAGCAGACATGAGGATTTGAAGAGCCACAGGGAGTAATTATTAAAGTTGTTTATTTGTTTATTAGGAAAAAGAAAAGATATGTCAACTTGTGATAGGAAGCATGGATTAACGTAAATAAAAGGGGCAAAAGGGATGATATGTTCCAAGATATGGAGGCAAGAAAGATCGCGCTTTGCATAGAAGAAAGCAGTGAATTGATCTGACAATAGCAAGAGACCCAGTAAGGAGAGCAAAGGAAGCTGACTAGATAGAGGAGGAAAACTGGTAGGAAAACTCTTGAATGCTAGGTTGAAGAGTTTGCAAAAGGTAGCACTCATGTCCTTGACCAAGACAGGGAAACAATAAAAATGGCTTCATATGCTGACTGCACTACTGAATACTGATCAAGTCTCCAGAGTGCTCAAGTGTATTACATTTGTTTTGAAGTCCTTCTACATCAAGATTTCATCACTTTCAAGAAACAGTAAAACATCTAGAGAATATTTGGGTTCATTAAAATATAGCATTTTGATTACAAAGACCTATAAGTTAATAAAATGTGAGGTCATTGTTTGCCTGTATATTGGTCTGTTATGATCCATTGTGATTGTGCATTTTCAGGGAAACCTCATTAAATTTACCTTTGGTGAACAGCTCTTTGATGAAGTAATTTCTAAGATATCTAAATTTAAACAATCATGAAAATGTTTTCAGTCAGTTAGTCTGGTGATGTCCAATTCAAAACATTGAAGATGACTTTCAACGAATCAGCTTCTCTTAATATTAAAAGAAAAAAAATAAAATGCATAAATTTAGCCTTGTTCCTCAGAGGAAGGCTGGAATTATAGAAAGCCTAACTCAATTGCCTTTTTCTAAATTTTTATTTTAAGTTCAGAACCTCTGAAAAATTACATGAGAGGGTGGCAACAAAAAAACTAATGAGCTTCAGCAAGTCTTTCAAAGTTTAAAACCTGGAATTTAGCACCAATTCCATAAATTCCATTCTTTGCAAAAGAACAAGCAAGGATTATGTATATTCACAACAAAACTCCAAGATGTCAGAGAGAAGAAATATCTGTAAGAATAACAAAAAAAAAAAAGGAAGAAAAAAATCCATATTTAGCTTAATTATTGAGTAAAATATATCACAATGTAAAAATGAAGGCCATATACAAAACCAAGCATAAGTATCTCTTTGAACTAAACAGGCTTCAGTATTGTATCAACCTTGTAGAAGTATATAAAAGAATTTCTTTCAAACTCTGCACTCACTGACTCACCTAGAGTAACTTCCAGTCCTGCAAACTCCATTCATGATAAGGGGCCTTCACAGGTGTACCAATTTTTATTTTTTATGATTTTTTTACTGCAGTTTTTCTACGTTTAGATATGTTTACATACACAAGTACTTACCACAATTGCCTACAGTATTCAGTATAGTAACATGCTGCACAGGTTTGTAGCCTAGAAGCAATAGGCTAATATCATCTAGTATTGTGTAAGTACACTCCATGGCGTTCGTACAATGACAAAATTGCCTAACAACGCATTTCTCAGAATGTATCCCACTGTGAAGTGATGCATGACTGTACCATGACACTTGGGGAAGTGAATAGAGAACATACTTTGGTATGCTGGCATGATAGGAAGGGGAATGCCTTGCCTACTATGTTAATAAGATGCTAAACACTCTGAGTAAGAACCTGAGGCTCTACTAAGATGAACTTAATACATTACTATATTGTAGAAAAGAAAAACATATGCTCATTTTAATAAGATAAGAGATTTGGGTCTGATGTTGCCCAACTGATGTGTCTGTGATTGCAGACAAGGGCTATCGCTTAATTGTCAGCTGAGGAGAGCTCTTTTAAACCTCATAATAATAATGATAGCACTGAATTTACTTAAGCTACTTCTTGAGATGAAATCACTGGATTTCCACACAGTCTCAGTTATTCTAAAGTGCTGGAGTTCTGGTTCCACTGTTTCTCTGTCAAAGAGACACAATATGCTCATGTGTCATAATTCATAAGCTTTCTCTTTCCTTGTCAATCTGATGGTGTGAAAGGAAGAGTTCAGAAGAGAAAAAGACAAGTACAGTAGTACCCCTTATGTATGCTTTATTTGTCCATGATTTCAGTTACGCTAAGTCAACTGCAGTCTAAAAATATTAAATAAAAAATTCCAGAAATGGAAAATTCATGTTTTAAATTGCTCCCAGTTCTAAGTAGCTTGATGAAATCTCGTACCATCCCACTCTGTTTTGCCTAGGACGTGAATCATCCCTTTATCCAAGGTCTGCATGCTATAGATGCTCCCCTCCCATTAGTCACTTAGAAGCCATCTGGGTTATTAGATTGTTGCAGTATAGTAGTGCTTGTGTTCAAGTAACCCCAATTGTACTGAATGATGGCCCCAAAGTATAAGAGTAGTAATGCTGAAAATTTGCATATGCCAAAGAGAAGCCATAAAGTGCTTCCCTCAAGTGAAAAGGTGAAAGTTCTAGACATAATAAGTAAATTTTTAAAAAAATCATATGCTGAAGTTACAGGATCTATGGGAAGAACAAATCTTCTATTCATAAAATTGTGAAGAAGGATAAAGAAAGTTGTGCTAGTTTTGCTGTTGCATCTCAGACTGCAAAGGTAATGGCTACAGTGCTTAGTTAAGATGGAAAAATGCATTAAACTTGTGGGTGGAAGATAGAAACTTGTTCAGATTAAGGGCAATGGGGTTTGGTTCTATCCACAGTTTTAGGCATCTACTAGAGGGCTTGGAACATATCCTCCTCAGATAAGGGGGGACTATTGTATAAAATGGAATTGCTCCCAGGAGTGGGGTTGACAGGTGTCAGCAGGTGATAAAGATTGAAAACTACTACTGTGCTATGGGATAGATGATGAACACCTCTGTGGAACAGAGAAAAAGTTGGGCTCTCAATGGTCTATATGATATTACTAACAACCTCACTGAAAATTCACTCAGCCTCTCTGCCTACATGAAAATCAGGCTGTACCCTAAAACACCACTCCCCCTGAGTGGCCACTCAGAATTAATTCAGAACTGCCAGTTTCAAGTGGGTGCTCAGCAATGATCCACAATCTTACTATGTTTTTTTTTCCTTCAACTCACTCTTATTTTCTACAATGGCTTTTCTTATTTTTTTCCTCTCTCTTTAATCTTACATCCTACTGTCTCAAAACAGATAAACTTAACTCATACTCCTAAAGGAAGTAAGTTATCAGAGAGTATCACCTCTCCCCTATATCATTAATTCTTCCCTCTTTTCTCTTCTCTTCTTCTTCTCTCTCTCTCCCCTAGCTTCTTTCCCATTTTTCAAAATAAGCAAATGAACCCCAGAACAAGTCTCCCTCAATTCCATAACTTCAGCTATAGACCTTTCTGCTCTTCACAGCAAAGCTTCTTGGAAGAGTCGTCTAGTACTATCTCTATTTTCTTACTTTCCATTTTCTGCCCAACATGTTCTTATCTGGTTTTACACACTGTTCCACTAAAACTATTTGCACCAAGTCAGTTATGACCTCTTAGCCATTATGGCCAAATAGACATTTTTTTCTCTTCTCATACTACTTGACTCTCAGCAGCATTTGACCCTGTGACCACTCTCTTTTTGTCAAAATTCTCTCCCTTATCTTCCATCACAATACTTTGCGATGAAGTTGGTTGGATGATTGGTTGGTTTCCCATTATCTGTTTCTTCTAAGTTTTCTTTTTTGCTCCTTTTCTCCTGACCTGGCTTTTTCAAATAGGAGAGTCTATGGCCTTACCATCTTAAATGCATCTCATCTGATCTCAGAAGCTAAACAGGGTCAGTCCTGGTTAGTACTTGAATGGAAGACCACTGGTAAGCTTCAAATAAACTAGGAGAGTCTCGAGGTTCTCTTCTAGGCACTTTTCTGCCTCTACACTCTTGTTACTTAGAGACCTAATCCACATCCATTGCTTTGCTTACCGTCCTACATGCATATGGTTCCCAGGTCTATATCCTATGCAAATGGATATATCCTATGCATATGTGCATATGTCTATATCCTATGTGGTTGGACCACATATCCAACTGCCTAGCAGACAATTGGATGCATAAAATGTATAAAGTTGAAATTTTCCTTTTCCCCTCCTTCCTAAACTTGCTCTTCCCCGGTGTTCCCTCTCTCAATATACAGCCTCCTCCCCTCTCAGTGGCTCATGGAAGATGTCGGGAGGATATGTCCACCCTTGCCACTCTCACCCCATGAAATGTAAGGCCTGTTATTTTAGTCTCCCAAGTACATCCCTTGAAGGCTTCAATTTCTTTCAACCTCATTGACATTGCTTCCATGCCTAAGCCAAAGTCTGACACCTAAACTCTAAGAATAGCATCTTTTCTGGTTCCCTTATATCCCTCTGGCCCTCTCTCCATTCTACTATTCAAAATGTAGTCAGAGAGATTGTTTAAAAACACTAATGTGATTTAATCATGCCCCTCTTAAAAACCTTCATTGGCTTCCTATTGCCCTTAGGATAAAATAGTTTTATTTTGTTTTGTTTTTTAACCTGGCTTACAAGACCTTCCACATTCTGACCCTCTTCTGGTACCTTCTACCTCCCATGTCAGATGTTCTAACCATGCCAGACTGACTACTTTCAGTTTTCAAAGGAGCACCATCTCTTTGCTAGTAGGACTCAAACATGCTGTTCCCTGTGCCTAGAACACTCTTTCACAGTACTCACTTTTTCAATTTACTCATTAGTTCCCTATTATAAATATACACATAAGTATAGGTATAGAGATAAAGATAGAGATATAGTAATTAGGCTTCTCTTATAAATTCCAAGAGCACCTTCTAATCACACCTACCATTTGCTGTGAATATCTTGCTTTAATAATAAAGTAGGTGCTAAATGAATATAGGCTTTTTTAGAATCTATGCACATAAAGGCAAACACTATGTCAACCCTTGTAGTGGATTGAATTATGCTCCCCCAAAACTCATTGAATCTTGAAATGCGTCCCACAAGTTTTATGTATTAGAAACTTAGCACCTACTATGACTGTTAAGAGGATGGAAAATCCTACTATGGTAATTGAAAGGTGGGTCATTGAAGGGGTGATTGTATTGTAGGACCATGCAGTAGTGTGTGGTAGGTCAGAAATCTTGATTCTCATTTGATTTTAGAATAGCGCTTTTACGTAAATACATATAGGGCAAAAGCCCTCAGATAAGAGACCAAAGTCTACAGATAGAGGGCAAAAGCCCATTTAATCAATTCTAATTAAATGATGTAATGTTGATTCTCACTTGATTTTTAGAATAGGGTTTTTTAGGTAAATACATATTGGGGCAAAAGCCCATGTAATCAACTCTAATCACTGCTTAGGTATGGAATTGTATACTTTAATGATTTTAGAGCTAACAGGTGGTTGTCATACTGATACTGTTAAGAGATTTTAAGAATTGCTGAAGGAAAAGATGTGAAAAAATATATTTGCTAGGGGCAAGCTGTCTGTGGGGAGAAAGTTTGGAGATAATTGTACTTAGATTTTATCATAAGAATGTAACTTGTGCTTAGGGAGAGGTTATACTTTAGATTATGAGCCAGTTTGACCAACTTAGCTTTTCACTAATTGTACTTTGGACTATCACATTGTTAAGTTTACTGATGTCACCAGTTTCCATTGCTTAAGCTAAAATTTAGATAACTTTGGTAAAACTGCCCATGCCCTTGTGTCCTTCGTAATGATTTAATCAACTGAATTTTCTTATGAAACTTCCTTGTCTTTACAAGAAAAAACAGAAGCTAACTTTGAATGGGGGCTGTTCACATTTTCTGTGGGATACAGACCCTCTGGGCTTCTCAATGCATTGATGTTTCTTTGAGTAATCCTTTTGCATCTCCGTTCCACAGAGATAAGTGTAACAGTAGTGAGTGGATTAAAAATGGTGGTCAGGGGCGTGGTTCTGAGGGCTTTAAAAGAAGAGAATAGTCTCAGTCTCTCTCTCTCTCTCTCTCTCTCTCTCTCTCTCCTTCCACCATCTTGCAATATGAGACACTGGGTTGCTGTCACCATCACCAGATGGACTTTGGACTTCCCAGCCTCAGAAACTATAAGCAACGAATTTCATTTTTCTTTATAAATTACCAAGTTCCAAGTATTTTGTTATAAGCAACAAAAATGGACTAATACAGAAAATTGGTACCAGGAGTGGGGTGTTGCTTATCACAAATACTTGAAAATGTGGAAGTGGCTTTGGAACTGGGTGTTGAGGAGAGGCTGGAGGAATTTGGATGAACAGGCTAAAAAAAGCCTTGATGTTAGTGAAAGTTTAGAAGACAAGAAAACCAGGGGAAGTTTTAGAGACTGTTTAAATGGTGGTGAGCAGAATGTTGATAGACATATGGATTGTTAAGACCATTCTAAGGAGGTCTCAGATAAGAAGGAGTTTTTCAGAAAACAGAGCAAAGATCACCCTTGCTATTAACTGGAAGAAACTTGGCTGTGTTGTGTCCATGCTCTAGGACTTTGTGGAATTTGGAACTTAGGAATTGTGAACCAGAGTATTTGGTGAAGGAAATTTCTAAGCAGCAAAACATTCAGGGAGCTGCATGGCTGCTTGCAAGAGCCTACACTGAGTTATGGCAGCAAAGGCATAACATAAGGCCAGAATTTAAAAGGGAAGCAGAGAAAGATTTGGAAAATTTGCAGCCTGGCCATGTGGTAGAGAAGCAGAGAGTATTTTTAGAAGAAAAAGTCAATAGTACTACAAAAGAATGGGATTATCAAGAGAAGAGGGAAAAGGCCCTGCAGGCATTACAGAAGGCTCTGGAAGCAACTCTTCCATTTCAGGGAAGAGTTAGGAAGACAGAATTGTCTTGGAGAACAGGCCCAAGTCACCCTCCATGGGCTCACTGCCCAGAGCCACCTCGAGAAGCTGCTCCCCCCACCAGCACCCCAGCTGCTTTGGCTGCTCCAGCTGTGGCTAAATTGGCCCTAGGTGTGGCTGGACCTGCAGCTTTGGGAAATACAAGCCAGAAGTCTTGGTGGCATCCATGTGGTGTTAGGTCTATAGGCTTACAGAATGCCAGAGCTGGGAAGTCTTGGGAGCCTCCACCAGTGATTTCAAAAGATGTATGGAAAAGCCTGGGGACCCAGGAAGAGATCTGTCATGGGGTGGAGTCACCACATAGAGCCTTCACTAGAGCAATTATGAGAGGAAGCATGGGGTCAAAGTTGCAGCAGAGAAACCCCTTTAGCTCTACACCTAGTGGAGACATGAGAATGGGACTGCCATGGAGACCCCAGACCTGTGGAGCTACCAGAGTAGAACTGCAGCCTGGGAGAGCTGAAGTGTGGCTGGAGACCAGGAAAGCCATAGGAGTGGAGTTGCATGAGGACTTAGGGACCCAACCCCCACACTAGCATGCAGAGGACATCAGACATGGAGTCAAGGTACCTGATTCATCAGCTTTGAGTTTTAATGCCTGCCCCGCTGGGTTTCAGACTTGTTTGGGACCTGTTTCTCTTTTCTTTTGGCCTATTTCTCCTTTTTGGAATGGCAATATATACCCTATGTTTGTCTGACCATTGTGTCTTGGAAGTAGATAATGTGTGTTGATTTCACAGATGGGACTTTGAACTTTAGACTTTTGAGTTGAAACAAGTTAAGACTTTAGGGATGAGATGGATGTATTTGCATGTGAAAAGACATGAGTTTTGGGGGGCCAGGGGCAGAATATAGTGGATTGAAGTATGTTCCCCCAAAACTCATTGTATCTTGGATTGTGCCCCACAAGTTTTATGTGTTAGAAACTTAGCCCCTACTATGACTGTTAAGAGGCTGGAAAATCCTATTATGATAATTGAAAGGTGGGGCCTTGAAGAGGTGATCAGATTGTAGGACCATGCAGTGGTGAGTGGATTAAAAATGGTGGTCAGAGGCATGGTTCTGAGGGCTTTAAAAGAAGAGGAGGGGGCTGGCCCATGGCTCACTTGGGAGAGCGTGGTGCTGGTAACACCAAGTCAAGGGTTAAGATCCTCCTTACCAGTCATCTTTAAAAAAAAAAAAAGAGATAGAGAGAGATAGAAGAGTCTGTCTCTCTCTCTCTGCTTCCACCATCTTGCAATGTGAGACCCCTGGGTCACTGTCACCACCATCAGATGGACTTTGGAATTCTCGGACTCAGAAACTGTAAGCAATAAATTTCATTTTCTTGTCAATTACCCAGTTCCAAGTATTTTGTTATTAGCAACAAAAATGGACTAATATAACCCTCTTCACCATAATATTCCCAGCATCTGACGTGGTGTCTGAAACATAGTGGTTCCTCAAAAGTATTTGCTGAATAAAACAGTTCTCCTGTGTGCTTTTCATTTTAGAAAGTACTAGGTAAAAGTACTACACTCCATGTGAAGAATATAAATACCCTAAATTTTAGCACCTAAAGGTGCTAAACAATACCAGGTACCAGGAAAGGTACGTAACAATACCAGTGTAATAATAACACAAGACAAAGGGTATTCTTGAAGCACTATGAAAATTCAGAGGAGTGAAAAATCATTTACAACTGAAGGGAATCAAGGAAAGTTTAAAGGATGGCATGACCTTTGTGCTGAATTTGAAGTACTGAGGTGGGGAGCTGGAGCTCTGAGTAAATGTCCATGTGAAAGATTCACATGTGCTAAAGTTTCAAGGTGAGAAAACAAAAGATATGTTCAGAGAAGAGTGATCAGATAAATTTGATTATAGTTCAGGATATGTGCAAGAGAGGAGGAGCATGGCAT
Source organism: Cynocephalus volans (assembly GCF_027409185.1). Classification (NCBI taxonomy): domain Eukaryota; kingdom Metazoa; phylum Chordata; class Mammalia; order Dermoptera; family Cynocephalidae; genus Cynocephalus; species Cynocephalus volans. Next base: position 68,869,997 of record NC_084468.1, on the reverse strand, counting down.
GCTGCGGTGTGACCATTTAAGAAGTTTTAACCATGCTCTCCTAGCAAAAGAGAACCTAAGGTGGTGTTTGAAAAGAAGTGATCATCTGAAGTGTAGTTTAAAAGAACCCTGACAGCAGTAAATGACTAGAGTGGAGGTAGGAAAACTTCTTAGGTCAGAGGACAGAAGGGAAGATGAGTCTGAATTTGAAAGTAGCTGCAGGGAGATGGGTTCAAGAAATCTTTGGGGAAAGAATTTGACAGATGAGAGACTGATTTCAAGTTCAATACACACTTTTTTCCCTCAAGCAAGAATCACAAGATTTTTATTTCAGATCAAATTTCTGCCCACTCAAAATAAGAAATACAATGATGTGGTTGGTTTTTAATGAAATCTTGCTGGTACATAATAAACTCAAATAATGAGGCATTGACTTGAGGATAAATAAGAAATCCAGATGAAATTTCAAGAGAATATAAAAAGTGACATCTTTAAAACCCCAGAGATGAGGGGGAAACAGAGTGCCTCTCTGGGGAATATATTCAGCCCCTCTAAAACACGCAGTGACCTCTATAAAATTCCAAAGAGGAGAGGCTTGATCTATCCTAAACCAACATCTTCTTTCTTGCCTCTGAGTATAATGTCAGAGCTCATCAAATGCTCAAAAATTTTTGCAGCCATGGTACTATACAACCCCAGTCACAAGTAAGCCAATACGTAATGGGGGAAAAATTACTAGACTTTCTAAAAGAAGCATTAAAGGATGTGGTGCCAATTCCATTAAGAGCTAATTCAACTCACTATACTCAGCTCTACTTCGGCTTATCAATCATTCTTTGACTACAAATGAATTCATCACAATTAAAAAGTTTTGATCCATCTTTCCTACTGACTCTCACTTACTGAAGGAAAAGTAAAGCTCATTCATTTCAACAATCATTTAATGTAACCTCAGTCAGGCACTGTGCTAGGCCCTGAGAATGCAATGAAAAATAATACTTGGTCCTTTATATTTTCAAGGAGAATATAATCTGGGGATGGTAGAAGGAGGGCCCAAACTGGTAGATGGTTAAATGAAGGAAAAGAAAGAGATAAACTAAGCAGATTTGAGGAAACAAATTTGTAAATAAATGAGAAAAATAAAAATTTACAGGAGCTATAATAAAAATATTTACAGTATACAGAGTCAAATCTATATGAGCCCCAAAAATGATTCTATGTGTGAAGAACAGATTAATAGCAAGAATGCAAGAATGATGTATTTTAAGAAATCAACAGAAAAAAAAAATTTGTCTTTTGGAATAAAATGAGTTAGGACTGGATGGTCTCTAAGATCACATCTAGCTTCAGAATTCTGTGATAATATTCTAATTCACACTTTCACTAAGTGTTTGGGTTTAACCTAAAAGAAATCTCTAAGAAGAGAGGGAAAGAGTAGAATTGTTCTATCATGCATTTTGCTGGAAGAAAGCACAGAATTTTACTAAATTGCTTGATGACCAAAAACTGCAATATACTTGGCAACCCTAGCATACTGTCTTAGTGTGTTTGACCTCTTACTTAAAAAAAAAAATGCCTACTTCATGTCTTATTTCATATTCAAAATTGTTGCTTTTCCTCCCCCTCCCAATGCACCCTTTCTACTACCCACTCAATACATCCTTATCTACGCTTGCTCCTAGTTAATAATCTTGCCCCTCGCACTTAAATGAGACATACATACAAGCAGTCCTCCCAGCAAATTATGTACCAATTTACTGCACCTGTGCCCACGACCCCTGCCTTCTCTCTTGTTATGCTGGAGGCACTGTTCCTGTCAAATGCAAGCCATGTCCTCCAATCCTCTGTGTACCATCTCCTCTCACCTTCTCAAGGATGTCATCGTGTAGTCAGTCACTTTCTCCCTGGCTCCATCCATTTCTCCCACTCTATGTATCCTCCTAAACAGCATGTGTACATGTTCTAGGTTCTCATATCTTTACAAGAAGCAAACTCCTTCAACCCCACATACTTGTTACATGTACTGTTGTCTTCTTGCCTTAAAAAAACAATTCTTGAAAGAATATTCTATAATTGTCATTACCACTTCCTCACCTCCCTATACTCTCCTAAGCTTTCTTTAGTCAAATTTTTTCCCCACCTCTTGACTAAGACTGATGCATTCAAGGTGACCAATTACTTCCTTGCTGTTAAATCTAAGGGATCTGGCTCTGTTTTAAAGTACTTAACCTTTCAGTGGCATCTGACTGGTCTGTTATTCATAAAATACTTTCTTTTCTCAGCTTCCTAAAACCACACTCATACTACACCCCCCATTCCTTCTTAGTATACTTTATTAATTCCGCCACCTTGGTTAAACCTCTGCATGTTTGGATATGTCCGAGTTTAATCCTGGGTCCCTATCTCCTCTAATTTATATGCTTTCCTTGGTTTATCTCATCCAATCCCATAGCTTTAAATAAACCTTCTGTGTCAGAGATTCTCAACTGTATGTTCTAGCCATGATCTCTCCTCAAAACTCCAGACTACATCTAACTGCCCATTGAAATTTCTACTTTGATATTGTATTAGTCTGTTTTGTGTTGCTCTAACAGAATACGTGGAACTGGGTAATTTATAAAGAAAATTAAATTTATTGCTTATAGTTTCTGAGGCTGGGAAGCCCACAGTCCATCTGGTGATGGTGACAGTGACCCAGGGGTCTCACATCGCAAGATGGTAGAAGCAGAAAGAGAGCAGAGAGAAAGACAGACTCTCCTCTTCTTTTTTTTTTTAAAAAAGTTTTATTTTGTCAATATACATTGTGGCTGATTATTGCTCCCCATCACCAAAACCTCCCTCCCTTCTCCCTCCCCCCCCCAATAATGTCCTTTCTGTTTGCTTCTTGTATCAACTTCAAGTAGTTGTGGTTGTTATATCTTCTTACCCCCCCCCCCGGGTTTGTGTGTGTGTGTGTGAATTTATATATTAATTTTTAGCTCCCACCAATAAGTGAGAACATGTGGCATTTCTCTTTCTGTGCTTGACTTGTTTCACTTAATATAATTCTCTCAAGGTCCATCCATGTTGTTGCAAATGGCAGTATTTCATTCGTTTTTATAGCTGAGTAGTATTCCATTGCGTAGATGTACCACGGATTCCATATCCACTCATCCGATGATGGACATTTGGGCTGGTTCCAACTCTTGGCTATTGTAAAGAGTGCTGCGATGAACATTGGGGAACAGGTATACCTTCGACTTGATGATTTCCATTCCTCTGGGTATATTCCCAACAGTGGGATAGCTGGGTCGTATGGTAGATCTATCTGCAATTGTTTGAGGAACCTCCATACCATTTTCCATAGAGGCTGCACCATTTTGCAGTCCCAACAACAATGTATGAGAGTTCCTTTTTCTCCGCAACCTCGCCAGCATTTATCGTTCAGAGTCTTTTGGATTTTAGCCATCCTAACTGGGGTTAGATGGTATCTCAGTGTGCTTTTGATTTGCATTTCCCGGATGCTAAGTGATGTTGAGCATTTTTTCATATGTCTGTTGGCTATTTGTATATCTTCCTTAGAGAAATGCCTACTTAGCTCTTTTGCCCATTTTTTAATTGGGTTGCTTGTTTTCTTCTTGTAAAGTTGTTTGAGTTCCTTATCTATTCTGGATATTAATCCTTTGTCAGATGTATATTTTGCAAATATTTTCTCCCACTCTGTTGGTTGTCTTTTAACTCTGTTAATTGTTTCTTTTGCTGTGCAGAAGCTTTTTAGTTTGATATAATCCCATTTGTTTATTTTTCCTTTGGTTGCCCATGCTTTTGGGGTCATATTCATGAAGTCTGTGCCCAGTCCTATTTCCTGAAGTGTTTCTCCTATGTTTTCTTTAAGAAGTTTTATTGTTTCAGGGTGTATATTTAAATCCTTAATCCATTTTGAGTTGATTTTAGTATACGGTGAGAGGTATGGATTTAGTTTCATTCTCCTGCATATGGATATCCAGTTATCCCAGCACCATTTGCTGAAGAGGCAGTCCCTTCCCCAGTGAATAGGCTTGGTGCCTTTGTCAAATATGAGATGGAAGTAAGTGTGTGGGTTGATTTCTGGATTCTCTATTCTATTCCATTGGTCAGTGTGTCTGTTTTTATGCCAGTACCATACTGTTTTGGTTATTATAGCTTTGTAGTATAGCTTAAAGTCAGGTAGTGTTATGCCTCCAGCTTTATTTTTTTTGCTCAGCATTGCTTTGGCTATGCGTGGTCTTTTATTGTTCCATATAAATGTCTGGATAGTTTTTTCCATTTCTGAGAAAAATGTCTTTGGAATTTTGATGGGGATTGCATTGAATTTGTATATCCCTTTGGGTAGTATGGACATTTTCACTATGTTGATTCTTCCAATCCAAGAGCATGGGATATCTTTCCATCTTCTTGTATCCTCTCTAATTTCTCTCAGCAGTGGTTTGTAGTTCTGTGAATCTTTATGGGTGAGGTGGGTCTCTTGTAGGCAGCATATAGTTGGGTCCTCCTTTTTGATCCAGTCAGCCAGTCTGTGGCTTTTGATTGGGGAATTTAAGCCTTTTACATTAAGAGTTGTTATTGAAAGGTGTTGATTTATTCCTAGCATTTTATTGGTTGTTTGGCTGTCTTACGTGTCTTTTGTTCCTTGCTTTCTGATTTACTGTTTGGTTTCTGTGTCTGTTGGTTCCTTAGGTTGTAGATAGTGTTTTTGTTTGCTTGTTTTCTCTTCATGGATGCCATTTTTATTATACTAGTGGGTATTGATTTTTCTTGGGTTTTTATGGCAGTGGTAGTTATTTTTCAGGAACCAAACCCCATACTCCCTTGAGAATTTCTTGTAAGGGTGGTCGTGTGGTAATGAACTCCTGCAGTTTTTGTTTGTCTGAGAAATATACTATTTGCCCTTCATTTCGGAAGGATAGCCTTGCAGGGTAGAGTATTCTTGGCTGGCAATCTTTGTCTTTTAATATTTTGAAAATATCATCCCATTCCTTTCTAGCTTTTAGGGTTTGTGATGAGAAGTCTGATGTTAGCCTGATTGGGGCTCCCTTATAGGTGATTTGATGCTTCTCTCTTGCAGCTTTTAAGATTCTCTCTTTGTCTCTGAGTTTTGCCAATTTGACTATGACATGTCTTGGAGAAGGCCTTTTTGGGTTGAATATGTTTGGAGATTGTTGAGCTTCCTGGATCTGAAGATCTGTGATTTTTCCTATACCTGGGAAGTTTTCTGCCACTATTTTGTTGAATATGTTTTCAATGGAATCTCCATTTTCCTCCCCTTCTGGAATACCCATGACTCGGATATTTGAGCGCATGAGGTTGTCTGATATCTCTCTCAGATTTTCTTCAATGTCCTTGATTCTTTTTTCTTTCTTTTTGTCTGCTTGTGTTATTTCAAACAGCCCATCTTCAAGTTCAGAGGTTCTCTCTTCAACTTCGACAAGCCGGCTGGTTAAACTCTCCGTTGTGTTTTTTATTTCGCTGAATAACTTCTTCAGTTCAGCAACATTTTTTTTCAGGACATTGATTTCCTTGTACATTTCCTCTTTCAGATCCTGTATACTTTTCCTCATTTCTTCATGATGTCTAGCTGAGTTTTCTTGTATCTCATTCAGTTTCCTTAGAATTATCACTTGAAATTCCTTATCAGTTATTTCAGTGGCTTCTTGTTCTATAGGATCTAGAGTTTGAAATTTATTAACTTCTGGTGGTGTACTTTCTTGATTTTTTGTATTTCTGGTATCTTTTTTTTGGTGTTTATTCATTGTGGCAGGGGGTTTTACAGACCACCGGTTTGAGACTAATGACTAACTATGATGTTGCTGTGGTTGCCAATTTCGTATGGCTCCCTCCGTGACTTCTCAGTTGGCCTCTAGTGCCTTGTGTGTGTGGTTGCCTTGGGTCTTGGGCTTCTCCGGGGAGCCACCTTTCTGGTCAGCTTGGACTCTGCTGGGCTGCTGGATCATGTACCACAGGGTGTGTGATCTCTGTCGAGCTTTCACTTCCTGTGCAGGACTTCTCCCTGTTCCCTGTGCTCTGGCCCAGGCTGTTGGATCGTGCAGTGGTGACCCCACAGGGTGTGTGGTTTCTGTCGAGTCTCCGCCTCCCAGGTCGCACGTCTCCCCACTCTGTGCGCACTGTGCTGGGCTGGGGCGTGTCTTCTGCGCCCCTCTTCTATCAGCTGGGACTTCAAGACCCTGCTCGGCACCACCTCCCCCAGGAAGTCTACCAGGTTTCTGGTAGGCACAGATGACCAGTCTCTCTGGGTGCCTTTGTAGCACTGTGTAGATCTTTCTTGGGGCTTGTTCACCTTTGTATCCCCCGGCATAGACTGAATCTAGCGCCCACTTGCAGCCTGCTCTCCGGCAGGTTCAAGTGGACCTGGGAACTCTCCTACCACACTATTCCCAACCAGAAATTGGTTAGGCTTTTTTCTGAACTGGTGGCTGCAGAGATGGTATCTGCCTCCCAGTAACAGGAAGTTTACTGGGGGCTGGAGTCCAGGGTGTGGTGGAGTGACAGTCGGCCCGCCCGTACTTCCTTGCCCTCCTGACACTGGCCGGGGACTCCCCCCGCCACCAGCCCTGCCAGAGAACCGCAGAGGGAGTGGGAGGGGAGGCTGGTCCGCAGGCTCCAGAAAACCCCACGCAGGGCCAAGCAAGTGGGAAGGCTCAGTGATGGCCGAGCCGGGTGGAGCTGCCAGCACCTGGGAAAATGGAGGCAGCCCCGGGCGGTGAGTGGCCTGGTGGTGCAGGAGGGAGCCTGGTGGGCGTAATCACCCCGAACAGAGCTGGGCCAGGGGTCACTCACAGGGTTGTGCCAGGTCGGGTGTTCACTCTCTGTCTCTGGTTTGTCACCTTCCCTGTTCTCGGCCGCTGCCGCCTCGGGCTGTTCAGTCGCGGCGCAGCTCGGGCGTTCCCAGGAATCTTCTTTAATGTTGGCCTGAAACCTCTAATCCTGAATAGGGCAGCTGGCCGCCTTCAGCGCGGCCCCGGCCTCCGGGATCCTGTCTGCATCCACAGCAGCCCTGGCACCGTGTTCCCTGTTTCGAGACTCACTTTTGCAGCTAAGAAACAGTTCTTTTCCTGCTCCACACTTCAAAGCTGTTGCCTGTAAATGAGGCAGCCTCTCCTGCCGGGGGCAAAGTGGCGGTCACCCCCCACGACTAGCCAGCAGCTGCGGTCCTCCCTTAAGAGATGGCAAGAGGAAGGTCCACAAGTTTCCCGGCTGCCTGAGGCCCAGTGGCCGTCTTTTCCACCTCAGCTACTCCGTGCCAACCGCCGCAGCCACTGCCATCTTGAAACTCTCTCCTCTTCTTTTAAAGCCTTCGGAACCACGCCCCTGACCACCATTTTTAATCCATTCATTACTGCATGGTCCTACAACCCAATCACATCTTCAAGGCCCCACCTTACAATTACCATAATAGGAGTTTCCACCCTGTTAACAGTCACAGTGGGGGCTGAGTTTCTAATACATAAAACTTGGGGGATACAATTCAAGCTTCAATGAGTTTTGTGGGGACATAAGTCAATCCACTACAAATATGTACTAGGCATCTCCGAGTTACCATGGCCAGACAGATTGATTTCTGTACCACCCCCTGTCCTCCCCCATTTACACAAAGTGCAACACCATCCTCCCTATTGCTCAAGCCAAGAATCTAGGAGTTAACTTGATCCTGCCTTTGTCCCATGCTTCACATTTAATTCATCAGCAAGTGTAGCTGTCTCAACTGCCAAAAAAACAATCATTTCTAATCCATTCCCTTATTGCCATCTCTACTACTTTCATTCTAATGCGAGCCAGCATCATATTTCACCTGGACAACCACAAAGCCTCCTAAATGTCCTCTCTACTTTCTGTTTTTGCTTCCTCCCTTAATCCAGACTCTGCACGGTAGCCAGAATATTTCAATTAAAAATGCACAATAGATCACATCACTCACTTGCTTAAAATCCTCAATGATTTCCACTGCAATTAGAATAAAATACAAAATCCTTCACTTGGTTTGTGAAGCTCTACATCTCACCCTGCCTGTTTCTCTGGTCTTATCTCTTAATTCACTCTTCCTCAGTCCCCCACTATTCAATGACCATATTGGTTTTCTTTCTGTTCCCAGAATCTATTATGTTCAGTCATGTTCCCTTGGCCAAGAATGACACCCCTCCCTCCTTGCCCTAATCTTTGCAAAGCTAGCTCCTTTTTGTAATTCTGACAGCAAATTGTTAAATACATTTTAGGACGTATACTAAGCTCCCAGTCCAAATAACCAAGTCACCATCACATCTCATTATTTAGTTCTCTGCACAGTACTAATCACTTACATATTTTTATAGTTATTTATCAGAATATAGATTCTATGTAGTAAAGATATTGTCTGCTCCATTCTCATTACTATATTCTCAGCATCAATAACAGTGCCTGGAATCTACTAGGTGCTCAGTAAGGATTAAATGCTAAAAAGAATGTTAAGTTTTATAAAATTATAGTTTTTATAATTTTATATTTAATTATAATAATTACAAAATTATAAAACAAGAAAGTTTACAAAATTGTTTGATATTTTTTAAAAGGCTGCCCAAAGGAAGTTAAAATCAAAGAGAGTGTGGTTGAAACTAAACACCAACCACACATACATTCATTTCTAATAGATTTCATTGAGTCCACTGAAACCCATATGAAATTACTCAGTCCCTCAAGAAAACTGTAGGAAGTAGTTAGAAAGGATCCCAGGTTAGCTATATTCTGAAAGTGCTTTCTATTGTGATTGGTCATCCTGATACAAGATCTTGAGTGGCTCATTATCACTTCTGCTCCCAAGCACTCTCCAAGCATCATGCGTCTGTAGAGACTATGTCCCATCTCATCAGAATGCAGCACATTAACATAATGAACATGAAGTCCCATGTCATCTGTGAATCCATAGCTGAAATTTAACTTCATAGTTCTTTCTTATTACTCTAGCTTTTTTCCCCATTTGCCTCACTTATTTTCTAATTTTTCCAAACTTCTCAAGGATTTGACATGAACAGACCATAGGCTGCCGTATCACAGGACTCACACACATAAACATGCACACTCACATATAATGCATTACTACAGAGATATAAAAATAAATTCAAGGATACAGTTCAAGGGCCATTGTTCAGATGTATAAGGGCACATCACATATACCTTGAAATAGAGGAAGATATGGATGACTAGAAGAGAGAATGAATTACCTCCCAAGATCTAATATTAACAGGTTCAGAAAGGACTGCTTTACTCATAGCTAAGTGAAAGAAATAGAAAATGAAAACACTAGTAATAAACAGGAAGAACATTTTTGAACAAGATTACCTGTAAAAATTGCTTAGATGGATTTTAGCATGTAAGTAGGAGCCTCTGAGCAGTGACTAAAACAACTTTTATCATTTGTTTCGGCTAGTGGTGTTGTGAGGCACCCTCCCACAAGAAATGCACTTACATGCCACTTGTGCAGAAAAGGGCAGTTTATTCACTCCAGCTGGCCAGCGTCCGTCTCCCAAGGTTCAAGCAAGGAAGAACAGCCTCGGGCCTTGGTCTTGAGGGGTTTTTAAGGACAGAAACTACATCCCGTTGACACACGGGTTTGTCCAGGTGCACAAAGCAAGCTAGTGGGCTAGGTCACAGAAGCCAAGAATGAGCCGTTGGAGCAGTCAAGCATACAAGTTTTCATTGTGTGTGGTTCCTGTTCCCATGTGATAATTCACTGTGTATGGCTCCTGTTTCTACACAATTGTTTTTTGTTTCTGTGGGAAGGTCAGCAGGTTCTCATGCAGAAGCGGGGTAGTCTGCAGATCAGACAGGGGGCAAAATGGAGTTACCTAGGTTAAGCAAGCAATTCTACAGAAGCAGATAGCGTACTTTATGAGGGTGTAGGGAGCTCTTTTTCAGTGGGGCTGCAGCTGGTTTTTTCTCCCTCCTGTGAAGTCTCAGTTTCAGGTGGAGGGCCCTAGAAGATAGTACAAGAAGATACTCTCTCCTCCATGTACTCAGACTTAGAAAACAGGACTATTTTCTACACTCTGGCTGTCAGGGATGGCTTTATTAAGTTATCCCTCCAGAATATATGCCCAGATGGCCAGTGAGTCACGCAGTAAGTGGAATTAAAATTTTCAGCAATATGGTATGATTTCTAAGAAACAACGTGGCAATGGAATTGAAGTGGCTAACTTGAAGCAAATATGTTACATATAAAGACAGAGGAGGTCCTTCAAATATTAACTTAGAAGGCCATTAACTGTAGTCATTATGGAAAAAAAATATTTACCATTAGCAGTTTAATTTTCAAATGTAAAACAGACAAGATGGATATTAATTTTAGGAAAGGTCAGACATGACTAAAGCTCATACTAGCCAAATAATCTGAACACTGCACATATTGATATCTTAGAGCATATTTATGAATAAAAATTCAATGATTTAAAAATAGATACTATTATGATTTGCCAAAATGATATGGTTGACATTAGCCAAACAAACACAAAAATATTGATTTAAATAAACAAGAGTGGATATTTCTGGCTACTGCTGTGTTTTAACAGTAAGTACTTTAAATGTAAATGCATTTTAATGGACATAACACAAATTTGTACTTGGGTGACCCTATTGCAAGATGCCCAGTTGTTTCCTTCTCTGCCAAGATCTCATTAACATTTTTATTTTGTGATTCTTTTTACCTTTCTCCTAAAACTTCCCCTTTTCCATATTTATTCAAAACATTTACTGTCATATGAATATTCCAATATATAGTTACTAGCCCACATTTTAAAAAATTTTTGCTGTTCTCAGAATTTCAAATTTCTTTGAAAGTGATTCTCTCCCAGGACACATCAGTGTTAGTGTCCCTGATTTCCATGATAGAACATAGACAGAAGGAGGTGATGGCAGCAACACAATTGAAATGACTGTCAGTGAGTCTGTGACAAAATTAAGACCAAACCTTCAAAATACGAATCTGCATGCATGCTTATCAATAACTAAATGCATTAATAATCATAAATTAGGCCTCCATTTATGATACCATGTATAATGCACCATGCTTCTTAATTTTTTCCTCTTTCCTTTTATTGTTTAGTTTTATGATCCAATTAGTAGACTTTGAGGGTTTTTGTAAAGGGCTGATAATAAAAATTGATCGCAGAGTTCTTTTAGAGCTCTCCACTCAAAATAAAACAGTTATACTCCATGTTCTTTCATAATGTTTCCCAGTAGATAACATATTCCAGAAAGAGTATACATGTAGTATTGAGTCAGCTCCTGATTTTTTAATGTAGTTTAAAAACATTGTCTCTTACTTCTTTTTTAAAAAATTTATTTTATTTATTGAATCAAAATTGATTATACATATTTTGGGGGTTGAACATTGAGATATGTTGATTAAATCAATATTACTAGCATATACATTGTTACAAATCATAATTATTCTTTATGCCCCTTGTCCAATCTCTCCCCTAACCCCATTCCCTCTCCCTTCCCCCTCTAATTGCTCTACGTTTCTTCTCTCCTTCTGAAAGAATAATGGTTACTCTGTTAACTTGTTACCTAGATGATCTGTCCAATGCTGAGAGATGTGACCAGGTCCCCCAATATTATCATACAGCAGATGCTTCTTCTGTCACTCTGAAATGGGTTTTGTGGAAAGAGACATCCTCTTCTTTTTGTCTCTACTGGTGACTCTTCTTGTTTGAATGCACTCCAGTGGTTGGCAGACCATCTGCGTGGTGGTTGTGGTGTCTAGCCACTTTTGCAGCAGCCACGGTTACTGTGGTGGCTGTGGTTGGCCACCCACGTGGAGGTGCTGTTTTTGGTATGCTCCTGGTCACTGGTGGTATGCCTGGTTGTTGGGTATGTTTGGTCCCCTTCTCCATGCCTCTGGTCCCTGGGCAGGCCCGAAGGTGCTGGTGCCATGTGCCTAGTTGTGGGAGAGGGGTCCAGTCCCCTTCTCCATGTCCTGGGTCCCTGGGCAGGCCCTGAGGTGCTGGTGCAGTGTGCCTGTTTGAGGGAGGGCGGTCTGGTCCCCTTCTCTATGCCCCAGGTCTCTGGGCAGGCCCCAAGGCACTGGTGCCATGTGCCTGGTTGCGGGAGGAGGGTCCGGTCCCCTTCTCCATGCCTCAGGTACCCAGCTGGGCCTCGAGGTGCTGGCATTTTGTGCCTGCTGTGGGAGGAGGGTCCAGTCCCTGGCTCCATCCCTCAGGTCACTGGGTGGGACCTGAGGCACTGGCTTGGTGTACCTGGTTGTGGGAGAGAGGTACAGATCCCTCCTCCATGCCTCAGTTCCCTGGGCATAGCCTGAGGCACTGGCATGGTGTGCCTGGTTGTGGGAGACAGGTCCGGTCCCCTTCTCCATGCCCTGGGTCCCTGGGCAGGCCCCAAGGTTCTGGCATGTTGTGCCTGGTTGTGGGAGAGAGGTCCATTCCCCTTTTCCATGCCTCGGTTCCCCAGGTGGGCCCTGAAGCGCTGGCTCAGTGTGCCTGGTTGTGGGAGAGAGGTTCGGTCCCCTTCTCCCTGCCTCGGGTCCCTGGGCAGGCCCCAAGATGATGGCATGGGATGCCTGGTTGTGAGAGTGGGGTCCAGTCCCTTTCTCCATGCTTCAGGTCCCCAGGCTGGCCCCGAGGCACTGGTGCATTTTGCCTGGAAGTGGGAGTGGGGTCCAGTCCCCAGATCCAAGCCTCCAGTTCCCAGGCAGGCCCCAAAGTGCTGGTGGTATGCCTGGGCCTGAATTAATTTTTTGTCCTTTGCTTCTAACATGGGGTAACTTTCTGTGGGAACCAGTACTTGAGCTGTGTGGTTGAGCTAAATTGCTGCTTTGCTGCTGTTTCCCTAGGGAAGGCTTTTTGTGCAGCTCAGAGTTTCATGGTTGACCTTATAGGTATTTCTGGCTCTCCAGAGACCTGGGGATCTATGTTCTGTAGAATCTCTCATCTTGGCCTGTGTTTTTTCATCAAACTGCACCCCATGCAATTCTGCATTCCTGACCAGTCTCCTCTTAGTGGTCCTGCACTGACTGGGGGGAAGATCAGCTGTCCTTGCTGTGTCCCACTGTTCTCCTGGTGGGCCCATCTCCCCCACCACCAGTGCTCCAAACACTTCCCATGGGATGGGCCCTGCCCTGGTCCCTTGTGATGACTCACCGGCCTCTGAGTGGCTCCTTTTTTTCAGCTTTTCTCACTCCTCACTCCTGCATGGGTCCATGGGAAACCTATTAGCAGTCTTGCTGTCCTGGGGGCCACCAAGGCTCTCTTCTCCCCTGCTGCCTCCATGTAACTCCATCTGAAGGGCATAGCTGCAGCTTCTGCCAGCTCCTGCTCCATGCGCTCAGCAGCTCCAGCCTTAAAGCAGCCATGGTCTGAAATGCTCAGAGCAGCTTTTTCTTTCTCTCATCATAGTTTCTCCCACCTTCATGAACTCCGTAGGTCTCTCCTCCTCTTCCCCTGAGCTCCAGCTGTCCCAGCTTGGCTGATGTTACATTTTTATAGTTGTAAATTTGGTTGATTTATGGGAGAGAGTGATGCTGTGGACCATCTACTCCATCATCTTGACTTAGTTGTCCCTTACTTCAATTAAAGATCCAGTCATCACCTTGAAGTATTATTATAGTGGAAGCCATGAAGAACAACGGGACTACTGGCAATCATTCTAATTAGCCTAAATCACTTAAAGTTTCCAAATAATTATTGATACACAGGTGGAAATCTAATTGTTAATTTAAAACAGACTAAGGGCTGTCCAGTTAGCTCAACTGGTTAGAGCACAGCCTTGTAACACCAAGGTCAAGGGTCTGGATCCCCATACCAGCCAACTGCCAAAAAAAACAAAATAAATTGAAAAAAATAAATAAATCAGACTAAAAACATAATAAGTAATTAAAATATAAAATTAAAATCCTACTGATTTCTGTAAGTTTGACTTGCATAACTATTCAAGAGTGAAGAATTATACTATTTTTATGAAATATTTGCATGCTTTCTATTATAGGCCTATATAATTTATTGACCATTAAAATATACATGATTGCATAACTAATTTGTTCCTCCACATGTTAATCAATTTTAATGAATGGCTTTTTAGGCGAATGTAATTTTTAGATCTTTGAATACAAACAGAAATAAAAAGTAATTAATCCTTTTGGTTAGGTCAAGAAAAAAAAGTATTTAAGATAATTTTCTTGAGAAACCAACATTTAACAAATATGCTGTGCTGGTTTAGGTTTTGGAAAATCAAGGTCCAATTCTAGTTCTTACACTGGGAACTGTAATCAAATGCTACAACCCCTTTGTATCTTACTTTCTCTATTGAAGGACTGTGACAAAAAACTACAGCTTCCTTCAAGTCATGGTTAAACAGAAAAGTTAATTGAAAGAAATGAGGTACATAAAAGATACCAAGTCCTCTGCTTTTTCTTTTGAGTCCTGTTGCTCTTCAATCCTTGAGGTCTGCACCCGAGATATCAGATAGCAGCCGGCTTCCAATCACTGTTCAGGAGCTTGACCCAGAACCAATTGACCTATCTATACACTGCATTCCAACAACTTTCTGACCCTTCTATTAATGATGAAGTTGGTCTTTTTTCTATTTACAGTCTAACTTTGCTGTTCTGCCCCATATTCTACCCTACTTCCCCAGTTATGACTTTGACTGTTGAGTCTGGCTTCAGGATGTGTTTTTCTTCTGTCTATATTGCTTTTACCTTCCTCTGAATAATGCATTTATCTCAAGCTCCTGTGGGTGGCGCTCCTGACTCTCCCCAGCCTGAAAGCAAGCTCCAATCACCGCTTCTCTTCTGTCTGCCAATGGTGCCCTGCAAGATCAGCTTTACCCACAGGTGAAGACCATAATACGGTGTGATTTAAAGGACACCTGGCAGCCAAAAACTCTCTGGCAGTCTACCTGAAATTCCAGCCAAGGATCATTAGCGTTGCTCCTTAAAATAACTTTGTTGTTTTGAATCTGAATCCTTCTACTCCCCACTCCCACCTTTTCTTATTGAGATAATTGTTTTCTTACATGATCACTGAAAACTCAAGGTTTCTTAAGGTTTCAACCATTGTGTGATAGCATAATAGACAGTGCTTGGTAAAGAAGGTTTTTGTGTTTCTTGTAATCGGTTTATTTCCCTTCTATCCTTCTTTACTATTTAGAAAGAAAAAAAATGTTTTAAAAAGCCTACTCACTAAGGGGAAGAGATTGTACACACACAGGGATGATGCTAACAGAAGTGATGGTAACTGTAACCTAACTAAAAAAAATCTAAGCAGGCATGCAAGGGGCAGTATCAAGACTGAGCCTCACCAGATAATTCTGCTCTCTAAAACCTAGGACATTCTGAGTTCTTGTTTCACTGTGGATTTTTTTTTTCTTATAAATGTCTTCTGAGCAAGGCTGGATTTTAACAAGAGTAAGCCTTTTGTTGCCTGGAAGAAAGAACACATGAATTAGTAAATGGGTCATCAAAGATACATCTAATTAATTAATTAAGCTATTTACAATAGCACAATACTTCCTGGAACAAATACAGACCTATCTGTATTGCTTTGGGACAGGGAGAGAAGAAAAGAATCAAAGGAAAGAGCCTGGTCCATGTGAGGTAACATGTTGTGATTGTGGATTAAGAGCAACTGGGGTGAACATGGGAATATGGTCTGATTGATGTGTTGGGAAGAAATCTCCAACAAGACTGAGGGGTGCTCAAAGGAGGGGTGGAGGAGAACAAAGGGCGATCTTGACCAACTTTATCATTTTGCCTGGGGCTAGCAGTTAAATTGTTCTGGACATGTGTGCTTGCTTCTTGCAGAGCAATCATGGAACATACATGATAGGAGGATGTTTCATAAAGAATAGTTAATACCTACTCCCAGGTCAGCTCCAATATTTGCATGCCTGGAGACCACTCTCTCTTCTCCCGTCATTTATGGTGCACACACACGTGGACATACCAGCCCCAGGGTTTAATCTGAGGCCAACTCCATTCTGATAACCTCTCAGGCAGAATCCATATACCTGCAGTGGGGACAGGTCCTGTTGACAGGGAATTCTGGGATCCTGGGTACTCGAAGCCTACTCTAGAAGGATCTGGGTCCAGGTGGTCTTGTCCTTTTGGCAACTTGAACTCCTTAAATTGGGAGGGGCAGGGCAGGAAGATGAGGTACACTTAAAAATGCTAAAAAAAGGGTCAGGGCTACTCTTCCTCTCGATCCCCCACAAAGAGGAAGTATATTGACTTTGAGCAGAGCTGAAACATCCACAACCAGCACCGAAGGGCAGTTTATAAAATGGCCCATGTCCCATCATAAGTCTTTATCTACAGCTGAGAACATTTGCGAGTGACTTACTGAGCTGCAACTACATTGCTTCCTGTGCGTTTGGTCATTTTTTTCTTGAAAAAAATAAAAATAGAAGAGCCTATGAAATCAAATCTAACAGTCTTCCAAGAATAGGGAAATACCTTAACCTCCTCTATATCCAGATTAGAAGGAATTTCCAGCCATTTTAGAATTGTGACACCATATCATAAATTGCCCAATGTTGTATCTCAACTGGTGTCCTTGCTGTAATGTTCTGTACACACACAAACACAATTTTTATTTAAAATGATTTCCAATTTAGTTTTAGACATTAACAAGAATTTCTTAACACTGCTTAGAAAAATAAGGGACACCTCAGTGAGTGAGAAAAGATAGTACTAAAAAGTGTGCAAGGGGCCAGCCCATGGCTCACTTGGAGGAGAGTGGTGCTAATAACACCAAGGCCATGGGTTCGGATCCCATATAGGGATGGCCGGTTTGCTCACTTGGGAGAGCGTGGTGCTGACAACACCAAGTCAAGGGTTAAGAGCCCCTTACCAGTCATCTTTAAAAAAAAAAAAAAAAAGTGGGCAAATATGAGTGAAAATTCTGGTTTCTTTTGAAGAAAGGTATAGTCAAATGTGTTAACCTCTGCTCTCTGAATCATAGCAGAATAATCATGTTTAGAGCTTGAATTTCATGTTTCATTTTGCAGATGAGGAAACTGAGATCCAATGAGAGGTTAGACATCTAGACAGTAACTTGCACATGGTATATGCTTAAAAATATTTGTTGAATGAAGGAAATATTATACAAGGCACGAGGCAGTGTCAGAGCCAATAATAGAAGCCAGAAGAATTCCTGATTCCTGGTCAATTGTTTTTCCATTACTCATTCTCACATTTTTCCTATCCATATTCAGCAAGCAATGCTTTAAGACATGATTCTGGTCATGTAGATCCACAGTTCAATATGTGAAGGGAACGGAGGACGTAAAAACAAAAGCAAAAAGAAATCACAGAAATGTATCTCTGTTCACCTCTTGTTAAGGGAACTATAGGGTCAATTCTCTTGGGGCATAACAACATGTCCTAGCCTGATGCTCCTTGGGCACAAGACCCTGGAAAACAGGAAGTCATACTTTTCTTCTGCCTAAAAGGGGTCAGAGGAAGTGTGCTATAGTCTAAATGTTTGTCCCCTCCAAAGCTCATGTGGGAGCTTCCCAATGTGGCAGTGTTGAAAGGTGGGGCCTTTAAAAGGTGATTGGATTGTGAGGACTGTGCCCTCATGAATGTATTCATCCATTCATGGAGTAATGGGGTAATGGTTAAATGGGTCATCACGGGTATGGACTGGTGGCTTTATAAGGAGAGCAAGTGAGCATATTAGCAAGCACTCTTCTCTGCCCTCTCCATGTGATACTTTGCACCACCTTGGGACTCTGCCGAGAGCACCCACCGAGAAGGAGGCCCTCACCAGATGCACCCCTCCACCTTGGATTTCCTAGCATCCAAAACTGTAAGAAATAAGTTGTATTTCTTTATAAATTATCCAGTTTCACGTATGTTGTTATAAGCAACAGAAAGTGTTTTAGCCTCTTTAGCCCATAAGCATCAAAAAAAAAAAAAAAAAAAAAAAAAAGATATTGAAGTATATCCAAGTGTTTCTAAAACCCCTGTCTCTAAAGAATTACTAAACAAAAATCTGGCCTCCTATAACTGCTTAAGTAGCCCAGCAAATGGCCTGTGCTGATTTTATTTTACAGCACCAAATATTTTCTCTAAATATAGTAGTTAACTGAGGCAGAGAACTGGATTCAATGAATCTTTTATTAATCGTCCATTGTTTTGGTTTTTGCTGTTGTTGTTTAAATTGTACAACTACAGATCTGCTAAAAGCATGGAGTCATTCTCAACTAAACCAGTGTTCCAACTGTAATTCCATCTGCTTGATACTTTGACATTTTAGGTCTGGAAAAGCACAGGGTGAAAGATGGCAAAGAGCAGGGAAATTTTAGTTCAGAAGTGCAACAGCTCACTTAGAACCGAGCTTTAGGAAAGCAGAATCCAAAACCACTGTGACTAATACATTTTTCAGATTTATTAAGTAGAAAGGCTCACAGGCAAAAGAGAGACAGGAGGCAAACAGGACTGGTCCTTGTGCCAGCTCTTTGGTATTCTGGTGCAATGTCCTATGATTATTTTCATAGCTGAACAAGAATGATAGGTTGAAAATGTATAACTCATTGGCAAGACAATACTTTCTGAAAATAGCATTTTCTACTGAGATACAACAATAAAAAATGAATATAAGGATTGCACCAACTGTTTTACAGCATAGGGTGCACCTGTTTTAAACAGAAAAAAGGCTAAAGAATTTATTCTCCTATTTCACATCCCTTGATCTTTTCAACTGTTAACTTCACAATGCTAATAAGAGACAAACTAAGTTTAAATTAATCTATATTTTGGAAGCGTATTGGACATTTCTTAATCCAGATCAAATAAAGTTCTCATCAAAAAACAGTCTAAAATTATACCTTATTTTGCACAGGTATACATGGAAAACCCATGTTGAAAGGGCTGGATACTTAATATTAAAAGAATGTAACTTGCTTCAGAAATAACTTTTCTTGGTAACAGCTTTATTAAAATATCATTCACATACATACATACAATTCACAAGTTTAGAGTATATAATTCAATGGATGTTAGTATATTCACAGAGTTGCACAGCCAATCAACATAATTAGTTTTAGAACATTTTATCATCTCCCAAAGAAATCCTATACTCTTTAGTTACCACCCCCAACACACCCAGACTCCCATTCCCAGCCATAGGCAACCACTAATCTACTTTATGTCTTTGTAGATTTGCCTATTCTGAACATTTTATATAAATAGAATTACATATTTTGTGTTTTGTGTGACTGAATTCCTTCTTTTAGCAAAATATTTTTAAGACTCATCCATGTTGTAGCATATATCAGTACTTCATACTTCTTTTTGGTTTAATAGTATTTCATTACATATATATATATATATATATATATACACATACCACATTTTGTTTATCTATTCATCAGCTGATTGATGGGGGTTGTTTCAATCCCTTGGCTATTATGAACAATGCTGCCATGAACACAGGTGCACAAGCTTTTATGTGGATTTGTGTTTTCATTTCTCTTGGGTACATACCTAGGAGTGGAATTACTTTGTCAAATGGTAGCTCCATGTTTAATTTTTTGAGGAACCACCACACTGCTTTCCAAAGTAGTTGCACTGTTTTACATTCCCACCAGCAGTATACAAGGGTACTTCAAAAAGATTTGTACTATCTTTTAATTCTATTTTTCCATGAACTTTTTGAAGTACTCTTGTATGAGAGACTTGCAATTTCATCACACCCTTGTCAACACTCGTTATTATCTGACTTTTTGATTATAGCCACCCTAGGTGGTTTTGATTTGTTTTTCCTGGTGATTAAAAACATTAAACATCTTTTCATGTACCCATTGGCCATTTGTACATCTTCTTTGGAGAAAGGTCTCTTCATATTCTTTCCCCATTTTTTAAATGAGATTATTTGTCTCTTTATTACTGAATTGTAGAAGTTTTTTTCTATACTCCAGATACAATCTCCTTAACAGATATATGATTTGCGAATAATTTCTGTTGTTCTGAGGATTGTCTTTTAATTCTTTTGATAGTATCCTTTGAAGCACAACAGTTTTTAATTTCAATAAATTTCAGTTAATCTCCTTTTTCTTTTGTGCTCATGCTTTTGGTAATTTATCTAAGAAACCATTGCCAAATCCAAGGTTATGAAGATTTATCCTTTTGTTTTCTTCTAAGAGTTTTACAGTTTTAGCTTTTATATTTAATTCTTTGATACATTTTGAGTTAATTTTCATGTGAAGTATGAGGTAGGGTCCAACTTTATTCTCTTCTGTGTGGCTTTGTGGTTATTCCATCACTATTGAAAAGACTCTTCTTTCCTTATTGAATGGTCTTAACACTCTTATTGAAAAATCAATTGATCATAGGCACATGGGTTTATTTCTGGAATACTGGCATATTTCTTATGCCAATACTATATTGTCTTGATTACTATTGCTTGTGGTAAGTTTTAAAATTGAGAAGTACAAGTCCTCCAACTTTGTTCTTTTTAAAAATTGCTTTGGCTATTCGGGGTCCTTTGAGTTTTCATATGCATTTTAGGATCAGTTTCTACAAAGAAACCAGCTGAGATTCTGATAGGACTCGTGTTGAATCTATAAATCAATTTAGGAATATTGCCATCTTAACAACATTAAGTCTTTCAATCCATGAACACAGGATGCATTTCTGTGTACTTAGGTCTCTAGTTTCTTTCAACAATATTTTGTAGTTTTCAAAGTATTCATTTTCCACTTCTTTTGTTAAGTTTTTTCCTAAGCATTTTATTCTTTTTTGCTGTTACTATGAATGAAATTATTTTCAGATTGTTCATTGCAAAAGCATAGAAATATAATTGATTTTAATATATTGATCTCGTATGCCACAACCTTGCTAAAGTTGTTCATTAGTCATAGTAGTTTTCTAGTGGATTCCTTAGGATTTTCTATACACACAACTATGTCATCTCAAAGAGAGATAATTTTACTTCTTAATAATGCTTTTTAAAATGATCATTTACAATGCTTTAGCCTTAAATGAAACAGTTGAATGTACTCTATCCAGATGTAAGAACTTAGTTATCTGGATTTTTTGTCTTGGTGAAAACCTAGTTTTTACTAATATGCAATTCTCTGTGATAAAACATTCCTTTCTCTTCTTTGTTTTCTGCTCTATAATATAAATTGCTTGCGAAGTTGTTTCCTTTTTAACTACTTTACTTCCGCATAATGAAACCATGACTTCTCTGCTAAAATAAAGATGTTATTTTTTATTCTGAAAGGATTCTATTACCTAACCTATTGCAGGATCAGTAGTCTTTGATTCAGTAAAATAAGACAATTTTCTTTATAAAATGATTTACATGGCAATCAAAGGTACAGAAGAGCATTGGCACATCACTGTGACAGTAAGTTTGTAGCAATATAAATAAAATAGAACATCTCTCTACAAATGGCCAATTAAATTCTTAATGTACATATCCTCCACATAA
The DNA here is from genome assembly GCF_027409185.1 of Cynocephalus volans. NCBI lineage: Eukaryota > Metazoa > Chordata > Mammalia > Dermoptera > Cynocephalidae > Cynocephalus > Cynocephalus volans. The sequence goes on along the minus strand of NC_084468.1, from coordinate 68,848,560 downwards.
AATGTAATACTTGCCACCTATAGCTACTTTTCTCCTCTCCATAGAAAACTGCTCCTGTAGTCACTTTGCAACACATTGAATTTAAAAAGTTAAAAAATAAAAATTAAAAAAAAAAAAAAAAACTATCAGCATCTGACAACAAAATAATAATAATTAGTTAAGAATTATATAACAGATTCTGGAACACTATGAAGTTTCAACATGTCTCTGTTTCTGTCCAGAAGAATCCATCTATCATCTATATTTGATGTGTTCATTAGAATTATGTTTTTGAGGGCCTGGCCAAATAGCTAAGTTGGTCAGAGCACAGCCTTGTAATACCAAGGTTAAGAGTTCAGATTCCCATACTGGCCAGCTTCCAAAAAAAAAAAAAAAAAAAAAAGAATTATGTTTTTGAGGCACTCTCTAAGTAGTTCAGCTGATGGGTTAGTGTTTTACCACAGAGAGGACTGAGTTCAGGAGCAACCTCTTGATCCAAGGCTGTGGCCTCCAGAACCCAGGGCATGCTACAAGTAGTATGGCCATAAAGTTTCTCCTGAAAATATTTTTCCTTTTAAGGAGTTTTATCTGGAAGTTAGGAGAGAGAGACACTGACAAAGAAAGAGAAACTGAGAGACAGAGAGAGATAGAGAGAGATACTTAACTTAGCGTAATAATAAAATCTGTCACCAGAAGGAATATATTAATCAGTAATACACTTTCAGCTCTGTTCTTAGATAGCTTGCATGATGTACTTCTATAAAGAAAGTATATGTGATCTCAGGGAAGGTTTAAGCAATTAGTCTTGCAGCCTGGTTGGTTGTGTTTCATTACCCACTCACATATTTTTTTAAGATCAAGCTTTGACTGTTATAAAAATAGTTATCAAATGTCTATTAAAATTTGGCAGAGTTGATAGCTGAAGTTATCGTTAATTCATAATAAAGCAAACCACAAGAATGCTTATTTACAAGTGACTTATCCGAACATGCCCCCATAAACGGTATTAAAATACTGTTGATTTCATCTCAGTGAAGCACTGGAGCATTCATATTAGTAAAGAGGTAGGAAAATCAATCAAGAATTAACTACAGAGACTTAGCTATTAACCAGGATGATATGGATTCGGATCTTGGATCTTCAAGATCCTTCTGTGGCTATGTCATACTGGGGAAATCACTCAATCCCTCCTAAACCTGTTGTCTTATTTGTAAGCTGGGAGTAGTAGAAGTACCTAGCTTGAGATGTTGTAGAGAGCTAAATGAGAAAATGCATGTAGAAAAATTTAGCACAGTGCTTGGCACATTGTAAGTTCTCAGACAGATTTTGAGTTCCATTTCTGTTCTTTGCCTACTTACCTGAAATATTAACCAATAATTTATATGTACTATGCTCCTATTTTCATTATAATTGAGACCTACTAGGAATATACTATAAATTCCTCATTTATAACATATTCATTGATAATGCCTATTATTGATATTAATGAAACACTTTAAATTTATTTTGAGAGCAATATGATTGAATGTTTTGCTATTTTTAAAAATCTTGGTTTAACTCTTGGTGGTACAATAATTGAAAGCTATGTTTCTAAGTTCAGTATGTTTTACTATGTGGTTTCAAGAGGCTGTTATAAAAAAATGTTCTTCACAAGCTATAGATCCAAATGAGAGGTATACTGTAGGCTCTGCTTACTGAATCACAATACAATTTTTCAGTCCCATCTGCCAATATGTAAAGAATTTTCGTTGAAAGCCAGCAAATAGATTTCTGTCTTCCCTGATAACATCAGTTAATCTTTCATGCTAATTAGAAGGTACGGTACTGTGCATTTTTATCTAGTGGAGGTCTCATTTCCCGAGTCCAGTACTTTGTAGTTCACCCTCTAGTACTGGGACATGTCACGGCCTCCAAGACCATGTTTTCATTAAAGAGAAGGAAATAGTTTTGCTAAGGAGGCTGCAAATATCTATACACATACATGTGCATATCAAAGTTTGTCAAAATCACATTAATGGAAATTGACATTTATTGATTAGCCTGTGCTTCAACAAAAATAGAAGTTTACATGAAACTCTTAAATGAGCTCTTCTGGCTTAATAGTTAGAGGTACATTAGAGTGAGAAAGAAAGAGGAAAAAGGAGGGAGAGAGAGATGGGGAAAAATATCTTTTATACTACAGCAGAAGAGATATTTACAACATTAAACATAAAAGTAAGCACAGGAGTAATAAAGATAGAGACGGTATCTGTCTCCTTCCTAAGTACTCCATTTAGAATCTGATCCTTGCATGGTTTCCAAACCCAGCAGTTAAAACAAACCATGATGAATGGAGCGTAATAATTATGTGATACGCTTCATATGGTACCTTTCAGAATCTTATACTATCTGAAGCAGCATTTATGAGAGAAAAGGAATGTGCTGCAGCCAAGCCCTTCTCAGTTTTAGCACATAAGCTGGCTTCATAATAAAAAGCAATCATGTAATTAAATGTAAGCACATATAACAATAGTTTTTAAAAATGCAGCCTGAGAAGCTTCTTACTTTCTGTGGACAACTTCATTTCTCTCATGAAAACCTGATTTTATAGGTAATTTAGTGGGTTGTTCCAAGTGGCTTTTGTGATTTTACAGTTGGAAGAGATAAAGTGGATCCTCTCAGTTCACAGTGTGAACATAATTCTGGCAATTTCTGCATTTCCTTTAAAGAATCAGTCTTATTTACTGAAAAGTGAAAACTTTAATAAATAAAAAAAGTCAAAGGAATAGGACTCAGGGATCGAGATCTGTAATGAAGTGGACTACATGGTCTCTTGATAATATATAAGTGTACAAATAGCCACTTTGCATGAAACAAAAGAAACTACGAGCAAAGATTTTATTTCACAGGTGGGGAGAGGCTTAATGTACAGACAATTCTCGACTTAATTTTTCAGCTTTACAATGGTGAGAAAGTGAGATGCATTCAGCAGAAACCATATGTCGAGTACCTACACAATAAGTTTTTCATTTTCAGTACAGTATTCAATAAATTGTATGATATATTCAACACTTCATTATAAAGTAAGCTTTATGTTAGATGATTTTGCCCAACTGTAGGCTAATGTAGATGTTCTGAGCACACATAAGGTAGAGTAGGCTAAGCTATGATGTTTGGTGCTTTAGATATATTAAATGCATTTTTAACTTAAGGTATTTTCAACTTTTGATAGGTTTATCAGGCCTGAGTCAAAAAGCATCTGTAGAGATAATGAAACAGGTGCAGAGCATTTATTTGACCCAATGGTGGAGCTTATTAATGACAAAACAGGTGCTCAATGCAGATTTTCTCACTCTGAAGCCAAAATTCTTTCCATGAACTTTACTATATTCCCCTTACACAGAGAATCATTGCCAAAGAGGCAATGGGCCTGGTTTAAGGGTGGATGTCTCTACTTATACATGGGCCCAACAGCCCTATAAAGGCTGCATAACAGGTCATACTGTGAACAATGACAGTGACCTTACAGTCTGAATCAGAGTCTTCTCAGTGTGACAGGAGCTCTGATAACTCAGCTATACTAGCTGTTGTCATCCAGTATTATATTAAATTAAATTAAATTAAATTAAATTAAATACTGGATGGGCTTTAAGAAAATATTACTAACTTTCTCTCATGGTAGTTTTGTGATGTTTCAAGACTCAAGTCTCCCAACAGTGATTCGCAACCCAGGCCACCATAGTAGAGTCAGCTGAGGAACTCTTAAAACTGTGAAAGCCTGGGGCACTGCTTTAGGACAGTGAAATGAGAATCACTAGAAGGTGTCCTGGAATGGTATTATTATTATTATTATTATTATTATTATTATTATTATTATTATTGTTATTATTGTAAAAACATATCGGAACGATATATTTTTTTAAAGTGCCCCCAAGTTATTCTAATGTGCAGTCAGGGATGAGAATCACCACTCTCCAGAGGAAAGCTACCTGGTAGTAGATTCTGGAAGGACTACTTAAGATGACGCTACCCAAAGATACTCAAAATGGCAGTTCCACCCTATGGGACTTCCCTGTAAAATAAAAAGACAGAGGAACTCATAACTGCAACAGAACTCCATGACATGGGTCCCCTTTGAAGCCCTACTTTACCATACTAAGGGAACCAATAATCACAAACCTAAAAATCACCTAATTAACATAAGGCCTCAATAACTCCCATCAGATATTTCATTTAACTCCTCATTAACATAAGCTATGGCCAATCAGAACAACACAACTCACCACACGAAGAAATATAAGTCCAACCCTTGGAGTGGAGGGGAGGCTAGGGTCTGTCTCTGTGCCTCTGTCACGCGGCCTGAGCCCATAAACTCCTCTAGCTTGATTTCTCATCTCGTTACCAATTCATTCCAAACCTTTCACCGGGAACTTTCTTCTTGCTCTTCTGCAAGTTTTAGTTGTCCTCAGGAAAGACTCTACTGGGGCTGGTAGACCAAAGTCACAACTAAAATCTTAGGTCAATGCACTTTCTAACCTTTTTGTTATTTTTCTTAGAAAAGTTGCTGTAAGACAGTGTTCTTACACTTTGCTGTTCATCAGAATCCCCTGGAAGACTTGCTAAAACAGATTTCTGGGCCCCAAGCCCAAAGTTTCTGATTCATAGGTTTGGGGTGAGATCGGAGAATTTGCATTTTTAACAAGATCCCAGGTGATGCTGTTGCTGCTGGCCCTGGGATCATACTGTGAGAACTCTGGCCAGTTGATAAAAGCCCACAAGTTTTCTTTCTCTGTGATGATATTTTCTTTGACAACGAACTCTCCCAAGTCCCCAACTATTTCGCTTTTCATCAGTGCCTAACCTGTAGCAAATGTATCAGCCTCTCAATAGTATTAGTAAATCTCTAGTAGATTTTACTGGCTGGACTCTGCCATTTGCTTTTAGTTCTTAAAGAATAAGTTTTTCTCTGCTCAAGAATTTCAAATATGTTTGAACAGAGTCATTTTCTAAAGACAATACTATTAGTCCATAAATGTAATTCAACTGTGGTTACACTACAGTGTCTCTTGTTTATGCCATGGAGACATGGGTCAGCACAAGTATGTTACATTTTGCTTCTTCGTGTGGTACAAACAAATGAGTAAAAACCTCCCCTGATTTTCCTCCTTCTGAGTTCATTAATTCAAGGAAACTGCTGCTGGTAAATGGAAACTGAAGTCCAAAGTCCAGGGAATACCAGGATAAAGTTAAATCAGGAAAATATAAGAATCATTAAGAATTTAGAATGAAAAAGGAACTAGCATTTTCTGAATGACTATTATGAGCTAAAGCATTACATTGTGAGAAAATTTTAAGCCACAACACAGCAGTCTGTGTTTCAGCAAGCCCTCCAGGTGATTCTTATGCAGACTGAAGTTTGAGAACCACATACCAAAGGAAACAAACATTTGAATGTTGGTATTTCAGAAGGAAAAAATGAACAACCATTTCGGAGTTTTAACAGACCTGGTGAGGTCCCCCCTGAAAAGAGAAACAGGGTGTCTGGAAACTTGGGGAGAATAATCCAAGGGGGTGGTAGTAATGTCGAAGAAGAAACAGAGCGATCACCTGTATCAGGCATTCTGTTTGTGTGCCTCCTGCCCTGTTGTGGCCATGTCCAGGCACAATAACCTGGGACATCCTTCCTGGGAGGTAGAGGGAGGATGTTTTAGACATAGCCTGACTAAGTGACTTTCAGGATCCTTTTCACCCCAGGGATTCCACCGTTTTGAATGCTCGTACATGTCAAAAATAAGTCACTTTATAGCTAGAGTTCAGAAAGAAATCAGGTTTGTGAGAAAGGGAAAAGCAAAGCAATGGATGGAGAGAGAGTGCTGCCTGAGTCAGATCTAGACCATCCTACTAGTCACTTCCTAGCTGGTGATCTCAGGCAAATTACTTAATTTAACTCAGGTTTTGTCCTTATCTATGAAAGGAGATAATCATACCTACCTCAGAGAATTGTTGTGAGGATTAAAAGAGATAATCACACGCTTGGCACCCAGTAGGAACGCAATTGTTCAAAGCAGCTGGCAGCCCCGGCTCTCCCTCCGGCTAATGGAAATCTTCCTACCTTTTTTCTTAAGTAGAAGCTTTTTTGACGGGTTTTTGCTTTTCATTGTCTGCTTTGTCTTGTGTGAATAGAAATGAGCAGAGAGAAAGGAGCTTCGCCCTCCCAGAACTGGTTATGTGGCAGCCCCGTTCTCTCATCCTGCTTCTCAACCTTTCGTCTTTTCCCTCCAGCTCCTGTGTGGACGGGGGTGGGCATGGGTGTTGGGGTGCCGCCCCAGGCAAGTTGATGTACTTTCCAACACTCTGCCAGCCAGAGCTGCCTGGAGGATCAGACTGAATTAGTCATTTACCTAGCATAACTCAGCAAATCTGTGTTTGAAGCAGAAACGTCCTATATAGAATTTCCCTATTTCCTATTTTCACCTCAAAAAAGGTGAAAGGGACTACTCAGGATAGAGGAGGTTTAGGTCTCATTTTTCTTCAATCTGCCTGTTTTGGATTTGTAAATTTTAAAAGTAAATATCTCTTAGACATGGATGAATTCTGCATGCCAGCTACCTGTCAAGTGTAGCAAGTACTCAGCCAGCTACTGCATTAGGTTTTGGTTTAAAGCCACTCTAAATGATTTATTGTTTTAAAATTATTTACATGGCATTATTCCTTTCTTGTAAAATGCAAAAGTGCTGTCAGGAACAGCACTGCAGCAAGGTTATGAATGGTACTACAAGTAAATCAAGGTAATTAGAGGCTTCAAGTTGCAAATACTGACAAGTTCTCCACCAGCCACCACTTCACTGAGGATAATAAAATTTGCATGATTTCCTGACATTATATTCACCACATATTTTCACTGCACGCTCACTGTAATTACTTAGGGCATGATCTCATGCTCAGAGCAAGCAGAACTCTCACTGAACCCAGCAGTGACTATGCTTAGAAATGAAGCCGATGGAATTAAGGGGAGAGTTCCCTACATAGCTTTAGGGATCTGTGATGTATCAACTGAATCTTGACAGCTAAGAAAAAGGGAAATATTCTCAACTACTACTAAAGTAAAATTGGGTCAAATTATAATGAGACTAAGGTATCTCAAAGACAGGATTTGGGTCCTGGGTTTTGTGATGATTAATTCCTGCAATTTGTTTTTTGGTTCTCTGATGAAAAAGTAAAGAAAAGAACAGGTGATTTTAGTCCCTGATATAAAAGCACATCTAGGTATAACGCTAAGTGTAACAATGGAAAGAAAAATTCTGTTTTATTTTTCAGAGATCAGAATAGACAAGTAAAAAGAATTTAATATATCAAAAGACCAGTGGGCACCTCTGGAAGTACAGAGTGACTAAAGCAGGTCAAACTCAATGTCTGCCATGCATAACCAATCTCTCATTTGGTCACATTATTTCTCGGTGCCTCATGTATCTCTCATGTATACCAGTACACAAATGCATGCACTTTCCATGTTCAAGCTCAGCAAACCAAATTTACATCTGAACATTTGCTCTTCTTTTTGAAACCTAGATCATCCCCAAAGCTGTCCCAATAGAGGAAGAAAACTTTTGAACTATGTAATATATTATAGAATAACAAGCTTGAATATACTGTACAAACTAAGTTTAATCTTTAATAACTTTTATTCTGGCATTGAATTAGTAGAGAGGAAAAAATCAATGATTTGATATTCAGCTTTGCCTTATGATCCTGGGAGATTTATATAATCCCTCAGCCTCAGTTTCTTCAACCTAAAAAGGGGAAATTACTCATACACATGCAGTTCTTGTGAGGATATGAGAGAGCAGGTGAA